>NC_136484.1:66681784-67411784 GCF_053919585.1 Euprymna scolopes | reverse complement strand
AAGGCACAGTGACAAAGATAAACACAGACCTTCCCCCTCCCCATTCTTTGCTTGGCCTTGTGCCTAATTTTGTTTTGTTTACTTTGCATTCACAAAATAAAATATATAAATCAAAAAAAAAAAAAAAAAATGATAAAATGTATTTACCTTTTGTACTTTACTAGTTTTACCGACCATCAGAAGTGTGTCCAATTAATATCTGTTGAAATTTCGGATTGTTACTAGACAGACATTTCTGATGAGCGGTGATATCGTGAAACTGTAGTAAAATATCAAAACTAAGTACAGATTTATTTTATTGTTGATTATCCATATAGGTTTATCCAATAGAATGTTGACTCCTTTATTTGTTCAAGATATGTCTTAATTCATATTTGCTCCAATTCTGGGAGGTTTGTTTTCTCTCTGTGTGTGTATATATATATATATATATATATATATATATATATATATATATATATATATATATATATATATATATATATAACTCCATAACATTAAGAAATCAACCTCTCGAAATCGTACAAATTTATAAGGATATAAGCTCTTGGGGGGGGTGGGGACAGAAAAGTGTTTCAACGAATGCCCTTTTAATTAGTTATTGTTTAATTTAATTAGTTATTGTTTATTAGAGAAGGTCAGATATCCATACACACAGATACTACCTTCGTAAATATTCTTTATTTGCAATACTATTTTGAAAATGGTTTAAATCGTTAAAAAAAAAATACACATGTATATACAACTTTTTAAGTTTTTTGGGTTTTTTTTTTCAATTTATAGAGGGAATGTATGCATTATATAACATAATAACCGCTTGAGACATACCATTATTATAATAATTACAGATAATATTTAAAAAATACCAACAATGCTACACACAGGTTGAGGTACTTCATAAAAACAAACACTTGTTTGAAGAGGATCCCTATTGGAAAGAGAAAGTGATAATTTTTCAATGTTAATTAGGAGTTGAGTAATCTAAGAGGATATCTTTGACAAGACACATTAAAAAAAAAAGGAGGGGGGCAGATTTAATGTCAGGTTGATAAACAAATGAGATTGAACACTTACTTAGAACTTGTCTACTTAGTTGAGTTGAAGAGAGAGAATCTTGAAGAGAGGAAAAGCCTTCGCAGTGGTACACAAGATATCCTGGGACGGTATTGAAGATGGGGTGGGGGGGTCGATGTAGGAAGTAGGAGAAAGAAAGCTTGAATGTAAAGATGCTTTGATGATAGTGGTGATAGTGTTTTCCTTCTTCCGAGACCAACTACAATAAATGACAACACGCACTATGCCAACTGCTACAACACGTGCGCGTTGTTCACTCCATGGGTTGTTGTTGTTTTTATATAGCATAGCTTGATTGGGCTTTCTCTTTATCCTATGACAACGGCTACTTCCACATTGTTGATTGCTGCTGTGGAACCATATACATCACTGCTACTACTGCTGCTATTATTATTACTATTGTTGTTGTTATTATGATCTCAGCTAGTACGACTAGGATGATTACAACTAGTGCTACTCCTTGCCATCTGAGTCATAACCTTATACTATAGCTTATAAATAACTATATAACACTACAGACAAATAACCTGCATACTGATGGATAGAGAGGTGAGTGGAGGCAATATTAGACATAAGTAAAAAAAAAAAAAAAAAAAAAA
This sequence comes from Euprymna scolopes, assembly GCF_053919585.1. Classification (NCBI taxonomy): domain Eukaryota; kingdom Metazoa; phylum Mollusca; class Cephalopoda; order Sepiida; family Sepiolidae; genus Euprymna; species Euprymna scolopes. The sequence goes on along the minus strand of NC_136484.1, from coordinate 67,410,111 downwards.
AAAAATTAATTGGCGATAGATTTGTTGGTTTCACAAACTTTTAGTTTTTTTATAATGTTATCCTTTTTTTTTCTTTTTTTCAAAGTCCGGATTGGAAAACAGTTGTTATTATACATAATCACGTGGCTTTTGTTTTTAATTTAGAGTTGGCATATGAATTAAGTCAAGTTATCAGAATAAAAAAAAAAAAAAAAAAAAAAATTAAAACGCACCCTTATACTTTAGTCGAGTGATTTTAAGCCTTAATAAGCGGTGAAGAAAACACCTTTTCGTAATTTTCAGTCCGATGATAAGACTACATATAGATAAATTATATCAGAATTTTAAAGATAATTTCAGGTTAATATTTTCCAGAGGTAAAGCAACCAAAGAACTTTTAAAGAATTCTCAATACCAACTAGGGCAAGATATACTTTATATTTGTTTTACATAAACAATTAAATGCTTATGTAAAAACAAATAAAAAGTGTGTGTGTGTGTGTGTGTGTATATATATATATATATATATATATATATATATATATATATATATATATGAGAATGACCCTATTCCATAAGAGACTTTTGATGATCGGTTATTACTGTGAAACTAGTAAAGTGCTGCTACACTAAATTCATTTTATCATTTACACCCATATCAATTTAAAATATTATTCCACGTACGGATTAAATTATAATAAATCAAAAAATACAATCATAGACTCTAAAAAGAAATTTATATGTATACATATAATCCGATTTCAACTGTGTGTATATTATTAGCAGGCCGCCCGGCATTGCCCGGTCGTAAAATACGTATAAATATGATATTTTGATTAATGCAGATTTCGTATTTATTATTATATTATATTGGACCCAATATATAGTAATGATTTAAAAAGTTAAAAAAAAAAAAAAAAAAAAAAAAAACCCTCATGCGCCACCACCGAGAATCGAAACCAAAACGTTTAACTTACGATTTACTTTTTGCTTTGACGTTAATGCCTAAGCTATGAAGACATGTTTGCTGCAAGACTAAAACTTAAAATATGAACTAATAGCTATAACGTTACATTTTTTTAATAATGTTCACACTTTTGCACCGGTTTTCTCTGGCTAAAACCCAAATATAATGGGATCAAAGCATAGTATCTGTTATGATGCTACACATAAGTTAATTTCTCCTAGGTCAATAGAGGGGAAACCCTCTATACTGAGATAATTATTATTTTTGCCTACTACCCCTTTTTGCCATTCTTTTTTAGAGCTGGGTCCCCCCCCCCCACACACATTATAAACGACCTTATGTCACATTTAGCTTTCGTGAGGAAGCAAATAAATACCAACAGAAAAAAGGGTTTTTAATATGTAAAAAAAAATTTATAGGAGTATAGATGTATATAAATAATGCCCCCTCCCCCCATATTCATAGCTTTGGCATTGGTAAGAAAACTACAACAAGGTCATTGTTATGTGTACTGTTCATTGGAATGAGGAAGGGAATAATTTACACAACCATTTCCTTATCTGAGGGGGCCAAATGGATAAAACGTAGTTACCCCCCCCTCACTATAAACATATGAACACATAACAGCTTTTCAGTTATATACAATCTCAAGGCACTTGTTAAGGGAGTTTTCGTGCATTACTAACCAATAACGAGTCTTACATGAATCATTCCTTTTCATAAAAAATAAATTGTCATTCTTTTATTTAATGAGTTTTTTTTTTGTTTTTGTTTTTTTTTGTTTGTTTTTCAATCTTTCACTTTCTGCTTCTTACGAAGTTTTAATTAAAAATCAAGCAATCTTTTTTTTTTTTTTCAGGCTGGTAACAAATATTTAATGAAACATTTAAGACAATAGAAAAGAAATTTTTAGATGAAAATTTGATTAGTGAAAGTTAGAATAGAGTTGAATAACAAACACAGCAGGGTCAAATTTTCTTTCTACTGAACCAGCGAAACAATAAAATTGAAGATGAATTTTTATTTTATTTATTTATTTTTTTTTTAATCGCAGGATCAAGAAGAGAAAGAATTGTTCAATAGTGAGAGACACTAGGATTCCAAGTTGAAAAAGAGAGACAGACGCTAATAGCGAGCTAGTGCGACAGAGAGCTAGAGTCAAGAGTGAAAGTTGCATAAATCCATCCAAATTAAATTAGAGCTAAAGATGTCCAGAACTAGATTTTAAGAAATCTTTAAAGATAGAATGAGAGAAAGCAAAAACTAATAAAGTCAAATGAGCTCAAAATTTATTCTTGATTGCTGAAAAGGCTGCAAGGGAAAAAATGATTCGAAAAAAACGTGGCGCACACAAAAAAAAAAAAAAAAAAGAATTGGCTAAATGTATAGCACACCTGTATCAATGAATGAAGGCAAGGGACAATAATATTCATTCAGCATTTGAGATATGAAATCATGTTGAAAATGTGCAGTTTAGTAAAACTGTTACCCATTGACACAGCGTCCAACGAAGTTCAAAAGCTGACATGTGCACATAAAACGGGCGAGGGGGGGGGTGCTGAGATGTGGATAGATATAGAAAAAATTCCAAACATAAAAGCAGAAAAAGGGGAGCCAAAGATGATATCAGGAAATGAAGAATTACCGCCAAAAGTATGAGTGGGGGGAAGGGAGAAAAGATTTTAGAAAAACTTTACATTAATTTAAACTAACCAATGAAATTTTGAATTGGATTTTTTTCTTCCAAAAAGATGGTTTCATTTATCTGGTTTATAAGATATCAACATTTTTAGAGTTATACAATTCCAAAAGGGGGAAGAGGTAGCTGGTTACTTTTAATGCATCTAAAACCAAGCTCCTATCTTTACATCAATGCTCTGATCCTCATCTGGCATCAATTGAAATGGATGGCTCTCGTCTTGGGGAGGCTCCATGTTTTGACAAGCTTCTGGGATTGACCTTTACTCCTGATCCGAAATGGAACACGTACATGAAATCTGTTGCCAAGGTCGCTGGAAAAATGGTGGAATCCTTCTACCGCTCCAGTAGATGCAATTCTCTATCTATATAAAAGCCAAGTACGTCCAAGGATGGAGTACTGCTGCCACATCTGAGCAGGAGCTGCTAAAAACAGCTTATCCTGCCTTGACAGAGTACAAAATAGACTTCGTAGCTTAGTGGGAGATGCCCTTTTCTCTTTCCTGCAACCTCTCTCACACAAAAGAGACGTTGTGAGCCTGTCTTTGTTTTATCGTTACTTCCATGGCAAGTGCACGTCTGAGCTCCAATCTCTGCCCCTCCTCGCCAATCTTTCACGAAAAACACCTGTCTAGCTGAAACCACTGTCAATAATTTTCCCCACTCTTTATCTGTGCCTAAATCAAAACAGATTCCATGAACAAAGCTTTTGCCTGTTTCCCACCTGACTACAACTTGGATGTCTTCAAGTCCAACATAAACAAATTCCTGATAAACCGCCCCCTTAAGTAATCCACTTTATCAAATCTCCATTACTAACGATTATTACAATGTTATCCCATTGATTACTGTACACGCAATAACCCTTATCCCCGAATGGCCTCCAGGCCTAGATAAGTGGTGACTACCATGTAAAAAAAAGAAAGTTATAAATTTATAAAATTCCAAAAGAATAATATCTTTCGTAAAGGATTCTTACATAATTACTTGAACACATTTTACTATTTTAATTATAGCTATATTGGAGGAAAATTCTGGATTTATATCTATTCCAACAGTGTAAACGTTCAAATGACAAACAGGCCTTGCAGGAACTGAACTCTTTATAGTCGATTTCATAGGCTGTAATAGGATCCATGAGGCTAATCACAAAGTACAAAAAAAATGGAAGTATTAGGATTTATATGTGAACCCAAACCAATAAAATTTTGCATGCATTTCTATCATAGAAAAGAACAAGAAACATTGCAACAGTCAAAGTAGTTATAGAGCTGGTAGTTGCCACACATAACCTTTTTTATTTTATTTATTTTTTTGTATTCGTTGTGAGAACCGAGAATAATTGAGAACTCGGTTGCAGATCGAGGTTCAGTGGACCACATTTATGTGGAATGCAGTGAACACCATTAGAAGCACCAGGAAATAAATAAAATCTAAAACTTCCACGTCCTGTGTAAACTGGCCTTTATGTCATATGCATGCAGGCAGTTCTTTTTTGTTTTTGTTTTTTTTTGGGGGGGGGGGGGTCAAATGTGTCTGAAGTGGCTGTAAATATAGTATTATACTTTAACAGCAAGCTAAAAGGTATAAACATGCCATAAAACACACAAATCAAACCAAAAATTAAAGATCAAGTGGAATAATTTAAGTGAAACTGTTATGAAATAAAAATGTTTACAAAACAGAAAAACAATATTTTCTCTATAAAGTAAATTGGATGAAGGGGAGGGGGGAGAAAAATGAAATAAAAATACTAGATGTTTCTTTGAAAGTGAACTCAATATAAAAAAGCGAATGCCTAAAATTATTTTTCAATGACGGGGAAGAGGGTGGCGCTTTCAAGTGAGAAGTAGTATCAAATTTCAATTTATGATACCAGGAAAGAAAGGAAAAGCAGGAACAAAAAAAAAAAAAAAAAAGAGAACAAAACTGAAGTGATCTAAAAATTTTATGAATAGAAATTTCAATTTCATTGAAAAGAATTCAAAGAAAAATAAAGAAGAAAAAAAAAAGAGCCGCTTTCAATGGTTTCTTAAGGTAAAAATAATCCAATGACAAGTGTATTGGTTGGGAAAAGCAAATTTTTGGTGATTTTTTGAGGGTGGGGGCAACAAGTCTCACTTTAGTTAGTCAAGCTTATGTGTGTTATTGCTATTAATCATAGAATAAAAAAAATAACAGCCTAAAATCTAACATAAAACGAATAAGAAATATAAAAAAGAGGTTCAGTGAATAGGAAATAAAAAAATCTTTACATTATCAATATTGAAATAAATTTCCAGAAATACTTTTTCTATAAAGATTATTATAAAAGTACCAGTAGCTTTAAATAATTGGAATTAGATGTTCAAAAGTACTTATTGTATTTCAAAAATACTTAACAATAAAACCTAACGATTGCAAAACCTTTCTCAGAACAAAAAAGTATTCTATATAAAGAAAAAAGATAAATATTAATGCAATCTTAAATTCTAAACTTCTCTCCTAATATCATGACGTTGAATTAAATTTTCAGTAAAGTTTCAGAATAAAGAGTATCCCATTTCACTGGGAGGGAGTTAGGGTTCTTTCAGATTTTCTTTCCAAACAACATGCTGATTATCAATTACTGTGTTCAGAGCACAATTATTGAAAAATAAATTTGAAAACTATTTTATGCATGAACTTAAAATTTAAGTTTCACAAAAATTCTATCTGAGAGAAAAAAAAGAAAAAAGAAAATGAATTTTTTTAACATAACCAGCATGAACTTGGTACTTAGTGTCGTAATCACAAATTTAAAAGTTAACCCTCACCCCAAGGCAAGGAAGGGAAAACAATAAGTGAAACAAATATTAAAGTTAAGACTGCAGGGCAATATTGAGTAGATACACCGAGAATATATAGATATTGAAGTACTCATTTATTCCAAGTTTCTCAAACTTTAAAAATGTAGGTTATAAAAGTCCCCAGTTATTTGGGAGAGGTTTAAAAAAAAAAATCCAAGATAAATATGTGTATCAGAAAAAGTGGTGCTATATATCATTTATTAACTATTTTTTGTCCTGTTCTGAAACTGTTTTTTTTTTTTTTTTTTTTTTTTCACTATCACATTGAAACGAGGGAGGGGGAGATAAATTTACAAGTTTTAATAAGAAAAAAAGAAAAAAGAAAAATTAAGGATTTGTTAATAAAAATATTTTTGGGTTTTATTTTCATCTACAGTTTAAAAGAAAATGATCTCCCTTAGTTTTAAATGGTTCTCAAGTCATAATTCATGTTGAAATTTACTATGATGTTCAAGTTGCTGATATGAATCCCTCCTCAGAGTATGTATAAAGTTTTCCTGGAATATGTGATGCATGACGCTATTATTAAATACTAGCATTTCAACCCGGCGTTGCACGGGTGTTTGGAGGTGTATGTTGAGAAAAAAAAAAAAAAAAAAAAGCGGTCAATTTTTTAAAAACTTTAACCCCTATTATTACCCCTCCAGGGAACCTATACCTAAAATTTCAAGTGTTTAGACCCAAAATTGTCGGAGGAGTTTGGTAGAGTTCTCAAAGGTCAAATCGTTGAACTTTGGCCCCCTTCACAGCCAAACTTCTGGCCGAAAACAGATCACAAAGATTTTCCCAAATCTCAGTACCCTGTATATCAAATTTCGAGTCTGCAGACAGAGTTATTGCGTAGGGAAATGTACACAGACACACACACACTTTCACAGATATATGGATGTTCTTTTTGTACAACTAAAAATAAACAATCTAGAAACGGCTGTAAACTTGGGATACTATTAGATACAATGCTAGTTATGTAAACATCAAGCATATTTTTAACCATATTGTAAAAAGAAAACATTGCTTATAAATTTGATAATTTTAAGGAGAAACTTTTACAAAACTGAAATCTGCATTTCTTCAAAAACTAAAACCATTAAAAATAAATATTAAAAAAATATATTTAAAAAAATTTTTTTAATATTTTAAAAAATATTTACAAGAATTATTTTTAAAAAATATTAAAAAAATATTTTTTAAAGATATTAAAAAAATATTTCTTAAAAAATATTTACAAATTTTTTTTTAAATATTAAAAAAAAAAAAAAAAACCCTGACGTATTCTGATTCATTCGACAAGATTCACACGTTTCCTGACATTCTAAGAAAAACAAAACAAAAAAACATACGAAGTGTGGGTAGGGGGGGAGAGCGAGTTGTCATTCATTTTGATAAGGGGTGAGGAACCTGAATCACTGAACGCCCACAAGCTGCCCCACCTAAAAGAAAGTAAACCGGATTTCAATTCCAGAAGATAGTTTCACCACCCACACAGTTTTCTATATTCTTGTCCAAATATTTGGAGTTTTCTCCCATTACCACCACAACTATTACCACGACAATATTTGCATGAATCCCTTTTCACTAATATAAAGTGAAACAATATAGACCGAGAGATGATAAAGAGAGGGATAGAGATATCTTGATGGTCCTAATGGTGATCAATGTTAATGGCAGAAGATTCTAGAATTATTATTCATCAAGAATTGATCTCTGCATACATTTCCATTATTTAGACATTTCTGTTTAAAGTTCTACTTCCACTGGCCTGGACCCCCCCCCCCCCCACGCCGCCTCCTTTCCCAGTAATAAAAGCAACATTCAATCTGCACTTGTTCATCGCCCGACCGCCCTCCTCATCCAGCACACCTCTTTTCTTTCAGTGTTCCTTCATCAACCGGACACGACCAATTAATAGATTTCCATCCTTCCACCTAATTGTAGGTGCATCTCCCCCGGCTCACTTACCTGCACAACAGAACTCAAATATAGCTGTTATGCTTTCTATATAAGAAGAAATCCTAAAAGATTCAGTTCCTTGTTTATTAAATGGTTCAAGTTTGTTTTACAATCCACAGAGATCGGAAAAAGTGATCAAAAAATAAATATATGAAAAATGTTTGCGAAGACAAGATCAGTTACTCTTCTACCTAGCTGAATAAATTTTAAATGTTTATTCGGTTTGAAAAACAGTGCCAAGCGTTACATGTGCGCACACACACACACACACACACACACACACACACACACACAAAAAAAAAAAAATAGTCACATGGTATCTTTTATATCTTTGAAGTCTCAATCAATTAAAAATTATACAAGATACTGTTAAAAACCCACCCAATAAATGCTACCGTGACATTTATTGTATAGGTTTCTACCACTAGTTTTTTTTTTATTTTTTATTTTTCATTGTTGAGACTTCATTGATATATAAAAGATACCATGCGGGCATTTTTTTCTTGTGTTCGTGTAACGCTCGGCACTACTTGTTTTTCAAACCTAAGAAATATTTTACATTAAATAAACTAAAAATAAATACACATAAAAACTTGTCCAGCTAAGTAAAAGAGTAGCTTATCTTGCCCTTAGTAACATTTATTTGTTATTATATACGTTTTTTGGCCAATTTTTTCTAACTTTTTGGATTATAAAACAAATCCAATGATTTAGTCCCTTAGTCATCTTAGGATTATTCATAGAATTCATCAGGTCATATTTATTTGAGATTCACTTTTTTCGCCAAGCTTAATAAACCAAAAATATGCGTCCACCCGCAAAGAGTGTAAAAGAATGCTCTTTAAAATTATCTCCTAAAAACTTCCCAGAAGTAAATACTAATCTATTTTTTCTGAAAATTTTGACATTAAAAGTAGAGGTTAGGTTCATTCCTGGAAAAAAAACTCATCTTTTTGAGGGCAAATAACTCAAAAATCACTTTTCTCTCACTCATTAATAATTGAAAATATCTAAACGGGCAAAAGTTATAGCCTGTTAACTTAGAACAATATCAATATGGGCTTTCGTAGGTGGAATAACCAACCGCTGACATCACGTGGAAACTTAAAATTGCAATATGCAGATATAGGAACGAAATGACTTTTAATAGTTTTTGCCAATGAAAGAAAGAAAATCGAATGTCTGTGTCTTCTCTTTTTCAGACAATTTTTTAAATTCAAATTTGTAAATAAGATAATTATTTTGAAATAATTACACTTTCGTTTGTTAGTTCATTTTATATCATGTTATCTCATCTAATTTCCGAAGTTAAAGAAAAGGAAGTTACAACTACTTTTTTTTTTTTAAATAAATGTTAATCTTAACAAAACTAAAAACAATTAAAATAATATTTCTCCAAAATTTAAATTTAAATTAAGCAAATAAACTAATCTATGGTGAATCAATTTAATAAAAAACATGTAGTTACAACTTCCTTTTTGTTTTCGTTATTTTATTCAGATTCTTGTTAAATTCAAAAGATTTAGGTAAAAAATTGTCTGAAAAAAAAGACACAAAAAAAAAGAAGTCATTTTTTTTTTTTTTTTTTTTTTTTTTTTTTTTGCATCTAAAACTATTCAAACGTATTTCATAACAGGTGGAACCGTTCACCGCGATCATCGGAAGACTCAGTCCGGTGCTGCCTAGGCACGAGCCCAAACTTAATGTGTTCTTGAATTCGATTCGTTTTTTTACAATTTTAAATTTCGCATTTCATAATTTTAAGTTTCCATGTGACATCAGCATTGGTTGGCCATCTTGGCTATACAACCTACAAAAGCCCATATTGCTGAACAAGTACTTTATGCCAAATTGATGGATAAATATGCTTAAATTTATGATCATTTTTGCATTTAATACTAATCCTTATTAATCTAACTGTGCATCAAATGAATGCCATAATACTTAGTTTACTGCACCTTATAACAAATATCTATACAAAATTTCAGTCAAATCGGCTCAGTAGTTTCTGAAAAAAGTGGAATAGACAAAAAGACGGATTAAGAGAAATATAATACAGAAACCCTATTCAGGCCAAATTTTAGGACATAACATCTTAAAATTAATAAGTCTACATTTTTTTATGTTTCAAATCAATATTTGTTATATACTTGATGATATTATTGGAGCACAATGACGAGCAGGTGATGTTAGTGATTGCAAGAGTTAAAAATAGGTGAAGTTTTGCCATTCCTAGCCAGCAGAGCATCGATAACTCACTATTTTTTGCAGATTGTGAATCTAATTTTTGGAGCTTGGAAAAATAGCCATAAAAACAAGAAAATTTTAAAGTAATTTCTGTAAAAATTGTATTTGAATAAATGAGAATAAAAAAAAATAATAAAAAAAAATAAAAAATCACACAATTGCATAAAATCTGCAAAAAATAGAAACAGCAAAAAAAAAAAAATGACCATATTTTTTTGTTGGTATAATCTAATGCTTTTGCAAAAAGAAACATCAGATCTGAATTAAAATTTTATAACAGCAACGTCTTATCCACACAACTATAAAGAAGTGAAAATTGGCATTTCAAAATCAGGCAAGAGAGGAAATTAAATGCTGATTCCAAGTGCCTTAGAAACATTCTAGGGATCAAATGGAGTGATCAAACTATCAACCAAGAAGTCAAATATCACACTAACCAACAAGTAGTATCACCAATAATCCGCAAACGATGTCTACGCTGGCTCAGACATACCGTAAGATTGGCTCTAGAGAGCCAACCAAGTGCTCCAATGGACTCTTGATGGAAATATACGAGGAAGATCATAAATGAACTCAAAGCAGATAATTGAGAGAGATTTGATCGCAACAAGAAGCTGGAGGGACACTGGATCTGATTTTAAATCGAAAATGATGGCATACTTTGATTGCCTTGTACATCACAGAACGTGGAAGTTCCTAAGTCGAAGTAAGTAACTAAGTAGTCCAATACAAAACAATCAACATGGCTGAAATCTGTAATGCTTTTCATGTATTAGATAAACATTTAAATTACAACCAGATTAAAATCTTATTTGTCATCAAAATGCACCAAGATTTTAAGTTTATGACTATTGGAGTAAACATGTGAAAAATTGAACTCTGCAGAAAATAATCAAAAACTGCTCCCCCCCCCCCCAAAGATTTGATTGTAAAGAAATATAAACAAAGTACGAAAAAATAGAAAAAAAAAAAAAAAAAAAAAAGATGAGAAATGGTATGAAAACAATACGAATTATTAAGACCAAATAAATAGAACTTCAAAACGAAAATTGATGCAGTTTCTACCAGCATTGTAGTGTAACCTATTTCTATTAAAACTTGTCTCTCTACCTCTCTATCTTTCCCTCCTCAGCCCTTTTTTCTCATCCATCTAGCCCATTGCTCTCTAACTGTACATACAGACAACCCTACTTTATAAAACATACTCCTCAAGCAATAAGTCATTATCTTTCAAAATCAGTACTAAAAAACCGAACCTCCCAGATGAAACCTGGCTTAATTGACCTCCAGAGAATGATTTTTTTTTCTTCTAAATTTTAGATATTATTCATCCGGGGGCAATGCTAATAAAGAATATACCAATATTGCGGATCTTTGTTTTGTAGTTTGTTTATTTTTTACTTTTATCTGGGCATAAAAACACACACACACATACAGAATGCTAAGGATGTGGAGGAAGAAAGAAAAGTTGTTTTTAGATGTGGTAGAAGAGGAGTTGCTGGCGTAAATGTCTTACAAGAAGAAACCAGAGATTAAAATTCAGTTGAGCATCTTCCACAAAAATGGCGATAGAATAGAGAAATACATCGTCTGACCCAAGTTTAAACAAAAAAAAAAACATTAGCAAAATTTCTTGAACCATTTAATTACTATATTGTGATCAAATCCACATTTACTTGTTGCACAATGTCATGTATTACGTCCCACTTAGAACACGTAAAGTATAAGTTTCAAATTAGACCACGTGACATGTTCATCTATATGGCTTTCAAGTCACATATGGAGTGAACCCACGCACAACATATTAGCATACCAATAACAACCACACTTTTACATCCGCAGACTGCTTTGGTTTCATGATATATGCGCTGTAGACCAGGATAAATGCAAATACTTCATTACTTTTGACTCACTGTATTATCTATTATGGGGAGGCGGTCATAGAAATAAAAACATGTGGCAAATATAGACAAGTTTTACTACGACTGTACAGGGTCTGGTTCTCATTAGGGGCTTAACAGTTGTGTCATATCAGACAAAGCTAAATAAATATGCTTAACTAAAAGAATATGCGCCTTAAGATGAGTAAAATTAACCCCAAAGTTCTGCACCACTTTTATGTTCTCTTATGAATAAAAAAAAATAAAAGATACGATGCATAAACTCTATGTCTAGAATCCTTATTCCAATTTTGATTGAAATCCATTACATGATCTCAATTGTAGAAAATGTTTAAAATGTAAGAGCTCTTAAGAAATTTAGTGAATCTTGTTTAATTAGTATCTAAAGATTACAGATAAAACTTAATGCAAATCTGAAATATTTGAATTGCTTAATGGGGAGTTGCGCATATATTATGAACCCTAAAAACCTTTAAAAAATACACCAAAGAAACTGAAATTTGAGGAATATTTATTAATTGATGTTGAACACCTATTGTTAAAAGTTCACAAAAATCATAAGTATTTAAATTTTCATAAAGAGTTTGTACCCTCTTTACATAAAATAAATATAGCCCACATTACCCACTCTGTGCGTTTCAAGATTCATAATGATTGGTTAATTAGTTTAAGAATGGATCCTGTACATACAAATATATAAATATACAAATACCTTACTTTATATAGAAATGTGGTTTTAGTATATATATATATATATAATTTATAAAATTATATGTGTGTGTGTGTGTGTGTGTGTGTGTGTGTGTGTGTGTGTGTGTGTGTGTGTGTGTGTGAAAGGCTTTAAGATTTGAAGTTATATCGAAAAAACCCTCATGGATGTTCAACTCTAGAGAAAAGAACTATTTCTTTTTACCTACCCACCCACCAGCTAACCAGCCTCCCACCACAAGCAATTAGACTTGTGGTTTAAATCTACAAAAATATACACACATTGTAAGCAGCTGGCATGCAGCTTCATTTCATAGAGGAAAGTCTAATGGAGGAGGAAGAGGAGGTCAGAGTTAAAGGAAATTATTTCTGCAAACCAAAAAGAAATTCCATAAGTATTGTTACTATGAGAATAACAGTGCTGGTCGAAATGTTTGAGATACCATAAATAGTTTAAGCTAATGTGTGTGTGTGTGTGTGTGTGTGTGTGTGTGTGTGTGTGTTTTTTAATGGCATATCAACCTTTTTCGGTTTATTTAATGCTAAATCTGATCATTTTTTGGGGAAAAAATTATGCTTCAAGTTTCTTTATATCTTCATATATTATTTATGGTGTTTGGTTTGGTTGTTTTGTAGAGAAAATTTCTTATTTCTGTTTTTGACGAACATGATTGAGTTTTGCAAAAAGAAAGCAATAACATCAATGTTTCATGCATTTTAGGTAAAGACGCTGGTATCTTCAGACAGGCTGATCTGGTAACGCTCGAGTTTAAACTGAAGAAAAAAAACATTAATATTTCAATACTTAGTCTTATTTTAAAAGTAATTGTAATGGATTGAACAAATAAAGCTGCGAGGATTAATTCACTTTTTTTTTCTTTTAATGGAAATTGCTCCAGACAATGCATGGAGCCACTTGATGTGAGGAGCTAAAATGTCATACTAATTTTCCTAGCAAATATATGTTCCTTCGGGCATATTTTCATTTGTCTGGGAGGATGATATCATGCCAAATGAACATATGCTACACTAATCCCTTAAAGTAGGAGGTAATGCTTGGGGGATGGTCTCATAACAACAAAACACTGCCAATCAGGTTGACGAAAGAATTACTTCCAAATGGAGAATGCATGTGCACAAGCATCATATGATGCCAATATGGTAATTATGCATATAAAATGCTTTCGTCCTTTGAGTGCAGAACGTAGATTTACTGGCAAATAGTAAAATTTGCATATTTGGAGTTGTAAATATTTAAAATCTGTTCTACATTTAACTAAAAACACATTAAACCATGAGAAGGTAATTAAACATTGCACTGTTTTATTGTAATTTAATTAATCAGAGTTCATAAATAAAGTAATAGAAAAGCATTTACATGGCATTAAGAAAAAAATGTTTTTCTTTAAATATATATACATACCATTTTTCACATCAAACAAGGCATATTGCCACTAGATAATAAGAGGCTACTATTTGGGGTCATATCTAAGAGGGGAGTGTAGGAAGTTGAGTAGTGACATGTTCGTTTACATTACATTTAAACTTCCGCATGTCGGTACAATCAGGAAAGCAAGAAACAGAGGAAATTCCGAAGTCTAGCAATTCGAGAGAAGAAACTATTAAAGTAGGTTTTCCAGCATCTGGGGACCTCAACGGTGAAGGAGTGGGATTTTGTTGACCTCAACGGTGAAGGGGTGAGATTTTGTTGACCTCAACGGTGAAGGGGTAGGATTTTGTTGACCTCAACGGTGAAGGGGTAGGATTTTGTTGCTTGTTAGGTTCGTCAGGTGTATGTACGTCAAGGGGGAACAAGTGTTATAAGTTCATCAGAGCACATTCCATTAGAAAAGGAAATGGCAATAACCCTATGCAGGCTTCCCTCAAAAGAGGAAGTTCCATAGGAGAATGAAATCTATGAGCAGTCCCTAGTCACATGTATATCCCCATTAAGGGAGATGACGATGTTAGGTTTTCGCAACTTTTGCAGGGAGGTGTCGACATCCTACATACAACATCTGGAATTCCAAAATTGGTCACCCATCTGGCACTGACCAGGCTCAACATTGCTTAACTTCATGAGAACTGGTGCGTTAATGTGATTATGCCGTATCAATATTCCATTAAAGTACTTCTAAAACAGGCACAGGGATGCAACATTGTACATGATGGGACAGAGGTTCAGTATAAAAAAGGGGGAGGGGTCAGAGTCCATAGTTAAATAATTATTAAAAGCATATTTTGGATTTTGTTGATTAAAGAAATAAAAATGAAGTTTTTATTTTTGGGTTTTTCAGAAAAGCTTCCAGTATTAAATTCCAATGTCCCAGAAGGCAAGGCAACCCTAGTTTTCATTCAGATTATTTTGAATGAGCGAGATGAACCATCTCAAAGCTGATTAATAGTAATGAAACATTTAGAAAATATAAGTACATGAGATCAAACCGCAAATCACTTCAAAACAATCAAAAACATACTGCAACGGTAAGTGAAAATAATTATACAACTGAAGTTATGAACTTATAAAATGTTAAGCTTTGGAACGTTTGTTGCAATATTTTTTCGCACAAGATTGGTTATGATCAGAAATTTCGACGATTATATTTATAGCCAGGGTGATACGGACGAACCACGCCGGTACCAGAATCGCTGTATTAAAATATACTGACCCTCTTTCAATTTTTCTGTCATAGCTTCAGTCTTGATAGAAGTGAACTACACTCTGTTGATATTATCTACATTAATACTACCATTTTTTTTACCTGGAATACTTTAAAATTCAAAGTTTCTCTAAGTGGAGTGAATTGATGCTGCCAATTTTTGCTTGAGACAACTACATTAAATATTCGCAATTGAATAATTTTCTTTTCTCTATGATAGTTATTTCTTTTGCCATCTCTTTTTGAATCGTTTTTCTATTACAAAAATGGCTCTCCACTCTCAATACTTAAATCAGAATTGATAATTTGTATTATTCAAACTAACGTTCTCATCTTGGATGTTATTTAGTCTCCCAATATTTCAGCCAATGTAACTTCCAACTTTCTTCAACGGCACCTTGTTGAACTCTGAAATCTGCATGCAATTTCAAACCAAAACCTTTATGCAATCTATGGGGACAGATGTATACATGGCCCCGTGGTGTAATGGATAAAGCTCTAAATAATAGTCTTCTCGAGGTCAAAGTTGCAATCCTTGGTCTAGGTGATACTAAGGATATAATTAATGATTACTTGAGACTGCTACAGAAATCTATTACTATGGCATTTGGTTTGGAATTTTGTATGGATTTCTGAGTTCAAAAGTGCATCTAAAGATTGAAGATTACATTAGCCGAAACGTGAGAATAACATCCAAAACGAGAAGAGTAGTTGAAATAATTTAAATGTTATATTTCCATTTGCTAATTTTTGTGATAGAAGTTTACTTATAAGTTAAAACTTATTAAAATCAGATATTAAAAAAATAAAAGGCAATGCTCCCTCCAATATATATTTTTCAAAAAGTGCAAGATCTTAGATTTCAAAATACTTCAAATGGATCCAAAAATATAATGCTATAGTGAAATAGAGGAAATTGGGAAAATATTAGAGTTTTAAATCAAAATTTTTTTTTTTTTTTTAATGTTCTGATTCTGAGAATATGTTTAAATTATTACTAATGTAGATTTGGTATCTGCGTCTGAAGGCAAAACTATACTATTCTAGAATTGCACCATCTTTTAATTCTCAATTCCGTTTACTATACGATTTCAGATTAATGTGCTAGCGTTCAATGTTCAATTCTGAGGGAGGTATCTGTTCTGTCGCCAAACCATCCTTGTATGCATTGTTTCTAGTGGGAAGGAGTATATGCTCGAATTAGTTATGATACCATCTTCCCAAGCATTACCTTTTTTGGGAAAAGAGTGGGTAATGTAATGCCTCTTCTGTTTCCATGAGACCATCCTCCCAAGTATTACCTCTTCTTTTGAGGGAGGGACGCATATGTGAATAAGAAATTATTCATTAGTGAACTCAATGACATATATATTAACAAAAAATATTATCCCTCTGATCGCATATTTTTGGGCTAATTTTATGTAATTTAACTATTTTAAAGTAAAACCTGAGGGGGGAAATTTCAGTTGTGAGGACTCCTCAAAGATGCAGTTATAAGAAAAAAATAAATATGAATTCCTTATGGTAGTCTATAGGGTGTTTTTTGTGTTTGAGGCAGCAAACTTTAAAATTACAATTATTTTCTTTGATTGCAGATTTGGCAACTATCACTTATTTTGAGTTCAGCTTTGTTTGGCAATTCATCATGTTTCAACAGGATGGAGCTACATGCCACACAGCACGCAATATAATCAGTTTACTGAGAAACATTTGATGAACGAAAACGTTTTAACGAAAACGGACTGTCAACTGGCCACCTCGTTCATGTGATTTAACTCCATTAGATTATTTTCTTTGGAGATATGTAAAGTTCCATGTCTACGCAGATAAACCAGACATAATAGATGTTGGAAAACAACATTTGATGATTTATTGCTGAAATTCAACTTAATTTAATATGTACAGTCATGAAAATTGGGCCTCTAGATTACGCCATAGCCACGGGGGTCATATGTCTGAAATTGTATTTAAATTATGAATGCCAAAAAATTAATCTTTGGAATAAACCACATATTTGTATAATAAAAATGTTTTTCTGTAATTTTAAAGTTTGCCACCTCAAAAAAAAAAAAAAAAAAAAAAGCACCTTTTATATAGGTAGTATATCATTCAAACAAGATTTCATGTTCATAGGTTTAAAATATAGTTAATAGACAGAAATATTCACAGACAAGACTTGTATTTGGAGGATAAAAACTTATTTACAATTCCAGAATACAAACAGTATATGGGTCTAGTAAATGATTGAGGATAAAATATTCCAGGACGGTTTCAGAGATCAACGCATGACATTTGAAGAAGGCCAGAACGAGGGGAAGGGGGCTGCTTGAAACATTGTGATAAAAACTGTTTAAAAATTTTTTTTTTAATTTTAATATCTTCAAATGTTTGAATATATATATATATATATATATATATATATATATATATATATATATTAGTTTTTTGGGGGTTTTTAGGTCACAATTTCAAATAACCGTATTTTTATAAGTATAACTTAGTTCCGTGATAAATTTTTTTCAAAAGGAAAATAACTTCAAAAATGGAAGAAAAAAGTGTCATAATTGTAGCATTAAAAACTCTAAAGTTATATAAAAAAAAGAGAAAGTTTACTTTGTTTTGGTGCTTGTCAAGATAGAGTCGACAGATCGATTTTTAAATGTGTGCTTTTAAGCCAAAACAACAGTACTTACTTGTCATGTCGAAAATAGTAATATATCCAAACATTACGAAAATTCATGGAGTAGAACCTAGAACAATTGCTACTGTGTCTTTAGTAAAACAAAAAAAAAAAAGTCTATTGCTATCGGTTAAATCAAAATGTCGCCATTAAAGTAGCGAAAAGGAAGATAAGTATGTCCACCTGTATTCGCAATCTTCAAGATGTTCACATCTAGGGAAAATGTCATTCCCCGTAAAAATTACTTTTAACTATAAATAATTTTCTACTCAATGAATTTTCGTAATTTTTTTAATATATTACTATTTTCGACATGACAATTAAGTAAATACTTGTTTTCACTTAAAACAGCATATTTAAAAAAATCGATTTGTCGACTACCTTAACAAGAAACTTTTTTCTTTAAGTGTATAATGAAAAACAATTTGAAAACGAGATTGGATGATGGTTAAAAAGAAAAGAAAAAAGAAAAAGGGCTGTCAACAACTGAAAGGTAAGAAAGAGTAAGAACTTAAGAAAAATAAAATTATTCTTACCAATGAAATTTTGGTTGGAAAAGAGGTTGTTTTGTTAAATCCAATGTTCTGAATCGAAGTGCTTGTGTCGGTGGTTGAATGAAAAATGCAACTTGCGTTTTGGTGTTGCATTAAATAGTGGAATTGAATTCCTTAATTTTCTTATTTTCATTTATTTATTTATTTTCAATTACAAAAATAGAACTCTTTATCGTTCCGGGGTAAAGAGAGAGAGAGAGAGAGAGAGAGAGAGAGAGAGAGAGAGAGAGAGAGAGAGAGAGAGAGAGAGAGAGAGAGAGATAGAGAGACCTTTTAAACAACAAAAGGAAACAGCTAAAGATTCGTAGAAGCTAAAAAGTTAAGGAAATTACCCTTTAATGCTATTTAACAAAAAGAGAAAGAGAGAGGGAAAGGAAGAAATAAAAAGGATATTTGTATTATAACATTTTTATTGTTTTTCTTTTCTTTTTCTTTTGGTTTTTAAGATTAGATTCCCAGTAAAGAGTCAACTGCCGCTCCTACAATAACAAAGCCAAAAGAAATGTATCAAAAACAAACAGACGCACACACACACACACACACTGATAAATACAGTAAGTTTTATCAAAGAACCGATGGAGAGGGGAGAGGGAGAGAGTGCGGGACAGATTTACATGCTCTGCCGTGAAAATGGTCAACAGTTTTACATAATTTCCTCTTCCACCCACGCATCTCTCGCAACACCCACACCGGGACACCCATACATCCTACTGTGCAAAACTATAGTTAAATATACAAAATGCGATATGTGGGTGTGTTCAAATGCGCCTCTACTCTTTGATTTTTAGTGGGTGCCCCCAAGAAGTAAAAAAAAATTCTTTAGAGTCACATCAAAAAGTATGCAATCCAAAAGGGGTCTAAGAACATGCACCAATATTTGGGGTGATTTCACTCCCACTTAATAAACAAGGATATTATAAATAAATATTTAAAAATAAATAAATAAATAATAATAATAATAATAGCAATGGAAATAAATTATTGGAAATCTAATTTAGGGGTGGCATTTAAAAAAAAAAAAAAAAAAAAAGCATTAAAAATTTTTTTTTTTTTTTTAAACCTTTTCAGTAGAGACCGTTCAGCCAGTCATGGAGTTCAGGTTAGATCGTTAGAATCCTAAAATGAGTTTGCAAAGCCCGTTAATTTTTATTTTTAATAAAGACAAAATCCAAAGTCAGTCAATCAATCAATTTGTATAGGTTAAATAGTATTACTACTTGGTGATACTTCCTATGAGCAATTCTCATAGTTAATACCTATTCTAGGAGAAGTAAAGTTTCCCTGAACAGAAGTTTGGCATCACTTTTATGCCCACTTTAAAGAATAAAACCATGATAAAATGCCAACAAACCTTACGTCTATAATCCTTGTTCCAACATGGATCAAAATATATTACATAATTCTGATTTTAGAAAATGTTTAAAATTTAAGTTGTCTTAAGAATCCTTATAAAATTGAAAATCAAATAATCTGCCTAATTGATATTTAAGGACAAGGGATCAAATCCAATGTAATCTGAAATAATTTTTAAATGAGAGGTTACGCCCATATCATACCCCTCTAAAAACCCTCAAATATATACTAAAGAAATGAAATTTTGGGAATATTTATTAATTGATATCGATTACTAAAATTTTACAAAAATCGGAGTATCTGAATTTTCACAAAAGACTTCCCCTTATTTACATAAAACTAAATATATCCTATATTACAATCCCTTACGCCTGGTAGCTGTATTCTAAAATTAATAATATTCTGTTAATTTGTTTAAGAGTGAATTTTGTACATACATAAATATATACAACTTTATATCAGGTTGTTCCATAAGTTCCCGCCGTTTCATAAAAAATTTGTTCTGTTCTATATTTGGCAAAGTGTTATATATCATTAGAAAGCACGTGTTCTGTTCTACAAAATAATGGTCATCGTTTTTTTGTTTTTTGTTTTTTTTTTGCTCTCGTTTTTCAGAACCGTCAAATGGATTGTCAAGTAAATAAAAAAAATTTACATTTCCGACACCTCTTTCTTTTCACCTTTAATCGAGATCAAAAAGCGAGTGAAGTGACCTAGGAAATTTGTGCCGTACATGGAGAAAACGCTATAGCTGAGAGAACTGTTCGAGATTGGTTTACCAGATTCAAACACGGTAATTTTGACCTCAATGACGCTCCTCGTTCCGGAAGACCAATCAAGATAGACAAAGACCAACTCAGGGTTCTTTTGAAGGAAGATGGCCATCAGACATGTAGAGAATTGTATCAAAAGATGAAGTGTGATTTTGTGACAATTTCATGTCATCTTCAGTTGATGGGATTCACACAAAAACCTGGAGCTTGGGTCCCACATGAAGTTAATTTTGTTGCTAAAATTCTTTGATTTTCTTAAAAAAAAAAAAAAAAAAAAAAAAAAATGGCGAGAACTTATGCAACAATCTAATATTATCTAAGATTACCTTTGACCGTTAGTATTAATAAAGATACACACAGAGTAAGTGAATAGAGATGGGTGGAAGCGAGAGTGTATTTGCAAAAATGATTTTAATGATAAAATTAAATCCACTAGAATGCACTTCGGTTTCTTAGAAAACAAGTCAGCAATTTTACTGAATTACTTCGTGAAACAAAAATCCCACTTATAACAAAATCATTTATTTCAGAAAAAATAATTCCCTTATTAGATTGTATGCACTTGAACGTTTTTCCGTTTCTTAGAAAATAAGTCAACCATTTTTATTAATTATTTAATTAAATTCTATTTTTCTGCCGTTAGATTACTTTCCTATTCCTTATATGTACATAAAAACAATGTTCATTCAACTGCCGGACTACGCTGGGTAGGGACAGCTAGTTCTTTTATATATTTATCTTCCGATGTATTTTTTTTTTTTTTTCACTAGAGAATATTATTATCAACGGGCAGTTAAATCCACCACAAAAAAAGCTCTATAATTTACTAATTGCTAGTGTGATTCTAGATATATGGGACGTGCCTATCAAAAACTTATGAACAAGATAAAACAGTTAATATAAAACAATTTAGACCGATTAATATAAGACAATTAGAATACCAGTTTCAGAATGAATAAAGTTAAATTTATCAAAATAAAAAATAGTTTTTCACCACTTTTATGCCCCCTTACAAAGATTAAAATCAACATATAATGCCACTAAACCTTATGTCAAGGACTTATTTCAATGTTGATCAAATTCTAGTACCTGATTTAATTCTTGACCGTCAGTATTAATAAACAGAGAGAGAAACACACACAGAGTGAGTGATGGGTGGAAGCAAGAGTTATAGGCATTGTATAAAATAAGAGAAAACAACATAAGTGATAGAGGATACGAATGATAGACAGAAACTTGGTAAGAGAGGTCACTTGATGAATTCATTGTAAATTAAAAGAATTTAGATGGAATTTTTTCTTGTTGTTTTTTTTTAAACATAATTCAATCCCAGAAGTAAGAAATATTTTAGTGTGCATTTCGTGTTATCAAAGTATATAGGAAAATGATTTTAAGAAATAAATGTCCATTCACTTAACTTTACGACAATATTAGATTTCTATGATTAAATCTATTTTGAGTTTGACACAATGCCCCTGAAGAAGGTTGAAGATTACCTTCGCCGAAACGCAGAAATAACATGCAAGGATTGAAACGAGGATTGTACTTTTGCATTAAATAAATGAAAAGCGTATTTGAAATTAGCGTTACAACATTAGAATGAAATAAGTTATACATAATTGAATTAGCAGGACTATTTCATGTCAAGGACCTAAATAATATACCTACACCTCTATAACCATACCAAATCTATTTACCTTTTGTCATTTATCTATATACCTATAAATTTGAGTTTTTTCTCACTCTGACATTGATATTAAAAAAACATACTTTATCTATTTAAAAATTATTAAAACAAACTTTAATATACTCAGTTATGGATATGCAAGCGACTACATGAATGTTAACTTATTTGCATATTTCTTTGAAAAAACGAGCGTTAATTATTTATTCATTTTTTATGGGTTCTTATTAGAGGATTGGTTTCATTCAACTATTACGCTGAATTGTATTCATGCATAGTTTCTACATTCTGCATAATTGCATAGAATTTAAAATAAAAACGTTTTAGCACACAAATTATATATATATATATATATATATATATATATATATATATATATAAACGCCACCTTGCATGTGTGTGTGTGAAAAGTCTACCAAACTCCCCATTGAATATTTGGTCTACAGAGTTGTCATTTCATAGATAGGGTATTTGGACTTCATTCAATTTGGTTTTTAGTAGGTAAAGTAACTGTTAAGGGGTCAAAATTGAAAAGAGAAAAACAAAATTGATATTGGCCTGGTGTAAGTCAACTATGCACGTCCCCCCCCCCCTGTACATATGCGTTATTTAAGTTATAGGTTAAACAACATTTTTTGCTGTTTTTGTATGCTTATGCGTTTAGGTCATACGCTAACAGATAAGTCTGGGGAATTATGTTTTGGTTTCGATTCTAGCTGATGGCACACACGTCATTTTCTTTTACTTTTGAGATCACTACTATATATTAGGTATAATATAATAATCGATAGAGAAATGGCTCTATAATAATAAATACGAAATCTGCATGAATTAAAATATTTTAAAAAATTTAATCATATTTTACGACCAGGCAACTCTGGGCCGCCTGCTAGTTTACTAATAATGATTAATCCTTACAATTAGCATACTTGTTCCTTATAAAGTTAAACGTACAACTATCGGAAGGATTTCCTGTCGTTAAGCTGTTAAAATCCAAGTTGTGGATCCCGGAAAGTATAAGATTCAATTCAGACTTTTAGAATTCTAAATGACTCCAACTCCCTGACTAAGTGTGACCCTGCTTTTAAGTTACACCCCATGACCTTCATAGTTGACCCAGATTCACTCTACAGCAAAAAAAAAAAAAAAAAAAAACTTTATGAAATGCTTACTTGTGATGGCAAAAAATACTCTTCACTAAAATTTATGAAACTTAAGCCAGGAGCATTTTATTTAAAAAATTCTACTTTTATCCATAGGCAGGATTTTGCTGCCATTGTCAGCATTATTATAAAAATAAAGGGAAATAATTCAAACTTTTGAGAAAAAAATCATTTGAGTGGGTTTAAAGTGGAGTTAAATGCGAAAAGGAATTATTTCCCTTCACTGTAATGATAATGGCGACGATTTTTTTTTTTTTTTTTTTTTTGCATACTAATAAAACTTGAATTTAGTTAATAAAAAAAGAACTACTGGATTAATTTCTATAACTTTTGGTTAATGATATTTCTCCATCACAAGTAAGTACTTCATAAAAAGTTTCTTGCTATTTTCCTTTTAACAGCCATATTTCATCTAGGTATACAACTGGAGAGACACTAAATTTAATTCAGATAAATACGCCCCAACTTTTCCATTTTAAATGGATGCATAGCAGCCCCCCTTATTTGTCCCCCCTTTCTTTTTTTTTTTTTCGAATTGTGGTATCAAAATAAATTACTCAGCATATAATTTAGTCATTGTATTCATGAAATAAAACTTGAAAATTCTAACATACAAAAGTTGATTTCAAAAATTAATGAGAATTGCTTTAGACAAAAACGATAATTATTTGACAATTTTTTTATACACATTATATCCACCTCCCGGTTTCTGCATTACATTTGTCATTAAAAAAAGAAGTAAAATGCTAACAAAGTCTTCTGTCTAAGGTTTGTCTCACAAGTAATAAGACCAATTAATTAAAAATATATTAGCGGTTTAATGACTCAATATTATCCTCCTTTTAAAACAATATTTTGGAAAGTCACAGAATAAACCATATTGATACAGCAGCCAGTATGGTTATGCAATTCTTACAGCTATGTAACTAGAAAACAAAGCTATGACATCTGAAAGTGATATGGAACAAGAAGAAAAAAGCAACCTTAGAAGTTAGTATCCTCAATGATGCTGAAATGTAAAAGATAATGAAATAAAGTCTTATGTACGATATGAAAAGAAACTGACATCTTAGGAAGATCTCCATTATTCCAGTAATTATAAAAGCAACCGGGCTCATGAAAATGAATTTCAAAACTATCTAGCAAATATACCTAGTGAAGCAAGTACAAGAGGGATACTAACAAGTACACTCAAAGAGACGGTTAGAATCTTAAGATTTCTTGGTTGGAATATATGAGATAGTGGCAAAATGTCCAGAATCTAATAGGATGCCCCATCCCAAGCTAGGACAAAATGATAAAATTAGAAAAAAAAAAAAAAAAAAAAAAAAAAAAAAAATTCGTGTCAATCGAAATTGTCTCTTCAGCTTGTTGAATACTCTCAATTGCTTTTCTTGGCCTTCGGGACAAGATCAAAGTGTAGTATCTGTTCTTCAGATGCTGCACTTCTATTTCTTGTTCTCTTTCGGTGGAGGAGAAATCCTTCACGACTGAGACAATTTTTATTTTTGTACCTTTTCTCCACGTTAAAAAACGACCCTGGTGTCTAACTCTGTCCCGTGGGGAGGCATAGTAAATAGGTACTCTCAATTGTTTTTAGTTTTAATGTTTGACAGTAAGAAATTTTCAAAAACTCTGAATGTGGTAAATCACTATTTGATCCAGGGTTGCTGCCTGAGGTTTTGGAAAGAGTCGTTTCAAAGGATTTTTAATTTCTGAAGATCCAGATTACTTAAATATTGAAAGGACTTTAAAATAATGAAACGGTCACATATTTTGGAATTCTAGGAGTAAGAATTTTGGGAATCAAACCTTAAACTTTCCAATTCTGCAACCCTGCTTAAAGACATCACATAAAAGAAAAAAAATGAAGAGAGAAGATTGGATAGGATGAGAATAGGTTTTGGTTTTATAATATGGGATCTGTATTCATGCTGAGCACTATAATGCAATAAATATGCACGTGTGTATTAGTCATCC
Organism: Euprymna scolopes; assembly: GCF_053919585.1. Taxonomy (NCBI): domain Eukaryota; kingdom Metazoa; phylum Mollusca; class Cephalopoda; order Sepiida; family Sepiolidae; genus Euprymna; species Euprymna scolopes. The sequence continues at coordinate 67,384,986 of NC_136484.1, read as the reverse complement.
ACAAACAGCTGTTTCAATATATCACGGATTTTCAGTGTGGCTAAACGTGGTGTTTTCTGCTGAATCATAACTCACCTGCTTGGTCAGCAGTCAGGTTTCTTAACCATACACTATTACCCTCATTGTGTTATCAAAAAGCAAGCATTTAAAATTTTAAAAACTTCATAATGGAACAGTGAGTAAAAAGAAATTAAAGAAATGGACAGCTAAGTAAGAAATGAATGATAAAAAAAATTGTTTAAAAGAAAAAAGAAAATCCCAAACGTTCAAATTTGAAACTATAGATCCCGGATACTGCTTGGTATCATTAGTACAAAAATAATTGCATATAATTCACAAATGTGCTTTTCAGAATAAATGTTACCCAGAATCAGGAAGGAATAATCTAATTTGAAATACAATATCATTAAATATATTCCTAGAAAAGTGGGAAAATCAGTTTATGGCATTAAAAAAGTATTTCCCATGCTAAATGTTGATTGTCACAGTAGAAATCATGATTATTATAATTGTTCAAATAAATATAATTAAACTAAAACTTCATAAAAAAAAATTACTCAACTAATTTTTAAAATAAATGAAACTACAGCTAATCCGTTCTTAGAAAATGGTTCACTATTTATGCAGATTAATAGAGAAAAAATATAACGTTGCATAGAAAAATTTTTTATCAAAATAATTCAAAAATTTGTTTTCCCAAAAAGTACTTTTTTTAATATTTTATTCTATGATAGGTTAACATAAAATTTCATTAATTTTCTTGTAAAATATAAATAAAAATTTTCAAGTTTCAAAATTAAAAAAAAAAGAAAAAAAAAAGAAAAAAAAACAATTTAAAATGTACAAATATATTTTGTTGAAAATTGTTTGCAATTTAAGATCTAAAGTCAAATCTTAAAACCTAGATATTTTAAGGCAATAATATTACCCAAGATTAAACTTTAGATTTGTTTTTTGTTTTGTTTTGGTTTTAGATTAAAAAAAAGCAAATAAAATCTGTAAACAATTTTTGCAAAGTTAAAAAAAAAATGCAATAAAATATTGAATTCAATGATGATATTCAATCAATTGAAAATAAAAGAAAGGAAAATACAACCCCTATCTCCCCCACCCTAAGGCACAGGTCATGCACTGATTCCATTATGAGGGTTAGATTTCTATAGCAATGTTAGAAATTGTGTCAGAAAAAAAAAGGGAAAAAAAAGATAGTATTAGTAACTAGTTTTTAGGGTTTTGTCATTTTTTTTTCTTCTAGGCAAATAACATTAACAAATGGCTGCACTTTTAGGTTTTATTAAGCTGCATACAATAGCGAATTTGATCAATTAAAAACACGGGTGATAAAAAAGCACTACGTTTTTAATAAACTAAAATGCCCCAAAATGACTTTGCAAAAGAAAAAAAAAAAAAAGTTTTAGAAATAACAGTGTCTAAAATTATTAATATATAAATATATGGTGCTATTTGAATTTTTTTAAATCTTTCATTTTTTCACATACGTATGCATGCCAAGTCTTACAGATTGTTTGTATGTCCTATAGATTTTTGAAGTATAAATCAGGGCTTGCATGCGGCGGATGACAAGTTCAAGTGCATCTTGAATGAACTGAAGAAAGAAAAAATAATTAACATAAATTTGTGCAGCTTTGTTTTTTTGTTTTTTTTTTACCTTTAAAAAAATTTCTTTGGATTAAACTTTTTTTTTTTTTTTTTTTTACAATTTTTCCGTTTCAAAGTTGTATAATAGAAAAAAAAAATATAACGTTGCACGGAAAAGAATTTTATCCAAATAATTTAAAAAAAAATTGTTTTCCCCAAAATACTTTAGTACTTTATTCTATGGTAATTTATATTTATATCACAGTTAACTATGAGAAAGCAACAAGACACACATTTTCAAAAAAAAATAAGTATAAGGATGTTATTCCTATTAATCAACAAAAAGCCACGTCATCATTTTAGAAGATAAATATTAGTTTAACAATAAATTATTAATAGAAAAACTACTATGACATAACATTGCTTCATAATTTTTTTATTTTCAGCATAAATTTATAATATAATTTTGATTTCACTTTCTAAAAACACATCCAAGTTCTAAAATTAAAAACAGTCGAAATAATTTTGTAGTTTTATCATTAAAATCCAAGATTAAATTGAATGATAATAAAAACAAAATGTTAATGAAATAAAGTTTTTTAATATTAAACTAACCATATCTAATCAGCATATTTCGCAAGTCTTTTTGTTTCTTTGTTTCGTTCCATTAACCAGTATCTTAATTTCTTACAAAATGTTGAAATGTAAATTTCATTTTTTTTTTTTTTTTACTTCTTAAATTTATAAGCTCACAGCCAGTTGCAGTGAATGTGCTGTATTTTAATTTTTTTTTTTTTTTTTGAGCAGGGGGTAGGATTTTGAAATTTAAACTTATTCATTACATTTCTTTTTAATTAAATATTTTAAACAAATCGATAGATTTTTAAAAATTTTACAATCTCACATCAGGTTTAAAAATATTAACTTGTTTGAAAAATTGAACTTGTGATGGTTAAAAAGCAAATGGCACTAATTCATTCACTTTGTTGGAATTTGCTTTCCTCTTAAGTGCCAAAAGCAAGTAAGTTTTCACAGGAATATGTTAATTCAAAGTATTTTCAACCAATGAAAATCGTTTCAAACCTCAAGAGATAACAAAACTATGTCAAAATAGTAAATTACTTAGAAACTCCTTTAAAAACAAGGAAATAAACAAACGACAATCAGATTTCATCAGCTAGGCTGCATCGAACAGGACCCTCTACACCTCGCTCACACTGTACCTTTGGCCGGGTAGGGGAAGTCAAAGCAAAAAGAACTCAATGATTCGCATAATCAGCTTCCTTAATCTAGCGAACGCATTCTTACACACTAGAAAAGGTCAGGCGAATAGAAAAGAATTACTAGCGACTCACATGCACTAACAAGAACAAGGTAAACGAACATGCACACATACACAATGGCAAATACTCACATACGGATATATTGCTAACTGGTAACCCTTTTTATTTTTCTCATTGTTTCATTTATTACGATTTTATTGAGTATGCATACCGGTATATAGCCTCCATTTTCTTCCTTCGCTATAACATAACCTTTCTATCCAATTTATATCAAATGTTGGTGTAGTTCTTAGCCATACCCAAATACTACTGTCATCCAAAAGGGCCCTACTAAAGCCAGCGACTAAGCCACAAACTTCTTGGTGCTCATAATATTGCATTCTGTAGAATACTAATTATTCAAATTTAAGTGGCTTTATGAATAAAAAAAAAAAATGTCTAAAGATGCTCTAATAGCACATTACAGTTTAGAAGACAATTTGGTATCCCCTAATTCTTACAGATTTATTAAGAACACCTTAAAACCCAAACAATATTCCAGGATATGCTATAAGCAGGAAATTATCTCATCGTTTATGATTTTAAAATCTAGGCTTGGGCATTTTTAAAAAAATATTTTTTAAGAAAAATTAAAAAAGTTGAATATGAAAATCTATTCAACTCTTGTATACAAAGATGAGCTATTAAAACATATTCAAATCAAACAATTCAACAACTTTCACATTGCATTTTTTTTTATATAGAAACAAAAAATCTCAATTGACAGAAAAATTTTTCATAAAACATGAAATTTAAATATTGATTTTTAAAACTAAAAGAAAAAGAAAATAATCAGCAAAGAACAGATCATTTAACATGAAATAACTTTCTCAGTAATGAACCTTGTTCATGTAAACAAAAGAAAAATTAATTTAAAAATAAGATTTGGATGTTTATTCAAAATCCTTCCAATATTTAAAGAAAAAATAAAGAAAAATCAAGAAAATTTTGTATGACGTATGTACCTATGAGGGAAAGAAGATTGTGTACACCAAACATCATGTAAACTGTAATTTTATTTTTAAAGAAAATCAAATTTTATGGCAAAATCACAAAACGATTTTGCGACACCATCTTGAAAACAGAAAGGGAGATAAATTCAAATTTGCAAGATTTATAAAAAAAAAAAACATTCTTAGCATGAGTATTGGAAAAACTCAATTTTGCTTTAAATATATATTTCCCCAAAACTTCTGGCCTTGATGGAGAGGACACTAAAACTGGCTGCTATGGTTTCAAATGATCTGTAATAACAGCAGGGAAGACTTGATTCCAAATATTTCTCATATGTTATATCTCCCCTCTTTTGGGACATTACTATTATGAATATCTCCAGTATCAAATAATCCTTATACACTGTGAAATTTACTTTATGTATGAAAACCAAAGAGGGGAGATATAATATATGAGAAATATTTGGAATCAAGTCTCCCCTTGCTGTGATTTCAGATCATTTGAAACCATAGCAGCAAGTTTTAGTCTCCCCTCCATCAAGGCTAGAGGTTTTGGGGAAATATCAGATATTTTGTAATTCATATGCAAAACTAGGAAAACAAATGACTATGATTGAAACATTTTATGGCTGTAAAAAAAGTGCCAAAAATAGGCTCTGGATGATCCCCTTAATGTGCGACCACAACTGTCACATGGCCCACAACACAATTCAGGTCATTAACTTTTCAACAAACCTTCATTTAAATTTTAATCAATAGTCGCTGAGATTTCAAAGTCATAAAATTGCCAAAAAAAAAAAAGTGGTATAATATATATATATTACTTGTAGCCAAATTGAATATTGAAATGCTCATATCTTTGATTGTATGGGACAAAACTACATGAAAATCTGCAGACATTTTGAAGATTATAATACTATTCTATGATGAAAATTTTATGCCAATTGGTAAAAAAAAAAAAAAAAAAAAAACTATATTTTCAAACCAATAAAATATGCCCAAATTTGCCTACATTTGTATATATAGTGTCCTGGCAGGCAACTTCAGTTTTGCTGCTTTGGTTATCTCCCCTGTAGTCTTGCCAGGCCACTAATAAAACAAGTTAAATGATTTTTTTTAGTACAATATTTTCTTTCTGTCACATGTATGTTCATTCATTCAAGTGGTGTCCTGCCTGGTACAGGCACTGACAGCTATGGCTCTCCATCTATCTCTCTCCCTCGAGGCATTCATGAATTCATTGTTGCTCATCATTTTTTGATGTTGCACAGATGTTCAAACTGTCAACATACGTTTTTTTGCGGTCGTCCTCTGCTTCCTATTACGACCCTTCCTATTAGTCTTTGCTGATTGTCGGAGAGTAAGCAGTTTGATGATGATCAGGTGTCACCTATGTATCATAGTAACCGTTACCGAGTGAGGTGTTCCGGTTCAGAATCCTATTCACGCTGTTTCTCGAATAAGGGAGTCTGATGTACTGCCATAGCTTTCTTTGCAATTGTACAGATAGTAGGTTGCAGTTTCTTTCTGTCCAAGCATTGCCCATACTGGGCGATTGTCCTGACCATTGTACCCAGAGGTACCTTCGGCTCAGCACAATGAAATGCAAAACCATTAACAGAATTATTTCTGTTTGCTTCCGTATTATATCAGTCACCTGCTTTCCATAACCGCACGTTGTCCTGATGGGGGGGGGGGGGGTAAGTGGGTTCTCGACCATGCCCAAACTAGCTGAGGGAAGGAGGTATCTTACTTTTGCTTTGACAATAGTGCTGTCCTGCTACCCTACTTACGTGTATGCATACACTATAAATTTTTCTTTATTTTTGTTTTTAACATTAGGGGAATTCTAGACAAGGTTGGTTGGTTGTTTTATGGCATATCAACCCTTTTCGGGTTATTTAATGCCGAATCCAAAGATTTTGAAGAAAAATTTTTTAATAGAATATATTTTCAAGTCGGTTTCTATTCAACCCATAGTTGGGACCCTAACAGGTACTACCACTCCGATCAGAGTGGACCTGGGAGCAATGGTAATTAAAGGGTGGCTCCACACTCCACAAAGCCTGCAAGCTGGGGCCTCACCACTGGATATAGTTTAAGGTCATATCCAGGACCTCTGGACAAGGAAAAAGATTTGTATAAAGTCAATTTCAAATGGAATCATAAAAAACTTTCAGATTTTAAACATGTCTTTTTTTTTATTACTGATGTCCTCATTTTAAATATACTTTGATACTAGCAGCCTTCACTCGCTATCACTTTGCGATTTTATTCTTATTCATTCCTTTAAATCGTTGAAATGAAACAAATCAATGAGAAAAACACACTCTTTGTCGTTTAAATAAAATATTTGTGTCTATATTAAATGTGAAACGAATTCCTTTTTTTATCAATTACTAGCAGGCCGCCTGGCGTTGCCTGGTAGTAAAATACACATGAATATGATATTTTAATTAATGCAGAAATAAAGTAGGTATTAAAAGTAAGCTTAAATTCCTTTTAAAAAATTTTAAAAAAACAACGGAAAGTAAGACATGTGCATGCGAGAATTATGTTTTTTTCTAGACAGTTCAATCCTTGTAAGTAAAAAAAATACACAAGCTGAGATTGAAACCAAAAACTAAAGACAATAAGTACGATAACCATTAAGTCAGCTTGACACGTGCTTTAAAAAGCGTTTTCAAACTACTTACTCTTAACATGAATCATCTGAACGATTCATGCATGCATATTCGTAAAACAGTTGACAAACAGATAGAACTCTGATGACCTTCACATATCAATTTTTCCATTTTGACCTCTTAGCAGCACTTTTTCTGGATGAAAACAGATTAAAACGCTCTCCACATGTCTGAATACCCTACATACCAAATTTCAAGTTTGTAAATCAAAAATTCGTTGAGTATATAGGTTGAGAAGTGTCTTCACACACACACACTTTTATAGATATATAAATTAAGCTTAAGTGCCTCGTTTGTCCATAAAAATTAAATGTGATTATTGAAACAAACCGGACATGTACATTCACCTTCATTATATAGTTACGGTTGACAGATCATAACACAATTAAACTAATTATTTTCAAATGTTATAGATTGAGATAAAGTGAATTAAATACATCACTCCTCGCAAATACAGGGTGTTCAAGACAAATTAGATAATTTAACATGTTTTCATTCTGAAACCATTTGAAGTATATAATAGGAGTAAAACAACAAATAAGAGCAAAATGCAACAGATAGGAGTAAAATTTCTAGGAATTAACAATTGATTCGATTCCTAAATTAATTCCGGCACACCCGATTCTCACATAACAATCACAATTAGAGAAAGTGGACGTTACTTTCATTCACTCATAAATATGTACTAGCACTTTTATACCAATTATAAGGACTTCCCCTTCTTTGATTACGTTATTCACCTCAGAGTATCAATTATTTCATTTTCTTATTGCATGCTATTATCTTTTACTAAATATTACTTCCCTCATGAAATACAAACTGCTCCCCTAGATTCTACATCATTCTGATTAGTTGGCTATAGTCTTGTTCAAGAAATATAATACATTTTACAAAAACTGAATAAACATGGCGTCTCCTGTATTAATCTATTAAAAATGGAGCCTTCTGTAACAAAACAATTTTTTAACCTAAAATACTTCTATTTTTAGTCAAAATTTTTTTAAACAGAATTCACATTCTCATAGATAAGCCACATTTAATCTTTGCATCTACTGAATGAAAGATTAATTTAGAAAATTTCATTCAAATTTATTTAAAAGGGCATATATATATATATATATATATATATATATATATATATAATTCAGTTAATTCATCAAAAGCTAAAAATTTATAAATTTAAACAGGTGTACAACATCTACAACTCATCTTTATTTTTTTATAATTGTATAAATTGTTATTTTGAGTTCAACATATTATGCTAAAATTGATAAAGAAAAGAAAAAAACTTATATAAAGCGGTTCTATTATTATTCTTTTATATAAAAGCAATATATATATATATACATATATATATATATATATATACATATATAACTATTTCATTTACTCACATAAAATTAATATACGAAAGTATAAATTTATATGTAAACTTTAAGTATTTACTTCAAAAGTGCTCAATACGTAGGTAGAGCTAGTTAGTAAGTTATAAAATATATATGGCGATTAAGCTACACTGAATATTCCGCGTTTCATCCACTCTAGGACTCCTCAGGCGCATAAGCCTGAGGAGTCCTAGAGTGGATGAAACAAGGAATATTCAGTGTAGTTTAATCGCCATATATATATATATATATATAAGCATAAAATGCGACAAACTATATATAGGTTAAACAATTTGACCCCGAAAGCAAAAATTATGACAATTCCTACATTAAAGAAAACTTTTATAAAGAATTAACCTTGTTAAAATTATTTCCATACAAGCTTGTTAAACTTGAATATAAAAAAATACTGTTCAAAACAAATGTGACATAATTATAAGATATGTTTCATTGAGGAAAAATGAATTATTTTTTAAATATCAGATAGCAGAAGCATTAGAAAAGTTTTTAAGGTTTTAAAGGATAAAATTAAAGTTATTTTGTTTCATGGTGTTGACCAAGTCATTAAAGTCAACCTTTCATGTTAAAGCATTTAGAATTATTAGAGAAAATAAATAATCTTTACAAGATGAAATTAAGTCCAGGGGAAAATTCTATTGTTCTCAGTATATTAAACATTTATTTTCAGGTTTATTTTTTTATTTTCATAAATTTTAATTATCTATATATCTATAAAAGTGAAATTGTCTCTGTGTGTGTACATTTCCCTACCAAACTACTGTCAATTTTCAGTCTACAGACTCGAAATTTGATACAAGGGGTATTGAGATTTTGGAAAATCTTTTTAATCAGTTTTCGTCCAGAAAGTTGGCTGTAAAAGGGGTCCAAGTTCAATGATTTGACCTTTGAAAACTCTACCAAACTCTGCCAATTGTGTGTCTAAACACTTGAAATTTTAGACATAGGTTACTTGGACAGGAGTTAAACTTTTTAATATATATATATATATATATACATATACATATGCACATAAAAGTTAGGAACAGTATATAGGGCCCGAGCAAAACTGGGCTGAACTGCTAGTATGTATATATATAATTTATAATTTTCAGTATCTTTTAGAAAATATACATTGTCAACATAAAAATACACATCAAGTCAAATCTGTTTTTCTTTTTTTTTTTTTTTGTCTTCGTGTGTGTGCATAAACTTTTACAAGTTAAGCAATATAAAAAGAATCTTAATGAGGTACATCCACGCCCACCCCCCTCATTATCGCAAAGATCCTCTCTCCTCCAAATTGTACTATATATTTGGTTTCTATCTTCAATTTAAACTTTTCTCGGCTATTTTTGAAATTTCAATGAATTTTATTAAAATTCACGATAGTTTCTAAAATTATATTTCCAAGAAGAATAGAGTAGGTTTTCAGAATACATGCAGAAAACAATCACAAAACATCAAACCCATAATAAAGGATAAAAACTAAACATAAGGAAAATTTACATTTCATACATTTCTTTAAATTATCAATTTTTTTGCCATGTTTTTCTTTTTAATTTTTGACAACAAAGTTGTTTTATTACAATTTTTTAAACCAGTAAGTAAACGAATGCTAATTTAATAAATTTTCACTTATTTTTTTATGTGCAATATTAGACAAAAAAAAAACACTCTTAACACAATTCAGTTGGGGGAGGGGAGGAGAAAAAAATCACTATATTAGACAGTTTTTTAATGATTAATTTACGTATGACTAAAACTAAGACGTTGGAAAGATTCTTTGTGTCAACGGATAAGATCAACCATTTAAACTGAACATTGACAACGAAGGGTCTATGTGAACAGTGATATATATGTATGACACAGGCCCTAAAACTCTCTAGACCTAGAGGGTCTAATATACGAAAAGTGCGAGTCTTGTTTGTTATCTTGTACGATTATCCCCATGATGATGCCACAAGGGAAAAACGCCATCTATTAAACAGAGATGGAAAAACATCAGGAAAATCTTTTAGGACAGAGGTCTCATAAAATAAAATCAATTTAAACAGTAACAGTGATAACAAACAACCCATCACAGAACGTTTATGTGGACAGTTGACAATATAAATATATATTTAATATAAGTTAATTGTAGGTATAGACCGCTTCATGCCCTCCAAAAACTTTCAGCAAAAACCTAACAGCCAGAATGTGCTGCTTCCATTGTGCACAGAAATCACTATTTTCATTGCTTCCATCGTAATAGATGTACTGAGACTAAAGCCATCTCAGGACTGCCAGCAACCACTGTAAAAGAGTAATAAAGAAAGCGAGAGAATTGTACACTCAGTCTGTCAAGTCCAAAGTACCTGAGCCGCAACTTGGTTCGCACCAATTTTGACAAGTAATAAACAGGTTCCTGAATAGAAGTGTGTGCTCTATCCCAACCATTATCAATGGACCTGATGTAATCTCGTCAGCATCGGACAAAGCCAAACTCTTTGCCAAAAAACTTTGCAACTAATTCTACTCTACGCGATCAGGGCCGCCAACCGCTCGTATTTCCTCCTGTGTCTGAAAGCAAGCTATGCAACTTACAAATATCTTTGCATGATGTTGTCAAGCTAATCAAAAGCCTTGATTCCATTAAAGAAACTAGCCCTGACGGCATTCCTATTATAGTGCTTAAAAAGCTTCAAGTAGAACTAGCTCCCATACTTACAAAGCTATTTAAGCATTATGCTAAGGAGAAATGCTTCCCAACACTCTGGAAAACCTCATTAGTATGTCCCATATTTAAAAATTCAGGTGATCGCTCATCTCCCTCTCAATACAGACCAATCAGTCTCCTGTGCAGTTGCTGGAATCTGTTATGGTTGATCTCAGCAAAACACAAGTCATTGATATTGGCCAAGTGCAAAACACTCACCTCCCACCAAACTATCACCCCATGATAGTCCTGGAGAGGACGTAGTTGATAATGTGCATCCCTGTTGAATGCCAGTCTTAACTTCAAAACTTTGTGACTCGTCACCAAACTCATGTCAACCTGTAATAGCACTGGATTAAATGAGGATACTTTGTAGGAACACCATCTGCCTGCAAGATGTGGCAGGGGGGATCTCTGCCAGCAGAATCTAAAATAAAGCCTGATAAAATTTATCATACTGTCTGTATGACAGAAAAAATTTAAAACAAAACCATATACAGAATCTCGAGAAATCTTTAACAGTGGTATTAATTTAGTATTGGAAGTTGGTTTTGTTTTGTTTTAAAACTAGCATTGTGAAATCTATGTTTGGTGTTTATAAGATATGACACAAAGTTAACTTTCTACTATATTTTCAAAATTAAATATAAAAATGGTAATATTGGTTTGCAGACTAGGAGCAAGACATAGACAATTCCTGGTGCCAGTGGGTTAACCATTTTTAAAAATATTTATGCAAAAATATTATTTAATTTATTTTCATTGTAGTCAGGGCTCTACATTGCGAGTGCAACAGTCGCATTTACAAGTGATTTTTCAAAGTGGCGACTAGAAATAATAAAACGTTTATCTTTTGGTTTGGCGATTGTATTTCTTTCACCAACAATTTTCTAAAGCTCACTACTGAATGAAAAATATCTTTTCAGCTTTTTTTTTTTAATAAAACGAGCAAAGTCCAATTATTTAAACAATAAAAAGCTTGATAGAACAATATCCTTTTTTTTTAATGAAGGCTATTTAAAAAAAACATTTGAAGAAATTTGAATGTATATACCTTTAAGTATTGACATAAAATTTGGCGCAGATTTAGAATTACACTTATTTAAATAAAAATAATGATTTTTATGATGTACGTATTCGTCATAGAACAAAGATGTCATATTCCAAAAATCATGTAGGTTTGGCTAGTAACTTTTCTATTTTGCTAGTAAGCAAAAATATTTAGTTGTCAAAGGTCAACTAAAGATAAATTTGTCTGTGGAGCACTGGTAGTAAGTACACTTGTGTTCTGCAACCATGAATGATGAAAAAAACAATGAAGATAGAAGACACCAAATATTTAAAAAAAAAAAAAAAAAATAAATAAATAAAAAAAATCAATTTTAAGATATTTTTCAAAATCCTAATTTTCTTAGTAAAAAAAATGTTGAAGGATACAAAAAAAAAAATTGTTCATACATTTAAATAAAAGGAATTTATGAGCAAGAATTGTTGTAAAAACAAAGGCTTAACATTCTTTGAGTTTCGTCTTTCTTATCTCAATGATGTGGTCAGACAAGTATTAAAATGTTATTTAAAAGCCTTTATTTTTATGTTGAACAACCTATTTTATTTTTGAACCAGACACACCCATGTAAAATGGATCTTCATGTGAAAGTCGTTAAACGACACTGGAAACATCTAATATACGTGTAAAACAATAAATTTGCATACGATAGAACATTAAGTACACCTTATTTCTTTGAACCATTGTTTATCTATATAAGCAGCATGAACATATGTACATTCGACCGGACTCCTGATAGGTTTCAGGAGTGAAACAAATAAGGTGAAAAAAAAGGGGGGGGGGTAAAAGGAAGAGGTAGTGGCTGCTGTCGCTGTTTTCAAAGCTCGATACCAGTCAATTCAGAAATCTGTTTTTAAGCTGTTGATATCGGCTGCTGCGTCTAATACTCAAACTAGATAGCTTTGCCCATATTCCTATTTATTACTCGAAATAGAGTTTGAAATAGCAATAGCATATTTTTAGTGGATTAATATCTTATTTACCTTTTAAAAGTTGAATTAACATTTTAACTCTTATAATTTTTATTTCAATGCTAAAAAATGTTTAGTGGCAGTATGAGTGAATGAGAGAAAGACTAGTGAATATGAATTAAATAGTGAACAGGCAAAATCGGACAGTTTAAAATATTTATAAGGAAAATAGCAACAGGCAGTTGATTGCCTGTGTTAATGTACAGGGCAACCCGAATATAAGAAACATGTATAAGTGGAACCCTGATATAAGAGAGATGTGGGCTGAGTAGAAAGTCTCATATCTGGGTTACACTGTATTAAGTGGAGATAACTCGTCAATTTAGAATTGATGTGTTAACTTTTACAACCACTTGTAGCTTTTATCAAAGAAGTCTTATCAATTTTTTTTTACAATGTGCCAATAATTTTAAAAGGAAATAGAAAATTTGTTACATGCAGATCAAAAATTTGTAACAGTCATGTGATAAAAAAAAACACTATTTTTGTTTGTTTTTAATTAGTAAGAAAATGTTTAGTTTGTTTGCCCCCCCCCCCCAAAAAAAACAGCATCACAAAAAACTGCTTATATATGTTGACATTATTTCCAAGCAAAGTTAAATTCAAAATTACTTTGCAACCTTATGCCTGATGACTAAATGCACACAACAATCTGTTTAAAAATCATTTAAATTTAAGAAGTCACTGAAATACATCATAAATGATCTCCACTGAATTTTTTAAAACCTGGATTGTTGACTTCTAGATCTTAATGTTTCTAAACTATTTAAAAGCAATGAGCCAATAATCTTATTTTAATATTTATTTTTAAATTTATGAACACTCATGCATAACCTAACATAAGTAAACAGCACGAAATTCATTGAATTTAGGTTTACTCACTCACTTCCTTTTTTTTTTTTTTGTCCTTTGGTTCATGAGCAATGTTTTTGACAAAGAATTGCTGTTTTCTGAATAAGAATCTATCCATCTAATAGTAATCGTTGGCTATTTTTTACTTTGAAGTATTTTTGTTTTTTATTTATTTTTAACCTCTTATATAAAGTGGCTTTATGGTTTGTCTGGATAGTTTTCCATAAAAAAGTGCATAAGAAACATCAACATATGCAAATAATTAAGGATATTTAACCATAGTATAACAAACAATAAACAAAGGTTGGCGAGCATATCAGCCAAAACACAGAAATATCATTGTTGATAAGTTCAACAGTACAAAGAAAAATAATGTAATTCCTCATTCCCTGAATTTTGGAAATAAAAAAAAGTTTCAAATAGACTTCTTTGGGTGTATTTGAATAGAGAAATCTTTCTGGAACTCTGAAGCCTCTATAGAATTTTAAACCTTTTATGTAATCCATAGAGGTAGATTCTTTTCATTCTATCAGCCATAATAGAATAGAATTTTTTTATTTTTATTCTTAGTTATCACCTGTAACAAAATATAAAAATTTTGTAACACTTCTACCTAGTCATATTTGAACAAGAACAATCTACCTACCCTCCCATACACACCATGGATTAAATAAAAGCGTTCAGCTCAAAATCCCATATAAGATTTGAGTTTCAAAAGATACACCTGAAGACCAGCAGTTACATCAGCCAAAACATGAAAATAATCAAAGTGAGAATCGTATAATACCTTATCTTAAATTCTTTAATTTTCTCATCAATCTAAACAAAATAGTGATCAGAATCATCTTCGTTCTAAGAGCTGTATTTATATCATGTACTGAATTAATGTTTGTTCCATTGCAATCTCTAGTCTAGTGATAGAACCATAATCAAAAAGAGTTTGCTATCAGGACATGGTGAATTATTTCTCCTTGAACAGAATTTCTTTTTTTTTTTTCTTCTTTCCTTTTATAATTGCTACAGAACTGGCATACCATTCTCTATCAGCTTTGTGACCATCTGCTGTACCAGACCTCATTACCGCCTTCATGTTGAAAGTTTCTAAACCCACACCTTCCTTAAAATGTGCAACTCCCTTTTAATCTGGAGATACTTGCAGGAACTATTAGTCATAGGATTATTGTTAGTCCACAACATTTACTTTGTGTATGTGCGTGTTGGAGGGGGGGGGCTACAAAGCTATTGCGTTAAATGTCAGAACATTTATTGCGGCCTTTAAAAGTCTTTTTTTTTTTTTTTTTTTTTTTTTTTTTTTAGATTTAGACTTTCAATTATCCAAGTACGGATTCAGGAAGAGAACATATTTGATAAAATATTACTTCAGCTTCATTTTGTTTCTTTTTCTTCTTCTTTAGACTATTAAACAAATTTTGAAAAAAATAATTGATGATGGCTCCGTTCAGTCTCAAGAGACAATGAATACCCCTGTAAGGATAGCTGTGAGAGTCCTTGTGAGGCAAGGGCTGCGCAATCTCCAACTACACCTCTCCTGAATCGGTACTGCTTGGGTTTAGTGGCAAGGAGAAGTGCTAGATGGCTTGAATAAATGCAGAGATAAGTGTAGAGCACATACAACACCTGGAATTCCTAAATGGTCACTTATTTTAGTACTGACCAGGCTCAATGTTGCTTAACTTCAGTGATCTTAAGGAAACCGGCGTTTCAACATGATTATGCTGTGTGTGTATATAATTCAAATGAAACAAATAAAAAAGAACGTAAATATCACTGGAATTTATAACTTATGTATGCCAATTAATTCAAATCTCCCACAAAATACTCCATATTTAATAATCTTTATTAGGTTTGGGTTTCAATCTACTGGATCTTAAACGTATCTCTTATTTTGCATACCAGGATGAGAAATATAGTAGGAATCAGCCTTTATATTTTTAAACACTATGATGGATCAAGAAGCGGTTTTGAGGAGAGGATAAAGATTGTCAAAATATTAACAAAATTTGCAAATATTACTAGTTGATGTAAATTTTATGTTAAAAAAAAAAAAAAAAAAGTCAAACTTATTTTAACAGTTCAATGGTTTCAATATGCAAAGCAAGTATATATTTTTTTTTTTTATCTCAGCAGCAATATAACTTAGTGCTTGAAAGTAATATATCTATAATAATAATCAACCATTACACCCAGTGGTGTGTTGGGCAGCAACAAAGCCCCTCCACCTTCATTTATCCTGAGCCAGCCTAGCCATTGAACCCCAAGAATGCTGCATAGCTTTCCTCTCCCTTTTCACCGTTCTTCAATTTTCTCTCGGCCTTTTTCTCTTCCTTTTGCCATCTGGGGTCCAGTGCAGTTCTTGTGTTATATATCTATATCATATCTATAATATAAATCGCACCTGTCTATTTAAATGTATGAATGTACGTCTGCCTACAACTTTCGACAGAGGTGATGGATTTTCACGAGATTAGTATTATTTTAAAACTCGACGTCTCAGACGACAAATATCAAAAAATTGGCCAAACACATTAATTCCTTCACCCTCAACTGGGCACTTTGTACAGGGAGGGTCGATTTTTTCGCTGACATTTTTTATTTATTAAGTTATTCAACCCTTGCGTTCACGACATTGCTTAAAACACGTTATTTCGACCGCTTCTGACTTTACAACCACAGTAGGCACATTGGTAAGACAGTTTATTTTGTTTATCTCTTTCCTCTAGTGTGTTGCAGGTTCGAGCCTGCTTAGTACTCCTATTTTGTTTTTGTTCAACAAACATCCCTACACACACCCATAGACAACGCCGGGCACCCAGGCTTGTTATTAATAAAATACATCATGAAGTGTTCAATTGCTTCATCATGTGATGTAACATGATAAATAAGCGTTGATCCATATATGTCTTTACACTAAAAATAATTTTCTGCATATCTTTTGCATTCAGAGTCAGCTTCTTTGCTAGATCATGGCAGCTGATGTACAGTGTGAACAAGACAGTTAATCAATTGTGATTCCAATGTCGAAAAATGATCACTTGTGAACCTGAAAGTTTGTCCATCCATGTTGCATACAGATATGCTTGAGCCACATCAGCAGAGCGGTAGGGAGTATTTTTTGTTACAGTTTAATACCCTCTTCAAGTGACTAACTGCATGCCTGGACTATCAAAGATACAACTGCAACAAGATGGACCCAGAAACTTTGCGTTGAAATGTTAGCAAGCTACAACCACTAAATACGATTTGTCCCACTCTCTATCTGTGCCTAAATCTAAATACAGATTGCATGAACAAAACTTCTTTCCCAGAACTACCTGTCGGTGGAACACTATTCCACTAGCCTGCTTCCCAGTTGAATACAACATGGTAACCTTCAAATCCAATGCAAACAAGTTCTTGTTGAGCTATCCCTATAAATAATCCAATTGTGCCTAATTTACACCATTAATAATTACTAAACTACCACCTTACATTCATTAACCAATATCCTCGAGTGGCTTTCAGGCCATGATAAGTGGTGCCTCCCAAGTAAAAAAAACAAACAAACAAAAAACATTTGGAACATAGTCAACCAGCCAGCAATGCAGGTTACAGTAGTCATTGTTAAAGACTTTCAACGTCTGCCAAATAACCACCCTCATTAGTCATGTCTAGCAGCCATAGCGGAAGATCTAGTGGATGATAGATTGATATTGAAATTTCCCGATGTCCCACAAGGAGGACCTTTGGAAGAACGTAAAAGCAGATTTACTTGGCCCAAACTCGATCAAGCTTTACCACAAAGATTCTTGGAAATGACGATTCTTATCTTGATTAAAATCAAAGTTACATGAATTCGTCCATTACTGATGGGACGATTCTAATATTTTTCCAATTCCAATACAATTACCGATTCTGTTCTAAATTCCCTGTTCTGATACAATTTCCGATTCCTATTCTAAACTAAAAAAGTAGAATTTCATCCTTTTCTTTTTTGGGGGGGTAGGGGAGGGCTTAGTATCACCATCTATTTTTAAATATGGATATCATTTTCTTTTTAATTTTACAAACTTCTTAATGTTTCCGTCTTCATGTATTGTATCAAAGATTTTGGCAAACACACTGTGAGAGAAGCTGCTTGTCGTGTTTGTCAGAGTATTTACGTCTAAGGGGTACAAGGGCTTATAGTTCGTCACAATTAAAATACAAGTAGAACAGGCAGAGGGATGCAACATTACGTCGATGGGACAGAGGTTGAAGCTTTTGATAACAGTTTAGGACCTATTAGGTTGGCGACTCTCTTTTGAACGTTGTACAGGCACGAGACTAGTAGCATATGCACCAGCCCAGATGTGACAACAGTACTCCATACATGTGCGAATGGTGACCATGTAGAGATACAAGATACTTTCAGGCATAAGTAGCTTTCTAGCACGGTAGAGAGAGCCTACCTTCTTCGCAACAGTCTTGGCAATGCTCTCAATGTATCTGTTCATCCTCATGTTTCCTGTGAACGTTAGGTTGAGGATTTTAAAAGAAGTACTTTCAGGTAATGTATCTTTAGTCATAGCTATTGGTGGTTGAGAAGGTTTCTTGTAATTATTGAACGAAACAAGCTTAGTCCTGGCAGCCTTGAATGTGACCATCCATTTTTGTCCCTATTCCACTACAGATTGGAGGTCTTCCTCTAATATTTTTGCCATTTCCTTAGATATGTGTTCATTTGTTTTCCTCACATGCCTGTTATAGAGCATGGTGTCACCAGCAAATATACCCATCTCAGAAACAATTTTATCAGAGAGATCATTTATGAATATTAAGAATAATAATGGTCCAAGGATACACCCCTGAGGTACATCTGCATTTATATCATTGTTTAGATGTTTGACACAATCACGTTGACACACTGGTTCTCGCCAGATTACCGAAGTTAAGCAACGTTGAGCCTGACCAGTACCAGATGGGTGACCATTTGGGAAGGCGAGGCGCTGTATGTACCTCCTGGGAAGGTTGGGCGTGGGGCCAGCACCAAGAAAAAAAAAAAGAACTCCTTGCTACAAAAACATCTAACGAAATTGTAGATGGCCTCTGCCCCTCCAGGGGCTCAAGGGCCATGGATGGATGGGATTAGATGTTCAACCATTGAGGACAACCTGAATTCTTTTCTTATTTAAGAATAAAGATAGGTTTAGATCTGATAATCTCAGAGAAATCAGAAACTTGGACAGTATAAAGAGATGAGTACACGAATGTGAGTATGGGAGGGGGTGCAGATGAGTGTGTGTTCGTGTGTATGTGTGTGAATGAATGATTGTGCGTGTGTGTATGTATGTGTGTTTTGCAAATACTGATTTATAATCAGAAATTACATCTTCATGGATTTGTTTTTCATTTTTTTTTTTAAGTTTCATTATCAAAAAATCTTAAAACAATCAAAACATCCAAGCTAAATCTCCAAATCACAAGTTATGGACTTTATAATTAACATTCCATAGAACACGAATTTGCTCAGAAAGTAAACGTTCAGACCAATTGCAAAAATGTATCATCGTTTTTTCATTTACCAGTAGTTAACTGCCCTTGATGAGCAAATTGATTTATGGTGTATGAAGTCAGAATGCACTTAAAGACCGTGTCAACGCCTCATTGATTGATTGATTTATTAAACATAATGGTTCAATTATCCTCAATCAATATTCATTTCTGTTAACAGGAATGATCTATAGTTTTATACCTCCAGATTTTATCCTAGCTGTTTAAGATTTAAAATAATTTGAAAGGCGCTTTTTATTGCTAATGAGGAAAATCTACTTCAGAAATAAAGGGTTTATAAATATTAATTCAAATCTTCCATGAAATACTTCACATTTAATAATCTTTATCAGGTTTGGGTTTCAATCTACTGGATCTTAAAAGTATCTCTTGTTTTGGCATACCAGGATAAAAAATATAGTAGGAATCAGCCTTTATATATTTTTTAAATACTATGATGTATCAAGAAGGGGCACAAGTACTATGAGTTCATCAGAGCACATTTCATTAAAGTACTTATAGAACAGACACATGCAACATTGTGGAGATAGAACAGAGGTTGGAACTTGGCCGATAGTGCGATACCTATTAGATTTGAGACTCTTTGTTTTGAACCCTGTCTAAGAGTGAGGCACTAGTGGTAGACGTGGTATAAATATTCCATGAATGCCTACTGTAGTATGCAGTAACTTTCTGGAAATTTCGTTATCACAAACTTTCTGAAAAGGAGATTTCACTGGCTTGAACATTTTCTTTAACAGTTTGAGGAGGAATTCATCTGCAAGTCGATGGTTCCATTTGCATCTGCTGATTGAAAGAAGCACGAAAGCAGTCAACTGCAGATATGGAGAGATTAGCTTGTTTTCACACAGGCACACACACACACATATATAGTTATTACTGTAATTATTTTTATTACCTACAGACACTAGTGTCTCATCCTTTTAGGGAACCATCAGTCTAGGGAGTTATGATTACCGCCAGTCGAGGTATTCGAACCTGGAAACAAAGCCATCTCTGACCTCATTAACAAGAAACACTCCTCAACCAACATGAACCACGGCAAAAATTTAGTTAAACTTAATATTTATGAACCATGAATGTCATTCAAGTGGGTCTAGAGTGATCAAATGATTTTAACATTACAATATTAGTTAGTTCAATCCATCCTGGCTGAATGTAGTTACAAGTACAGTACAATTGTTTGTAATAGTCTAACTACATGGGAATTTTGAATCAAATCATTTCTTCAATTTGATAGTCTGCTCTTATGAAGGCGATCAAAGAGTATAACAGCAAAAATGGTGTGAAAATGCCAGCTATGAAGATGAGAAAAGTATCCCAAAATATTAAAGGGTCAAGAAAATCACAATTGATACAACTCTTAAAATTATGCAACAAAATGATTTTTCAAAATGATTAATCATTATTAACTTAGTAAATAATTAAAAAGGTTTATGAATAATTTTATCTACTTCAAGCAAATCTGAAACTAAAATAGAACAAGACACATAAAACAAACATGCTGACATGCAATTTCTGAAGTCTTACCTTAAAAAAAACAAAAACTTTTCTTTTTGTTTTATGTAATAAAAGAAATACATCTTTCGTTCCCCCATTTGTAAGGGAATAAGATACATCTTCCTAAAAATATGTACATTTCAGCAGCATTTGTTCAGTGAAATATTTGATTAAATAATACAAATTTATTGTTTCACAATCTTTTTTAGTTTTTCAATTTTTATGCTATTCTTTTTGTAATCATTATCGAAAAAGTTAATGTTCTAATATTTGTGGTTGTCCAAGTATTTTAGTTCTTTCAATGAAAAATTACTTTGATAAATATTTTTTGACAGAACTGAAAGTACTTTGCAAAGGCAAATTTCTTTATAACATTTTTTAAAGCTTTCAATAAGGATTGTGAAGTCAGAGAGAGAGAGAGAGAGAGAGAGAGTCAAAGATTTTGGGAAAGGGTCAGAGTCATAAAAATGCTAGAAGTCGGATATTCTAATCTCTGGACAATCAACAAATCGTCAGATTTTGAAATAAGTAGTTGGATAGAATTCTAGAACTTTATTCCTTACATTCCTGTAATCCTACTTTCAATGATGGTAAAATATAAAAAAGACTGAAAAACTAAAAATAACGGTACTTATTCAAATTAGCATTTATGGCAGCAATTAAAAGTAAAAAAAATACAGAAAAGATTGTATGATGTACTTCAAAAAAATCAAGTAACTTGATTAAGTAGGGTTTTTTTTTTATTATTCAAGAAAATCAAATTTTATTTCATGTCAATGTGGGAAAAAACCAGCATCCATGAAAGAATCAAGGGCAGACAACCGACTTTCATTTCAAATTTCTTTTTTGGTTTCGGAAGGACAACTAAGAAGTATGATTTAAAACCAAACAATAATTTATTAACATAACTTGTATTTTTATGTTTTATTTTTCAGAACATAAAATTTTAAAATAATGAAAACATTATTTTAAAAGGGTCATTTTATATAAGTTAAAAACAAAACCTGAAGAATATTAAAATGGCTTTAGCCTTCACTAAAAAGGTCAACAAATTTGTTTTTTTGAAAATAAAATTTTTTTAAAAAAACTACCTTGATCAATTTTTTGTAATTTTTGGAATATACTATCTTCATTCCGTAACAAGTAGATGCACGATAAAAGTTTTTCTTCATTTTTGTTTATCGCCATAAGTGCCAATCTGAATAAGCAACAAAAGGATTAAAAAAACAGTAAAATTACTTATGACAGATTTTTTTTTTTTTTTTTTTGCTGTTGCTTTTACTGAAAAGATTAACATAGCAAATAGTTAAATAAAAGAATAGAAAGTCACAGTGAATATTAAAGCTTGTATGTTTTGTGACTGGTTGTGGATACTAGGATAGCACAATACATTAGTGCAATCTTTAGTGGGAAACGTTTTTTGTTTTGTTTTTGCAAAGAAGGAGTACAAACAAACAAGCAGAAACTTGTTCAGCCATAAGAAAAGAAAAGGCTTTAGAAATTGTATTTTTATAGAAAGATTCTTAGAATAGACAAAGGTTGTTATTTATATAGAATAAATGTATGAGAATGTAGCATAAATCAATTAAGACACAATTTGGTGGTAATAATAAGTCGAGAAATGAGAGAGAAAGTGGGTTAGAGTGTAGCACGTTATTCATATATAAATTCAGTAAAAATATAAATAAATTCCACAACAACCCAAGAATATTTTGATAAGTGAAAATTAAGCACAAAAAGACCATGTAGAAAGAAAAAGGGAAAAGAAAGAAAAGGGGAAAAGAGTAAAAGAAAATCAGATTTTAAAGACTTATAAAAAAAAAATTGTGAAAATATTTTCATTCATTACAAAAATGTGTTAAATGTTTAAATATTCCGGCAATAATAAATTATTCCCCTTTTTTAAAGATTCCTTCCCAACATGAAAATATGCTCAATCATGCTTCAGTTTTAAATACCATCTTCATTAAATGTGAAGATTGCAGATTAAATAAGCTTTTCATTTTATCTGTTCAAGCATTTTTACACAAGACTAGTCAGTCATGCCTAAGTTTGTTAAAACATCACTTTTTCTAATGGAGGGTGGGGGAATCAACCGCTTATCAAGGGCCAAAGATCACTCGAGTGTGTGATAAGGGTTGATTAGTGTCAGGTGAGACAATGGCATAGCTATTGGTGGAAATTGTTTATTTAACGTTTATTTATTTTATGTAAAATACGCTTAAATATGATATTTTGATTAATGCATACTCCATATTTATTATTATACTAACGGGGAGTACTTGGCGTTGCCCAGGCGGAGGATATTGGCACAAAGACAAAGCAATGTTAACAATGGCTTTCACGTGGTCAGCAAAAACTTATTCACGTTAGATTTGGAAATAGTTATGTTAAAGTCAGCTGGGAAGCATCCCTGCCGTTTTATGTTTCCACAAACTCGTAGTTCTAGGAAAGAAACTTTGTTTATGGAATTTACGTTTTGTTTTAGGCACAAATAGATAAGAAAATTGTTAGCTGTAGCTAAACGAGTATCTGCTACAAATGTTCTACAAGATGAGACAAAGATGGAAGCTCATTTAAACACTTGCCATGAAAATAGAGCAGAGATAGACTTGCTACATCTCTTCATTAAATGCACAGATTGAATGGCAACACATGTTAAGAATATCCAGTTTTATCATTGCCCTCTGTGATATTAATGACATATTACAAAGGTCGTGGTTTTACCCTCTTGGAGACAAGCTGAAAGCTTGAGGGGGAGGTCTAACTATAAGATAAAAAAACAAAAATCAAAATAACAGCTACCGAACCGATTCACATATCTAACCAAAAAATTAACCATTATCCATAATTTTAAAAAGTTTTTAAAAAAAAATTTTTTTAATCGATACCACTCTTTTCGTTAATGAATTCTACTACTTAATAATTCACCTAACAAAATTGTATATATATATATGCTAGCATGTTGCCTGGTATTGCCCGGTCGTAAAATATGCATAAATATTATATTTTAATTCACACAGAAACTGAGACATCTGCATGCGAGTATGTTTTCCTAAACAGTTCACTTCTTGCAAGTAAAAAAAAAAAATATGAGCTTAGTGAGAACAAAACAAAAACCTAAAAACAGTGAGTCAAGTACGATAACCATTAGGCCAGGTTGATACAATCATTAAAAAGAGCTTTCAAACCTACTTATACTTAACATAGGGAATTTGTCACGTGAACAATTCATGCATGCGCATTCGTGAAAGTTGACAAACAGATAAAAGTCTGGTGACCCCCCCTGCCCATATACCAATTTTGATCCCTTAGCAGCCGTTTTTTCTGAAAAATGAAAACCGATTAAAACGTTTTCCACATGTCTGAATACCCTATATACCAAATTTGAAGTCTGTAGATTCGTAGAGTATATAGGTTAAGAATTGTTCTCTCACACACACACATATATATATGCTACTAAATCTTATGTCAAGAATTTTTGTTCCAATTTTCATCAAAATCTATTAAATGATTTTGATCAAATAAATAAAAGTTAGAGCTTAAGTTTAAAGGGTCTTAAACGAAAATTCAAGGAATCTTGCTTAATTAGTGCCTTAATAATTATGGATCAAACTTCACGCAAATCAGAAATATTTTAATTTTCAGTTTTTATTTTTTAGTTGTGTCCATATTATAACTTAACAAACTTTTAAAAAGATCCTCAGAGAAACTGAACTTTTGGAAATATTTAGGAATTGATCTTTTAATACCCATGCTTAAAATTTCACTAAAGTTAAAAATCTCTGAATTTTAACAAATAAACAGCCCCCCCCCCCTACCCTTTCCCTCTACATGAAATATAACTCACATTAGCCACCCACATGCCGAGTAACTGCATTCTTAAATTTATACTGATTGGTTTGTAAGTTTTAGAGTTTAGCCCACACCAACTGTGGCAAACAAACAAAAATTAGTGACAGACATTTTGTTATCTATAGAGATTTTTCTTTGGCATCAAAACCAACATGGTAGCTCCATTTGGATTTAAGTACACAAAGAAAGGGAAGATTTTTTTAGATTGGTGATAAAAAATAAGTTCTTACCAATTTACAGGGAAAAAACAGATTAGAACTGTCAAGCATCTAACTATAAAAATTATGATAGAGCAGAAAGAGACTAGCAACGTTTCTTCTGTGAGAAAAGAGCCGTAGGCAAGAGACCACTTCCCATTAGATTACCAAAACGATTTTGTACTGTCAAGAACAGAAAGATGTGGCAGCATTACATCATCTTATATATATCTGACTCTTATGCAGGTAGAACATAGCATCAGGAGTTAAGTACTTTCTAGAGTGGTAGAATGATCCAACCATTTTTTGTTTATGAGATGGTTAGTTTCCTGTGGACCGAGGTATGTCTCTGGTCCTTTGCAGTTACAGAAGGTCCACCCTTCCCAAGCTTTGCCTTCTCACCCTTTGAGAAGGGGGTTAGTTAATTGTTAATAGTTAGCTAATCACCTGAGGCGCCCATACTGATGGGGCTCCCAGGCATTTTTTACAGGCCCGCATGCTCTTCCTCTACAGCGCTAACTTTTCAAATCCCACGTTTTGACCCTTGCATCACAGCATGCCGCTGTGAAAAGAAGATAAGTAACTCCATTACATATTAATTAGGAGTAAACTCAAAGTTACTGCGTTAGACTAACTTGAAAGTTGTTGTTTGCATAAATTGGTTAACTGAAAGGATGAAAAAAAGTTTTAGAGAATAAAACAGGGATAATGAATGATGGTAAGAGAAAAATCAGCTAAAATAAATCGAGCAGAAACTACTGCTGCAAAGAAGGTGGTCTCCCTATATCGCACTAGAAAATTACTCACACCAGAGAGCATCCTATATTTTTACATCGCTACAATTTGCCCATGTATGGAATATCATTGATACATCTGGGCTAGTGCATCTACCACTAGTCTCTCATTCTTGGACAGGGTCTAAACGAGACTCAAATCTAATAGACCCCCCCCCCCGCATTGTCAGCTAAGCACCACCCTTGTCCCACCACCACAATGTCACATCCCTGTGTCTGTCTTACAAGTACTTTAATGGAATGTGCTCTGATGAACTCTTAGCACTTGTGCCCCCTTGACATACATGTTCCTGACTAACTCAACAAGTAGCAAAATTCCACCGCTTCACAGTTGAGGTCCCTAGATGCCAGAAAGCCTACTATAATAGTTTCTTCCCTCTGACTGCTAGACTTTGAAATTCCTTTTCCTGCTTCCCTGACTGAAGTTTAAATGTAATGTAAACATCCTTGTTCAACTTTCAACAGCCGCCTGTTAGACACAATCCCAAATAGTAGCCCCTTATGTTCTAAGTGGCAATATGCCTTGTTTGGGGTAAAAAAAGAGTATAAAAAAATTAAAGGGAATGAAAATATACGTTTTAAGTTGATAATGAAAGAAATAATAATAATGTGCTATAATGGTTGTAGAATGTATAGGAAAAAGAAAGCCAGAAATATAAGTTGAGAATGAATGACAGCTAACATATGTAGCTGAGGCTAAGCCGTGTGAAGAAGAGAAGAATACAGAGAAAAACCCTGAATAAAAAAGAAAGGAGAGGGTTACAGTGCACAGCAGCCGAACAGAACTGGTAATTATTTTAAGCCACAGAATGTACAAAAGGCATCATTATGTGGACAGGCCTAATATAGAAGGTAATTTGTTGTTTTTGTAGCAGAACACCACTCAACCCAGCCAGCCAACCAGCCTGCAACCTTCTATGTGACATGATTTCCAAACAGTGACTGGACTGAACTAGTTATCAACACTATCACCAGTCAGACACCAACACACACACACACACACTTAAACCCACCCACCTCACAGTACATACCACCCTAGCAGGCAGTAGAAATTGAAGCAGTGGTTTAGGGTCATAGAACTGAGAACATGACTTGAGTTAAATGCAAGTTGACAGAGAGTAGAAGAAAAAAAAAAAAAAAAAAGACAACTGTGTTTTGCTTTATCGTTTCCCAGAATTGATGCAAGAAGAGACCGAAACTGGTGAGCTGACAAATGCTAAACAGAGCCTCACTCTGGGAGATTTATTGTGTTGAATGTGGGTGTATGCATGATAGTACAGTTTTCTTAGTAATAGTCTAGTTATTTAACCCTTAAGAATTTTTTCAAATTTTAAAATGAGCTATTATCAGAGTTAGAAGTAGAGAGTCCTTTTTACTTTTCTTCCCAAGAGAACACAGTTAAACACAAGGCCAATTTTTAAGGGAGGGAGGGGGGCCTAGTATCCCAAAAATGGGCACTCTGGATTGGAAAAAAAAATGTGAACTTACCTATGTCTAGATGGACTCATTGACTTAGGATATAAAAGAAATGCAATATGAGAACAGATATATGCATTTAGCCAAAACGTTAAGGTCTAGAGGTAGGGAGTTGGCAGACAAAAATTTTACTCCAACTCTAGCCAGAATCGTTGACTTTCAACTTCCTATCTTAAAATATAGGTCAGACTTAGTCAATTTGAAAAGACGAGACTCCAAAACATACAGATGTCTGAAAAATTCCTGATTCCGACTCCTCACCTGATTCAAGTATCAATAAATAGAACACAATATCTATTAAGTTGAACAAAAATTTATAAAAAGAAAAAATTTTTATTAATAAAATGCATTTCATATAAAAACTTTTTCAAAATACATTTGTATATTCATAACTTCTTTAGCTTTAATTTTATATACCTTACATCTTCAATTGATATATCTTTGAATTAATGCAAAGATAGTTAAATATATATGTTGCATATGCCTGTTGGATTAACCATAAGTTGGCTATAATTTAGAGAAATACAGCTTTTAAAATAATTAACCCATTTCTAATGAGAACATATTCACAAAGCAATCAAGATTCTAACAAAGCGAATGAACCAAGTTAGTCCATAAAACAAAAAATACTGTCTTCAATCCATAATGTTATGTTGTAGTATTCAGATTTTCAAGGGAAATAAATTAAGATATAACATTTTTGTTAGAAGTTTATTTTAATAAATTATAGCAGCTTTTGAGCACTTAATATTGTAAAATAGTTAAAACACTTCAAAAACCAATTCACTACTCTGATCCAGGCTAAATACCAACCATCTACAAAAATAAGCTCAGTGAAGCAGCTTTAAAGAAATCTTGGCATTTAGTTGATAGCTTCACAATGAAATGTATCAATCATAAACACTCTGGTTTTAGAATCTTTGAGAGGAGGTTTGATAATCTGTATTAATGGAAATACTACAACTTGGTTGTTATACTCACAAAGTTTCTGCTGATGTAACTTCTAACGTTCAGGTTTATCTTTTCAAACATGGGAACCTTCTAATTGAATTTGGGAATCTTTATATTGAACTCTGTTCTCAAGTTTAACTATAAGACTCCCAAGTTTGAAAAAATGCACCCAAAGAAGGACATGAGTTACAGTCAATACATTGTAAAAATAACAACCAATATGAAAATAGTAGTTTAAATAATCCACACACACACACACATATATATATATATATATATTATATATATAGATTGAAATGATGTATCCAACTTGGGTTGATCATCAACTGTGATACATCATTTCAATCAACTTGAATCCTTTTCTTAAGCAAATCTTTGTTTCTATATATATGAAAGTCAACTTCAAACAACATTTGATACTCCTGAGTGAAACAAGGTCTCACTGCCATTCACATGATTCAGGCAGTTTTCTTCATCTTAATTACAATATAAACATAGGAACATGCAATATGAATGGAAGTCAATAATTATACAAGACACTGATTAGGTTTATAAACTGCTATCTCATCCAACAAGATCATCCTATTGGACACCTGATCAAGTGATTAAAGGTTTTGGTTAAGCGATATATTAGAAGGAATTCTATACCTTTTAACTAATGAATCATCAGTTATCAAGGTAAAAAGTTACTCTAAGATAAGAGTTAATCATAAGATGGATGAATTGCCAGTTGAATGATGAAGAATATTATTAGAAGATTGAAAATGGTGGGTGGAATGAACAGAATTTGATTACTTTTACAAGTATGGTTTATAATAACTATTTGTTGACATTGCATTTGAAGGCGACCCTAATATAGTTTTTAAAGAAGCAATCTCATGGTAATATTTCCCACAAATGGGACATTTTTGAAAAGAAATTGTTCATGTAGGCACAAGGAGGAAATGAAAGTTTTTTGCAGTTATCATGAAAAAACGAGTTCTTGCTGTGAATGTCTTACAAGGAGGAACCACCAGAGATTGGAGCTCAGTCTAGCATCTTCTAAGAAAATAGAGAAAAAGAACTGAAGAAAATGGAGATCACCCACCTACCCACTAAATTGCAGTGAGAATTATATATGTACATGAGAGAGAGAGAAAGAGAGAGACGCATACATGAAGGTTTTAAAAGGAACAAAATGGATAGATAGCCAACCAACCCTTATTTTGTAAGAGAAAGCATAGAAACCATGCATTTAAAATATTTCAGATATAAAAATCAGTTCAATAGTAGAGGTATTAAGTCCACCAGAATTACAGGGTGGGACAATAAAATTGTTGCCCAAAAAAGACAACATGATTCCATTTCCATTTGATGAAAACCGGTTTTCTTTTCTTTTTTTTTTTTTTGTTGCAGACTATCCACTACTTGGCCAGTTGTGTACAAATCACAAGAGTGATAGGCACCTTCTATCATGTCTGAACGTGACACAATGTTCAACGAACAAGATTGAAGATGCACCGCTGTACAACTCATGCTCTTTACCGATCCACGTTATGACAACAGGACCATGAACCTGCTGGACTACTTCGTTTGGTCATACATCACCAACATAACCTTTCACAACATCAAAGCCAGCCTGATCACCGAGTATTCGCCAAGCTCATGTCGGCGCTTGTGGAAAAGGCATGCTCCTAGTTCTGGAACTGTATCGAGGCGCTGACTGAGGTTGAAGGCAGCTGCATTGAATAGATGTCAGCTCTACTACATAATCAAGTTACCTGAATTGATTTTTTCAATAAAAGTTTTAATATAAATCTGTAGTGTTGCTTTCTTTGGGACGATAATCTTGTCTTTCTACTCTGTATTATTTGAAAGTTATTCACATCATATCTATCTATACACATACATAAAAGGGTATATAAAGAGGGTTAGGGGTACAGTAGTCGAAATATTAGGGGGTGGGAGGAATCACAAGAGGAAGAAAGACAGTTATAGAATGTTTTAAAAAGCCAATCCAGAAAAGTCCACAGATTTTCAAAGAAAGTTTTGTCTAACAAATGGAGACAAAAAAAAAAAAAAAAAAAAAAAGTGGGACTATCAGGTAACTCCAAACAGCCCAAGAGAACAGTAATATTGGTCAGATGGAGACAAGCAGCTTGTGACTTCACGATTACCACCCTTCATCCTTACAGACTACCCCCATCAATATCAGTGGAGCCAGACACAAAATAGGCTGAAAGACAAACACTCCTTAGCCAAGTTAGAAGAATGAAGGCCTTTCATACCATAAACAAGTTAGTGATAAGGGTTTCATTGATTTTAGTCTTGATAAAAATTAAACAAATTTGTACAAAGCAAGAGGAGAAAAATTAGAAGAAAAGTTCAAACTGGTTTTCTTTTTATTTCTTTGTGTTGATGGTTTGTTATTGTTATTATGGACTCCTTTATCAAGACATATACAAACACACACTTGTAGGCTGTCTGGCATTACTCAGTTGTAAAAAACGCTTAAATATGATATATTAATATGAGCAGATTTTTTATTTATCATTATATCAATTCTTCATTGTGATTTCAAAAGTTAAATAAATGTCCTAGATGCCATCAGCTAAAATCGAAACTAAAACATTTAGCTGTGCAGCATCTGAGCTAAGAACAAAGCTTCACAAATTAACCTATTTAAACGTATGTGTATATGTGCGGATGCATAGTAATATATTAAGTTAACTGACGCTTGCTAATCTCCAATTTTTCAAATTTTGACCTCTAAACAGCTAATTTTATGACTTCCACAGGTTCAAATCCCCTATATATCAGGTTTCAAGTCTGTAGACCAAAAATTGGCAATACTTTGATAGACCATTCCACAAACACACAAACAAGGTCATATATATATATATATTTGTATGGCATAATCATGTTGACAAATCAGTTCCCTTTAGATCACCAAAGTTAAGCAATGTTGAGCCTTGTCAGTACTAAAATGAGTGACCATTTGAGAATTCCAGGTGCTGTATGTGCTCTCTGCTTATCTCGGCATTGTTTCCAGTCATCCTGAACCCCCACTTGCCACTGGTATTTAACAACGCCGACTAAGGAGATGTTTGGTTGGAGCGCAACTCTTGTCAAAAAAATTCCACGCACAGTCAACCCTTACAGTGGATATCCATAATCTGTCAAGACTGAAAGAAGCTACAATATATATATATATATATATATGTTACAGGTAATAAAATGTTAAATGTATATAAAACAATATTTTTTATTAAATTCAGTTCTGTGTTTATTTTTTTAAATATGAAGGAAAGTATTAATTTTTAAACTTATCTTATATATACTAATGATTTACCACTTACCAAGGCCAAAGACCATTCAAAAATAAGAGCGAGGTTCTTAGCTAGATGATCAGCAATAATGGAGAGAGTTGGGAATGATGGGTTGATTAGAAAGTATTTGATTACTTAAGAACAGCCTTGACAAGTATTTGACATTGAACTTGAAGACAATGATGTTGCAGTCAGTAGGGAAACAGCCCTATGGTATTGTGTTCCACAGGTGAGAAATTCTTGCAAAGAAACTGTTCACAGGAATTCAGTTTGGTTTTAGACACACAGAGGAAGAGAGGAAAGTTGTGTTTTATATTAATGGTAAGAAAATGAGATCTTGCTGTGGATGTTCTACATACAGGGAAGAATGAGAGACTGGAGCTCAGTCAAACATCTATCTATTAATACCGCAGTACCTTTTACATACGTGTGTCATGGCTTTCAGATTATAAATTATTCGATTGGGAGATCCTATTTACTACAAAGGAAGATAGAAGGTGATAACATACTACAAACCTTAAATTAGTATATAGAGATACTAATTAATGTTCATAATATAGTATCACCTTCTTTCCTCCCTTTTTATAAATAGGATCTCCTGCAATGCAAAAAGAAAAATTTTTTTAAATAAATTAAAAAAATGATGTTGCTTTTGGGACGTACGTGGATCTAAAATATACCTTCTTGGTCTTCTGGCTAGGATCCAAGGGTAGTGTCTGTTTTGTCTAAAGGTGGTATAATGATATCGTAGGGTTTTCATTCACGCCGGGTGTCCATACAATGGAAATATGTCACAGACTTCTATAAGGATACTGGAGATAAACCGTAATAAGACATATTTTAACACTACATTAACCAGATTACTTTGGTAAATACTTTTACAGTTTTAACAAAAAGGCTACAGTAATATTGCAAAGTCTCCATTCACATCCACAGAATGCCCAACAGCAATACATTATGTATGAAAAATGACGCTGTGGAATTTTCACAAGTCCCACTAATCTATAAAAATAATCAACGCTTCTGTTCAGTCTCGAAAAACAAAGAATACCCCCTGTACGGGCAGCTGTGTATGTAATTGTGAAGCAAGAGTTGCGCAATCTCCAACCACACCTCTCCTGAATCGGCACCATTTGAGTCCAGTGGCAAGAAGTGCAGGACAACTGGAAACAATGCCGATATAAGTGGAGAACACATACAGTACCTGGAACTCTCAAATGATCACCCATTTAGTACTGACAAGGTTCAATGTTGCTTAACTTCAGTGATCCAGCGGGAACCGGTGTGTCAACGTGATTATACAATGACTTTAGCAACAGATTTGACTTTAGCAACAGATTTAATGTAACTCTTCTATTTCAGGTCCAGAATGAAAGTCAGTTCTAATAGCTTATCAAAGCAAAGTGTTCCTCAAGGAAAAGGATATTCATTTCAACTAAGGCAAAATAAGGATTTAAGCATTGGTGGTGAAAGGAGAGAAGTGTGGTTTTACAAGTATTAAAAGTAACAGGTCCCCCCTCCTCCACATACATCTCTATTGCACCATGTGCTCCAGGTCAGAAGAGAGAGAGAGAGAGAGAGAGAGAGAGAGAATCAAGATCTTAATCACTAACAGTCTTCAAAGTGCTACCATAGACAGTTATATCATTTGTATCATGGTCAACAAATAAATTCAGAATATGTCTTGGAAGATCACTGATGAAGATCAGGAAGAGGTTTAGACCTAGAATGGATCCTGTTAAACCTATGAAACTAAATTACTTATAAATACTAACATTATCTATATTATTATATAAAAATGAGCTTTGTGTGTATGTGCGAGTTCATTCCCAAAAACATTTGACTCAAAAACGGCTAGTCCGATTTTTATGAAATCGGATACAAAAGTACTTTATGTGCCTGGTAGTGTTCTTAGATAGGTTTTGTATTAGAATGTATTAGATAAGTATCGATAATCGAAATAATTTAATAAAAAAAGGAACAGGTGATTTTGACCAAAGTTAACACCTTACACAGCCTAACATCACAAGTGCATTTAAGAAGTTTTATTACCACACAAGTTGAAATATAAAATCAACAGTAGGTTCTTTCATATGACAGGGGCCCCTTCAAAATGAAGGTTTCTGTTTAGAGTAAAATTGAAGCATGATACTTGACTTTTGCATTTTAAACTTTGATTCAAGTCATTAATTTATAAAATCAACAGTAGGTTCTCTACAGTGCAATGTACACTACAATGTATTGTGGAACAAGTCACTCCAGGGAGGCATGTGAAGCTTCCTCCTGGTGCACTGTGATGGACTCTTAACTAGAGCAGACAATCAATTGATTTGATAGAAAAATGGTCGATTTCACATATTTCAATGGCAACAAAAATATGGAGGTGTGAAACATTTGTTGATCATCATTCAATCCCTGGTAACGTCAGGTCTTCCTGCTAGTGTTATATAAAATTGTATTAAGTTAGACGCATAGCTGTAAATCTCAAAGTAATTAAGCTAGGAGAATAAAAACAGAATTAGTCGAGTTACTCAATACAATACAGTATTTTAATAGAATGTGTTCTGATGAACGCATGGCACTTGTGCCTCTCGACATACATACCCTCAATTAACAAGCAGCAAAATTTTACTCCTTCACTGTAGAGATTTGTAGATACCGAAAAACTGTCTACTCATGTCTTCTCCTTGACTGCTAGACTTTGGAATTCCCTCCGTTTCTTACTTTCTTGAATTTAGTTACATGTAAAAATTCAAATATATTGTAAACAAACATCTTGCTGCTCAACTCCCTACAGTTCCCTATAGACATGATTCCAATTTATAACCCCTTACGTCCCTTGTTTGGAGTGGATGAAAAAGAAAAGGCATTAGTCTCAAAGCCATTGTTTTGATCTGGAGAGATAGCACCTGTCATGGTCGCATGGGTTAAACAGTCTATCATTTACATATTTATGCGAACAGAAACTATTATACCATCTTTAGACAGAACACTCACAAAAGAAATTAATCTACAAGCCATTTATATGCAAATATATGTCTATAGTTTCTGCATAAAAAGATTTATAATAATGACTGACATGTTATGAAATGCAATAACCAACCAAAATGGCTGAATTCAACATTAAACTGAAAAAAGTTGATGTAAAACAGGCAAAGCCATATAAAGCAAATTAAATTTTACTCATAAGTTCAAATGCACAAGTAGTTTATAATTTAAATTTAATTTGAATTCATAAAGTTTTTGTTTTGAAACACAAAATGAAATTAAAAATGCCTTTTATTTTACTATAAATTGGCTCACAGCCACTGATCTCCTTGACAACTGTACCTAAATGACCCAAGTTTATACCTTTGTAAAAGCATAGGGGGAAAAAAAGGGGAGGGTGAAGTTTCCCAGCTCAATTTTAAAAGACGTTCATGACTATTTAAATTGAATACATTACATATTTATGAGACAAGCACATTTTTTTTCTTTTTTAGATATCTTTAACAGTATGATTCTGATAAGAAATTATAATATACATAGTAGTGTGGGGTAATTAATCGGAATCAGAAAAATCTGAACTTTTTGGGGTATCGGAATTGAAAAAATTTGTGCCTATTTTCCAATGTTGGACTTGAAGACAACTATATGGAAAGCAGGGCAATGGGAGAGAGTTCTACAGGCGTGCAGTTATAAGAAAGAAGCTTTGTTCACGAAATCTATGTTTAGGTTTTAGGCACAGATAAATGAGAGAAGAATCCAGGTTGTTCTTGATGGGCGTACGTCCAAAAAATTTGATATAAATGTGGGTGTACCTCAGGGATCGATCCTTGGACCGTTATTATTTCTGATATTCATAAATGACTTACCTGATAAAATTGTCTCTGAGATGGGTATATTTGCCGACGACACCACGCTCTATAACTGGCACATGGGGAAAACTAATGAGCACATATCTATAGTAATGGCCGAAACCCTAGCGGAAGACCTTCAGTCTGTAGTAAAATGGGGTCAAAAATAGATAGTAACGTTCAAAGCTGCCAAGACAAAGCTTGTTTCCTTTAATAATTACATGAAACCTTACCAACCACCAATAGCTATGGCTAGAGATACTTTACCTGAAAGCATTTCGTTCAAGCTCCTTAGCTTAACGTTCACAGGAAACATGAATTTGAATAGATACATCGAGATCATTGCTAAGGCTCCTGCAAAGAAGTTGGGCTCTCTCTATCATGCTAGAAATTTACTTACACCTGAATGTATCCTGTACCTCTACAAAGCCACCATTTGCTCATGTATGGAGTACTGCTGTCACATTTGGGCTGGTGCATCTGCTACTAGTCTCTCGTTCCCGGACAGGGTCCAAAAGACAGTCGCCAACCTAATAGGTCCCGAACTGTCATCTAAACTTCAGCCCCTGCCCCATTGACGAAATGTTGCATCCCTCTACCTCTTCTACAAGTATTTTAATGGTGGATGCTCTGACGAACTACAAGCCCTTGTACCCCTCTCGACAAAAATACCCCCGAAAAACACGACAAGCGGCGAAGTCCCACCCCTACACAGTCGAGATCCCTAGATGTAAGAAAGCCTTTTACTCTAATAGCTTCTTCCCCAGAACTGCAAGACTTTGGAATTCTCTTCCAGTTTCCTGCACCAACTGTACTGACACGCAGAAGTTCAAGTGTAATGTGAACAGACATCTTGCTGCTAAACTCCCTACATAGTACCTCTGCAACTTAGGTCCCTGATAGTAGCCCCCTACATCAAAGTGGCAATGTGCTTTGTTTAGAGTGAAAATGTAATAAAAAATAAATAAATAAAAAAAAGATAAAGAGTGGAGGAAATTATTAATAGTGGTTTCAATTAGATGAATGTTTTGTGTGAAAGTTTGGTGAGGAGGGAGCATAGATTGAAGCTCAGACAGGCACTTGCCTTAAAAATAATGATAAAGCAGAGAGAAGCTTGCAACTTCTCTTCTGTGGAAAAGAGGTTCCAGAGAAGAGAAAAGGGCATCCCCCACTAGACTACAAAGTATATTTTGAACTCTGTCAAGGCAGGATAAGATGCTTCAAGCAGCTCCTTGATCCAATTCCAGGCATCCTCCACGATACCTAATATGGTTGGATTGCAGAAAGGATTGTGAATTTTATTAACGATTTCATTGGTGGCATTTATTTGGGAAGGGAGGAGCTCACACTAGAAGAAAGATGTAAATTTTTGGAAAAAGAAAAACGGACATTTTTTTTAATGTACATGTGTATATGAGCATTAATAGTGTATAGCTCATAACTGGTATTGCATAACTTGGACGTATTTATCATGAAAACTGCTTAATTTAAAACAGGAGGCCAAATTCCAAAAGGACCCATGCTTAATTGCACTATTATTCTGATTAATACTTTAAACAAAAAGAGGAAGGGCAGTGGGGGTAATACTTTTTCTAGTAAAATTAACAACCAAATATTTTTTTATTATTTATTTCCCAATGTTTATTCTAAGAAAGAAAAGATGGAAGCAATAGGAATACACTTAAGGAGGCAACAGACCAAAATAATTTCTCCATCCTTTCTCCCCCAGGAGATTTCACATAATAGCCATAAAAGAACATTCCTTTTCTTGATACAGTGTAAGATATGAGGAAATGTGTCTTTTCTTCTTCCTCCCAAGAGGAAAAAACAGAGAAAGTTGCCCCCACTATCACCACCACCCATTCTTTTTTCTATATCTTATTATTTATTCCACTTCTGGTTTCATCCACAATCATCCAATTCTTCCTTGGCTTAGGAATCCTCTGAGGTCTTCCAGTGGAAATTATGAGGTTTTATAACACAATAATAGTCTGTGCTATCCAACCCACCTTCTGGTTCAGTTACATTTCAAATATTATCCTCCAGGTAAAATATTTTTCAAAGTGTAAATGAAAAAGAATATAATAAAAAAAATATATATATATATATATATATATATATATATATATATACAAATTATACCTTTCTCTGTTTTCTCTTTCCTAACCATCTCCATTCACCAAGTAAAGCTACATGAATCACCAGTAACATTTTTCAAAATATTTCTGGTCAAAACCATTGAAAATATCTTTAAAAACAAACAGATGTTGGCGGGAAAAGAAAATAGTTATTTAATTTATTATTAACAATGCAATCGTAATTTGTACAAAAAAAAAAGGTAATTTATCAAAATCATAGTTATTAGTTTGGGAGAAGGAAGATAGGGGCTGGATTATTCTGTTGACAAATTTTGCAGGAATCAGTGTTTGGTTTATTTTAATAGTTTGGATCGAAGAGGAGGGGGGGTCAGGA
The DNA here is from genome assembly GCF_053919585.1 of Euprymna scolopes. Classification (NCBI taxonomy): domain Eukaryota; kingdom Metazoa; phylum Mollusca; class Cephalopoda; order Sepiida; family Sepiolidae; genus Euprymna; species Euprymna scolopes. Next base: position 67,347,520 of record NC_136484.1, on the reverse strand, counting down.
GATTAACCAAAGAAAGTTGTGCTGTTTATAGGAGCCGAGAATACGTCATTGACAATCAGTCCAACAGTCTGGGCTACTTTTAGTTGGTTACCTTGCTTCTGTCGGATCTGACGTATGGTTCTATGTAGTTCTAAAAGGTTCCCAACTCCATTTTTTTCTGTGTCAATCAAAACAAGAAAGACATGTTTAAACAGTAATATCAATTTTCACAAGATACCACTTGCCTAAGGTTTGTGGCACAAAACACAAAGCGAATTAGACAAGTGATAAAAAGCTGAATAAACTACAAAAAGTTGACTTAAAGTGGAACAATTCATAAACACAGAAAATTAGATACTAAATTCAAATACTTCTTTATAGTATTAAAATTTAATTTCTTCACAAGAGAATTTATTTAAAATTAACAATTCTTTTGGTGCTTGACCAGAATTCTCCTTCCTGAGAGAGAGAAAGAGAGAGAGAGAGAGAGAGAGAAAGAGAAAGAGAGAGAGAGAGAGAGAGAGAGAGAGAGAGAGATCTATCAATCAGTACAACAGAGTCTGGCTATTTTTGAGTTGGTTACCTTGTTTCTGTCTGGTCTGACGTATGGTTTTATGTAGTTCTAAAAAGTTCCCAACTCCTATGATGGAAAGAAAATATTGTACACCAAAAATCACATAAATTGATCAGGTAATTTTATTTTTAAATAAAAAAAATCAAATTTTATGACTAAACTATGAGCAATGATAGTGCAATGCCATCTGGAAAACAGTCTGATGGAAAAAGGGAAATAATTCCAAAGAATTCAAACTTGCAAGATTTAGAAAATCATTCTTAACATGGGGGTGGGGTATCAGAAAAACTCAATCGCTTAAAAAGGATTTTCCTTATAAGAATAAAACTATTTAATAAGTTTTTTCTGAAGTACACTATTTTCTTTACGTCACGAGTATATTCATCAAACACATTTTTCTTTAATTTTTTTTTTTTTCATATAGAAATCGGATTCTGGACAACACCATTGTATTTGATTACAGGCATCATTTCTTATAACAGTTTTGAATTCAGGATACATGCATTCTTTTTTTTTTCTTGTCCTTTTTTTTTATTGTAATTTGTTAAATGAAAATGGATAATTTTTTTTTTCTTAATGCATCATTGAAAATATTTTGGGTTGGTCTGATTTCGGTCAGCAATGCCCAAACACAATAGCTATTGTCAACATATTTTATCTATAGCCGAGGATAAATTGTGAACTTATCAGTTTCAGAATCATATTAGTATGAAAATATTTGAATTATCCAATACATTATTATTTACATGTTTCTGTCATCTTCATCATAGCCGTTTTTATATTACAAGTGCAGTTTTTTGGGGTTTTTTTTATTTATATACACATAAGGGAAATATCGACCAATTTGATGAACCAATCTAAATTGATCAATTCAAACAAATCAGTTTGAGGAAAGTTAGTTGCTAAAAGGCATTAAATGCTATAAAGACAGAGCTGGTATAAGCGAAAATAATTGGCACTCATTCGGTTAGAGAGTTTCATGCTATTGTAGATTGGAGTGGTTGTCTAGAACTTTTCCTATATTAAAAATAAAAATACAGAAAAATCTTTATGATGTTACGTACTCATCACAGAACAAAAAGATCATATTCTAAAAATCATATAAACTGATAAAGTATTTTTTATATAGAAAATACTTTTACGATTTTAAGCACTTAAATGGTAAATCATAGCCATTACAAGGCAAACTAAAAAGAATTTTCGATTTGAATTATGTCCCTTTGTTTATTCTAGATGGTAAAGGGATACACTCAATCCTCACTCCCTCATAAAATCTTAGTTAGTCTATTTTTGTAACCCTTTTCTCTGTTGGATGACTGCCTTAAGACTCAAACTAACCAGGTTGGTTAAAGTATCTTTTATGTGGAATCAAGTCTTTCGACATATACAGAACCCATTAATTATAATAAAATCAACTCGTTTTTATCTACATCAATTTATATACAAATAAACTTAAATAGCGATTTTTTTTTATTAATGAAAAGAAAGTTTTTTTTAGCAGTTATTCATTAAAACCAAATGTCTACCAATTCTTCTGTAATACCAGGTGAGAACAGAAAGGCTTTAATTTCTTTTTCTTCTAAAATTGTAAACATAAGTTAAAAAAAAATAAAATAAAATAAAGAATAAAACCGTTATTCATGAGAACCAGTTCACTATAATAAATTACATCAAGCCCATTCTAATTGGATTACTTAAAATAACATTCTCTTGAAATATTCCAGAGGATTCCTTCTTGTACACTGGTTTCATTCAACTAATAAAGTCAAGCGGACGATGAATAGGCTAAATATTAAAACACTAGAGACCAGATCAGGTTTCAACTTATTTTTTCATCAGAACATACAAATAAAAAGACATTTTTGAAATTCCATTGACCAATTAGGTGTTGATTATTTCTGTGAGTTTCAATTCAGACCAGATTCTCTATTTAAGAAAAGAGAGGCTTTGATGAATAGTAGAGTACTTCATCCAACTCTTCAATAACAACTTAGTTTTGCAAAAAGTTTCTTGTACATGTTGTGAAACACTTGGTTTGGTCGTTTGTTTTGATTTACGGCATTTCAACCCTTTTTGGGGATTATTTAATGCCAAATCCGATTATTTTAGTAAAATATTTTATATTTTCGCTTTGAAGAAAATGATTGAGTTTTGCAAAGGGAGATTTAAGGAAACAAGGCTACATCAAGGTCTTTGGTCTTTGAGTAGAAAGCTAAAAATTAGAAAGAAAATGGACAGTTCTTAATAGCAAACTAGTTCAGTTTACAGCACATGAATGCATTTGGGTTATTTAATGTTAAAATAATACCTATTTTAAATGATTAATTGAACAAAAGTTGCTCTTTTACCAATAGGTAGGAGAGAAATTGCTGATTCATACCTTTTCAAACAGTATTAGTATACAAATAGTCACAATAGATTCAACAGGATTAGAACTTGGTATAAACACCTCTATGGTCTAAAACGATATCCATTAGGCAATCATGCACTCTCGGCTCAGATTTAAAATTTTAACTCCTCAATCTGGTTATATAATCTTTAACATAAACCAAACCCAGACTAAATCAGTTTACTACGTTTAGCTTCCTGTTTGTAGAAACCAATTAAAAACTGGTTGCAACAAAACCATTCAAAACCAAATTAAACAAGATACATAAAAGAAAACCCTCATATGTATACACTTGGAAATACTAAAAGTAACATTGCATTTATTTTAAAAGAATATAAAATCTATATAAATAAATCAGATGTATGTGTGTGAAAATATTTAACCGATAAACTATTAAACTACTGGTCACATAATATTGAAATTAACAGGAAATAGTAATCATATACCAAGGATGGTTTATGAAGAGTAAATTCTTTGTTTAGATGGATGAATAACGCATACAGAAATATATCAATAAGTTGAAATGCAAAATGTTCATTCCAACTTGTCGACATTTCTATTACTTTTGTGCATGTGCGAATTAATTCATAGCTTGAAGTAGTTTAATTTTAAATCTTACCTATCTGTTGATAGCCTAAACAGCTGAAGCACTAAATGTATTGCTTTCAGTTCTAGGTAATGGCCCCTAAGTTATTTTTTTTTTTAATCTTTTGAAATGAGTACTATATATTAGGTGTAATATAATACTCAATAGAGAATTGGCTTTGTAATAATATGACATCTACATGAATTAAAATATGTTAAAGCATATTTTATGACCGGACAAGCTTTCCTCCTCACTAGTAATAATTAAAAATGATACTTTAGTACAGTTTTATGGTAGATCTGATTGTCAGAAGTAATTTACATGTGCAAGATCGGCTCTGATTTTGAGAATTTTATGTGTTATTAAAATCATTACTAATAAAAATTTTGTATTTGTATGTCTGAAGCCGAACCTATACTTTTTCTATTAATGTACCATCTTTAAATGCTTAATACTGTTCCACTGTCACAAGACCATCCTTCCAGGCATTACTTCCTCCTTTAAAGCGTAGTGTAGTATCAGTTTTATATCGGTTTATATATATACCAATTGTACCTATTTACAATGCCTCCCCACAGGACAGAGTTAGATACCAGGGTCGTTTTTTAACGTGGAGAAAAGGTACAAAAATAAAAAAATTCTCAGTCGTAAAGAACTGCTCCTTCATCGAAAGAGAACAAGAAATGGAAGTGCAGCATCTGAAGGATAGATACTACATTTTGATCTTGGCCAAAATAAAATCTGTTTTTCATAATGAAAAATTTCTTTTCTTTTATATAAATTTTGTAAATTTAGAAATTTATATGTATGTTATTGTTGGGATGATTAATTGAAATCAGAATCGGAAGCATTTTGGGACACTGAAAAAATTTGTGCCTATTTTCCGATGCCAAAAACGATTTCTTGTTTTTTTTTTTTAAATAAATTCTCCCACTGCTGGTAATAATAATAAAATAATAAATATTTATTGATTCTAAACTAATAGTACAACTAAATTTAATAGATCAGTCCCCCCCCCCACAAGAGTATTTTTACATTTGAGAAAATATTTGCACATTTACCGTGTTTTTATGGAAATCGGGAAAAATAACAACTCTGTAGTTAAATATTTAGAGATTTATAAGAATTGGAATCAGTAATCATATCGGAATTGGGAATAATATTGGAATCGTCCCATCACTTATATACATATTATAGTGATGGAACGATTCCAATATTTTCCCGATTCCGATACAATTACCGATTCCGATTCTTTATAAACTCTTAATCTTTAACTATGAAGTAGTTATTTTTCCACAATTATAGAAAAGCACATGTTAAATGTGCAGATATTTTCTCAGGCATAAAAAATACACGTATAAGCGATGATCTATAGATTTTAGTTTTACTATTAGTTAAAAAATCAATAAATATTTATTATTTTATCATTATTACTAACCGTGGAAGATTTTGCTTTTAACAGAATTAAATTTTTTAAAAATTAAAAGAATCGTTTATTGGCATCGGAAAGTAGGTACTCATTTTTCCAATTCCGATAAAACTAAAAGTTCCAATTTTTCGGATTGTCGATTTATCGTCCCAACACTAATATATATATATATATATATATATATAACAATTAAATTTTCATAACCGAATTTTAAGATTATAAAATATTTTGTTTAAAATCTATCTTTTTGTTTGCTTGTTTTTTTTTTTGGGGGGGGGGCTATTGTGAAAGTTTAATATAAAACAATCTTCCTTATATTACTATTTCTTATTAATGCAGAGTTGTTTACCACCCTCTAAAATTTGTTATTTAAATTAAAAAAAATATATAATAAACATAAAAACTGTTCAATTTTTACGAGTATTCAGTGTGCTAGAAAAGATTAACATAAAATCACATTCTATCTCCAGCTTGAAATTTCAAAAAGGCACCATTTTGGTTAAGACCTTTCTAAAAATGAAGTAGAGGGACTATTTAAAAAAGAAAAAAAAGAAAGAAAATTGAACAAATATTTTTCAAAATCTAAAAAGGATTTTCTTTTTCGTTTTTATTCGCCCAAAATGTTTTTGAAATGCATCATCTTTATTGAACCAGTAAAAATAGTTAATAACACCATTGCGTAAATGTGCATAGTCACCGTTGAACAGCACAAATTAAAGTCTGATAAAGTACATTGCTATTATTATAAAGAAAGACTGCAAGCATGCCAACTTTGCATTTTGTTTAAATTGCTTTGACATTGTTCACTGACGGGGCAAAAATAACTACACATTAAAGTGAACTTGCTTAATAGGTTAAACTTGTCTGTTAGCCAACAACAGCAATGATCTGGATTCTAGGACCAATAAAACTAGGATTTCAAATGCTGATTTTCAGCTCAAGCAGTTCCATTATGGAAGAATTGTGGGCCACAATTTTTCTTACCTAAAATCTTTACAAGATGCCTACCTGCATTTTATTTTATGAAATGTCAAATATGTATTTTATCAGATTTAAAAAACACACATCTCTAGTTTTCTGTATTATATACATTACACTTTATATTATACGAGGGTTGTTTCAAAAGTAAAGACTCACATTTTTTTTTTACTCAAAAAGTTGAAGAGCTACGAAGATGGGAGTGGTACCAATAAAACGAGCAACCTTTTTTGTTCTAGAATTTATTTTTCTACATAGTCACCATAATTTTCCATGCACTTTCGCCCGGAATTCAATGACACATCTCTTCTTCTGTACATATCCATGACAAGGTTTCTTAGAGTCTCACACTGTCAATATCTGAAACAGAGAGATGAAACTTTCAGGTCATGAATGCATAAGTTCAGTTATCATAACAATGCTATTTGTAATCACCTCTGCTGAATAAAATATTTTTGGAACTCTTCTCGTAGTAAAGAAATCTTGACAATGTAAACATCCTTACTTGGTGAACTTATATGTTCAGATACACTTGTAGAAATTAGAAATCTCTAGTTGGGTTATTGGTTTTAATGAACTTCATAGGAGGAAGAGGACGAGAAACGGATTGTTCTGTCACATGCGTTTCCAAAGATTTGCTCGCTTAAGTATTTAGCCAGAGTATTTATCTAGAAAATTCTAATTTAATCATCATTTCTTCTATACTACTAGACTTTCTGTCTGATGTCTTTCAATATATTTATGGTCCTTTTATTTTGGGCAGGTTAGTAATTTGGCTATATTGTTTCTATAAACACTTTTGACCGACTGTATGTACTACGACATTATATTTCTCAATTTAATTAACATTTATTCTTTATTCAATATTATTAATATTAATGTTTATTAAAATACATATTTTAAACATAGTCAGATATAAACCATATGTTTACGAATTAAATATTGATAGTGCATTTATTAATTTATAATCATTCTCTCTCTCTTCCTATTTACAATGACTCCTCACAGGACAGAGTTAGACACCAGGGTCGTTTTTTAATGTGGAGAAAAGGAACAAAAATAAAAATTGTCTCAGTCGTAAAGGATTTCTCCTCCACTGACAGAGAACAAGAAATTGAAGTGCAGCATCTGAAGAACAGATACTACACTTTGATCTTGTCTTTCTATGTTTCTGTCTAACATAAGCATATGCGGCAAAGCAAATGTTAAAAGCATCTAATAAATAAATAAAACTCTAAACAAATGTTGTTATGCTTAATCAAAATGATCACAATTTTCGTTAATTGTGCACACATCTCCTTATATTGTCCAGATTTTATCTCCCTGGGGTTATTACATGTGTTGTTGTTTTTTGTTTTACGGCATATCAACCCTTTTCAGGTTATTTAATACCGAATCTAGTGATTTTGAAGGAAAAGTTTTTAATAGAATATATTTGTTATTTTTCAAGTCGGATTCTATTTAACTCATAGTTGGGACCCTAACAGGTACTACCACTCCTGGGTCAGAGTGGACCTGGGAACAATGGCAATTAAAGGGTGGCTCCACACTTCCCAAAGCCCGCAAGTTGGGGCCTCACCATTGGACATAGTTTAAGGTCATATCCAGGACCTGGGGTAATTACATCGAAATCTGTTGTTAAAACTTACATCACTCAATCATAGTAATATTTCTCTCCATGCAATGCATGTCCTCAACTCTCACTGGCCTGATTTTACTTCCATACATTACAATACATACACATGCCTGATAAACTTTACCCCCTGGTCGACAATGGTAACGTTCTGCTGATTAGTAATGGTAGAAGTTCTCTGAACTCATTTCAGTAAACATAAATTCATATTTTCAGGCAGATACATAAATAAGATAACTTTTTTTTTTATTTATCGAAGTTCTCATCTTACTCGGTATCATTTCCAACCTTACAGATTTTGTTTTTCATTCTTTTTCTTGGACATTTCATGAGCTTTGTTAAAAAACGACAATTACGTTGATAATAAACACAACAGTGAACATAATAAACAAGTTATTTTAGGGTGGAGTAAAACTGTAACGTGAATAAACTAAGAACAAGTTTCCTATTATCACTTCTGAAGAGGTGAGGAAACAGATGTATGTACAAAAAAAAAAACACATAATAGAACATTTTTATGTAGTTGCTTTTTTTTGTTTTTGAAGGGTGCTTGTTCGTAAACCCCCTCCTTCCCCTAGAAAAGACAAAGAAAAATCTTTATAGTGCACATACTCGAAACGGTAAGAAAATAGCTTACACCAAAAATCACATGAATTAACTAAGTAGTTTTATTTTTATAAATAAAATTATTCAAGCTATTAGTGGAAATTCATAAGAATTACGATGACGTACAAGGCTGATCTTAAACTATTTCAAAAGAGCTATTTTAAAGGGGAGTTAAACGATGATGAATTTCGAAATGCATAGCGAGCTTTTCGTTTAGCCATGAAATCGGATTTTTAAAAATAAAACTACTTGATCAATTTCGTGTGTCACGGGCCTGCGCGTCAAAGATTTTTCTTCAGTTTTCTCTTAATGACAGGAGTTATGGACAAGAAGCACCTTTTCTTCAAACTTGTTAAAAATTAAGTTAATGCAGGTTCGACCCTTTTATAACCAACATGGAGGTAAACAGGTAAATGATTGTGGCACAATGATAAAAGTACTTTTTGGAGGGTGGGGGTCTTTCGAGATCTCCACATTTAAAAGCCTTTTACCCATACTTCATTTTCAGGGGAAAACAAATAAAATCAAGTCAGTGCTGTTTTCATATCAAAATGTCAGCACACACCAGCTTGGCTCAAGTTGACAAATATTTATATAAAATCTTACCCGTGTCAAAGCAATCGGCGTACACAGGTGCAAAAGATCAAACCTACTTGACCGACACCAGAATTTTAAAAATAAAATAACATTTTGTTTTTAATATCTATTTATTTATCTCTCTATTTCTCTTGTGGTTTGCCATGTGGGAAGAATTATAATTCAGCTGGATTTTGAATGCCGTTTGCTGCAGGATCTGTCCCCAGCTCAACTCAGCGTTCAAGTTCTAAGAAATGTTCCTTCTTCAATGTTTAAATAAATTTCTATTTTTATAAGACAATTTCAAACAGTGTTCAGTTCCAGCACAGCGGTCCTGCAAGAAACGATGTCGACAGAGAACTCTAAGAAAAGACCCATTAAGACCAGACGTAGCCAATAAAATAGAAACCCCTTGATCTAAAGGGGGGGGGGTGTTTATCATTTTGTATGGTGTTTAATACTGAGGGTGCTGGTTGCCCTGTCAATGACGTAACAGCCATTTCAGAAACGTTCCCATGAGACGGACAAACCAATACCCACACACACCTTAAACAATCGAATTACATGATAATCTTAATGATTTCCAAGTTTTGAAAAATGTCAAGTAATAAGCAACTTATTTGTTTGCATTTTTCATATCAAAGAATTGAATCTAACAATTCTGACATAATAGCATTAAGTATGAAATAGATGTTATCCTAATTCTAGCAGGTTAATCTCTACCTTATTTTATGAGTATAAACATTATAAATAAGAAACATTATGGTACAATGAATATCAAGATACAAATTAACTATTACTAATAAATAAATAAAACATTTTAAAGCAATCGTAAACTGTCAGTGTGATTAAGTGCAGGTTAGCTTACTTGTCTAGTCTTGTCTTTAGTAAATACTCAACAGGTTTAGAAAGAGATAAAGAAAGTATTTCAAACTACCAAACTTGAAACCCACCACGAATAAGTTCAAAAGTATTACCTTGCTTTATCCATTAAAAGCCGAGGTATTTGGTGAAAACATCTTTATCAGTAGTGGTAGTAGTAGACTACTACTATTACTTGTATTTGATAGTATGTATGTTGTATTGCATTCACACTAGCCAGGTTGAACTGACTTCCTCCATTGAAGGAAATGTCAAGGGAATATTAAATTCTCAGGCGGTCTCCAATCGTCTATATATTTTGTAGCTTCTGTTAATAAATTACTAACAAAAATATTTGGTGTCGCCTGAGATTGGATGAGAAAGTGTATTCTCCTGCATTGAGTATTGTAACTTAAGGTATCATTTTTATCAAAATGTAACCTCCACTAAAAAAAAAAAAAAAAATGTCTGAACTCTAACGTCTTTAAAATTTTGGTGGATTTCTACGGAATTAAATAACTTTTTAAAATAGGATGAAAACGTTGTTTTCATTTTATGCTATGAAAGGAAACACAGATAGAGGTGAAAGTCCTTAATTCACGAAATTTCAAAGAAATACTTTCCTTCTCGTCAGAGGGGAGGAGTTAACAAAATGCATAAAGAAATTTTGCCAGTAAAGTATTTAAAGAAACTAAATATGAAAAGGATCATATTAGCGTGAAAGTGAAATGTAGAATAATGAAACAGATGGAGTGGGGTAAAAAGAAAGAATTGGTTTCACGTGAGAATTTGTTCCAATGGTTGTTGAGTTCAAAATTAGGTGTATTCGAGAAAGTGGTAGAAATGAAATATCCATTAATTTATTTATTGCGGACTACTATCCTCATCTTTTGTAGTTGTTGTTTCATGAAGTTTCGGCGAACTTTTCCTCAGGCCTTCGTCAGGTGGTAACAGCGACGGGATAGGAACTCCAAATTCCGAATCTCCTAACTGCATCCTGGAAGTTACCACCTGATGAAAACCATAGGAATAGTTGGCCGAAACATCGTGAAACAACAACTAAAAAAAGATGAGGATAATAGTCTGCAATAAATGAAATAATAAATAATACTCATCTCAATAATGAATTCCAATTGAATAATATATATATAAAATATACATGTCAGAGTGCATGTTGTTGTAGATTATAAATGGTCCAAAGAATAAATATCTTAGTGGATGGGCACAAATGAAGATGTCCAGTGTGTGAGGTTATCCAAAAAGAAAGCGATTTGAAGAATACGTGTAGAAAGTTACCACACGGTGGATTGAGTTCATTCAAAGATGAGGGAGGGTATTGGTGTGTATACACATGATATAACTACAGTAATTAATGCGATGTAGGAAGAAAATTATGAAGATCATATAGTGAGAGCTTTGCATTATCTTGATAAGTCTCCTTTTAAAGAATTTCTAATTCTGTTTATGCCCTCTCCCATATATATATATATATATATATATATGTTTATGCCCTCTCCCATATATATATATATATATATATATGTTTATGCCCTCTCCCATATATATATATATATATATATATATATATATATATATATATGTTTATGCCCTCTCCCATATATATATATATATATATATATATATATATATATGTTTATGCCCTCTCCCATATATATATATATATATATATATATATATATATATATATATGTTTATGCCCTCTCCCATATATATATATATATATATATATATATATATATGGTTATACCCTCTCCCATATATATATATATATATATATGGTTATACCCTCTCCCATATATATATATATATATATATATATATATATATATATATGGTTATACCCTCTCCCATATATATATATATATATATATATATATATATATATATATATGGTTATACCCTCTCCCATATATATATATATATATATATATATATATGGTTATACCCTCTCCCATATATATATATATATATATATATATATATATGGTTATACCCTCTCCCATATATATATATATATATATATATATATATATATATGGTTATACCCTCTCCCATATATATATATATATATATATGGTTATACCCTCTCCCATATATATATATATATATATATGGTTATACCCTCTCCCATATATATATATATATATATATGGTTATACCCTCTCCCATATATATATATATATATATATATGGTTATACCCTCTCCCATATATATATATATATATATATGGTTATACCCTCTCCCATATATATATATATATATATATATGGTTATACCCTCTCCCATATATATATATATATATATATATATGGTTATACCCTCTCCCATATATATATATATATATATATATATATATATATATATATATATATATATATATATATATATATGGTTATACCCTCTCCCATATATATATATATATATGGTTATACCCTCTCCCATATATATATATATATATATATATATATATGGGAGAGGGCATATATATGATCTTCATAATTTTCTTCCTATATCGCATTAATTACTGTAGTTTTCCTATCTTCTTCCCTCCACATTTACAATGTTTTACCTTCTTCCTCTCAGAAACCATTACTACGTTCCTAATGTAGTTATCGCTAGACGTTACATCTAATATGTTACTTAGCACTTTCTCTCCACTTCTAATGACAAGCATTAAGCTTCGAAATACCTAGGTGTGAAGAGCATACACCCCTAATTGATGTAATCTCTCTAATTGAATCAATGGTTAAATTTATATGCAATAGGATATATTTTTCTTTCTCTTCTCTCTCTCTTTATATATATATATATATATATATATATATATTTATATATATATATGACTGAGGATGTTATAGTTTGCTTGAAGCGTTGTGTGTAGTGTGAAAGGAGTTATGTTTGAAGGCTATATTAATGCAGTTTTAAAGAAAAACACTGGATATGAAACAAGGTAAAGAGAATAAATGACAATATTGAAAGATTCCAATAATTTTCAATTATTTATCAATGTAATGAGTCAAACCAGAATAGTATTGGTGATGGTATGTTCTTTGAATTTTCGAGGTAAACCTCATCTTCAGGAAGAAGAAAAAGAAAAAAATATGTGCAATCATTTGGTGGAGGCGTGTATGCCAAAAGTCAGAAACAGCAGCTTTGCAATCTGACAGGTTCGCATGGTCGTTAAATTATTTCTGAAACGTGGGTCAGCATTTGTGTTTGTTATCTATATATTAATACGATAGTGTGCGTGTTATTTTGCATGTCACGCTTGCATCTTTTTTCTTCAGAGTAATAGTCATTTAATTGTTATGACCTTCCATTTCTTGTAATAAATAGTTGTTAATAACTTTTCGTTTCGGTGATAGCTGATGACACTCAAGTCATTTATTTTTATATTCGATATATTTTGGATTCGGTTGTGATTGTAGTACACAATGTGCCTTTTTTTGGAGCAACCGTCTCTTCTCGAAACATGGAGCTTAAAATTGGCTTTATCCATACAAAGAATTGACAGACTTTGGGATGAAATTCTAATAAAGCTACTACATAATCCTTTCGTTTCACCTTATTGATGTTATTATTGGCAGCTTCTGGTTCATAATGAAAGTAGTAAAGTAAAGGCTATCGAGTCCAAGTGCATTTTTATGCACTTTTTTGTTACACGAATCTCATAATTTTTGATTAACTTATTTGCGATGTTTTGGAGTGTGACGCCAGGAGAGTTTTCAATTAATTCAGCCATAAAATTCTTATACTCTTGCATAATTTTATATTTTCTTGCTCCTTCCCTAGAGTCAATCTTATCAGCATCCTGTGTATCCAACAGTACACTGTTGGCAGAGGCATACCAAATTTTTTCGCCACGTCTTCCCAATTTCCTGCTGTTACATGTGCAACTAAAATCTTGCCTCTTTTTTTTCTTGAGGTCTTCTTTGGAGATGTTGCTTCTCTAGCTTCTTTTGTAGAGATTTCTCCAGCATCATCATGAAACATCATTTTTTCCGATACAGAACTTTCTTCTCTTACTTTAGGTTCACCCAATGCCTTCTTGGCCTCTAAGTTGTTTTTATTTTAGGATTTTTCTTCATATATAATGAAGACGACCAGTCAATTTCCTTACTCATGAGGTAAGTTAATTGAAAAAAGAATTATCAATTTACTATAAAAAATATCTTAATTTGAATTTGATTGTTCCATTTTCAAGATGATTCTTTCTTTCTCATTTTAAAGTTGATTAATTTTTTTCACTTGAAAATAAGTCCATTTTGAACTTGATTATCATTTTGAACTTGAAATGGTATAGTTTTCTGTTGTTACCCCCCACCTTTTTTGTAGAACTCAAACTTCGTTAGCTTTCTATTGAAATAGATTGCAGTTAGAACCCTATTGACAATCTTAAGAGTTTGGATTCTTTAATATCAAAGAGTGACATTTATAGTGGTTCACAATGGTGAGCAGGGTGGGGAGATAAACGTTGCACTCTACCATTTTTTTATTAGATACTCCTCTTGCTGTAAAAAAAATATACCTTTTGTCTAACCGCCCTCGTGAGGAAGCAAACGAATAGGAACTTTCACCATCTCTGAAGCTAACATCTTTTTATTTATTATGTTAGATCAGGATATCGGCGATAAAAAAGTCGAACTGTCTTGTCTTACTATTATTATTTGTTCCTCACCCCTGATAAGATTATGGGTGAATGTTCTCTAACACCAAGGAGTTTCAAAAACTGATATGTTATCGGATTCTTCTATTGCACTAATTGACATTTCTAAAATGTTTACAAAAAAAAAATAAATAAATAAAACCAGAATCGAGCAGATTTTTTATGCAGTGGGTAAGATAATACAAGAACAAGCATATGTTCGAGCAGCACAGCTATCACACACAAATAGAAAAGTGTGTTGATAAGCAGATTAATACTAAAGGAACTACATACTGATTGTGCTACCTTTCTCCAAACCGACAGAAAACCTGGAGAAATGGCAGAGGGAGTTATTTCAAGTGTTGTGGTGGTCTACTTAGTTTTAGTTTTTGTCACCTTACAGAGTTATAGTGGGAAAAAAATTATATAAGCGCCACTTTTAGTAATATAAATAAACGTTACAGTGCATGAGTGCATTAAATTTGTTTAATACTTTTGAAAAATCGCTATATTAAATTTGAATACTTATATTTCTTATAATTTATTGAATTGATGTCTGAAACTTTTAAAACTGAATCATGCTGAAGTTTGGTTATTAAAAAGGTTGGTTTATTTGCAAAAAGTCTAACACATTGGTTTATTTACTTATTTATTAGCACATTGGTTTATTTACAAAAAGTTCCCTAGTATGTGAGAAATTGGTAGTCTCTTTCTCAGCAGAAAAGACTCTTAGATCCTGTGCTTAACCCCCAATCTTATAGTATTGACCAGAATGGATAGCCTAATCCATGCCTATGAAAGTCACCAATTTTACTCTCCAGTGAAGCTGGTATTTATTCATTTACGTGGGTTGAGTACCTTGTTTACAGCACCTGATATTCCCAAATGGTCACCCATCTAAGTACAAAAAGGTCCAATGTCTTTTAACTCTCAATAATTTGACAGGAACATGTGTCAACATGATTTTAACTGTCGTGCAAGTGGCCATCATAGATTGGGTCAGGTATAAGTTCTTTGCACACTAACTCTATACACATTGGAAAATCTGTAGACAAAATATTAATATTAAAAATTTTTTGCCAAGATGTGTCTGATGGATATATCCAATAACAGAAATGTAGTTTATGAAAACCTGAATAATTATGAAACGGAAAAATGATAATTTCATATCAGTCAAGAGACGTAGTATCCAATATTAAAAATCAAAATTAAAAATAGCAGTTTGGGAAATGGTAACATGTAAATTCTCTAAAGAAAAGAAAAATTATTTTACTTGCAAACAAACATTAAAAATTGCTGACAAAAATGCATAACCAATGATATTTACTGTGGAAAAAATTTTTTTTTTTTGTTATTTTGATAAAATTTAGATCAAAATAAAATTAAATTTATAATTGTACAATTTTTTCTATTGAGTTTTAAATATTTTTTTATTTATTTATTTTTTTTTTTCCTTAAGAAATCTAGCTATTTCTCTAATGCGCTATGAATCATATCAAGATTCAATGTGAAAATGGGCTTCCGGACCAATAACACACAAGACCGAAAGTTTTCTAATTTCCAACAAACATCAAACAGTCATAATTTAGTGGTCAACTGAGTTACCAAAATAAATTTTGTACCATTGTTTACATTTTGCAAAAATTTACGTACTCACACTGTGATTTTAGATAAAAATGAAAAATAAAATTTTGGTTTAGGATATGTAATGACATGGTATTTTTTAAGTTAACTTTCCACCTTCAAGATAAGAAATTCTTTTATTTTTTTAAATCAGATTCCAGATTATGGTTTGCCTCCCTCCCGCATTAATTAGGGACATTTCATTTCTTGTATCTATTTTTCTCATCATTAAATGTAGTCTGTTTATGGTGAAATCACTACTCACACTAATGATTAAAGAAAAGTTTTAAAATAACACTTAATTCTTTGGATCCTGAAAAATTTTGGAGATTCAATAAAATATTGTCATGATAACTTGTCATGAATCCTTAAAGATTTTATGACATAAAGAATGTATTTGGATAAAGATCAACACGATATTACCAAGTAGTGACTTTAGATTAGTTTAATTATATCAGGTTAAAATATATACATTTACACTTTTAGTCAACACCCACTTTTTTTAAAAATAAAATTTACTCTATATTTCTCTTGAAACAAGTACATTTCTTTATTTAAAATTTTTTTTTCAACAATCTATAAACTAAATGTCACAGTTTTTATTGTTTTCAGAAAAGTCACAAAATATTAAATATGTACAAAATAGATTGACAAGATTTTTTTCTTTTTTCATAGCTTGCTGCATCATTTCAATGCTGAATGCATACTGGAGAGAACTTGAATGCCTACTAAATACTGCCCTCGCATATTAAAGGTTTCTCTGTACAAGGGTTTGTCAGGATAACCTAGCACAAGGATACTTTTTCCTAAAAGTAAACCCTGACTAAATATGCAAAATCATAATATTTGCAACCTAAATAAGATCTTCTTGGTATAGTTAACCCACAGTGGCTTATACTAGGAATGGTGCACCTTCTTTAAGTGATGTTGCTTATAGTAACAATACTATTAGACTAAATGAATTCTTGTTGTGGAATCCAGCAAGACCAAGAACTTACAAGAAAAGTATACTATAGCATATTTAACTGGTCAATTGGTGAAAGGAAAATAATGTTTCTAACTTCTTTACTAACTCAACATTTGAGACATAAAGGAGAACTTTAATGGAATATTCGAATATCTTTGTATCCCATATAGAGATCAAATGTTAGCCATAAGAAGGGACCCCCTTTGATTTTTAAGAAATTCGACTGAAGTAAAATGAAACAAAAACGAGAATTTTATAAATTTGACAATGAAGAATGACAGCTTTTCTTTTCGTCAGTATCCACTTAAGCTTTTATTTTAATTCAAACCAAAAGTTTGATTCAAGATCAAACATTTTTTCTAGAAATAATTCACATGAGAATGCGTTAACAATATTTATGAAGATCATTTTTATCTTATGTACAGTGAAATGAAATACGGCTCATTTAAAACAAAGTACATATCTATCATCAAAGGTTATTTTTTTAAAAGTGAAAATGTTTAGCTATTAAATCATGTACAATTACGATTTCGTTTTAAAGTTATTAATTTTTATTAAAAGCAATGGGTCACTCCTTATCAAAACCAAGAGCTACTTGAGGATAAAGGGATGATTATGAGCCGAAAGTGAGGGAGTACTAACATGTGTTTGATTACTTATGGGTAATTAAGGAAAATTATTTGTGGACACTAGATTTGAAGACTGCCAAGTTGTAATCGACAGGAAAGCAGTCTTATAGTAATGTGTTCCACAGGTAGGAAGTTCTTGAATGTCTTGCCAAAGATTAGAGTTCATGGAAATAATGATAAATAGCAATGTCTCTTCTGTGAGAAAGAGGCTGTAGGAAGAAGAAAAAAAATCACCCTCCCACTGGATTTCAATGTCTAGTCTATATAAATAAAACAGTAGATGTATGTATATCTGTGTGAAAATATTTAACCGATAAACTACTGGTCACATAACATTGAAATTAACAGGAAATAGAAATCATACACCAAATCTTTGAATACAGGAATATGTCGGCAAGTTGAAATGCAAAACATTCATTTCAACTTGCTGATATATTTCTATTACTTTTGCACAAAACATTCATAGCTTGAAGTGATTTAATTTTAAATCTTTCTTATCAATCTATAGATAGCTCAAATGGTAAGGAATGCGGCTACAGCACTAAATGTTTTGGTCTTGATTCTAGCTGATAGCAGCGAAGTCATTTGTAATCTTTTGAAATCAGTACTATATAATAAGTACAATATAATATTCAATAGAGAATTGGTTCTGTAATAATAAATACAAAATCTACATAAATTAAGATATATTCAAGCTTGTTTTATAACTGGGCAAGGCCGAGTGTTCTCCCACTAGTTTCATAAAAATTTGGTTATTTATGAATGAAGATTGAATTTCGATTAAAAAGCTTGATTAAATGAGGTGTGGAGTAAAAAAGGAATGAAATTGAGGAAAGTAGAAAGTAAACTTTCGGTTTACATTTGACAATCTCGTAACCCACTTAACTTATCTTATCCCCCCAGTCCTCACATTCCATGATCGAGGTTTCTTACAAAAAAGAAAGAATCCACATTTTCTGGTTCAGAATTTATCCATCTAATATTTATCGTTGGCTAGTTTTTACCATGAAGCATTTTTCTTTTTTTTTTTAGCTCCTGACATCAAGTGGCTTCAGGTCTTATCTGGGGCGATTTCCACGAAAAAAAAAAATTTTAATTAAAACTCCATCTTCCATTTAACAAGTACACCATAAGAATAATAACAGGTATTCTTAACATATAAATCACTCAGCACATCTAATGCTGAAAATGCTATTTCAACCTAAATCACGACAAACAGGTTCTCTCAGAAATGCGTGAATGCAGCTAAAACTTTAAGGTGTTTAACAGCAACAAAATTGAGGTCACAGAATGAAAAAAGTTTCAAAGGCGATCAATCATGACAAGAAAGATAACAGGTAAAGGGAGAACAGAAGACCAACTGAAATAATTCAGAGAGATAAAGCCTAATCATCTCAAAAGTTCGTTATATAAAAAATTTTTTATCTGGAATATCTTTTTTTTATGTTGACCAATTTTCAGAGCCCCCCCACCCCCCGGATTTAAAGGTAGCTCCTTTCATTAAATTAAAATACCATCTTATGTTTAACTTTGCTCTAGTGAAACGGTAAGTAACTAGGAAATTACGTTTTATTTTACGGCTCTAAATAAAAAAAATAAAGTTCACATGCTGGAGATTTTTTTTTTTTTTTTTAATCAAATATGAACAATTAGATTCTGCCTATTATTTGGACTCTTCGAACTGTCCTCATGAGTGTCATCGTTCACAATGTTTTGGTCAAAGTAACCTCCAACCTTCTTCAGGTGTATCTTGCCGAACTCAAGAATGTTTCTGCCAAACCCTGGAATTTGGACAGAATTTCGAGCAGAACCCTTTATTAATTTCACAAAGATAGCATGCTCTCTTCCCTCAGTTATGACTGAATAGAATTCCTAAGTAATTTGCAATTGTATTTTTCAGTCGCCCACACTGAGAATTGAACCTTCAAGGAGGTCACTTTTACAACTGATTTTTCCAAGTCTCCATCTGCAAGGATCCATGGCACAGTGGTTAGAATACTAATAAAGGGTTCCATTTGAAATTTTGTCTAAATTTCCAAGTTCGGTAGAAACATTTCCAGAGTTCGATAAGATACACTTGAAGAAGGTCGGAGATTACATCGACCGAAACATTATGAAAATCACAGTAATGAGAACAGTAATCTGAAGAATCCAAATAATACGAATAACCAATCCTCATTTCAAAAATTCATGAAACGTAATTACATTCTGATTTCATATTTTAGTGTGACAATAAAAATGTATTTTTTAAAGTCAAAGTTCATAAATCAAAGAGATAACTGGCCGGGCTTCCACTGTGAAAGAAAATATTTATGTACTATGCAAATATTTCCCTTCTCTACCAGTAAATTGGTGTAGTAGCTAGCAGTACAGTAGAACCCCGGGATACGGTAGCCCCGGTTTACGTTTTTTTCCAAGTTATAATATGGAATACAATGTTTTCCGGCCCCTAGTTATGGTATTTGCCCTGCCTTACAGTGTTCTTTGATTATATATGTGTGTATTATATACTGGACGGTATTTTGTTACTAATGTTTTATATGTACTATATCAAATTTTGCTTAAGCCCTGCCATATGGCAATTTAACCAACCCTGGAACGGATTAATGCCATATCCTGGGGTTCAACTGTAATTAAAAAATATACATTTTTTTTTATTTTTAAACTTTTAGAAAATAAACTCAAAAGATTAAAAGTAGTTTGAACCTATTTGTAATGTGAATCTAATTGTTTAATTGCTAACTGGTTTCATCAGCTCCCTACACAAGAATACCCGTCCTAGGATGGGTATAATTAACTCCTTAAACAGAATAGTTTTGCACAACTTTTATGCCCCCTTCACAAAGATTGAAATCAGGATATGATTTCAAACGCTATATCTAAAATTCTTTATTCCGATTTTGATCGAAATCAAATATGATTTTGATTTTTGAAAATTCATAAAATTTAGGGCTCAAGCTTAAAAATTCTGTTTCTACATTTTTTTAGATGAGGATGGAGAATGACCGATGGTGTAATGAATAAAGTACTAAGTGAAAATTCAGTTCTAAGTGGCCCTTTTCTGGAGGTTGATGGTTCAATCCTTAGTGCAGGCAATACTACAAATACAATTACAAATTATTCAAGACTTAACAGTCCATGGCTGATGAAACAAGAGCATGCTATTCTTGTTGATTACCTAAAAGGTTTCATTCAAAATTCCATGAAAATTTCAGAGTTTGACAAAATACACCTAAAGAAGGTCAGAGGTTACATCGATTGAAACATGAGAGTCACACTGAAGATGAGAACAGTAGTATGAATAATCAAAATTATCAGATTCAAGGAAGTTTTTAATTGAAATTCTGTGAATCTTGCTTAATTGGTGTCTAATGACTAGGGCTATGACAAGGGAATATTCTTTTCATTATTTTGACTCTCGAGTACATATCAGTTATTATCTTATGTTTTTAGATAAGAGTAATGTGGTTCTCGATTGATTAACTGTGTCTAACTGTGTCAGATATATACTAGAGTCAAAACAATGAAAAGAATATTCTCTTGTCATAGCCCTACTAATGACTTTAAATGACAAAAGTAAAACACGTCAAAACTTCCCCCATCGCCAAAATAAATATTTATTAGTTCTATTTACATCAATCAATTCAATAACAAAAGATTATTTTTTACATGGAGAGAAAATAAAAAAAGAAGATCTGCATATCTTGTAAATGGCCAACAACTTATTGTAAGACAACAATGCTGTGTTCGTGACGTGTATAACATTCCACAAATTTTCTTTTTGTTGTTTGTCTAGACAATTTATGCTCATCTCTTGGTCGGCCATGTTGTTTAGAACATTGGAAAGTTTTAGGTCAGGCTGACGAACTAAATTTTAACCTCTTTATAAATGGAATGGTCCCCCTTTTTTTTTTTTTTTTTTTTTTTAGTCAATTTCATCAAGATTAACTATGCACATATCAAATCCTTATCACAAAAAAATAACCTTTCAGGCATGTTCAATTATACATTTAGTAACTTTCCAAAATAACAATTCTAAGTCACAAGAAGACTCTAATAGCAGCGTTTAATATTACTCAAATTATATGCAGGCATATATATAGAATAAAAGCATTTTCTTTATCATTAAATATTTTATTAAATTATAGGGTTTTACTTTTTCTTCTTTAAAAAAAATAAATAAATAAATTACTTATATCAAGCACATTAAAGCAAACATGATTTGTATTTCAGATAGAAAAATAATTTTGCAATAAGTGTTGGTTGGTTATTGTTTTATAACCAATTGGACCGAAACACAATTATGATTGTGTAGCGACATTAAAATAATGTTCATTTGAATATTCTTAACCTGGAATATATATATATATATATATATATATATATATATAACGTGTCCCTCAAATTTATCACTAAAAAAAAAAAAAAAAAAAAATTAATAGTCTAGGGTCAGTATAGCTCGAGGGCTGTGAGAAAAGAGATAGATGTTATTTGCCATAATGCTTGAGGGAGGGGCACAAAACTAATCTTATTAGATATCAATAAGTATATATTATTTATATTCATTCGATTGGCTTGTATGTTATGCAAAATCAATCCCTTTGGGGTTATTTAACGCTGAAACAATCCCTATGGTAAACAATTCATTGAACAAAAGTTGTCATTTTCTGAGGGGAAATTCTGGTTTCATACATTCCCTAACAATATTAATGTATAAATTACTGCAGTAGATCCGATAGTATTTTAACTTTGCGTGGCAGATTTCCTGTCACAACGGTATCCCTTAGGTCAATCACGCACCTTCCACATTAGCATGTTCCATTGTAAGAGTGAGGGGGGGGGGAGTATAAAGTAGTATGTAGTCCAGAAGTCAACAACTAGTGCGTGAGATAAGAGCTGCTAACCTGTCCACATCCATCCAAAAGTGGATCAACCCTATGCGAGATCAACAGGAAACAAGAGAAGTTTTAGGTTCCTGTTTCTCAGACCAAGAGGAAATAGGAATTGGTTGATTAGAAAAATACTAGTGTTAAAAAGGATGTTTTTTTTTAGTCTCGTCATTAAAAGCTCAATTTTTAGTCTCGTCATTAAAAGCTCAATTCTTCTGCTAAAAAGAGTAACTTTACTTTTTTTCAATAAAACAGAAATACGTAAAGTACCATATGTTCAATCTTGGAAAGAAAGCTCAATAGCTGGTTGGATGAGTTTAAAATTATGAGTATGCTAAACAGGATGGAAGAATTTCTTATCTGCATTATTCAATGACCTTGGCTTGAAGGAGTTTTAGGATTTAATAAAAGCTTTGATAATGTATCAAATAGAAAAACATCACGAAACAGGACAAAATAATATTAAATTTTGATGGAAAATTTTAATTTCTGTTTCTTAAACAGAAATTCATTAAACTTTTAAACTCAAGAATAAGAAGAAAATTATATATATATTTTTTAATCTCTGCATTATTTAACAGAAGAATATGAGGTTACCTAATTAAAACCTTCAAATTAATTAGTATCGCCTGGAAAGTTATTGGCAAGAAAATTTTCAAAAACCAAATTTACCTTACTATTTTTTCTTACAAAGTAATATACATTTTTTTTACAAATCAGGTTTAAAGTGAACTCGATATGAATAATCTATTACATAAAAGAAGCTGTGTGAGTAGATGGGGGGGGGCGTCGTTCCTTATGGACTCGAAAACAGCTAGGCCGATTTTTATGAAATTTCACATGAAGGTACATTTTGTGCCTGACAGTGTTCTTAGATGGGGTTTGTATCAGATAGTCTCTGATAAGTATCAATAATTGAAATAATTTGATGAAAGCAGCAACAGGCGATTTTGACCAAAGTTAATATCTTACACAGCCGAAGATCACAAACGCATTTGAAAAGTTTTATTACCACACAAGCCAACAAAAGGTCTGACATATAAAATCAACAGTAAATTTTTTTAATTGACAGTGGCACATTCGAAATGTATGTTTCTGTTTGGAGCACAATTGAAACATGATAAACTTTAATTCAAGCCATTATATATAAAAAATAATTTTATAAAATCAACAGTAGATTCTCTACAGTGCAACGTAGATTACAATGTATTGTAAACTAAATCACTGTGGAGGAGGCATGTCATGGGTCCCCAACTAGAGCAGGCCATCAATCTCTTGATTGAAAAATGGATGATTTCACCGATTTCGATGACAATAAAAATATGGGAGTGTGAAACATTCGTTGATCATCATTCAATCCTGAGCAACGCCAGGTATCCCTGCTAGTTGTAAGAATGGGATGAATTCATAAACAATAGTAAAAGAATGAATTTACAAGGATATTCTGCTTTTATTTAATGATATCAATAAAAAAATTCCACATCTTACTTAGTAACCTATGATTTTGCCATTTCCTTAATTTTCAAAATCCACACCAGGCAAGATGAAACCTTTTTATGATGGTGATAAGGAAAGTCAAGGCTAAATTATCCCAGAAATGCTACAGGCATCAATAATCGATTTGGACCCTCAATGAAATTAATTTGTTTACAAAAGACGAGAATTTCCAGAATAATAGCTAATACATTTGCAGGAATGGATGTAAACTGCAAGAAAACGGCAAAATGATGTGTTGTTTGCTACAGTATCTTAGAGAACATTTTTTTAAAATTTTAATAAAATAAAAAAGCCATATCAAAAAATAATTTTTGCAAGATATTAAAGAGCAAAAGAAATAAATTAATTCATATTTTAATCACAAACTTTTCAACTCAAAAACTAATATCACTGAAAGTTAAAAACCTATGCGCTGGTTTCATTAATTGCGACTACCACTGATTATGACACCATTCAAAAAAGCCAGAACAACACTTTCGAAACTATCAATTTTGTAAAATTTAATGTTAATAATTATATATATTAGGCTGAAAAATTAATTGTCAATGGTAAGGTAAACCTATCTAAATAAATAAAAAAAACTACCTGGTACAATAGAATAAGTTAAGATAGAAAGTAAAGTTACACAAGAACTTTATTACATTATCAAGTCGTTAAGGGTTACAGAAGAGTTCTTGAAATTGTTTATATTTTTATAAACTAAAAAGCATTTTTCTTATGTTTTTTTGTATATTTTTTAGCCTTTATTGTTTTTTCTGTCCCTTCTCTCTTTTATCCTCATCATATTACTCTGCTAAATTTTTTTTTCTTATTCTAATCTCTAAAATGTTTTCCATCTCTAATCTGAATGTTTTCAAAGTCGGTGTTGTCTTTTTACCTTTACATTTGTATAATAGCGTTTTTTTCTCCTCCTCTGACGAGAAGCATTTAACTTTGGAATGTTATGGCTGAACGAGGTTTCTCCTTTATTCCTCTTTCTGTAACACTTATTGACTTGATAATGTGATAAATTTCCTATGTAACTACTCTTTATCTTAACTTATTCTATATTTTAAATTCTAAAACAAAATTGCCTTTCTACCAGGATTGCAGAGTTGGAAGTTTTGAAAGGAATCAAACTTGTAAGAATAACAGAACTTAAGTGTTTAAGAAGAATCAGACAGTCTACACGTCACAATCTCAAAACAGCTGATTTTAGTTTCAAAACATTTTCTTAAGAGATTACTAGAGGAGCAGACAGATAAGTAATTTATCATTTCCATTCTGAGTCGATGTCCTAAAAGATTTTTCTCACCATAGTTGTTCTATTATAGGTTTTGTATTAATCCGTTTTCCTCTCCATCACAGACCACAACAGGAAAAGACAGTCAGCGTTTCCTGTTGGTTTTGTTGAGAGAAAAAAAAAATCAAACCACACAGCTTAAAAAAAATAAAATATATATCAACGTTTGGTACTTGTTTATGACCAGGTGGAGATATACTTGATATTTATTCTTCATTTTACTTAATCCAATGAGATTCAAAGTCATTTAATAAAGGAAATAGTCAAGGAAAAACTTTTTTTTTTCTTTTTTAGACATGGTGATCAAGCAGCATTTATCAGAAAGTGTCCAAACGCCTGGCCTGGACCCAAAGACAGAACCAGATGAAAACAATCAGATTCCAAGATCATTTTAGAAGACCCTCCCCATCTCTTTTAGCAGACTTGGATCAAGATAAACAACTAATATCACATTGCTGGCCTACATCTCCTCCATTTGAGCCAGTCATGATCTGATTGAGTGTCTGAGATGAAGCATCCGAATTTCCTTTCAACTATCTAATCCATGACTTGTCCACCAATTAGAGGAGGGATGGCCTCATCAATCCAGAGCAGAGGTGAAGACAGAAGGGCTAGGACATGATCATGATGAAGACCAGAGTTGAATCTCTAAGTATGATCTTGCAACCAACAGGGTCTGGCTTGACTTTAAGCTCACCACAGAGCAGTGCATAACTAATAGCCATGTCATAAGGGACCTTGTCAATGACAGCTGTCTTAAATTTACCATTGCCATGTACATAGGCTTCAGTCTTTAAATTAAAAAAAAATTGCCAAGTTCTGCCAATGAGTATGAGCGAGTATTTGTGTTTCATCCCAATCTGTGATGCAATATGCTGAAGCTCATTAATAGCAGACTGGACATCAGCAAACATTTTTTTTTGCTAGGAATTGCTGGAACAAGGATGGGAGTAATGTTTAAAGGATGTCCAACTCCCCAAAAATAATTTCATTTATATAGGATATTCATTACATTTATGCAATGATACAAACTATCTGACTTATCCTCAAGCCCCCAAAATCAACAGAGGTTTAACTATTTCTGTAATGACCTGGTCCCTGTTGATTGCGGTGTAATGCTGGTTCTGTGCAATTCTAGGAGGTCTACCCTCCCACCTTATCTCTTTGAGAAGGCGCATTTACTGAGAAATACTGATGGGGCTGCCGAGGTACAGAGTGCCTCTCCTCAGCGGTACTGATTTCTCAAGCCCACTTTCCGACCCTGGTGTCACAGTTCTTGCAGTGGGAGAGAACCAAATACCTTATCTGACTGGTTTAATGACTAGTGAACTAATATTGTTACCAACAAAATAGTTTGTTCCTCAGTTTGTTTAGATTTTAATTATATTTTTGATAGAGTAAGACACAATAGAAAAATCAATGTTTAAACATAGAAAATTGCACAAACTGAAAAGTTCAAGACAATTGTGCAAATACAGTAAAAATTAAAAGTTAAAATAATCTTATCATACAAGATCTGTAAAACATGATTTGATAAAAGTCAACGATTTAGTATGATGTTTGTATATTTTAGAGCTTAAGATTGATATTTTTTGTATTATTTGAATTGTTTGGACTATTGTTCTCATCTTGGTTGTTTTTCTCACAATGATTTGGCCGATGTAACCTTTGACCGTCTTTAGATGCATTCACACTGGATGTTATTGATGAATGGTGGAAAATTTCTGTTTTCTTTTTTTTTTTTTTTTTTTCCAATTCCAAATGCAAATAGCGCCAAGTCTATTTTTTAAATAAATCCGAGTCCGTTCAGTTTTTTGTCTTTTTGCATGATGTCTGAAGACAGTTACATCAGTCGAAACGTTGTGAGAAAAACAACCAACAATAGTCCGAACAATCCAAATAATACAAAAAATAATTATCAATCCTCATCTCAAAAATATACAAACATCATAAGAAAAAAAAAGTTTTAAAATCATTAGATTCATTTGTAATCATGTCCTAAAATTCACATTGACGCTCAAATAAAACAAAAATATTTAACATAAAATAAAAGTAGAAATTTTAGAAAGAAAATACATTTTAAATTATTTAATTCCATTTTTTTTTTTTAAATAAATAGAGTCGACATTAAAGACAATCTCTGAATGGATTTTCAGCATTCAAAGAACCTAATAATTATTATAGAGTACGAATGTTAAAATCTATACTTCTATAAATTTGGATTTTTTTGTGTATTGATAATCATATTAAAAACTCTTTTTTCTATTTATTTAAAAGAAAATACAACTTATATATGGGTTGTGGAATTGCATTCACTAGCAAAAGATCTAGCTAACTTGCATATTCTTTTAAACATTCATTAGTCTACCTACTTAGTCGGATTTGGACCTTATTTTAATTAATTCGCTATTAGTTTTTCGGTTTTCTTATGGGATGATCATTAGTTAGTGTAATTATATTAATGCAAATATTCTACATGATTTATACTTGCACAATATTTGCGTAAAAATTTATAGTAAACACAAAACTCTTTCTATATATATTTATGTATATATTTTTGTTTTAAAATTTTTGCCTACCAAACTCCTCCTAAAATTTTTGGTCTACAGACATGAAACTTCATATAAAAGTATTTGAACCCATGCAAAATTTTATATTAACCCAGGAAAATTGGTACAAAAGTGTGAAAATTTAAAAAAAATGAAATTTGCCAGGTGAAGGTCGAACGCCGGCATTACGAATATGCATGCATAACGTAGTAGCTATTGGTTCATGTTTTCATTTTTAGCCTTGCAGCAAACATGTATTCATAGTTCAGTCATTAATGATAAAGGAAAAAATAAATCATAAGCTAAATGTTTTGGTTTCGATTCTCGGTGGTGGCACACAAGTCATTTTTTTTTTTTTTTAACTTTAAAATTATTACTATATATTGGGTCCAATATAATATAATAAATACGAAATCTGCATTAATCAAAATATCATATTCAAGCATATTTTATGACGGGGCAATGCCAGATGCCCTGCTAATATTGAATAAAATGTTTTGCGCAGAATAGACCTTCAGAATTTAACAAATTCCAGAATTTTTATGACACATTTCGGGCTTGACCAAGATATGCAAATGATAAATTGACCAATACGAATGAAAAGGACAGTTGTAGGCGCCAGTTTGCTTTCGCATATTTTGGATTTGAATCCGTATTCAGATAATGAGGACTCCCTCCTATTTCAGTACGACCGTTTGCTACTACTTCTTTGTTTTCTATTTTGCAAATATGTCTAATTCTAATTTAACCCCTGTATGTTATACGCTATCTTCCTTTAATCACATGTATACTGAGACCCTAGCATTAAGTCCAGGTGGTAACAGACTGAAAAAAGTCAAAATTTAAAAAAATTATCGACCTGCATTCTCATTTGCAGTCTTTCTTCCCTTCTCCCTCATACACACAAGGAACAATTAAAACCTCTTCTGTCCAGTCAAGAAACAGTACCATAAATTGTTTGAAAAAATAAAAAATAAAATATTTGTACCTATTCGGGTGAACTCTGTAATCTCTGTAAGTACTAAATTTCTGCAACAATGCTTTTTTTAAATTATTTATTTATTCGCTTTTAAATAACCATTTTAGCGAGGAGAGAAAAAAATAGATTGATCACAACTGATCAATTCCGTAAATATTACTTCTAAAATAATGCATTTTTTCTCTCATGTGCATTCATTTAAATACTTAAAATCGTGAACATTTTGTATTTAAAAAAATACAAAAAATAAAAAAACATGGTTTCATTTTCGTTTTAGGTAATTATTTTCCCTCTTAAACACAGCTCAACTCAAAATACTACGCCGCTTCGCTTCGGTTGCCGGTGCTTAAAATCTAGGTTCGTGGCGATTAATTACATTTCATGACGTAGTTCTACGGGAATATTTTTTATTTATTTATTTATTTGAGGAGGGAAAAATAATGAAGACAAACAAACGGAAAGGTGGCGGTGTTGGGGGGGGGGGGTCGTTTATGTATGTTATAATCGTGCGTTTATGTTGGTTATCTGGGACAGGAAAAGGAAATCAGCTGTTTCTGACGTTCGGGAATGGTTCAAAGTTCACGAAAACCGCAGTTTTACAAGGAGAGAAAAAACAGAGAAGGATGGTAGTATAGAGGTTTTGCCTAAAACGTAAAAAATAGAACGTACTTTATTCGAATAATTCGGTGAAATAGGAAGGAAATACTTGCAGTAATACGTGTGGATTTTTATTTTAAGGTAAAATTAATCGAAATTTAGTTTTTAAATAAAACTCAATAACATTTGTGAAATAAAAAAAATCGTTTACGTCAGGTTAAAAACAAGAACGAGAAATTTGTGATACACGTAGATTGCACGGTAGTTTCGTTATTTAGAGGTGTAAAAAGGTTGCGACCTCTATTTAAAACTTGCACCGATACTTACTCACTCACACTCTCTCAACATGGGTTTAAATCAAATTCGTTCCGTTTTTCTTTAAATTCTTCGTTAGTTGAACATTTCGCTCCACGTTGATTGCCCTGGAAAAGTCATTTCTGATTAATGCGTACCAGTTTCAAAATATGAAAACTAACTTGGCTGTTTTTCAGCAGAATAATATTTTAATACTGGAAAACATTAATCAGAAGCGACTTTTTCAGGGCATTCATCGTAAAGCAGAATGATCAGCTGATGAAAAATGTCAACAAAGACGGACTGAACTTGATTTGAATCATAGAATGAATCAAAGGAAAGTACATGGTGTTGAAACAAAACATTTTTAGAGGAATCCAACATTTGCGACAGTGAGTATCACCCCTTAAACCATTTTTTTTTTTTTTTTTGCTTTAATTATTATTTGTTTAGAGTCAATGTTGTAGAGTACCAAGTTACCTTTAAAAAGTAAGTTTTAGGAGTATTCGGTTTGATTTGAACCAATATCACATTTACGATTGCCGCCGACAAGTATTTTTTTAAAATTATATTAAGACAGTTATTATCCAATGTATTCCCTATTGTTTTCACTGGTGGTTATGTTTGTTTTCGCGTGCACGCATTCAATTTTCTGATTATTATCGAGTAAGACTGAAATTTTAATGTAATTGGCCAAAAACCGATTAAAAAGCTTGTCCTATGTCTGAATGCACTTTATGTAAAATTTCAAAATGTTTAGACCAAAAATTGGCTGAGCAATTTGGTAGAGACCGCAGAGATCGAATTTTTTAAAACTTTGACCCCCTTTACATTTATTGTTCTGGCCTTCAATCAAATTAAAACGTTTGATCCATGTCTAAGTAGCCTACATTTAAAATTTAAAGTGTTTAGACCTAAAATTGGCAGAGGAGTTTGGTAGAGTTTTCAAAGGTCAAAACATTGAACTTTGACAGTCAAATTTCTGGCCAAAAACCAATTAAAAAGATTTTCCCCAAATCTCAATACTCCTTATGTCAAATCTCGAGTTTGTAGACTAAAAATTGGCAGAGTACTTTGGTAGGGAAATGTACACACACAAAATTTCACTTGATGTATAGGGCTAACAAGAACGAAAGATAATTATCGCAAAAACAGGAGATGCCTATTCAAAAAAAAAAAAAAAAAAAAAAAGACTATAGATAGAAGGAAAACAGCAGGAAGAAAGTAAACCTTGCAGTCCTTATAAAGCAGCTACAGAAATAGAAAGTTGTATTACAATGAGGTATCAAAACGGTGAATTGATGGAGACCAGTAGACCCATCAGTCCAACAAACTTCATCAAAGGAAACAGATAAGACAATTCTGAAGAATACCATGTCATAATAGTTAAAGAAAAGACCGAGACTAGCAACATCACATCTGTGAGATTCCAGTCAAGAACAAAGGGTGTGAGGGGGGGGGCAATCAAATTAGATACGTTTCTGCAATTTATTATCAAGGACCTTCGAATGAGACAGATTCACCAGCCCACATACGACAAGTCAACCACCTCAGGAAAAATAACATGCAATATGGTTTCCATTCAGATAGCTCTACAGCAGATGTGCTAGCAGTTATATCTCCTAGGATTAGCGAATCTCTCGACGAAGGTTTCCTTTCTAGGCAATTACTCGATATAGCAAAGGCCTTTAATAGGATATGGCATAAAGGTCTACTCTACAAGATCTACCGCTACATCATAGCTGGAAATATCTTCTCGATTATTAAATCATTTCTCTCTGGTAGGTTAAAAAGTAGTGGTTGATGGGCAGAAATCAGAAACTCACGGTATTAATGCTGAGGCCCCTCTACATTAAATGATCTTCCAAATCACATCCTAAGATCATTCATAGATATTTATGCTGATGACACTACCATCTATAGCAACACTTCAAAGACCGTAAATGATCAAGATCTCTGATTCTCTCTCTTCTGATCTTGAGCACACGATGCAATGAGGAAAAAAGCGGCTGGTTAATTTTAATGCATCTAAAGCCAAGCTTCTATCTTTCCACTATCAATGCTCTGACCCCCCCCCCCGTCTGGCATCAATTGAAATGAATGGATCTTGTCTTGGGGAGGCTCCATGTTTTGACAAGCTTCTGGGTCTGACCTTTACACCTGATCTGAAATAGTACATGTACATCAAATCCATTGCCAAGGTCACTGGGAAAATAGTGGGATCATTCTACGGCTCGTAATCTAGTCTTCCCTGCAACCTCTTTCCCACAGAAGAAATGTAGCGAGCCTGTCTCTGCTCTATCATTATTTTCATGACAAGTGATCATTTGAGTTCTAATTTATGCCCCCCCCCTTGCCAAACTTTCACAAAAAATACTAGTCTAGCAGAAACCACTATCAATAATTTTCCCCCACTCTTTATCTATGCCTAAACCTAAACGTGGATTCCATGAACAAAGCTTCTTTCTTAGAACTGCATGCCTGTGGAACTGTTCCGCTGGACTTTTTTCCAGCTGATTATAATACGGTCGTCTTCAAGTCCAATGTAAACAAGTTCTTGATGAGCCGTCCCCTTAAGTAATCCAATTTACCAAATTTACACTACTAACGATAACTACGATATTGTCCCATTGACTACCATACACTCATTAACCCTTATCCTCGAGTGGCCTCTGAGCCTTGATAAGTGGCGACTCCTTTCTATATAAAAAAAAATGCTCCATGCATAGTCTGATAATAGATTTGTAGAGATAGAGAATAGCCACGAGTGTGAGAAAGTGTTTAGAGCATTAGAGAGGACAGATTTTTTGAGAAGCAGAAAGAGCAATGGATTTATTATATGAACTCCAAGAAAGATTTGATGAGAAAGGCCAAGAAGTTTTAGAGTCAATTACTCATCGAAAGCAGAGCCATATATCAGAATCTCATGAAGAAAAGGGACACATCCGCGATTCAAAGACAATAGCTAAGTCCTAACAGGATAAAACAGAACAAGCCATTTCTTACCCCAATTCATAACTGAACTCAAATAAACTTCTAGATCAGCTGCAAATTTCAATTCATCCACGAGTGGACTCTGGGTCCTGATAAGTAGTGATTCTTTTGTAAAAAAAAAAAAAAAAAAAAAAATCTATGCATAGTTGTTGAGAACCTGTCTTGGCTCTTTCGTTATTTTATGCAACTTAATGTTCTAAGAACATTGTTCTTACTATATAGCAACATCACCTAGAGATGCATAATTCCTCGTATACGCCAGTTTGGGGTAGTCATACTGAAGAGGTCTTATTTAGGCTTCGATTATTTAGTCAGGGTTTACTTGTAGGAGGAGGTTATCCTGACAAATCACTACAAAAAGACTTTAGACACTCTGGGACAGTGCCTAGTAGGCATTCAAGTTATCTCCGCTAAAGTTAGGTGTGTATCATTATGCATGCTGTTGGGAACATTTCGAAACTAATTAACCGGTCATTATAAATTTTTGAGCAAATTCTTGAAAATTCAGATACCTGTGATTTTATCTTAAATTTTAAAACATTGTATTTACAAATAAACTAATAAACATTCTCAAAAGTTCAGTTTCTTTTGAGAATATTTTAAAACATTATTTAAGAGGACATAACGTCGGTAGAATCTCCAATTTGAATCTTTAAATTGGCATAAAGTTTAATCAACTCGACAATCAATCTGACACTAGCTCTGTTGCTGTCGGGCTGAGGTATGTTTTTGTTAATTCTTTGGAGGCCCACTCTACCAGGCTTTACCTTCTCTCTTTGAGAAGGGTGAGCTTGAAACGTCTCTGCCGGTGAATATCAATGGGACTACTTAGGAATTTTTAAAGGCATTTTTAAGCCAAAGAATACTTTCTAGCTTGTCAAAAACCTGACCTTGCCTTGTGTCTAACTGACTGTCGAGAAAGTAAATAAAAGTGTAGCCATAAGGTTTCAAAGCATTAAACCTTCTAACTGGTATTCTGCTAGTTCTTTAGAAAAACCACCTACAGTTATGGTATGGTCTTGTGTCGATATTGTTTACAGCGGATTGGGAGGGTGGAGGGATGGAATCGGTAGCAAACTAATTTATTTATTTTCTATATTGCAATCGCAATTATTTTAAGCCAACTTCTTCATATCAAATATAGGACAAATATAAATGAACTGGATTTCCTAGCAGGGCATCGTCTTTGGCCATTGGGCTGGTTTTTAGAATAACCGTAAAGTGGATTATTTGTTCTTGATTATTTTAAAAAGGAAAGACGCATTTGGAATACGGACAACATAAATAAAACCGAGAGAAAAAAAAAATACCCCCTCCATCGCCTCTCTCCCGAATGAACTCTCAGAAACCTAGCGGAAAAAATTATTTAATTTATCGTTGAGGTATCAGTTTCGCCTATGAATTTAACGTAAAATGCCCCCTCCTTCTCGGTTCATTCTACTTTTTTAAGACAGTTAACTTTGGAGAGGGGGGGGCATATAAGTCATGCTTTTTTTTATTTTGTTTTTTAGGCGATTACGTGTTTTATTACCTTGCCATTTGGATTTGAGGGAGGGGGGACAGAGAGAGGGTGTTAATCTACAAATTCAATTTTTTCTCTTTTTACTAAAATCATAGTTTAAATAAAAAATAAATTTTTAAAAAAGGTTGTTTGAGAGTAATACCAAAACCATGCTGAATTCCTTTTCACTCTGAATAATTTAGGCGACTAAAATAGGAATTAATTCAGGGGGGGGGCATGTCACCAACACCGAAATTCCTATCTAGT
This sequence comes from Euprymna scolopes, assembly GCF_053919585.1. NCBI lineage: Eukaryota > Metazoa > Mollusca > Cephalopoda > Sepiida > Sepiolidae > Euprymna > Euprymna scolopes. The sequence goes on along the minus strand of NC_136484.1, from coordinate 67,313,174 downwards.
TACAAATACACAATCCTAATAATACCAGGCTCCGCTTCAACTCGGTTGATACATAAGGAAAGGTGAAGTTACCAAACTAAAAAAAAAAACATTTCGAACTGTTTAGTTTCATCACTTACGCACTTTTAAATTGTGTGCATTTCGTCGAAAAAAAACATTGGAATTGTATTTGCCATCTAGGCACGTAAAAACTAATAAGATTTCAAAAGTTTAACTAATAAAAATATGTATTATATAACTAAGTTATGACTAAACAACGTAAAAATTATTTTGTGATCGAATTGTTAGTTCATTTCTTGATCAGCAACTCTGGGAATACTGCTTCATTTTTCGTTGGAAAAAAAAAAAAATTAAAAGCTTTGATATGACATTCGAATTTCCAACAGACATTAAACTAACATCGTTGTCGGAGATGGTTTTTGTTTTAAGAAAAAAAGAAAAGAAAAAAGAAAACACTTCCGACAATTTTATTTGGTAGGTCATGAGAATTTCGAATGTGGTTTTGAAATATTTTAAACTTTAAAGTTTATAGGTCAAAGGTCGTCGTTATTTCTCTACTTCTTACAACAGCAATATATGAAGTCAGTTTGATACGAGAGGGAGGAGAAGGGAGCATTTCTAAACAGAGGCACTCTGGACAGGTGAAGAATTTGTCGTGATCTTTCGGTATGTGTGTTGAATCAGGATGTCGACGATAAAGCAAGTTCTTTCCCAAATGAGAAGGTAATGCCTTGGAGGATGGCCAATTACCCTCATAGGAAAGAACGGAAATATTCATTCCGATCCTTAAGTAGAGAGCTTAGCTTCGCAAGCCAGATCCCTCTATCAAGCAAGAATTTAGAAAAGATACCACACTTTGATCATCAGGAAAAATACTAACATTATTATTCTGTGCGGTGTCGGTGTGCGCCTCTAAAATAAATAAGAAGAACCAGTGAACGAGAACCACTGTTCTAAAAAGAACCGATCTTTTATTCTTTTTAATAATATTAAACATTCGAGTGGCTGAGTGAACCATACGCGCGCATAAATGATTATTTTTTTTTAAGATTATGAATTTTTCCCCCTTTAGTTTAAGTCAGACTACAGTAAACTAAATTCTGAACTAGTTTAAAATCTTGACTGGTAATGATAGTGGGAGATGGGGATCGCAAACAAAATGAAATCGTGAGAAATGGGTGTGTCTTTAGTTTAAGGAAATGGGACTGGAAAATAAAAATACAACACTAAGAAATACCAACTAGCGTTAAAACAATAGTTTAAACTGAAACATTAGGCTGAGAGCACTAAATAATAAAAAATAAATAAAAATACAAAAAACGTGGGTCACGAACATATCAAAAACGGATAGTGAAATGAAATAGACATTTGAAACAGAAAGAAATGCTCTCACGAAAAAAAAAAAAAAAAAAAAAAAAGAGCATATTTGAATTTTTGGACATCAAGTCAGAATGAAGAATTCTGACAGCCCTTTCCACACTTGTCATATAGAATGATATGAGTTCTTAGTCACGAGTACATTCGGGCATGGGGAAGAAGAGGGAGCTCACCCCCCCCCCCCAATATTGAAAAGGAAAGGATAAACTTAAAATATGTCAACAATCTTCTTGTCTAGAAAAACTTTTAATCTGCGCCATGACAATGAAGTGACAGTTTAAGTAAGCTATGAAAAAGATGTTCCTTAATAATAATAATAATAATAATAATAATAATAATAATAAATAAATAAATAATTTAGCATTATGAAAATGAAAGAAAGAAAAAAATAAGGTGCTTGTTAAGGTAGAGTCGACAGATCGATTTTTTATATGTCGTTTTAAGCAAAAACAATGTTAGAACTTAAAGTGTCACAACGAAAATAGTGAAATTACGAAAATTCATCGAGTAGAAAGTTAAAAGTATTTTTTTTTACGGAAATTGGGTAAAATTGCATTTTTCTTAGACGTTATAAAGTAGACTGAAGATGGGACATAGATTGGAACGAATATTTTAGATTACTTGTTCATGGCGTATGATATTTGTTGTTTATAATGATAGCTTTTTTTAAAATAAAAATACAATCAGTTGTTCTACTCGATGAATTTTCGTAATTTTTGGATATATTACTATTTTCGACATAATTAAGTACGTAATATTGTTTTGGTACTCATGCAGAGAGTGATCCATCCGTGCTGAAATAATAACGTTATTTAAAAAGCCATTCTTAACATGACGAGGGGAAGGTGTTTTGTACCTATTCTGTACTTTAACCTTACAATTGAATAAAAAAACAAAACTTTAATTAAACTTGGAAATATGATTTTAAAAATAGCGCGGGGATCACTCTCTGCATTAGCACCATTGTTTTTGCTTAAAACGGCATATTTAAAAAAGTCGAACGCGGTCAGTGAGGGAGAAATCCTTCTAGACCAAGACAATTTATTATTATTATTTTTTTTTTTTTGTTCCTATCCAGTGTGTACCTTTTTGGGGAATTGGATTTTCCCCACATTAAAAACCGACCTTGTGTCTAACTCTGCCGCGAAATCGACACACACAAATAACTTTTAGTATTTGTTGATCATTTTGATTTAAGAAATTTTCAGAAGTTTACATTTAACTTATAAGGAAAAGGCTTGAAGAGAAATCGATAAAAAAAAAATCATTGATCGAAAGAAAACGTGATTGATTAATCAAAATGATTTAATGTTCTCATTTTGGTTATTTTCATAGCGTTTCCCGTTTCAGCCGATATAAATTTCGACCTTTAGGTACATCTTTTTCAGACTTGGGAACCTCATCAAAAAAAAAAAAAAATCCGAAACATAATACTAAGATGATGATTTCTTAAATATAAAGAAAAATACGAAGGAGAAATTAAAATTAAATAATTTTATAAAATCAAAATCAACGACAAAAGATTACACACACAAAAAATATTTCACTGACATTTTTTACTGATATTTATGATGTTATTTATCTTTTGTAATTGTTTTCTAGTTTGTTTCTTTCTTTTTCCAAATCACGCGGACAGTTTAGCTTATTTTTTCCGGTGTGGTTTTGTCGTAGTCTTCGTGTCCTGGTATAGGAAAACCAGTAAACGGTTCACCTTTCAATAGTCAGAAACAACTTTTAATAATGTATAATGTAGACATGGTTAAAATCAAGTTCCTTCCGCTTTTCTTTACACTCTTCGTCAGCTGCTGATCTGATATTTACGAAGGTCTTGGAAAAGTCACTTCTGATTAATGTTGACCAGTATTAAAATATTAAGTTATTCTGAAAAACAGCCAAGTTCGTTTGCATATTTTACAACTGAAGTCAATGTGGCCTGGTTGTCCCACTGAAAATTTACATGCAGTGTTTATTCCGAAAGCCGTTTTTAATATGGGGAGGTTGGGTGTGTTTATTCCGAAAGCTGTTCTTAACATGGGGGCTTGGGAGTAAATACCCCTAAAAAGCAACTCTTTGCACCTGAAAAGTCTTCACTGCGACAACTAGGTCACATTAACCAAAATTGGCAAACAAGCATTAATCAGAAGTGACTTTTCCAGGGCATTCATACATATCAAATCAGATCAGATCAGAGCAGCTGACGAAGAATGTAAACTAAGACGGACGGAACTTGATTTTAACTGTAGATTTCGGATAGCGCACCCGCGTGCAATGCAACAAGTTACAAAAACAAATTGTCCGTATAAACGAAAAATAAATTATTTTAAAAATTATAAAATAAAATCTAGTTTTGTTTCAGAAACTAATTTCATTTGTGTGCTCATTTTCAGTTAATTGATATTGAATTTGGTACTCATGCAGAGAATCCGTGCTGAAATAACGTTATTATTTAAAAAGCCATTCTTAACATGGGGAGGGAAGGGTATTTTGTACTTATTCTGTACTTTAACCTTACAATTGAATAAAAAAAAAACATAACATTTTAATTAAACGTGAAAATACGATTTAAAAAATAGCGCGGATCACTCTCTGCATTAGCACCTTGAATTTTACCGAGCTAATATTAGCAACCATGGGGCCTGAGGGGTTTTTTTTTTGTTTGTTTTGTTTTTTTCATGTTTAGGTACTATGTATCTAAGTTACCGCGTTATTTTTTAATAGTCCTCAAGTTAAGTTAAATTTTTACGATTTGTTTATTAAATGTTAGGCGAAAGTACAGAATAGTTGCAAAACACCTTCTCCCCATGTTAAGAATGGCTTTCTAAATAACGCTATTATTTCAACACGGTAACATAGACGCACAAATATCTTTCTTTTTTTTTTTTTTTAGTTAGGTTTTTGTTTTAAGATAAGAGTAAATTTTCGTTAAAAAAAAATATGGATTAATTTTTAACAGTAGAATTATAATTTTTTAAAGTTCATTAGACCTATTAAAAGTTTAAAAAAGTAAAAAATATTCTAAGTTGTAATTATTATTATTATTATTATGTCACATGCTCAAAAGTGTCTGAGAGTCAGTTATATTGACTGGCTTTACTACAAAGAAATTGGCCATAAAAATATGACAATTTTTGTTGATAATAACAAAGATAAAATATATTTAAATAAGAAATAATGACTTACAGGTTGGAATAGTTTCCAGGTCGCGATCTTCTTGGGATGATCTTGGTGAGGAGGTGACTTCACCATCCATCCAGAATACAATACAGAATCAATTTTGTTCATCGTGAGAATAGAAAATATATCTATGTGTATATATATATATATATATATATATGGTTATTATTTATATATCGAAATATATAAATAATATATACAGATTCATAACATTGGTACTTTCTAGATTAGTATTATCAAACATGCACGCGAAGTATGCGTGCACTTTCTTTTGGGCTCGTTTGTTTTTTTTTGTTTGGTTAAATTTTTATTTATTTATTTTAGAATTTTTTTCTTCGCTCTCACATTTTATAGTTTAACTTTATAAGCAACATATACGGAGTATAATTTTTAATTAATACTGTGAGAAGCTTTACTAAAAGTAAAGTAAGCTGATACGTAAAGAAATTTAGTAGCTGTTATGTTTAACTTATGATAATTGCAGTAAAACATAAGTTTTGATTCGATAAAGAAAATATAGACTTTGCAAAAGATATTTAAGTAAAATTGTTTATATATATATATAGACAAATCTAGCTAAGTAAAAATACTCCGTTTTCAATTTCAAAGCTTGGACTTGTTGCTAGCATACTAAAAATTTAAGGAGCTTAATATAAGAAGAATAGAAGTAGTTTAATTTTCGAAATGTCTGTAGGGTTATTTACTACATTGTTTTTTTTTTTGTTTGTTTGTTTTTTTTTTTTAATAATATAACAGATAGGAATTAATAAAAATAGACTAAAATAGTAGAGACGGCTGACGACTACTTTTACTACTACTAGGCATTATTGAGAGTAATATCAAGACAACTCGATGATGAACGTCAAGATGAAGAGATCAGATTGGGAAAAGGTAGTCCGATGTGTCGTATATAGATCCTTTCTCGGTGTTTTAAGTTAAACATAATTCGACCAAAACATTATTCCAGTCTAAATGCAAGGAAAATATATGCACATTTTTTTTTTTTTTTGCTTATTTTTTTTTTCTTTCAAATATATTTCTCTTATAATATTGGATGCATTTTTTTTTTTTTTTTTTTTTTAGTAATGGGTAAGTTTTCCTCCTGATAGTGAATAAATCCAGTTGAAGTGAGAATTGTGATTGTAAAATCCAAACTTAAAATATACGAATTTCCGGAAAAAAAAAAAAAAAAAAAAAAAAGTATTTTTTTATTATTATTATTCGAGGGTAAAAGGTTTCCAGAATTTAACTTCGCATTAATTTGGTAGTAGGTAAAAATGGAAAGTGGGTATAAAATAAAAGATGATTTTAAGTATATAAGTGAAGTCAAAAAAAAAAAAAAAAGTTGGTGTTAATATAAAAATGTTGCTCTACTCTCCGGTAGCATTCGCAGTGTCCGTGCCGGTGCCTTTATCGAAGGAGGGAGAGGGAGAGAGGGGGGGATCATCACAGGGGTAGGAGTAGGCAAATGAAACGTGGTGGGAGATGTAGTCCTAAGCGCAACATAAACACTCGAGTTGAAATGAGCGAAGTAGCGGGAAGAGGAGAGTCAGACAGAAAGTAAGATAAGAAAAGAGTAAGAGGCTAAGACAGAGAGACAGCGAAAAAGTGAGAGAGAGAAAAAGAGAGACAGACAGAGACTAAAAGAGTTAGGAAGCAGTATAAAACAAAAGTAATAGATAGAGAGAGAAAAAGAAAATGTAAGTGAGAAAGAAAGAAAGATGGTAGTAATGGTGGATTCCATTAACGGGAGGAATAAGGGCGGACACTGTAGTAGTGGTAAGAGTAGAAATAAATAATAGGTAGTAATAGTCAAGATGGTACATTTTTCAACTGTTGTAGTAGTTTTAAATAAAATTCTGAACAGTACAAGTTATAAAAAAGCACTATATAACTTTAGTTTGAAATTGTTACTTAGAATGTGAATGAATGCGTAATCAAAACATTTTTGTATATTTTCCCTTACCGGGAGGGGGGGGGGGAATAAATAGTTTTCCGTGTTTAAAAAACAACACAAAAAAAAACTAACCGTTCAATAGTCAGTAAGAGTTTTTTAAGTAAACTTTATTGTAAATGAATTTGAAAGTCACTTAGAGATGGTGATCTGATCTACTCATATTAATTTTGATTTAATCTGTTTCTGCGAACAAAAGGCAATAAATATTTTTTTAATCCTGAAAGGCGAAGAAAAAAAAAACGATATGAATATATTGGAGTTTATTTATTTATTATTTTACACATAAATGCGACTGAATTTTGTTTATAAACCTAAATTATGATAGTAAATTAAATAAATGCGATGCGAATGTCACGATAACAATGGTTAAGCAAAAGTTAAGTTTCAACAGGTGATAAAATAAGTCCTAATAATCTATTAGTTGCAGTCGGTAATTTTTCTTCCTCCCATTGAGACTAGGTATGACACGAGGTTGGTTTAACGTGAGGACATTTAGCATCCCCGTCCCGCCTCACTCCCACCTCCTCAAAAGGGGACACTTTGGATAGTTGCAAAATCAAACTCGTCGCTATTTCCCGGTATGAGTACTTCGGGCGAACCGTGACGTATTTTGTAGTTGTGATTACCAAAACACGTTTTTTTTTTTTTGGTGTACTGTAGCAAATAAAAATAAATAAATAAATAAATAAAAGTCCTGGAGAATTTAAGTTAAGTCTCGTGAATAAAGAAAAGGCAACAATAAACAAAAGGTGTGTGTGTGTGTGTGTGTATATATATATATATATATATATATATATATATATATATATATATATATATATATATATATATATATAAAATAAAAAAATAAGGACCACATGGAAAACCAGACTCGAAAAGTATATTAATTTAGTCAAGTTTTATTGAAAGAAATAAAAGCTGAATTGCTTTTATTTCCCAAAGCAGACTTTAATAATTAACTTCAGGTACCAATTATAAAAATATATATTAAAAAAAAAAAAAAAAAAAATAGAACATACAAAAAAGGGGTATCTAATGGAGAGACTAATTCTGGAATTAATTCTATCGAATGAAATGACAAAATTAAATTTATCGTCTAAACGACAGCGACAAATAAAGCGGGAAAATATACGGTATCCCTTTTAAAATAATCATACGAAAATAATCATTTTTTTATTTTTTACAAAGGAGTCACCACTTATCAAGGCCATAGGCCACTAGAGGATAAGGGTTAATGAGTGTACAGTAGTCAATGAGAAAATATCGTATTAATCGTTAGTAGTGGAAATTTGGTAAATTGGATTACTTAAGGGGATGGTTCATCAAGAACTTCTTCACGTTCCTTGTTTTATTTTTCAGTCCTTTTCTTGAGAAGGCACTCTCTCAATCTTCCAGAACCTTCTGGTTCTAATGTATTTTTTTTCTCTCTCTCTCTTTTAAAATAAGAATGTCCTGATGAGAAGGGAAGTTTGGTAGAATAGTCTTCCAAACGGTATTTTTCCTTAGTTCCTTTCACATGCGCCGATGTCTTCTTGTCTCACAGGCCGACAAATGTAATTTCTATTTCTTACAGAAAATATCTCAAAAACCAAACCGTTCTTCCATTAGTTCTTTGAGACTAATAGTTTCCCAGTTGATAAGACCTTGTTGCCTTTTAATTAACTGGGAATGAAATTGAAAACGTTTTTCCCTAAAGGAGAAAAATACAGGACATAATAGTTAACATTAAAACTTTGCAATTCTGAATTTTTGAGATGAGATGTGAATGCTTGTATTATTTTGATTAATCGGACTATTATTCTCATCTTGGTGTTATTAGCACAATGTTTCGGTCGTTGTACCCTGCAACCTTCTTTGGGTGTGGAATACATGTTTCCTTTTCTCTACTAATATTAACAATTAGCATAGATATCCTGAAAAATTGGGTTATAGGAAAGCCTTAAAAAAATATCCTTGTGACCCCTGAAGATTAAACTTTCTTTATGATCTACAGACTCACCCTTAAACCCACACTTTGAATTCTTGCAATGCAGAGCTAACCCCTCTTTTCCTTAGTAAAGAAAAGGAAACATGTATTCAACACCTGAAGAAGGTCACGGGGTGCAGTGGCCGAAACGTTGAGCCAATAACACCCAAGATGAGAATAATTGTTCGATTTATCAAAATAATACAAACATCAAAAAAAATTTTCTTGACAAGATTTCACAGATTTCTCCATGGATGACATTTCAAACTTCAAACAGACCACAAGCCACGAAGAAAAGGTTGCCTACACATACGGCAGACAAGCTCCAAAGATGGGGAACAATCCTACTAAATTACAACTTTGATATGGAGTTCCTTCCATCAAGGAAGTTAGGACACGTAAATGGGCTATCCTGGTTAATACCAAGGAATGGTGAACCATTTGAAGATTCACATCACTACAATCAGAGAGAAATTATAGTTTGATCTTGAAATATTCTGGATAATATAAGGAAAGAAGCCGAAAGCAACGATTTTATAAGAGAAAACAAGGAAAACTGCAGACTGATAAACAAGTAGCAGAGGTTTTCTCAACATGTGACCAGGTATTATTATATAGGGAGAGAGTAGTTGTTCCTTCCAAAAGAAAATCTTAAAGGATTTTCACACAGGACATCCTGGCGCCACCAGAGTGAAAAGTTTAATGCGTTCATATGTGTACTGGAAAAACATGGACAAGGATATTGAAGAAAAGGAGAAAACATGGAAAGGATGTGCACTAACTGCTAAAGCGCCACCAATTCAATTTAGCACACGGACCAAAGCTGACTACCCATGGTCATGGATACATGTAGACTACACAGGACCACTTGATGGACAGTACTACTTCATAGTAGTAGACAGCTTCTCTAAGTCTTTAGGTGCAAAAGCCCAATGGACTTCACTATAAAAACTTTTCATGAGTTATTCACACGGTTTGGAGTGGTCAACTGTTTAATGTCAGATAACAGCACTCAGTTTACATCCGGGGACTTTAAAGAGTTCATGGAAGACTTCCAAGTGGAGCATATCACAACTCTGATTTACCATTATAGATCAAATGGACAGGCCAAAAGATTTATGGACATCTTGAATAGGGCTTAGAAGAAGGCAAAGGACACTCCATCCGAAAAAGCGTTACAACAATTTCTTCAGGTGTACCACATAACGCCTAATGAGAATACACTATCCCAGATGTCTCTGGCGGAAGTGATGTTTGCGAGAAAAATACAGCCAGTCTTTGACAAACTATTGCCAAAACAGGTAAAACTCGTTGAGACAACTGTTCCCAAGAAGAATTACGTACCAGGAAAAAAAATATTCTTCCAGATGCAAAAAGATAATAATACTTTCTAGGAGCAGGGAACAATCAAGAACAAGATCGGCCATATAGTCTACATGGTGGAAGGACCACATTCCACCCATAAGAAACAATTGAATCAAATACACAAACGCACTTCGAACGAGTTAAGTGAAACTCCACCAGAAGAAGAGACATTGAACCTACTGTATGATGCATTTGACCTGGAACCCCTCAAACAAGTACTGAAATACATCATTCTGATTGTTTGTTATGCAGGACTAGCTAAATGAGGACTTTGTAAGAATAGCATGGAGTTTAAAATTACTGCTTTTTATGAATGTCACATGTAGCTTGAAATTAATGTGATTATTTTCAGAGAGAAAACAGTCATTAAATCATGTAAGCGAAATGCGTATGTGAGTGTTCATCCCATAAGAAACAGTAGTTTGAAATAACATTATTTAAAAGAAGAATTAATTCTCGTTCAATGTGGTAATTTTCCATGATGAGAATTAAGGTTCATGTGCATGGTGCGCAAAGTCAAGAGAGTGACAGACTTTCATTGACATCCAGTCTTGGGGAAAACAAGAGGAAAGCTGGAATAAACTAATCTGATTTTCACGGCAAATCCTTATAAAACGATGTTCTCGAATGTTCCAGTCTGTTTGCTGTATCTTTATGTGAGGATACGCAACATAGTTCCTTTGTTAATATGTGTATGTGGGGTCAAAGCGCAACATTGTATGCTTACGTGTTTTGATACACGTGGTCGTTGAAAATTGTGATTGCTATGAAAATGTTCCTGCCAAGATTTGTTCCGGCAGTATGTAGCAGTCATTACAAATTCATTTTTTTCTTTTTAAAAATTAGCCTTTGTTCTAAGCTTTCTTTTTCGTCACATGAGAAGCAAAATGGCTGCGCCTCGCTCTGTTATGGAAAAGGGGCTTCATCCTTTTGAAAATAGTGGTAAAAATTACTTACTCTACAACTAACTCTAAGTTTGTGTAGCATCTCTCCAGGCTTAGGGTTAGTTGTAGAGCAAGTCATTGTTTTTAGTATCTTTTCAACCTGAAATGGTTGGAAGATAAGCAAGCCCCCCCCCCAATAAAAAATGTCATTTTTTATGTATATAATTTATTATTATTATTATTATTATTATTATTATTATTATTATTAATAATATTATTTTTTTTAAATTATGTTTGCTTGTGTGTGTTTCGATAAGTCAAACGATAACAAAGTCAGGTACAATTCTTACAGTTTCCACACATGAAATTTTAATGCTTTAATTAAAGTTATTAGGTTTTTTTTGGTTTTTTTTCTATTATTATTTTCTATTTCTCGGCTGCAAGATTATCGGTTTTGGATTATTCAGACCCAACGGACTACTATCCTCATATTGCTTGTTATATTTATAGTGTTACAATCTTTGTTAGTTGCATCTTTTTGAAAGAGAATCTTTGTCGAACTTGAAAACCTGTGCAGAATTTTGACTGAACCAAAAAAACTCTATAAGTTCTCTTTGGCACCTGACCCCATCCCTGACCTCTCTGACGGAACATCAGTCACTGCCAGCACATCATTTGATAAAACAACGCTTTTTAATTGGCACTATGCAGGTACAACTCCCTCAAGCTCAGTACACTATGCTTCGCCACCGTTGACAGGTGTGCTCTTTCTTACTGATATTTGGCTCATGTCAAATATTGTTTTTACAAAACTGAATAAGCTTGACATGGGAAAGAGTATGGGGCCCTGGATAATATTCCTAATATTCTGCTCAATCAGTGTGCTCGCTCATTATCGAAGCCCTGACTCATTTGCTTAAGCTGTCATTTGTATCTAATCGCATGCCTCTTCTATGGAAGACCTCCACCGTAGTTTCGGTCTACTAGTGCAAAGATGATAGATCAAAGTCAACTAGCTATCATCCAATTTCTCTGACCTCTTGTCTTGGCACGGTCATGGATCACATTGTGAACGACTGCCTTACTTTACATTTCATAGAAAATAAGCTCATCCATCCGTTTCGGTTTGATTTTCTAAAATCACACTCTGTTGCAGAACAAGCTGCCTATTTTCATCAGCACTTCAGAAGTTTGACACTTTTAGATCTTACGAACGCATTTGGAACCATTTCTTACTCGGCTCTGCAGCAAAAACTACTCTCATTTGGAATCTGAGGCAAACTTCTCCCTTGAATCTGCAGCTATCTATCTGATCAGTTGCAGGCTACTTTGATCCCTGGCTGTTTGTCAGATGAGCTTCCTGTCTGAGCTGGAGTGCCGCAGGAAAGTGTTATTGTGCTAACATTATTTTTGCCCTTCATCCATGACCTGCTGACATTAATGGACAGTGCAATATCTCATTTTAACTGTGACGACCTGACTGTGTTCCCAAGCTCTTATGTCGATGACACACAAATTTCTGTGCCACACCCAGACCCTTACATAACGTCAGTATACATGCAGTCGCTGCTTATTTTTGCATCTGAGTCAGCAGGGGACTGTTCAACCCAGCAAAAATACTTGTATTATTGTTGTCTAGATATCTTTCTCTTGACTCTGTCCATAGGATTTGGTTTCAAGACACATTTGTGCTTTTCTCGAAATGTCATAACTATCTGGGAGTAATAATATCTAGCAATCTCAGGTTTGACAATCACTTGTCTTATAAATCCAACAGGGTTAATAGGGAGATTTACATGTTGTGTATTCTGAACTATCAAATTCCTCATAAATAGCATTTGCTGACTAGGCTTTACAAGACAAGGATTCGTTCCCACTTGGAATACAGGTCCTTCACCGGAGTTTGCAAGGTGTTCTCTGATTCTCTTGAGCGTCCACAGCATCGTGCCATCAGATATATACTACATATTCCTGCCGCAACTCTGTTCCCTCTGGAGTAGATGATCTGCTTGGATTAAATCTGCTGTCTACTTGCTAGAATGTAACACTTGCTTCTGTAGCCTAGTTCTTGCCCCACTGCAATGCTTAAATACCGTCCTGTGCTTCGGCTGAACAGACCAAACCTGCGATGATATACATTCATATTAGACCCTCTGCATAATCACTCCGGTGTTTACTCAGAGATATATTAGGGATCTCCGTTCACCTTGTGTTCTGTAATCCTGAACGTGCTGCCTTAGAATTGTGTGAATAAACATGTATCACTATCAGATTTTTGGAGTTATGTATTGTCTGACTATCGTGATATTCCTGAGTTTTATACATTCCCTAATTAACGTAGTAGCCTCTGTCTGTTGTGAATGGTTTTGTAACCATGGCTTAATAAAGGGGGAAAAAAAAGAAAAGTTCGATGAGATGCACATAAGGAAGTTCGATAAATGATTATAGTTCGGATAAATGATAACAGTTTGGATAAATGATAATAGTTCGGATAAGACAAAGGTGCTTGTTTAAATAGAGACGACAGATCGATTTTTAAAAAAATATGTCCTTTTAAGCAAAAACAATATTACTTACTTAATTGTCATGTCGAAAATAGTAATGTATCCAAAAATTACGAAAATTCATGGAGCAAAAAGTTATTTATAGTTAAAAATATTTTTTACGGAAAAGTGAAGAAAATTGCCTTTTTCATAAATAGTTTAGAGTAGACCATATAGATTGCAGAAACAGGGGACATAACTCAGAAAGCATATTTTAAATTACATCGTAATAGCGTTCAACATGTTTAGCCGATAGATTTTTTGTTTTACTAGAAACACAATAGTAGTTGTTCTACTCAATGAATTTTCATAATTTTTGGATATATTACTATTTTCGACATGACAATTCAGTAAGAAATGTTGTTTTCGCTTAAAAGGATATATTTTTTTTCAAAATCGATCTGTCGCCTCTTTTTGTATAAGCACCAAGACAGATTCTCAGCATCATTAAAAAAAAAAAGGTGTCATTTGTTTTGTTCAATTATGGTCAAAGTTTTAAGTTAACAATTAAAAAGAAAGAAAAAGCTCATTAACGTGTATGGAGAGTGTTTCTTTAAGTTTGCACATAATGCTCATTTTTTGCTCAACGAAAAATAAAAGACTTATTAATTCCATTTTCTTCTCGAAATGTGAAGAAGATAAAATCTATTGCCAATTCCATTACAAATAAAATAAAATTTTACTTTTTGCAATGATGACGAAAATATGTCATGCACAGATATAAACGTGACCTAGACAAAAGCTTTCAATCATTTTTTAAACATAATTATGTCTTCAAACTTCTTTAAGACACAAATGCCGATAAAGTTAACGCACTTGTCTTGAATGGTCCCTTCTGCTCTAAACTAAATGAATAAATACAAAGGTTATTTTAATATATTTTACTACATTATCATCTAAACGGATTACTGTTAAGTGAAATTAATAATGTAACATAGTATTTTGAAATATTCTATGTTCTACATATAGTGTTGCAGAGGGCCGAAAGGTGTGAAGATGTCAATTAACTGTAGGCAAAGAGATTACGGGTATAGCAAAGAAGAATGACAGACACTGATGATCGATTAAAGACGATGGGTATCATGTTTTATTTGCCGCGGATCGAAATATATAAATATTGTATATAATAAAAGAGACACAATTTTTCCCCTGTGGACGAAACTACCGTAGGTTGACAACAACAGATGGCACATAAAAATTATCATGATTACGCCATTAGTCATTACGTTATCTAGCTATAGAACGCAATTACATACACATTATTTCGTAATATTAAAACATTGCATTTATTCCAAGGAGCGCTATAATCATCATCGCCCTAACCTACAGAGGAAGTAGCTCAAATTTCACTCACACTTTACAACACCATTCCTCTTACAACACCTTCCTCTTACAACACCATTCTACACTGAGTGCATTTATACTTTTTTTCTACTTTCCTGGGTGTTACCCGTCATTAACTGATTACACAATCGCATATTGTTAACCCTTACATCATACACAAATAATGATTTCTCCCGTTCATAAATCTGGTCCATCTGATTGACTGAGAAGTATGTATTCTACACTTTTCCATAGGAGGTTGCTTACTTTTTTCACTATTGTTTGTAAACAAAACTTCTTTCAGAATTATCCAACCATACTATATACTTATGTTTTCTAAAATCTGTATATATTGTTTAACATAAACAACAATGTTTATTATTTAACAAAAATGTCCTGCTTTGGCGCGAGCATATTTTTGGTGAACACCTACGGCCACCCGTAAAAAGATTATATTGTTTAATATTCAAAATGCTACATATTTGCGGAAATTTTATATGCGATATTCGTTTCCACCAGGCCTGAAAAACAACAATAGTCGTCATTTCAAAGGAAAATGTTCAGGTGGAAACCAAATAAAAAATTATCATTTTAAATTATAAAAATTTTTTTTTGTTTTTACATGCTTAAATAATAACATTATTTCGCAAGCCATTCAGAACATGGGGAGGGTGTCTTGTAACTATTCTGTGCTTCCACCTAACAATTTAATAAAAAACAAAAAACAAAAGGTTCTTATGCACTTCAAATTAAATTTAACCAAAGGTTTCTATTGTTTAAAATTATCAAAAAGTCCTATTTATATTGTTTCACTTTTTAAACATTGTTCTGTTTAAATAATACAATGTTCTGTATATATTGTTTAAAATAAATAAATAAGTTCTTTTTTTTTCCACCTACACTCCAGTATTGCTGATTTAAACTCATTGGGATATATTGCAGAGAAGCACTAAAAAAAAAACAACAAAAATAAAAAACACACAAATAAATTAATAAATAAAGGTTACCAATACCATTAAAGGTTGATTTTCTACCAACATAGCTCATTATTTTTAGTACTTATTTATATGGAGATATTTACACAACAATTTAAATTTACATCACTGTTAATTTATTCAAACGCTCCTTTAGAAAAGAAATATGTAAAGTGGTGCTTATGCACTAACATTACCATACTAATTTTTTAAATAGTTTTTAGAGGTTAATTTCAAGTTTTACAACAAATACAATTGTTTGGTGAAAGTAGTACAAAATAGTTACAAAACACCTGGAAGTTTGGTAACATAAGTGCACGCAACTGAATATACCATGCTTCTTTTCTTTCCTTACAATTTTAAATCCTTGTGAATTTATTCAAACGGTCCTTTATCTCGCTAAGTCAATACCTCACTTCCAAAAAATATAATAAAATGATTATGTATATTTTCGTAGAGAAAGGACTCAGCGTGATAAAGGGCCGTTTGAATAAATTCACAATGATTTAAATTTATAATCAGAACAAACAAAATATTTACAGTTGCGTCGTAACTATTCTGTACTTTCACCTAACAATTCAATAAACACAAATAAATTGTAAAACTTGAATTTTCTGTTGTTAAAACAGCACGAAGGTATTTACTTATAAAAGTCATTTGGATATATTGCAGAGAAGTCAAAAAAAAAAAAAATAATAATAATAATAATAATATATTTTTGTTTATTAAATTGTTAGATGACAGTCCAGATTAGTTACTGCCAATTTAATAACATAAGAGCACGCAACTGAAAAGAACATTATTTATTATATAAATCTTTGTGAATTTAATCAAACGGTCCTTTATCTCGCTAAGTAACCCCCCCCCCAAAAAAAAATATATATATAAAAATATAGTTACGTTCAATTTTTACGATATCATTTTTGCTTATTAAATTGTTAGGTGAAAGTACAGAATAGTTACAAAACACCCGCCACAGTGATTTTTAATATCCTATTCAGTTAAATCCATAACAAGCGGCACTTGAATGATTGCTACACCGTAATCACGTGATTAAAATTTTAGCGGAGGAAAAATTGAGAACCATGATTTGAATTAATACGTAATATCGTTCGATCGATAGTTAAAATGCAAATATGAACGAATCTCTGTAGACATTTCCGAAATTGACACCCGCTTTAAATTTCACAATTTACACTTTATGCAAATTAATCTTACCGATTATAAACTTACCTTTCAGATTATAACATTTTCTATGACTTTTATCCTAGGAGATCAGTTTTCACTTATAACGTTCTACTAAATTGGACACATACTTTGTGACCATCACGAAGCCACCCCAATGCTGACAACATATCAAGGTTGAACTTGGGGCAAATAAAATGAGGTGTCTTCAGAAACCCCCGTTCTTAACATTAGGACGTTGGGGATTGGCCACCACCACCACCACCACCAACCCTAGTTTAATTTTTTACAAGGAGGTGGCATGCTTCCACCGGGCAATGCTGGTTCGTCCTGCTAGTACACACACACACACACACACACACACACACACACACACACACACACACACACACACACACACATATATATAGGGAAGGGAGCGGTTGATTAGCTGACTACCCCACTCTCTCTTTTGTTGTTTCTCAGGCGAATTGATTTTTTCTCTCTTTCAATTTCATTAGAGCATTATTTAAAATGTTATTAAATTTGTATCAATATTATAAAGATATTAATGTTTATCTATTTATAAAAATAAATACAAACGTCTTAGTCTTGTGTTTGCACTTATTTAAAATTTTGATTTCAAGTATTTCAAGTAGCGAACTTTGCAAGACGATAACGAGCTGGCAAAGCTATTGAGTTTATTTAAGAATATGATTAGAGATGTTTAACTAAACTTAGAAGATGGAATGGGCAGCAATATAACTACTCTCTAACCAGACTTAACCCATTTCATTTTTTTTCACCACCACCACCACCACCACCACCACCACCACCACCACCACCATCATCATCATCATCATCATCATCATCATCATCATCATTATTATTATTATTTGTGAGTGACAAACCGTCTTTTCATTGATCCTCAGGCAATAAATAAATTTGTTGGTGCTCAGGAGGTTCTCCTGCCACTTCTTCCTTTATAGGACTACCAAAGGGGTTACTCCTCCCCTTGTTAGAGGTAAGAGGGACTGTCACTTACAGTCTAAGTGTCCCTAGTGGGTATTGGGCATCCTTGTGGTGCTCATGGCCTATCCCACATTAAAACTTGATGGCCCTTTGACCGAGATTTGACCAGGTATCAACCTGGTTATTTATTTTTGATTGTTTGGATTTAAGATGTTTACTAAAACACTCAACTGGAATCAGTCTGTTGAAGTGTCATTTAAATTAAACCCTATCAATTACTAAATCTGTCACCCTGATTAAAGAAAAGAGAGAGAAAGGAAGTCAATAAAGCTGTATTATCTTTCTCACCCAACGAATTAGGTATACACAGAGCAGGTGCTACATACCTCCACCCCACCCACTAAATAATTGCTTCAGCAGAATTCTGAAATCCTCCTTAGTTTTATTTTTTTCCTCTCCAACTTTTAAGTTGTTGTTAACAGTAGTTAACAACAACTTAAAAAAAAAAATTTTTTTATTTATTATTATTTTTTTTATTACATTTTCACCCCAAACAAGGTACATTGCCACTATTAGGGACATAAGCTACTGGGGTACTATGTAGGGAGTTGGGCAGCAAGATGTCGGTTCACGTTACACTTGAACTTTTGCATGTCAGTACAGTTGGGTAAGCAGGGATTAGGAATGGAATTCCAAAGTAGCGGTTCTGGGGAAGAAACAACTGGAGTAGAAAGTTCACTTACATCTAGGGATCTCTACTGTGTAGGGGTGGGATTTAGCTGCTTGTCGGATTTGTCGAGGGTATTTACATCGTGGGGGCACAAGTGCTTGCAGTTCGTCAGAGCATTCACCATTAAAGTACTTGTAGAACAGGCAGAGGTATGCAACATTTCGTCGGTGGGACAGAGGTTGAAGCTTAGATGACAGTTCATGACCTATCAGGTTGGAGACTCTGTTTTGGACCTTGTCTAGGAGCGAGAGACTAGTAGCAGATGCACCAGCCCAAATATGACAACAATACTCCATACATAGGCGAATGGTGGCTTTGTAGAGGTACAGGATACGTTCGGGCGTTAGTAGCTTTCTAGCACGGTAGAGAGAACCTACCTTCTTTGCAGCGGTCCTAGCAATGCTCTCAATGTAATTGTTCCAACTCATGTTTCCTGTGAACGTTAGGCCGAGGAGTTTAAAAGAAGTACTTTCAGATAATGAATCTTTGGCCATTGCTATTGGTGGCAGAGAAGGTTTCTTGTAATTATTGAAGGAAACAAGTTTAGTCTTAGCAGCATTGAATGTGACCATCCATTTTCGTCCCCATTCCACTACAGAGTGGAGGTCATCCTCTAGTGTTTCTGCCATTTCCTTAGATATGTGTTCATTTGTTTTCCTGTTGTGCCTGTTATGGAGTGTGGTGTCATCAGCAGATAACCATCTCAGAGGCAATTTTGTTGGGGAGGTCATTTATGAATATTAGTAATAATAACAGTCCAAGGATAGACCCCTGAGGTACTCCCGCATTTATATAATATTGTTTAGATGTACGACTGTCGAGGACAATCTGGGTTTTTCTCTTATCTAAGAAGGATTTAATTATGTTAAGTATTCATCTAGTGATACCGTATGATCTGATTTTCCTGAGGAGACCTTCATGCCATACCCTGTCAAAAGCCTTAGATATATCTAGAGCTACCACTCTACCCTCCCCTGCTTTGTCCAGTGAATGGTATATATGTTCAGAGATTACAGTTAGGATATCTGCTGTGGAACGGGCTTGCCTAAATCCATATTGTTGATGGTTCAGAAGTTTAGCATCTGTAAGGTAATGGACTAGAGCTTGATTAATTATGGACTCAAATATTTTGTCGAAAAGTGGGAGGAGGCTAATGGGGCGATAATTTAATGGGTCAGTTCTTCCGCCAGTATTCTTGAAAACTGGTACCACAGAAGCAGTTTTCCAGCAGTCCGGAAAGCAAGATTCATTAAGGCATTTGTTGTAAAGTTTGGAGAGAATTGGAGCTACTTCGGCAGAGCACTTTTTTAATAGCACAGCCGGGATGAGATCAGGTCCATATGCTTTGGAAGTGTCAAGGTTTTTTATGGTAGCATGCACTTGAGAAGGGGTGATTTTCAAATCGTCTAGCGTGGCGTCTGTTCGCACAGGAAAGTCAGGGAGGGGGTGGTCAGCAGGGTCCAGTGTGGAGTTGTAAGCAAACCGACTCGCAAGCATGTTAGCCTTCTCAGTTGCTGAGCAAACAACCTCATGATTGTTGGTTAGTGGGGGAATTGTTGGTTTCCCATTATTTACAATGAGTTATCTATTTATCAAGGCTAAAAGAAACTTGAGGATAAGGGATAATGAGATAGGCACTCAGTTGCATGGTCATGAATATTATGAGAGGATTGAAAATAATGTAGTAGAGCATCTTTTAGTCTTGAAGATCATGGAGGTGTGCATGGTGAGGAACACGGTCGACGATGGCTGAATAGGCCGATCCTTCATTTGCACGGACGGCCACAGGCTTCTTTCAATATTTATTTATATTCATATTCACCACAAACAAAGCAAATTGCTACTGAGATGTAAAGCGATACTTTGAATCAGAGATCATGCCTCCCGGAACACTCTTAGTGGGGAGTTGAGCAGCGAGATGTTTGTTCACATTACAATTTAATTTATACATAGTAGTACAGTCGGGAGTGGATTTCACACTCTAGGAGTTTGAGGGAAGAAACTTTCTGGCATCCGGAATTAAAGGAACCTCTACAAAAACTTCCTGGCTCTCTGGCATAAAGGAACCTCTACAATGAAAACATGAAATTTTGCTGCTTATTGGATTCGCCAGGAGTATTTACATCAAGGCGATTCCAGTGCTATGAGTTTGTCTGTGCATATTTCATTAAAGTATCTGTAAAACAAGAAAAGAGAGGAGACTAAATCATTTTTCTTATCATGCTTCGCCTTAACTGCAATGATAATGTTATTGGGTTTAGTGTTTATTGTTTATCTAAAGTAATTGATGAAATAATGCTATCTTTTAAGCTGAGCTGGATTATTTGTTTAAAAACAAACCCATTACTGCCATTAAAGATTTAAAAAAAAAAAATTTTAAATAAATAAATTAAAAAATTAAAAAAATTAAAATAAATAAATATTTAAAAAATAAATAAAAATCGTTATTTGTTCTTTAACATTCTTTGCAAAAAGTATAGAATAGATATAGCCAATTCCTCAGTCAATATCTTTCCCATTCCATCAAAAGACGCAAGGTTAATCTACGGGGAGAGCTGAGAGAATTGTGGGTTCAGTTAATTTTTACGCTGATTATAATAGAGGCTGCCTCCAAACTTGCTTTCGTGGCAAGCCGGATAAATAGCGTGATTAACTTTGCAGAAAACTTGATTTTGTTTTTTTGGTTTTTATTTATTCATTTTTTTTCTTTTTTTTCTAGTGGAAATTGTTCAAAACATTAGCTTGTAAATTTTTTTCCTGTAAAGCTTGTTATTGGCAAAGATTCACACGAAAAGAAGAAAAGAAAAGATCTATACGTTTCATTAAGTCACGTGAAAACAACAAAAACTAGAATGTCACTAAGTAGAGCGAGCGCATACCTCCACACTCAACTGTAAAAAAAAAAAATATACACATATAATGAATTAAAAAAATAAAATTAAAATTAATTAACAAATAAAATAATAGTTTTAACTAGGTTAATTAACAAAAATTCTGCAGTTAATTAAAGAGAATGGACTTTAAATTTTATCCTTGCTTATTTATATTAAATTAGAGTTTAAGTTTTGTATGTTCAAATGTAAATACAGTGAGAAATGTTTTTTTTTCTTTTTTTTTACGTCAAGTAAATACACAAACAATGAGAAGGGGGGGGGTAAAGGATAAAAAGTAGAACAAAAACAAGAATGACAACAAAGAAAAAAGAGGATGATAATAAAAAGAACAAGGAGAAGAAGAAGAGGAAAGAAAAACAACACATAAAAGCTGAAGTAAAGAAGGACAAGAAAAGAAATAAGAAACAAAAGAGGAAGGGGGTATTTAGTTCTCTCTCACTGCAAGAACAGTGACACCGGGGTCAGAAAAAAGTCAGCGTCCCCCCCCTCTCCTCCAATGAGGGGCACTCTGACCTGCAAAAAGTGCCTGGGCAACCCCGTCGGTATTTCACGGTGAGGGCGCCCCAAGCGATTAGCAATAAACTACCCCCTTCTTAAAGAGAGAAGGCAAGGCCTGGAAGGGTGAACCTCTTAGAACTGCACAGACAGAACCAGAATTACACCGCGACCAACAGAGACCAGGAATGGTCTAATCTCTGTTGATTTTGCTACAGAAAAGAAAAAGAAGAAGAGGAAGAAATCAAAAAGGACAACAAGACGAAGAGGGTAAGGAGAATATAGCTAAAATACGGAAGACAAAAAAAAAAAAATGAAGAAAATGCAAAAAAAACAAAACAAAAGAGATAAACAAAAAGACCAAACCCAAAAATAAGTAAAAAAAAAAAAAAAAAATAGAAGAGTAAAAAACAGAGAAAATGACAAGAAAAGTAAGTAAACAACAAAAACGAGGAGGTGGGGAGAGGGGCTTGTTTAATTGAACTCAAAACACATGTTGTAAGATGGGTATGTGTGATCCTGCCTGTCTCCAGGATGCATTTGTTGGCTGACACAAAATCCCGCCTGATGCTGTTGTGTTAAGACATTTTTTCATTTTTTTTTTTTTTTTTTTTTTCATAAAAAGAAATGCAACCTGCTTGTAAACATGGCGATCTCTTTTGCAGCCCTCCCTTTTTTTTTCTTCTTTTTTTTGTAGCTGAAATATGCATCAACACAGACAGTTGTTGCTGTTGTTCGTTGTCACCCTCCCCCCCCCCATCGTTACCATCATCAAATTTATAACACGGAGATACTGTTGGTCAATTTAATGAGTGCAAGAAAGTCGAATATCAAAATATTTCAAAGCAATAAAAAAAAAATTGTATTGCTAAATGCTAGAGTGTAAACTGTGTGAAAATATCAAATTTAGTTGACTTTGATGTGTTTTAAATGATTCATACTTGGATTATTTGGACTACTGTTCTCATTTTGGTTGTTATTTTCACAACGTTTCAGCCGATGCAACCTCCGTTTTCTTTTTCTTTTCTTTTTTTTTTTTTTTTGTTTTGTTTTGTTTTTCAAAGTGCTTCTTTTCAGACTTGGTAACCTTTTAGCAGAACTTTCGGATCTTCATGTTGAACTTTGGAACTTGGACGGAGTTTCGAACTAAACCTTTTTATTTAATCCACGGTGGGTAGATTTTCCATCAGTTTAGAAGTGTTAATTTTTGTTATTCCTACTTAGTGTTATAGTAAGAATTGAACCTTCAACCTCCAGATTTTCCAAAATCTTGACTATATATCTACAGATGCACAATTTTTACTAGTTTATACTTTCATATTTTAAATTTTGTTAAAATAGGAGGTAAAATCTTTTTTTAACTGAGTCGTTTAGTACATCATACAGACACATTTACAAGGAAAAATGATTAATACGTGTGTGTGAGTGTGTGTATGTTATTGGACCAGGTAATAGAGTACCTGCTCCAAATCTAATAGTAGGGTGTGTGGTTGGCCTAATAGATACTCTCGTGACATGTTGGTTATGCAGAGTTCAATCCCTGTTGGATCTATTGTATTATACACCAACACTGATGTAAAAGATGTATCGACTTGTAATTTTCAATCAGCTATGAATAACATAACAACTTATGTTTAATGAATGGTACATAATAGGAATTGTGTCTTGGCATTAAATAAACCAGAAAGGGTTGTCATGACATAAAATAAGCAAACCAAGCCAAACTCAATTTAACAACAAGTGTTATACTGACTTGGGACTATTCATCTAATATATAAAGAAAAGTCAATCGGAATTTTTACATTAGACCTACATGGCATTGTATCTGACAAATTGATATTTGATTTTGTCTAGCTTGTGAATTATGGAAATTTTTTATCTGTTCTTAACATAATTTTTTAAAAATTCCAATCACCTTCATCGATTACATATTATATCCAACCCAATATTTCTTTTAGTAGGAGCAAATTTTAGATAAACACTTGAATTTTCATAAGCTAATTAGTTATGTTAATAGCCTATAAAATAGCTCACTGTGTAATCATGCTAAAATCCTGAATTACCTTTTTTATTCTTATTTTTTCACGTTTACTGTTTTAAAATTATAAATGAAGTAAAACATTGTATTTTTATAAATTCATAATAGTGTATGGAATATATGTTAAACCTCTTGTAGTGTTACTGAAGTCTTTATACAGACAGACATTTAGATGCAAGCTAAAAATAGCTATGACAAACAAGGACCAGAAAATTTTCATGAGCACGATGCAGAAATTTGACTTAATTGATCAAAAAAAATCAATCAGCAACAACACTAATATGGATGACATTAATGATAATTCACTGTATGTTTTTGAATGTGTCTATATAGGTGTGAGTTGAAGGAAAGCAGCAACAACTATATGAGCTGTAAGACATTATCATACAGCGATTATGTGCTTGTGTCATATACAGAGTGAATGATAAAAGTGTTGCCCTAAAGAAAATAACACTACGACTTTATTTAAAATATTTTATTTAAAAAATCAGTTCCAGTAATTTGATTATGTAGTAGAGCTGACATCTATTCAATCTAGCCACATTCAACCTCAATCACTGCCTCGATACGGGTCCAGAACTGGGAGCATGCCTTTTCCACAAGCGCCAGCAGGAACTCAGCGAATTCTTGGCAGATGGCAGCAATCAGATTGGCTTTGATGTTGTGGGAGGTCACGTTGGTAATGTTCTCCACATATGACTAAATTAAGTAGTCCAGCGGGTTCAGGTTAGAGGAGGAGGGGAAAGTGAGAGAAGGGTACAAAGTCATAGCACTCCTTCTGAAGGCAAGCCTGGGTCTCTTTGGACTTGTGGGTTCCAGTGCTGAGTCCTGCTACCACACCCAGGGTTTGCCATCAGTCATCTGATTGCACCAAGGGATGACCACACTCTTCAGCACATCCAGGTACACTTTGGTGTTGACTTTCAAGCTGACTTTGAAGATGTGAGGTGGCATGATGTGGCCTTCACTTGAAACCACACCAAAGACCATAATTGTAGCTGGAAACTTTGTTTTCATCACCCTGGGCACATCCTTGTTATTTATGGCAATCCAGCAATGCATTTTGAGGGTGCTGGCAATGGTCCTGTTGTCATAACTTAAATCAGTAGGGAGCATCTCTGATCTCGCTCGAATATTGTGTCACTTTCAGACATGAAAGAAGGCGTCTATCGCTCTTGGGATTTGTACACAACTGGCCAACTAGTAGATGGTCTGCAACAACAACAAAAAAAAGAAAACCGGTTTTCATCAACCGGAAATGGAATGTCGTTTTTCTAGGGCGACAATTTTATCGTTCCACCCTGTATATGTATATTTGAAGATGCAAGCTGGTGTTTGTTGGTTGAATATTATCAGGGGCAGCCTTTTTAGCATGAAATGTAATTTCCATTTTTTGTTTCAGTTCCAGAAAAAAAAATCTGTTGTTTTCACTTGTGTATTTCTATTTTACCCTCCATGATGAGTAACTTTAATGCTGATCTCAGTGTAACAAAGGCGTTGGCAATGGTAGCAGCAGCAGCAGAAGCAGCAGCAGCAGCAGCCGCATAACAGACATGCAAATGACGGAGCCAGTGTACAATGTGACATCATAGCGGATGAAGATAAGAGAAAGAAAAAGAGAAAAAATGTACCACATGGCAAGGACCGGGGAAGAAATTGTGTGCCAGGGAAGATGAATGTTTGGATCGTGGTGGCAAGAGACTTTTAACTACATGGAAGACAATATAAACTAAGAGACTTTAAAAATGAGAGGCAATGCGTTATTTTGGGTAAAACCATCAATAAATGCATTTTATTTCAACTGAAAAGGCTGGGTCGAATTTCTTCATTTTGTTTGTTTCCTTGCGACTGTCTCAGACACAACGTGTTGGGTGTGAGCGTTAAAATGTAATGACACTGTTGAAGAAGATTAACGACCATGTCACACCAGGATCACTAGAAGGAATTTAACATATTGTCTTCTGCATTACATTGCATTTGTTTTGCTAGTCTGTTCTTCGGAAGAAATAAGATATTTTATTCAATCCTTTTACCTGAGGTTTGTTTGCTTATTTTTCGATGCTTGCTTAGTTTCGTGTATTGCCATTTCTCTTGTTAACAAAAGAAATCGCTAAACAAAATAATTCACCAGCAGTCGTCCCTTTTCAGTTATGCCGGTTTTACAGACAGATACACTTACTGAGTACGTATAAAGCAA
Organism: Euprymna scolopes; assembly: GCF_053919585.1. Lineage (NCBI taxonomy): Eukaryota > Metazoa > Mollusca > Cephalopoda > Sepiida > Sepiolidae > Euprymna > Euprymna scolopes. The sequence continues at coordinate 67,287,121 of NC_136484.1, read as the reverse complement.
ATTCCAAGTAAAATAAAGAAATACCTTTAATCTTAGTAAAATATTACACGGTTCAAAACACAAGATGTTTTTTTTTTTATTCATTTATTGGGGACGTATATTAGCCATTTACAAATACAACACTAGCAAAGGAACAGGGAAGGGGATAACTAAACTCTATACAATAGGAGTGACATGGTATAATTATTACAAGCGAGTACTCTGGACCTGTTCATGTTCCAGTTCTGTCATTTCCACAAATATCCTTGGGAAATAATGAATCCATATATCCTCCTTCCAGTTATGGATTAAATAGTAGGGTAGACTAGACTCTAAAGCCTCGATTGTGTAACTGGGAGAAAGAAAACTTTGAAATAACACTCTGCTCATCCTAACATTGTTGTTGGTCATTTTAAGTTCCACCTTACTACTGGATTCAAGCAACGTCGATTCAGACGAGATATGATGTTGGAGCTTGTGTAACCCTTGCTTCTCTATAGAATCCTTGCGAAGGCAAACTTACAAGAAATATTAATTGTTTCTGAAGATTGAAAGAAGATGTGTAATACAAAGTGATTAGAAGTTGATAAGTCTCTTTCAAGTACTTACCAGAGTGGTTATTTAGACAATATTAAAACAAACGGTTCAAAAAGAGGTAGGGTGGGAGATAAAAACATGATTTCTAATTAATTCATAAACCTCTTTTTTTTTTTCATGGAAGATGTGAGGAATGTTTTATTTTTATAAAGTAGAAAAACATTTTAATATATTGATTACTCCAATACACGATTTAAAATAAAAATATATTATTGATTCATCAAGTTTAATGCTCCAACTTGTCGTTTGAAAACGCCATTTGTAATACTAAAAGAATTTAAGACAGAAATGTCAGGAGACATGAACAATTGTGTCATGTGCTTAGTCTTGTTGGCAACATTAACTGCATGAATAAACATTAATTAGTGAAAAGTCAGTCAATTATCAAATAAAGTTGTTAAAAACATTAGAATGGATATATATATATATATATATATATATATATATATATATATATATATATATATTAATCCACATACAGTACTGTTTCGCTGTTTCACAGCTCATCAGTGCGGCTAGAGAAGCAACTACCTCAAGCTAGGATCGAAACACAATTGCCCAAACGACAGTCGGAGCTTCTAACTGTTGCAATATATGACTGCTGCTATGCGGGCAGTGAATTACCAATGTTTTGACATTGTCCAAATACCTAAGCTCAGTTTTCTTACACAAAGAGCATCGCTTCATACGCTAATGGTAATTTGTATATTATTTCCCAATATGCTCAACCTAAGATAGGGAGCATTATTGTATTATATATATATATATATATATATATATATATATATATATAGTGTCTACAGGTATTAAAAATAATTCTAGTAATAATTATGTCAGCCCTTTTAAAAACTCGGTTCTTATTGTTGAGCACTCTAAGTTGAAATTAAAGTTGGTCACTTAAGCTCACATGGTTGACATTTAAATAAATGTTTAAATTTCAACTGTATTTCTCGCGGTTAATGTTGACCACATGGTTTGTTCCTTGCTAATGGAGTCAGAAGTGGCTTCGTGGCGGGTTCGAATCTCACAATCAACTGTAATCATAACTCCCTGTACTGATGATTCCCGAAAAGATGAAACACTAGTGTCTGTAGGTATTAAAAATAATTATAGTAATAATTATGTATATATATATATATATATATATATATATATATATATATATATATATATATATATATATATATATATATACTTATGTCTTATTTATAGAAAGTTTAGATGAGATAAGTCATTGGTACCATCAATTTCAAACCTGATAATTGGGGACCGTTTTAGATACCTATCTAAAACGGTCCCCAATTATCAGGTTTGAAACCGACGGTAGCGATGACGTATATCATCTAAACTTTCTGTAAATAAAACATAAATAATACGCTCTTATTTTTGGATTTTTTCTTGAAATAAAGCACTCTACTGGAATCCTTTTTTCCAAAAAATATAACTAATTATAACTAATTATATATATATATATATATATATATATATATATATATATATATATATATATATATATATATATATATATATACTAGCTGTACCCTGCCATGCGTTGCAGTGGCTCAATTTAGTGTAATGTAAAAATTTAATAAAAAGAGAAAGATGCATGTTTCTTATATTCTTAGTACAGCAATCCACTCCAAAAAGTGAAAAAGAAGGCGAAAATGAAAAAAAATGGTACTCTCGCAAAATTTGATCTGGATCCTCGGGAGTTTCTGTCAATCATTCATGGTTTGGACTCGACCAACAATCAGTGGATGAAGCCGAACGTAGCAAAAATGTTGAAACGCTAAATGTTTTTTTTTTTGTTGTTTTCTGTATACAAAAATGTGAGTTAGTAATTAATATTTGGTTGATGAGGGGAGGGGGTACTATACACAGATTCGAAAAAGTTGTCCAAAAACAAATAAATGAAAGCAAAGGTAAGGTAAGTTACGTTTCTACCTAACTGGATAATTGTTTAGTGTTTTTATGTAATGTAAAATGTTTAATCGGCTCGAAAAACAGAAATGGTCGCAGACTCTGTTGAATACGTTAAGTTTGGGAAAGTAAGTTGAAAACTAAAAACTATACAAAACAGTGTCTGAAACCCCACAAATATATGTTACCATGACATAGGCTCGCATAATCGGTGGGTTTCTGACAGTATTTTGTATAGTTTTTTAGTGTTAACTCACTTTCTCTAACGTAAAGTAATCAACAGTGTCCACCACCATTTGTAACTTTCAAATACACCGATAAACACTGTTTTTCAAGCCGACTAAACGTTACATTAAATGAAAAGGGTTCATATTACTAAACACAGATACAAAAAAGTTGTCAAAAAATAAATATATAACAAATAAATGTTATCAAAGGCAAGAAAAGTAAATGTTCTACCTAACTGGATAAGATTTTAGTGTTTCTATGTAATGTATAATCGGTTCAAAAACATTCAATGTTTATCGGTATATCTGAAAAATACAAATGGCGGCAGACTGTATCGAACACGTTAAGTTTGGGGAAATTTTGGGAAAATGAGTTTAAACTAAAAAAACTATACAAAATACTGTTAGGAACTCACTCAATATATGTTATCATGACGTAGGCTGGCATATAATCGGTGGTTTTAAACTTTTACTCGATACAGGTGGCGACTTTTAAAAGTCCCTTTTAGTGATTACCTAGTTTGAGGATATTTGTACAACTAAACGGCAAATCTGCTCCAAAAAATCCGGTATTATTTTACTTTAAAGCCCGTTTTACGTTCATATATAACGAAATATTTTATTGTAGATTTTGGTGTGCTAAAAACGAATCTGCAAACCGTTTCCGTAGCAAAAAGAAAGTTTTCATGATATTCATGAAATTATTTTTTCGAAAAGTGGGTGATCACTTTTCAATGTAAATTTAACTTAGAATGAACACCCACTTTCTGGCCACCTGAGAGAGGAGCATTTTTCTGTGTGTTTCTTGGCTAAAAAGTTTTTTGTTTGATTTCTTTTGTTTGGTAATAATCCCTGAACTATGGGACTATTTTCCATTTCACAGACGTAGCCTTTGTTTATGCTACGCGTGAGCATAAACGAAAACTGTTAAATATGCACTCGCGTAACAAACTGCCTTGTCAAAAAAACTTTAAGCCAATAAACACGAAAATAAATGCCCCTTCCCCGGGTGGCCAGAAAGTGGGTGCTCATTTTAAGTTAAATTTACATGGAAAAGTGATCAACCACTTTTCGAAAAAAAATTTCTTCAGATCATGAAAACTATTTTGGTACTCATTGGGCGTTGATTTCCATGGCGACCTGCAGAATTATTTAATGGTCGTTCCCTTAGTCCCCCCTAGTCAAGGCTAACGCATGTGCACGTAACATTTTTTATTTATTTACTTACGTGGCGGAGTTATACAACCATCACCCCCATGTGAATTTCTATACTGATAGGTTTTTTGAAATTTTTTCACTGGATTATTATTGATTGGACACTAACCAGATTATGAAAAAAAATTGAAAAAAAAAAAATTATTTCAACATTTGAAATGGGTACTCACTTTTTAGTTACCACGTTCTGGTAAATCGGTCACCTATTTTTTTTTTTTTTGGCTAAATACGGAAGTGTCTTCGGGAGATATAAAATGGTCGCATGTTGACGAAGCAATGTATTGGGAGGCATACGGGATGGAAAATTATTGGTAAATTTTTAGATTAGGTCCACCTCCTCAATTTTCTTTTAAATGACGACTTGTAATGGTTTTCGACTATGCTGAATATGAAAATCGTATTGAAATTTTGCAGAAATCAGTAGTTATCAAGATATAAAAAGGTGTATTATGCAATGTAATCTTTGGCGGCCATCTTTTTTACGCGTGTGCATTTGTTTATGGTGCGTGCGCGCGTAAAAAGATGGCCGCCAAAGAATGCAACGCATAATATAACTTTTTATATCTTGATAACTACTGATTTCCGCAAAATTTCAATGCGATTTCCGTATTCAGCATACTCGAAAACCCTTAAATGTCGTCATTTAAAGGAAAATTGTGGAGGTGGACCTAATCTAAAAAAATACCAAATTATTAAACATTTCAGTACTCATGCAGAGAGTGATCCGTGCTGAAATAATAATGTTATTATTTTAAAAGCCATTCTTAACAAGGGGAGGGGAGGGTGTTTTGTACCTATTCTGTACTTTAACCTTACAATTGAATAAAAAAAACATATCAAAAAACTTTAATTAAACGTGGAAATACGATTTAAAAAATAGCGCGGATCACTCTCTGCATTAGCACCAACATTTCTCCAGCATGTTCCTATTTACAATGTCTCCCCACGGGACAGAATTAGACACCAGGGTCGTTTTTATGTTAGTGAAATTTATAATATTAAAAAATTTTTTAAAAAAACAGAAGTTTTGAAAAAAAACAAAAAACCCTCACCTTTCATAAAAACAAATTATTTAAAAAAAAAACAAAAAAACACCCACAAACTGACTTTTAACTAAATAAGTAAAAAAAAAAAAAAAAATTTAAAAAACTCGAAACTTTATTTTCATAAAAACAATAAAAAAGTCATGTTCAATCTATTTTTTTTCTTTGAGAAACAAATATATTTCTGACTTACAAATGCGGTAGAGACTCATATTATTTTTACTTTCTATGGTTTTGATATACCGCGTTTTTATTGGTTACAAAATGGGTGACTGATTTATCAGAACGTTGTAACTAAAAAGTGAGCACCACTTTCAAATGTCGAAATAATGATTTCTTTTTTAAATTTTTTTTTTTTTTAATAATCTGTTTAATTAGTGTCCAATCAATAATAATCCAGTGAAAAAAATTTCAAAAAACCTATAAGTATAGAAATTACGCATGGGAGTACAACTACGGCACTTTTGCACTTACTTTTACAAAGATAATTTGCGTTAACTCTTTTCATAAATAATTTAAAAAAAAAAAGTAACTAAACCATTTATTGATAATTTGTCACGTGTACAAACATTTATTTATTTATTTACGTAGGCTTAACTCTTTTCATGAATAAGAAAAGTTTTACTCTTTAAGAATAATAAAAGGAAAAAATGCAAAGAGTGATCCATGCTATTTTTTAAATCGTATTTCCAAATTAAAGTTTTACAATATGTTTTTTTATTCAATTGTAAGGTTAAAGTACAGAATAGGTAGAAAACACCCTCCCCTCCCCATGTTAAGAATGGCTTTTTAAATAATAACGTTATTATTTCAGCACGGATCACTCTCTGCATGAGTATCATAAAAATTAATACAAATAATACTTATCTCAATAAGTGAAAGGCTCATTTCTACCGGAAATGAAATGGGGACAATCTCGCAGTTACGAAAAATATTTTGATTTATAATTTAATATTTTTATAATTCGCAATGTTAAATTATTTTAATAACATGCAAACATTCTTTGACTTTAAAAATAGATTTTCTGAAAATTTCAATTAAATTGGTAACGTAGAAATATGGTTTTATTCACTTTTAACGAACCAAACATTACATTTTATATATATATATATATATATATATATATATATATATATATATATATATATATATATATATATATAGTAGAGTATTCAAATGGATGGGGTCATATTGCTGACTTTTTAGGACTATGCAGACCAAAATTAAAAAATAAATTGACCAAGAAATGGAGGATGAATAGCTATAAAACAAGGTTAACAGGTCATTTATTTCCAAAGTCTGAATCGGTGCAGAATTTTCTGTTAAAAAATTAACATTCGAAAATCCTTTCAACTCTCTCATATTTCGTTAGTGTTAGATTTAGAAGCAGGAAACTAGTGCATTTCTGACATAATTATATGGGAGGAGGAGGAGGTCCGTCATAAATGTATTATTGCAGTGGTTTGATTGGGGCAGGGACCGTATGATTTGCTGTAGTGTTAATAGAGTATTAGTATTTAAAACATTTTAGGATGTTTTCACTATTATAGAAATTAATTGTATTGCCGTTTTTTAGTTTTTATATTTAAAACTTCTGAAATATTAAAAAGAAAATATATGTGAATCACATTTTCTCATGGCGTCTTTTCTGTTAGAGAATGTACTCAAGGAACGATCCTCTCTGTAGGGCAATTGGCCAACAATTGAGGAAGAAATCCAGTTTTAATCCTCGACTATGTGTTGGTATGTGAGTTCTCATGAGATCTCGTGTTTGGGATGATATTTGGGATTCCCTTTTTTTTATTAAGAGAGTGTTAGATTTTACTTAGAGATATAACTCTAGCTTAGAAAGTAATTTTGCCCAAAGGGAGATAACTTTAGTTCCAAGAATATGATGCTGATGGCAACCTTTTGTCTCGTGAGAAAATGGCGTTCTGTATTTAATCTGGTGCACTGCAGCATCTGCTGTGACTATACAGCTCGAAGCTAGAGTTGCCTTTCCAAGTACAGGCCTGGGTGGGTGATAAAGAGACCTAGGTTTGCCTAGTTACCAAGGCCCCCTCAACTGTTGGTGTGTAGACAAAGTCTGGCGGAAATGCAAGCCAATATGGTCGGAGCTAGTGCAGCTGCAGGAATTGCCGGAAAGGTGTTGCAGTGCTTCAACATTCGCCTCTCAGTACTTCGAACCAGATTTTTGTCAGGGTTTACTTCTTCTGCCTTTACCTTTTCCACGACATCCATAAGGCAGAATAATATAAACAAGAAACCAGACGAGGACGAGGACAATGAAAATAGGAGATAAAAATGTATCAATCTTGACTTTGTTATTTAGAATATTTTTGTTTGCTTAACTCATAAAAGCACACATTTGTATTCGTGTCTAAATTTTAAATGATATTTCCAAGATAATATAGATCTTTAGAAACTTTGACTTCTAAAAATCTATCTAGAGGTTTCGTTTTCAAAAACTAATATGTCCAGAACACTTCTTGTAAATCGAAAATACGCTTACAGAAAATGTGATAAGCCGGATTTTTCATAGATAAGAAATATATTAATTAAAAATGGCATACAACTTAACTATCAGCTTACTGAAACCCTATTTAGGGGTTTAAGTTGCAAAGGTTTTCAGACAGAATAATTTGTGATATGTATGTTTTAAGAAAATGAATGTTTGACTATCATATTTGGCATACTCATTGAAGTGGTTGCAAGCGTAAGTGGGATAATCTAGGGAAAGAAGCGATAACCTCCCCTACATCTAAGTGTAGTAGCCAATGAAAAGAGAGTCTACAGATCTTCCTCCATTTCACTTGACCTACTACTACTACTACTACTACTACTTGGTCATAGAATATGCTTAAAACATAAATATGATTTTTCATTAAAAATTTATAACATTTCTGCTCCCTAAAAGTCTATTTAGGGCTTAGTTTCCAAAGAATAATATGCCTAAAATACTTCTTAGAAATCGAAGAAAAAAATTCATAGATTTTTATTGAGTAACTAGCGGGAGGGTGGGTGGGGGTGGCATTGCTGGGTCGCAAAACACACTTAAATGTATATTCATTCATGCAGATTCTGTATTTATTATTAAAGAACTAATTCTCTATTGAATATTATTTTGTACTTAATATATAGTATGAATTTCAAAATTTTTTTTTTTTTTTTAAATAACTTGGGTGCCATCAGCTAGAATCAAAACCAAAAGATTTAGCGCCTCAACCGCATTCCCTACCGGTTGAGCTATTGCCAGATAGATAGGAAAGATTTAAAATTAAACAACTTCAAGCTATGAATGAATTTGCGTATGCACAAAAGTAATAGAAATATGTCAGCAAAAGACAGTTTGCGTTTCAACTTACCGACATATTTCTGTGTGCGTTATTCATCCATCCAAAGAAAGATTTTTACTACTTATAAACCATCCTTGGTATATGATTACTATTTCCTGTTAATTTCAGTGTTATGTCGTTTAAAAGTTTATGGGTTAAATATTTTCATACAGACACACACACACATACATGTATCTACTGTTTTATTTATACAGATTTTCACATGATATGAGGTCTAACGAACACGTGGAGATAAATTACTATGAAATAATTATGACATTAAGAAACAAGAAATTCATTTTTTTTTCTCTGGTTGTAACAGATAGAAATGATAGGACGAAGTAGAGAATAAGGACCCTGACCAGTTTCACTTAGAAAAGGACAGCTTTCGGTTGACACCAGTTTAACCTTCACATTGGCACGTTCGAGCAGATATTTGAACAGTGAGAAATATGATTGCTTGGAATTACAATCTAATGCAATACAAAGTTGGACGCTTCTACACTATTAGGACGAAATTTCGGAAATCGTAGTACTGAACTTCACATGAAAACAATGGTATCTATGTATTCCTCGTATTTTTAAGATGATTGTATTAAAAAAATTACGAAAATCGATAATTATTTATCAAAGAAAATAAAAAATATAATTTGATGAAAACGACCGTAAGATACAGGAGAGTTCAAAAGAGCGGGTAATTTTCCGTTTCAATTTAAATAAGATGGTCGCAATTTTTCATCTGTTAACACGATTAAAGTCTTTTTAATAATTCAGTAATATTCAAGTAATTTCGACTACATAATTTCGAAGCTACTATTATAATTTATTAGAATTGACAAAAAAATCAGTAGAAACCATATTTTTTTTCATCTGAAAACTCCATTTACTGACTACAAAATTTCGTCCTAATAGTTTAGAAACGCCCAAAGTTGTACTTTTTTTTGTTGCTTTCGGTTAAGTACGCGGTTGCTAGAGTTAGTCTTGAGGTTACAAGTGATTTTTAGGATTAGTTTAGCGGTTTCGTATTTTGGGATGTGTGTGCTCGTCTTCGTATTTCATAATGAGTTACAACTTACATTGAAATAAACTAAATTAAATTTTGAGTCTCAACTAATAATTAAAAATAATTAAAATGATATTTCACAATAGTTTTAATTTAAATTACCGTTTGATATGTATCTGAGAGGGATAGCTCCATATGAATATTATTTATTGGTAAAAAAAAAAAAAAAAAAAAAAGAGTATTTTTTTAAATGATTCTATTTTATTTTAAAATACATTTTAATTGTTTTATTCAAATTCTCGTTAAATGAACGAATCTCTTTCAAAAAGATTTCAATAATAAAGAAAAAAATGTCGGAAAAAGAAAAGACAAAAAAAAAAGTCCGGGGGGGGGGGATGCATAAAAAAATAAAATGTATTTCGTTCCATATATCCGGGTTTCGCATTTTTCATTTCCCAAGTGACGTCAACTTCTGGCTTCTGGCGGCCATGTTTTCTATTCAACCTACGATTATCAAGATTGGCAATTACGTAATTATTTTACCATGGCCCTTGCCTGCCTACAAGACCAATTATCCTAAGATTAATTACTATGAAATAATTACGGCATTAGGAAACAAGAAATTCATTTTCTCTCTGGGTGTAACATATAAAAATAATATTTGAACAGTGAGAAATATGATTGCTTAGAATTACAATCTAATGCTATACCAAGTTGCACAATTTGTTGTGTAATGATTATTCACTGAGATAAACTCATGTAAAGTTGCATTAATTAAAACAGACAAGAAAACAACATGTATTACTGACAGTAATACATACGTAATAATCACAGTAATTTACTGTGATTATTATGGACTATTGTTCTCATCTTGGATGTTATTTTCGCAGCATTTCAGTTGATTTGAAAATTTAGATGACCTTTAACGTCATCATCATTATCATCACTACCATCATCGTCGTAGTCGTCGCCGCCACCACCACCATCACCACCACCATCATTAGCATCATCTTCAATTCAGGAATCTGTACGAAATTTCGAACTAAACCCTTTATTACATCCAAGGGAGTAGATTGTTCTCATTCGATCAGCCATGAACGGATGGAAATCTTAAGTCATTTTTAATATCGCTTGTACTCAAACTTCAGAAGACAGTCAGTTATCTATATATTAATACGATGGCGCGTGTGTTATTTTCTGTGTCACGCTTACATCCGCATCGCAGAATTGCTATGTACTTCCATTTCTTGTAATAAATAATTTTACCAAGAATTCTTCATAAGTTTTGGTTTCGGTTTCGATTATAGTTGATGGCACTCAAGTCATTTAATTTTTTTATAAATAATTTTACCAAGAATTCCTCATAAGTTTTGGTTTTGGTTTCGATTATAGCTAATGGCACTCCAATAATCTATTTTTTAAAAATAGTTTTATCAAGAATTCTTCAGAAGTCTTGGACTCAGTTTCGATTTTAGCTGATGGCAACTTAGTAATCTATTTTTTTTTATAAATAATTTTATCAAGAATTCTTCATAAGTTTTGGTTTCGGTTTCGATTATAACTGAAGGAACTAAAGTTATATATATATATATATATATATATATAGAGAGAGAGAGAGAGAGAGAGAGAGAGAGATAATATATCATCACTACCATCATCATCATATTCATAAGTTTGAGATTCGGTTTCGATTCAAGCTGATGAAACCAAGTCATATAGATATATTTTTTGAAATCGTAGCTTTACAATATATAAAAATCGATAGAACATTAATTCTATAATAATATATACGAAATCTGCAAGAATTAAACTATCATATTCAAGTGGATTTTACGACCTGGCTATGCCGGGCATCCCTGCTAGCTCGGATAAATACTTTTGCAGTTTTAGCAAAATAGCTACAAAAATATCAGAGCGTTTCCATTCACGCTGAACATCTACAGAATGCCAACATCAATATATCACATGTGAATTAGTCCCCGGTGGAATTTCCACAGGTCCCGCTAGTAACTGATTATTACATAGAACTTTATCCATTGTGTTACAGGTCCATGTGACCATTATTCCGAATAAATGAAATATTACAAATTATCAATACTCACCTAAAGAATACTTATGCATGTTCATTCAATAAATAAATAAAATATTTTCTTATAAAGTAAATTAAAAATAAAAATAAATAAAATATTTTCTTATAAAGTAAATTAAAAATAAAAATAAATAAAATATTTTCTTATAAAGTAAATTAAAAATAAAAATAAATAAAATATTTTCTTATAAAGTAAATTTGTAATTTGCAGTTGTGTGTAGCTCCCGTCTTGATCTATTATAGACTACCTTCTGCAGGCATCCTTAAAAGGACATCCATTGTTTCTTAAGATTGAAAGGGGGCTTTATATACAATTAGTCTGGGTGCCCGGCATTGCCCGGCATTGTCCGGCATTGCCCGGGTGTTTGGAGGTGTGTGTAGAGCAAAAAAAAAAAAAAAAGTGGTAGTAAGCTCGAACCTGTACTGCAAAAGAGGAAAAGAATGTGAAAAACAAACGTGACGTCTTTGTCGTTGCGTCCATCGCCAAACCGTAAGTGGCAAAGGTTTAAATTAAAGCTAGTCGATCAGAAAGAGGGGATGACTTTTGAAAATATCGGCAAAAAAAGCAAGGAATTAATCTTTTCAGCCAATTTTTCGATATTTGTCGCCCGAAGGGTCAAGCTTCAAAACGATACTGATCTTGTGAAAATCCGTCGCCTCTGTCAGACATACATACATACATACATACATACATACATACATACATACATACATACATACATACATTTAAACAGACAGTTGAGATTTATTTAATAGATTATATTAAGGCAACTATTAATATATGAAAGATTATAGAATCTTCCCGCATTTTTGTCTGTTTTTAATTATCCTATTATTATCTCACTCACTAGGAGTTCTCACACAGGTCATCATCAGAGATTGTTCACTGATAAAAACCGGTGGTGTTCCCCAGAGTTTGGATGACAACAAGTCTCCCTAGATTTCAAGTACTCTTCACCTCTTTCGATAACATTTGTAAATAAATTTGCGTTATCATGACAGTCGTTTGCAGTTGATTTCACGCTGGCAATGACCATTTGGAATTTGGATGGCAATAAACCTCCCCAAAGTCCCAGTCCTCTCTGCACCTATCCAGTAGAGGTCTGGTAAGTGCTTTCACTCCTTTCCATCCTCCTTGACCCTTCAACTATTTGGTGCAGTGGTAGCCAATGTTTTATTTTGGGAAGGGGGAGGGAGTAGGAGGGAAGGGGGATGGGGAAAGAAGGGAATAGTCAGTCTGCAACTTTGCAGTTTCAGTTTTCTTGATTTCATTTTTGTTTTACTACTGTTGCATTTTCTATATGCCCGATTAGCGATTGTCACTCATGTAGATTAAATTCCACTTTCGAGGTTTTCCTTAAGATTTCAGCTGTTTTCAACATTATTCTCCATTTCATAGTCGGAGCTTCCCTCCTTGATTCCGATTTCTCCTGGTCTTAATTCCAAGTATTTTGGAATTGTTCCTAATGCTCCTACAATTATGAATATTATGTTGATTTTCTTCAGGTTTCATATTCCTTTTCTTTAGTTTTCTGGCAAGTTCCGCATATTTGTTTAGCTTTTCTGTCTCTTTGCTCTACACCCTGTGGTCTGCTGGGACGGAAAAATCTACAATTTCACAGAAAATTTTGGACAAATATAGTAAAATAGTCCCAAAAATGGAGTGTTTTTATTAGCCCTAAAAGAGCCTCTGGGGCACACTCATTGCGAGTTATTGCGAAGTATAGACAAACAAAATCATATAGAAATCAGTTAGTTACAACTTTTCAGAATTCTGTAAAAATTCAAGGCATCAATTTTTTTTAATAAGCACAAAAGTGTCAATTTTAGCCATTTTAACCGGAAAGCCACCCCGGGGGGTGGGGGGGGGGCAACCAGAGTTTTCCCAGAAAATCCGTTCTGTTACATTTTAATCATACCATGTTTAATGTTTGTGCAAAATTTCAAAAAATTCCACGGCATAGTTATTGAGAAAAGTGTGGACAAATGAACAGACGAGCAGACAAACGAACGAACGGACAAGGGTGAATGTACAGGTCCACCCTCCTTTTGTCGGGGGACCAACAAACAAAGAGGTCTTTTAGCTTTCACTTTCATCTTTCACTAAAATAAAATAAGGTTTTATACTGCAGGAAAAACAGTGGAAATCATCCAACTTACAGTTCGGATCTCGATCCCTCTTTTTCACAGATGTGATGTTGCTAGTTTCAATCATTTCTTTAAATACTATAATGGCATCTGTTCTTCAGAACTGTCTGATCTATTCTCTGCTTCCTTTGTTCCAGCTTGTTTAACTCGTGGGTCTAGTGGCCTCCGTCGACGTTGTTTTGACAGCTTTCTTATTCCAGTAGTGTCTTTTTAAAAACTCTCTTCTTGCTGACTGTTTTCCTCCAACCTATAACTTTGCAAGACTAAAGTCAATAGGCATCTCTTGTTTTTGCAATAATCATATTCGTTCTTGTTAGCTCCTTACAACAAGTGGCTTTATGTCTTGTCTTACAAGTATGCGAGGAAATATTCTTCGCATACTTAAATACCAATAATCATCTTGCATATCTGTACAATGATAAAACTCTGAGGACCGAAAATGTTTGTAAATGTATATCTTAGATGGCAGGAGGAAGGTCAGGTGATGTAAACAAATAGTGAATAATGAGAGGAGTGGTGAGAGATTTGTAAATAACTGAGAAAGAACAAAGAAAATAGAGAAAAAGAAAAGAGGTAGTAGAAGAGACGGGGGGGATGAGAGAGAAAGACTGTCTATTATAACATCACAATTTATTATTATACTAAAGCTGAGTTAATCAACGTTTGTTTCCCTAAATATTTTTTCCTATATACATAAATGACACAAAATGCATGCTACAAATTTTCTTTAGTCCTGGGATTGAGTTATGTTTGCAAAAAATAAATTTTATTTCTTCTAATTAGTTGGAGTTTTTAATTAACTAAACAAGTCACCCATCTTTCACTTAGCTTACTATTTATTTCTCTTGCTCTTTTTTAAAGACACAGGTACATGTCTACATACAGGGTGGAACGATAAAATTGTTGCCTTAGAAAAGAAGACATGATTCCATTTCCGTTTGATGAAAACCGGTTTTCTTTTTTTTTGTTGCACACCATCTACTAGTTGGCCAGTTGTGTACAAATCCCAAGAGCGGTAGGAGCCTTCTATTATGTGTGAAAGTGACACAATGTTCAATGAGCAAGATTGGAGATGCGCTCCCAGTTCCGGATTCGTATGGAGGTGATGATTTAAGCTAAAGGCAGCTACATTGTATAGATGTCAGCTCTATTACATAATTAAGTTAACTGAATTAATTTTTTCGCTAAAAGCTTTAAAATAAAGCTGTAGTGTTGTTTTCCTTAGGGTGACAAGTTTATCGTTGCACCCTGTACACATATACACATGCTCACATTTACATGTATAGATATGTGAGTATACAAATACACATGCATGTATATGTCTAAATAGTCGCATACATATGTATGCACATTAACTGCATACACATATACCTAGATATGAAAAGCATAATCATATACATACAAACACATATGCACACACAAGCTTATACATGCACAAACACATGTAAAACATGCGGTCACTTACATTATTCAACCAATTTCTGATATGTTTTCATGTCTTTGTAAGCCTTTAAAAAAGGGTAACTTGTTTTTATCTAATTTACATGGTGTGTTCGTTCATACCAGAAAAACGTGTGTAAATTAGATAGCAAAATAATAGGACGCTTTACTTTTATATTATTCGTAAAAAAAACATCTTGCTGCTCAACTCCCCACATAGTACCCCTGTTTAGTAGCCCCCTACATCAAAGTGGCAATGTGCCTTGTTTGGGGTGAAAATGTAATAAAAAAAAAATAGAATAAAAAGAAACTTATTAATTTTAGTTATTTTTAGTTTTTTTTATCTTTTTGCTTTTTTTATGGGAATAGATCATCCTACCAAATGTAACGTGGCTGTTACTTTTTAACTGTCTCGTTACATTTCAAACTTCTCGGACCCACACGTTGTCTGGTACCGTCGCAAAGGAACAAAAAAATAAAAATAAAAAGTAAAAATCCGACACAGCATTTTTTATGATTGCAAATGAAAAGCATTTATTTGTGACTCTTCCAAGAAAGTACATTTCATTATTTTTCAAATGTTTTTCCTTCTCGCACACACACGTTTTATAATGCTCCGTAATATAACGTATGGTTTTTAAAAGTCTCTCCTCGCCACTTCACGCAGGCTTAGCCCAGCACTTTCTTGCTCTCGGCTTCACATGTCCATCTTCCCTTGCATGCAACTTGCTTCTCTCTTCAACCCCGTGGTGTATTTTCCTCTCCTTTTCTTGTGATGTACGCTCACACACACTTGCTAATTTGCATGCAAGCTTTAACAGCTGCTGCTGCTAATATTTTTGCTGACCAGCCATCCTTTGGCTGCTGCTTATTTTCTACACATACACCCATACGTGCTCTGTTACACCAAATACCAGACTTTCACTCGCTATTTCAAAGATTACAACAAAGAGACTTTTTAGGACTCTAAGCAAATTGTTTGGATTTCTCTTGCATTTAGTTCACCAGGTATATTCGCGAGGTAATTTTTGAAATTCTTTTTTGTGAGCCTGGTTACTCCTATGATTGCCGGAATGATGGAGAGTTTTCTAAAATTTCATTTTCTTTTCATGTTGTACATAAGACCTTAGCATTTGGTTATCTTCTCCCAATCAGTTCTGCTTCCTGACCTAAAATGCACTAAACATTGATGCTGTTGTCTACTTCTTGCCATTTGCCAAACTCAGTCATGTTCTGCAAAACAAAAAGAAAATCAACAATTTTCATCTACTAGACAAACAAATCAAACACTGAATAAATATTTGAAGATATTAAGTTGACGAGAAAGTTCTTGAGGAATTTTTTATTTTAATTTCAAATCATGTATTTCTAAATAAGTTTTCATGATAATAACTTTATTTTATATACCATTTTTAAGAGCGTTTTATGCTCTAATCGTTTAAATTACAATCGTTTTAAAACAATTATGTCTTCTTTTCAGAAAGTTGAATACAAGATGGGAAGAAAAGCAAATTTGCACAATTTTCTTATTTTAATTACGCTAGTCCGAAAAGCTGCTGAAACAGCTCACGATATGAACAAAGTGTTTGGCTCAGGAACCACTACTGAACGCACAGCACAATGGTGGCTTAAGAAATTTCATGGCAGCAAAGATGATGAACATAGTGATCGGCCATCAGATGTTGACAACAATCAATTAAGTCAATCCATGTACAATTGTTTAAGAACTTGCTGCTCAACATATACGACGATTTTCAACCACTTCAGAGAAATTAGAAAGACAAAAAAAACTTGATAAATGAGCCTCACAAATTGAATGACAAGCAAAAGAAGCGCTGTTATGAAGTGTCATCTTCCTTTCTTTTACACAACAAGAATAATCCGTTTCTTGACTAGTTTATGACTTGCGATGAAAAGTGAGTTCTTTATAACTGGTGATGCTGATGAAGCTCCATGACACTTTCCAAAGCCCAGAGTTGCACCAAAAGAAGGTCATGCTGACTGTTTGGTGGTCTGTGACTGGTCTTATCTATTACAGTTTTTTTTCATGCATGCAAAACCATTGCAGCAGAGAAGTACTGTCAATAAATGTATGAAATGCATCAGAAACTTCGACAACAACACCCATAACATTAGTCAACAGAAAAGGCCCAATTATCTTCTACAACAATGTCCAACCGCACGTTGCTAAACCAACCCTGCAGAAGTTGAACAAATTGGGCTATGAAACTCTGCCTCATTGGCCATACTCTCCAGACCTCTCACCAACTGACTACCACTTTTTCAAGCATTTCGACAACTTTCGGCATGAGAAATGCTTCAAAAACCCAAGCAATATCAAAAACGCCTTCAGTGACTTCATCGCAACCAGAATACAAGATTTTTAGGCTGCTGGGATAAATACACTTGTTTGCATTGACAAAAGTGTGTGGATTCTAATGGTGCTTATTTCGATCAATAAATTTTTTGTTTGAGCCGAGAAATGTTTATCTGAATTTAAAAGTTAAGAAGAACTTTCTTGTCAATGAAACTTGGAGCATAAAACCTTTTTTTCCTGAAATCACTGGATTCAACATTAAATAACTCAAAAGGGTTGATATGCCATAAAACAAAACAACCAAGACAAACACCATTAGTAAATATTTGAGGATATAAAGAACTTGAAGCATAAAACTTTTTCCGAAATTACTGGATTTGGCATTGAATAACCGAAAAGGGTTGATATGCCCCAAAACAAAACGACCAAAACAGCTAACACTCTCAGCTCTGTTCAAAAGAACATTATTAGAGACAGTGACTTCTATTTTTTTCCTCTTGTCCCACATCACTATGTCACGTTTAACAGCTCCGCTTTCTAAGCGAGTAGTTGTAGGAATTGCATAGTTATAGTTGATTTCACGGCTTATGAATTTTAAAATGAAATCACAATGGCACAAACAGTGGTGTCACGTGTACATCCAGAATATTTTGAAATGGGTCATTTAGTCATATTTAAATATGTGAAAAACAACACCATAAATAAATGAATAATACACTTGAAGAAGGTTAGAGGGCAAGATGTAATATAAATATCAAGGTTAATGAGAACAATTGTGACGTGGGGTAATTATCTACCATCCATCCAGGTAGCAGATAAAGGGCAGTCTAGTTCTCTCCCACTGCAAGAACTGTGACATCAGGTCAAAAAATGGGATTGAGAAGTCAGCACCCTCAGGGAGGAGTACTTCGACCCGCTAAAAGTGCCTGGCCAGCCCTGTCAGTATTCCCCAGTAAGGGCGCCTCATGTTATTAGCAATAAACTAACCCCTTCTCAAAGAAAAAAAGCGACTTCCTAGAACTGCACAGAACCGGTATTACACCGCAATCAACAGGGATCAGGTGATTACAGGAATGGTCTAATCTCTGTTGACTTTGGGAAAACGGTCTTCAAATATGGAGATTAGCTGCAAGTACCCAATAAGCAGTCACTGGGCAAGGAAGAACATTCTCTAAAAACTTTTGCTTCAAGACCTTCATAGATATTTACATGCATGCAGCTGCGTTGCTGCCTGGTCGGGGGCCCATCAGTGTAGGTGATGCCCATTAAACCTGCCTGTTAATATAAAAAGGATCCAATCAAAAAAAAAAAAAATGAAAAAGAATAGTCCGTTTACTAGCCTTGCTACTAAAGCAGAGTTTGACACAAGCTTTGTTTTTAATGTGAGAAAAATCCAGCTCTGAATTACTTAGAAGGATTTCTCCTTCACTCACTGAAGACAGAAAATATAAAGTGCTGTATTAGAACAGATACTACACTTTGCTTTCAAAGAAAAACATTAGCTAAATAACATTGTTTTAATAAAAGAAAAAATTATTTCAACAAGTAAAATAATGCTTGTGTTATGCATGTGTATTTTTAATCCCCCCCTCCAATGATGCATGCGTTAAGTATGTGTATTTTTACCCTACTCCTTCAAGGAGGTAGTAATGCCTGGAAGGATAATATCATGACAACAGAACATATACTCTCAATTCCCCTGAATTGAGCATTGAATGATAGTAAATTATTCTAAAATAATGCAGTAAACTGAATTGAGCATTAAAACATAGTATAATTAAGTAATAGGTTTAGATTCAAACAGACACCTACCAAATCTCCATTATTAATGAGTTTGTTTTAAAAATATTTGATTTATTTTTAGTTTTACGGCTGGGCCTTACCAAAGGTATGCACTCTACTAGGTGCAATTTTATTTCTCTCCAAGTTAATTTTCTCTTTTATCGGCTCTTCTCTTTTCTAGACAAACCCATCGGCCAAGTTCTACATTACGAGATATCTTTGAGAGACACCTGAACGAAGCTCCCAGCAGCCCATATCCTTGACTGCCTATTTATTTTTACCCAATCCTTTCTTTGCAAACAATCTTTCTCTCTCATCCAGACACCGTTTTAATTGCCATTGATTCTCTGCCGTTATCAACCGTTTCAACTCGACCCTCTCCTTCTTCATTCCGTTCTTGGAGTCTGGCTGCTATGGTGGGCCTTACCATCAAATACTGGTTTTATCTCACCCCTCTGGCAGGCCTATCAGGTTCTTTTTATAATTTCATATCTGTTATTGTTCTACCTTTGAGCGTAATATCAAGGTTTCGCTTAGATGGGCAAAGTAGACTGTGTTAGCGGGAAATTTGCCAGCTATCAAACGTTTTAACTTACCTGTACATTTTAGTGTATGCATAAATGTAGATATTAGTGTTTGGAGCATGTGTGCTCACATATGTATGTGCACAAGTGTGTATGTATTTGTGTTCATATTTTTGTGTCTGCATACGTGTGCATGTATAAAGCATGTGTATGCGTATGTGTCTATTTACACAGGTCTGCGTATCTGTGTTTGTATGTATGTGTGTGCATACATGTGTGTATGTGTGCATGTATGAGCAGATGTGTTCGTAAGTGTCTATGCACACATGTGTGTACCTATGTTCCTATGTTTGTGTGTGTGTTTGCATGTTTCTGCGGGTGCGCACATGTATGTATGTGCGCATGTACAAAATGTATATTCATATGTATGCATGCACAAGTGTGTTTGTGTCTACAGGTGTGTACGGCTGCATGTTTGCGTGTGCATATGTGTCTGTATGTATATGATTATGGTTTTCATTTCTATATGCATTCGGTTGGCGTGCATACATATGTATACATGTTTATACGACTATCTAGGCATATACATGCATGTGTATTTGTGTACTTACACGTCTTTAAGTGCTGATGAAGATCGAGCTTTTAAATGCCATATTCAGTGTGCAAGCGGAAATGGATCGAAAATTTTTTAAATGATAATTCTGCACTTTTTTTTAGTCTTTTGGCCATTAAATTTCGAATTCTGAATTCCAATATCATAGTGCTTTTTTAAGCAGTGGATTTTCTGTTATTTTGACACACATGGTCACAGCCGGGGGTTCGCACACTGAATCGAACATTTAAAACTTCGATCTTCATCAAAATCTGAAGACATGCGAAGCATTATCATCAGCATCGCACGTAAAAGGAAGAGAAAATAATATCTGGATTTTCTTCAAAAAGACTCTTTAGTGAGTCTAAAATTTGAATTTAATTTTAATAAATAAATATATTTATTAAAAATAAATTCTGCGCTTCTCTGGTCTTTCAACGTTGCCCGGGATTCAATGACGATCAACGAATGTTTCAGACTTCCATAGTTTTATTGTCATGAAAATTGAAATTGGTGAAATCACCCATTTTTCAATCAAATCGATTGCTTAGCCTCCTCTAATAGGGAACCCATCGTTGTGCACCGCAAGGAAGAAAAGACTGAGTCTAGTAACATATCGTCTGTAAGAAAGGGGGTGTGGAGAAGAAGAAGAAGAAGAAGAAGAAGAAGAAGAAGAAGAAGAAGAAGAAGAAGAAAGGGTATGGCCAATCAAATTACAGATACGTTTCTGAAATTTATCAAGAATCTTCAAACGGCACCGAGATCCACCAGTGCAAAGATGACAACAGTCTTCTATACAAAGCCTGATAGTAGATTTGTAGAGATATAGAATAGCCTCAGATGTTAGAAAGTGTTTGGGGCGATAGAGTGAAGCGATTTTTTGAAAAGCAGAAAGAGCAATAGATTTAATGTATGAACGCCAAGAAAGATTTGAAGAGAAAGACGAAGGAGTTTCGGAGTCGATTTCTCCTCAAGAAAGCCATCCATGAGAACCTCACAAGAATTATATTAATGATTTTATGCCCATTTTTAATTTTGTAAATTGATAAAGTGAGGGTGGGGGGATATCAAAATCAAGATGTTTACAACAAAAGTTTCTCAAATTTCTTTGAACTTTTCCTTAAAGTTTGTGGATATCTTTATCGACTGATCCTTTATATCTCGGCTAGCAATATAGTCACCACCCCAAGTGAAATCTCAAACCATTTCCTTGAATAATAATAAAAAAATAAAAATGAGGAGAAAAATATATATGAAAGTTAATCTTAATCATCAAGAGTTTTTTAATTTTATATTTAAATATATATTATATATATTTTATATTTAAATATATATTTATATAATTTATATTAAAATATATATTATATATATATTATATTAAATTTTATATTTAAAATGCTAAATTGTCTCTAGTTAAATTTTACTAAAAATCAATTTGTATTTTATTCTTTATATTCTGTGTCACAGTTTCAGATATGACTAGTCAATGTTTAAGTACAATTATCCCGAAAAATAAGGTCATCACCCCAAGTGAAATCTCAAACCATTTCCTTAAAAAAAAAATTAGAAAAGGAGAAAAATGTATATGTAAGTTAATCTTTATCATTAAGAGTTTTTTTATTAATTTAATATTTAAATATATATTTACATATATCTTATATTTAAATATATATTTATATAACTACTTAATTTACTCACATAAAATTAATATACGAAAGTATAAATTAATGCGTAAACTTTAAGTATTTACTTCAAAAGTGCTCAATACGTAGGCAGAGCTAGTTAGTAATTTATAAAATATATATGGCGATTAAGCTACACTGAATATTCTGCGTTTCATCCACTTTAGGATTCTTCAGGCTTATTTATATATATTTTATATTTAAATATATATTCATATATATTTAATATTTAAATATATATTTATATATATTTTATATTTAAATATATATTTATATATATTTTATATTTAAATATATATTCATATATATTTAATATTTAAATATATATTTATATATATTTTATATTTAAATATATATTTATATATATTTTATATTTAAATATATATTTATATATATTTTATATTTAAATATATATTTATATATCTTTTATATTTGAATATATATTCATATATATTCAATATTTAAATATATATTTATATATATTTAAATTGGCTCTAATTAAATTTTACTAAAAATCATTTTGTATTTTTTTAACAAATTTATTCTTCATATTAAGATGATTCTGTCTCACGGTTTCAGATATGAGTAGTCAATGTCTAAGTATAATTATCTCGAAAAATAGTATATATTTACGAGAAACGTAACGCTAGGATCGGAATGAGGCATTGAAAAATCAGCGCTCCAAAGGAGGAGCATTCTAATCCCGCAAATGATGCCTGCGCAGCCCCGTCGGAATTTCCTGGTGGAGGCGCCTCAGGCGATTAGCAATAAAATAAACCCTTTAAAAGAGAGAAAGCAAAGCTTGGGAAGCTGGACATCCTAGAGGTCTAAAGAAACAGCATTATACCACCATCAACGTGGAATAGGTCATTACACGAATCATTTGTTATTTTGGGGCCGTCTCAAAGAGAGAAGGCAAAGCCTGGGAGGCCCGAGGGAAATATTTACCGTAAGTTTTTGCTGTTTTCCTTTCTTTTCTTCACATGTTTTCCTTTTCTTTTGGAATAGTATGCTTTTTTTATCAAATCAATTTTTGGGTGAATATATAGTCAGTTACTCAGCGTGTTCGTCTTCCCAATATTGTCTAGTTTAATGTTTTTTTAATACTTCTTTTTAGCAGTGCTCGTTTGTGAAAGAACTTTAAATAATTATCTCTGTATCTACGTATATCTATATGAGTGAGAATGTGTGTGTGTGAAGACACTTCTCAACCTATATATTCAACAAATTTTTGATCTACAGACTTGAAATTTGGTATATAGAGTATTCAGACACGTGAAAACTTTGTAATAGGTTTTCATCTAGAAAGAAAGGCAGCTTAAGAGTCTAAATTGAAAATTTGGTATTTGTGAGTCGTCGGATTTTTATGTGTTTTTCAATGTTTTCATGAATGCGCATACATGACAGATTCCTTATGTTAAGAATAAGTAGTTTTGCAAACACATTTTAAAGATCGTATCAAGCTAGCATAATGGTTATCGTACTTGAATCACTGTCTTTAGGTTTTGGTTTTGATCTCAGTTTGAGTATTTTTTTACTTACAAAACGTGTACTGTTTAGAAAAAACAATACTCGCATGCACTGTTCTCAGTTTCTTTTTGGTTTTTTACCTCATTTCTAAAAGGAATTTAACATTTAATACCTATGGTATTTCTGGTTATAATAAATAAGAATTCTGCATTAAATAAAATATAATATTTATGCATATTTTACGACCAGGCAACACCGGGTGGCCTGCTAGTATATCTATAAAAGTGAGAATATATATGTGTGTGTGTGTGTGTGTGTGTGTGTGTGTGTGTGTGTGTGTGAGGACACTTCTCAACCTATATACTCTCTGAATATTTGAACTATAGACTTGAAATTTGATATATAGGGTATTCAGACATGTGGAAAACTTTTTAATTGGTTTTCATCCAGAAAAAGGGCTGCTAAAGGGGTCAAAATTGAAAAAATTGGCACTTAGGGGGTCATTGGATTTTTATCTGTTTGTCAACTGTATCACGAGGTTTGAAAACACTTTTTAAAGATTGTGTCAAGTTAGCTGAATGGTTATCATACTTGACTCACTGTCTTTTGGTTTTGGTTTCGATCTCAGCTCAAGTATTTTTTTTTTTACTTATAAGAAGTGAAATGTTTAGAAAAACATACTCGCATGGACATTTCTCAGTTTTTTTTGTGTTTTTCTTTACTTCATTTTTTTTAATACCGGGCAACGCCAGGTACATCTTCTAGTATATATAACAAAATAGGCAAAATTATTCCCCCTCTGGGAAAAAACGTTATAGCTTGCAAACGCAGACAGCACATATAAATTCAATATGGTTAGACTACTAGCCAATACATCTAGGTCTTGCACATATTACCATTTGCTTTTATTAAGTACCGTCACTTCCTCATTTTGTTCTGGCAAGATTCACTCTCCCAAACATGTAACATTTAGAGACGGTAGTACGACACTACCTCCCTCAGTATTTTGTCCTCCTTCAGTTTTTGTTTAATGCTGTTTATCCATACTCAGTAATTTACGTGATTCGCATACAATAGATAATCATAGGTTTATAATCTCTTCTGGTATTGAATAATATTCCCACCGGGCCACATCGATACACGGGTCCTTCTAGTTTTATAATAAATTAAAAATATTTTAATATCCACATGCATATACCTATATGCCATAACAAGACTCCTGCGTGTGGCTGTATATGACGGTTCCAGAGTTTGCACAATTCAAACCTCAGACTGGGTATCTTTGACTTCCATCCAATACCCTTATCGCCATGACTGGCATAACAGCTATCTCCATGATATTAGCTCTGGATTTGGATTTCGCCAACAGCTTAAAAAGAATAAGGATTAGTGTCAATGTGACATTATTAATAATTGGCTGGCGATAGATGCAATGTAGTCATTTCTGTAAAATAAATCTCAAACAGTTTAATTTGCAAATTACAAAAAAAGAGTAATTTTATTTAGAAATTGATGATGATGATGATGATGATGATGATGATGATGATGATGATGATGATATAAGGTAAAAAGAAAACATCTTTTTATTAAAAGGATTTTGATAACAAACACGATGATGAATATATAGTCGGTCACTTCTGATTTTTTCACATATTTTCCTTTTGTTTTGGATTTTTTATTTTTATCAAATCACTTTTGAATTACCTGAAAACAAAACTGTAGATTTATTGCCTGATATATGTTTTATTTCAGACACTAAATCTACAGTTTTGTTTTCAGGTAATCCAATCAAACAATCATGAAATTGTGACATGAAATCTTTGAAAGTTGTGACAGACCAATTGATTCGCCTATCAGCATAAAATCGACAATAACAACAGTCAGACACAAAATGTGACAACAGAAATGATGATGATAGTTGCAGACGCAAAATCACATTCCTAAAAAAGAAAATACAGAGAGGATCCATGTCATACCATTATTCGCAGAACCACTGATCCACCACCTATCATCATCATCATCATCATCATCATCATCATCATCATCATGATATTGATTTCGCCAAAGCAAGTATTTTATTTCAGGCAATGAATCTACAGTTTTGTTTTCAGGTAATCCAATTAAAAACTCATGTAATTGTTTTCACCATACAATCTTTGAAAGTTGTCAAAGATCAATTCAAATAAGAACAAATGATTTTGATACGAGTGAAGAAAAGAGAAACAACTCATTCTCTTTCAGAGAATTGATTATGGCCCAACTTGAAATTATGAATAATGATAATAATAATAATAATAATAACAATAAAACAAGTAACATCAGAATAATTACTGTCCAGAAATAAAGAGAGAAAGATTGGAAGAAACTAATGTCTGTTGAATTAGTATGATTGTTTTCATCGTTTTTTGTTCAAATAAGCAAAATAAGAACAAATGATTTTGATATGAGTGAAGAAAAGAGAAACAACTCATTCTCTTTCAGAGAATTGATTATGGCCCAACTTGAAATTATGAATAATGATAATAATAATTCTGATTTCGCTTATGAACGTCTCTCTGGAAAGGGATGGGATTCATTTCCAGAGGATTTCCCTTAATCCCGGCTTCAAACCAGGAGCTTCAAAGATCAATGGTTTTCCTAAGGATGTTGGTGGTACCTATAATTGCAGAGGTTTGAAGGCTGCCTAAAACATCGGGGATTTGTAGTTTTTTCAATTGACCTTCTAGACGACTTGATACTACTCCTAGTGTACCAACTACAACCGGAATTATTTGTGTTTTAACCCCGTGTATACGCCTTATCTCCAAGGCCAATGGAGTATAATTGCTCCACTTCTCATTCTCCTTCTCTCTCACATTCCTGTCCCAGGGTACTGAGAAGTCTACAGTTTTTTGAGACTTTGTCAATGATGATCAAATCCGAAGGATTATGTTCCAATTGCTTGGTCGTTATGACACTTTTGTCCCACCACACCTCTACCTTGCCATCCTCACTTGTTCTCACTTCATCAGTCACCTCCTCAAACCATTTTCCAGCACACTTCACGATAACCTTCTTACACACCTCCCAATATATCCGGAGTCCCATGTGATCGTGTCTTTTGTGGTACTCTCTCTCTGGGTCAGTCCACTACACCCTGCTGCAAAGTGCACAATTGACTCTGAGGTCTTACCACAAATCCGGCATTCTGCAGCAATTTCCTCTCCTAGAACCACTTTTTTGAACAATCTTGTTCCTAACGCCTGCTCTTGTGCTGCACAAACAAAAGCTTCAGTACTCTTAGCCAGATACCCAGCTCTAAGCCATTGCCATGATCTTTCATCAGCCACTTCTGCTATATCCTGGAGAACCTTCCATGCATTTTCTTCCTAGCCAGTTCTTCTGCCCTTTCTCTATCCATACGATTCACATAATCAGCCTTGGTCTCACATACCTCCACTTCATTGGCCACAACCTTAAGCATCCACTCCCCACTTCTAACCTCATGCTCCTTCAACGACATCTCCTCGGTTCTAACACAATCTTTTACACTTTTCAATCGTCTCCTACCATCTTTCCTCTTTCGATACAGCCTTGCTACGCTACTTCGAATGTGAAATATACCAAACATTGCTAAAACTTTTCTTGTTTTGATATCCATGGCATGCAAATCCTTGTCAGACCATTCTAAAATTCCCGCACTGTATCTCAAAACACTGACTGCCCATGCATTTACTGCTTTCATTAGATTTCCTCCATACAGTTTCGACTTTGCAATTAGTTTCACTCTTCTAAGATACTCCTTCCTGACTTTTTCTTTCATTTCTTTGTTCATGATGCCTACACCCTCCAGCACTCCCAAATACTTATATCCTGTATCTTCTATTTCTTTCATGATTTCTCCATTTGGCAGCACTATTCCATTCGAATGAACCTTTACTCCTCTTTTCATCACCAGCACTGACCGCACATTTACGAATCCCAAACTCCATTCCAATATAATAATAATAATAATAATAATAATAATAATAATAATAATAACTTGTCAGTAGTTGTGGGAAGTTAGCTCAAAAGGAATACAAGAGGCAGCATGACAATATTGTGAGGAAGGTCCATTGGGATATATGCAAGAAAAGAGGATTAGAATGCAGTGAAAAATGGTGCAAGCATGTTCCAGAAGGGATGATGGAGAGTGACAATGTGAAATTATTGTGAGATATGAATATGTGAAAATGTGATTGAAGCAAGTAGACCAGATTTAGTGGTGTTTAAAAAAAAGAAAGAAAAAAGAAAACAAGGCAATAATCGTTTATATAGCAATGCTAGTTGATATGAATGTGGAAGAAAAAGGAAAGGAGAAGGTCGAAAGTTATCAACACTTGAAAAAGGAGATAAAAAGATTGTGGAAGTTGAAGAAGGTAAAAGTTATACCCATTGTAATGGGAGCCCTGGGGCGGGGTGACAAAAGGGTTTGACAAGGGGATTGAGAAAATTAGGATCAGTTGCAACATTAGAATGCTTCAGAAGACTGCCTTGCAGAAAGTACTTGATGTCTGAGAAAAGAAGTTGCTGAGAATGTACATAACCTCGTCAGTAGTGGTGAGAAGTTAGCTCAAAAATAATATGAGAGACGGCATGCCAATATTGTGAGAAAGACCCATTGGGATATATGCAAAAAAAAATAAAAACGATTGGGACACAGTAAAACATGGTTTCGAGCATGTTTCAAAGGGATCAGTGGAGAGTGATACTGTGAAATTATTGTATGATATGGATATCCGATTCGATAATGTGATTGAAACAAAGAGACCAGATTTAGTTTTGTTAGAAAAAAAGGAACATATAGCAGTGCCAGCTGATGTGAATGTGGATGAGAAAGAAAAGGAAAAGGTCTTAAAGTACCAAGACTTGGAAAAGGAAATAAAACGACTGTGGAAGTTGAAGAAGGTAGACGTTGTATCCGTTGTTATGGGATCCCTGGAGAGTGTAATGAAAGGGTTTGACAAGTGGATTGAAAAAAATTGGGATCGATTGCAATGTTGGAGAAATTCAGAAAATTGCCTTGTTGGGAACTGCAAGAATCTTTTTTTTTTTTTTTTTTACATGTATTCAGCCGGAAAGCAAGAAAATGGAAGACAATTCCACAGGCGTGCAGTTCTAAGAAAGAAGCTTTGTTCATGGAATCTACGTTTAGGTTTAGGCACAGATAAAGAGTGGAGGGAATTATTGATAGTGTTTACAGCTAGACGAGTGTTTCTTGTGAAAGTTAGGCGAGGGGGGACCATAGACTGAAGCTCAGTCGAACACTTTCCATGAAAATAACTATAAAGCAGAGACAAACTCGCAACATCTCTTCTGTGAGATAGAGGTTGCAGGGAAGAGAAAAGGACATCTCCTACGAGGCTACGAAGTCTATTTTGAACTCTATCAAGGCAGGACAAGTCCTTTCTAGCAGCTCCTGCCCAGATGTGGCAACAGTATTCCATCCTTGGACGTACCTGGCTCTTATATAGATAGAGAATTGCATCAGCAGTGAGATATCTACCGGATCGATAGAAAGATCCCACCATTTTTCCAGCGGCCTTGGCAACAGATTTGATGTACGTGTTCCATTTAAGATCAGGAGTAATGGTCAAGCCCAGAAGCTTGTCAAAACTTGAGGCCTCCTGAAGATGAGAGCTGCGGAAAAATGATAGAAGATTGAGAAAAGAAGATGCTGATAACCTATGGTCATTTGTTATGATCCACCAAATCGACAATAACAACAGTCAGATATAAAATGTAACAACAGAAATGATGATGGTGATGATTGTTGTTGTTGTTGTTGTTGTTGTTGTTGTTGTTGTTGTTGTTGTTGTTGTTGTTGTTGTTGTTTTCTTTGGGTTTTTTTTTTCTTCACTGAATCGGTTTTAATGTCACTGTTATTAATTTGTACGAATCTGAATCCTTCTTCAAAAAAACAGTTATAAAAGTCATGTCAACACTAAACTGACCAGTTTACCAAAGAGATTATTGCACAGCTTGTGTCAACGTTCTGAGGTAGTAATTTATTCACTTCTAAGTTCAACTCAGATTGCTGTCTGTCTGCATGGAGTCAGAGGTGACATGAGCGTGCCAGGAATTGTGCTGGCACTAATACAGCTCTCAAGTACATAGCTGTGACTGAGTGCTCTGGTGTCAGATAGGTAATATCGTGTACAGTTAAGTAGTTCTGTACTGAATCAATGTCTGCTGTCCTGTTTGCAGAACTATGGCGAAGTCTGGTGTGTGAGGATGGGGGAAGTAAAATATGATTAAAAATAGAACCTTTGTTAGGTTTAAAACAATGGTTTAGGGTACGCTTTCACATTTGAGAGGATGACAATGTACTTTTGACAAGGAATGTAAGAAAGAATTGGGATTAATTTTACCCTGGAAAAAAGTTCAATTCTCACTTGTGAGAAATGCGTTAACAAATCAAGGATAAGCTCTGAAACAGAAATATGGGGATGGTTGATTTGCGAGAAGGAACACAACAAATGTGTACAATATTTAAAGCAATTTTACTGGGTGAAAAAATGGCCGATACAAGAAAAAGTTAAATTGCACAAAAAAGAAGAAAAGTTGTGAAAAATGTGCTTTGAGTAACGTATGCGTCCCTCAATTCTGTATTTTTTTGTATCGAACTTGGTTACAATCCAAGCAGGAATTCAGTGATAAACGATGGCTAACTTGTAACTGCGGTCGCAGGTTTGTCACAAATAGTCTTCAGTTTAGGTCGGTAGGAAGAGGAGTGAGTTTCTTTGATTGCTGTCTTGAACAATTGTCACCGAGCTTCATCTGTATCCTGCTGCTGGATCAAAAAAGGGTGAAAAAGAGACAGGGCACACTCATGCAAGAGTTTTTATAAATTACTTCATGTGACCCCTAAAGCAGCAGCCTAAAGGGATAAGGTAATGACTCATCAA
Organism: Euprymna scolopes; assembly: GCF_053919585.1. Classification (NCBI taxonomy): domain Eukaryota; kingdom Metazoa; phylum Mollusca; class Cephalopoda; order Sepiida; family Sepiolidae; genus Euprymna; species Euprymna scolopes. The sequence goes on along the minus strand of NC_136484.1, from coordinate 67,256,832 downwards.
CAAGGAGGATGAAGGAAGGGACATAAATTCCAATAAAAGCGATTCTTGAACAAAGTTTTATAGAAATGGCTAAAGCAGTTAATGTCAGTATTTTTAATGTTATCTGGCCATCTAAAAAATTTGCTTAAGTGAAATAGCTTGATAAATACATCCTGCATGAGGTTTTAGAGATGCGAGAGGCGCCTGTATAAAATATATTAGTATGAAAACAGCACAGAATAAAAAAAACAAAACCCCTTTTAAAAACAACAACGAATAGGTTTATTTCAGTGGTAGAAAGTTGGACAGTGTCAGTGAGCCAGTAGTTATCTTCAGGTGAAGATTGTTGATGCTGGAGCGCTTAGTGGACAAAGAAAGGAAAAAGAGAGAGAGAGAAGAGAGATCTTTCATCGATGCTTGCTGAGTTCTCTTTTTAAGTTTAAGCCGTGATTTTCAAAGGAGTTAAAGAGAAAAAGTTCTTTAGGAGACGGATGGAATCAATGTGTCCTGCAAGCTAATTGGTCAGTGTGTGACCAAATCGTTTAGTATGGACATTGATTTGCAAGAGAAAAAAATTTTCTATTTTATTTATAACTGCTACATTATCCACTGTTTAGGCTAAAAGCTGAAAGAGAAAAAACATCTTTATTTTATCTATAACTGCTACATTATCCCCTGCTTAGGCTAAAACCTGACAGAGAAAAAAATCTTTATTTTATTTATAACTGCTACATTATCCCCTTGTTTAAGCTAAAAGCTGGCAGAGAAAAAAATCTTTATTTATGACTGTCACAAGCTCAATAAATTTTTTTTTTTTCTAAAATAATTCATTATCTTCTGAAGAGACTAATGATGAACAGTTTTTTTTCCCCAGCATATTATGAAGTGGCAGTCCTCTTAGATAAATAACCACCACATTGCCAATAAGCTGACATACTTTAGATACTTTTCATTAAATGCTAACCATAATTAAATGGCTACTAATTTGGCCATGTTTTGCATCTTGTATTAGAAAATCTGACTTGCACCAAAGTAAAGTTTTACACTTGATTAACAGAGATATGCTATATGCCTGCTGGCTGGATATCAGCGCAAGAGATGGTGAAAAAAGAGACTAGTTGCGATGGGGGGGGGGGATTCCTGCATGCAGTTTAAGAAGTTTGGGAATAGTTTTTTTTGTAGGGATAAGCTCTTGTTGAAATATTGATGGGTGGTCACTTTTTGTAATTTTATAGTGAACTAGCAGGCCGCCCGGCGTTGGCCGGTCGTAAAATATGCAAAAATATTATATTTTAATTCATACAGAAACTGATACATGTGCATGCGAGTATTATGTTTCTTTTTCTAAACAGTTCACTTCTTGTAAGTAAAAAAGATTTTAAAAAATACTTGAGCTGAGATTGAAACCAAAACCTAAATGCGGTGAGTCAAGTACTATAACCATACGGCCAGTGTAACACTCCCTTTAAAAAAGGTGTTTTCTAACCGACTTATATAAGGAATCTGTAATGTGAACAATCGTGTAAGTTAGCAAACAGAGAAAAATCCGGCGACTCCCATTCTTAATATAATGTATGTCATTTTTATTATATATATATATATATATATATATATATATATATATATATATATATATATATATATATATATATATAATTTGTAAATAATTCAATTAATTCAAAACCTATCGCAAAAATAAAAACAAATAACATCTAAATAAATCGCGATATATCCTAATGAGATGGGCCAGCAGATAAAGAGGTCAGGCTCATTAGCGTGGGGTCTCGATTTCGAATCTCGCTAGATTCAGCCACTCTGATGAGTTGTAGACGACGAAACACGTGTCAGTGGATAAATGTATTTTAAAAATATTATATATACCGCTCCCCATGTGGGGGTACCAAATTGGTTAAAGGGAAAATTATTCCCAACTCGCATTTAGGTAAAAATGCACTTTCGTAAATAATTGAATTTATTCAAAACGTATCACAAAAATAAAACCAAATAACATTTATATATATATATATATATATATATATATATATATATATATATTATTTACTGTAATGATTATTAAATACCTACAGACACTAGTGTTTCATCCTTTCGGGAATCATCAGTGCAGGGTGTCACGATTAACGCCAGTCAAGAGATTCAAACCCCGGCAACAGAAGTCACATCTGGCTTCATTAACAAGGACCCAAACCATTTGGCTACCATCAACCGCAAGAGATACAGTTGAAATTTATACATTTATTCTTACTAAATGCTTTAAAATTCAGTCATTATATGATGATCTCCACATATGAGTTAAGTTGACCGACTTTATTACAACTGAAAGTGCTCAAGCAAGACTGAACTGAAAGTGTTCAACGATAAGAAACGAGTTTCTTAAAGGGGCTGACATTATTATTTACTATAATAATTATTAAATACCTACAGACACTAGTGTTTCATCCTTTTGGGGATTATCAGTGTAGTCGAAAGATTCAAACCCTGGCAACAGAAGCCATGTCTGGCTTCATTAACAAGGACCCGAACCATATATATCTTATAATATAAAGCTGAATGTGTGTGTGTGTGTGTGTGTGTGTGTGTGTGTGTGTGTGTGTGTGTGTGTGTGTGTGTGTGTGTGTGTGTGTCTGGTCACGAATAGGCTCCTATATGGTTGACTATTTTAAAAAACTGATTACATATAATGATAGAAGATGTATCGAGACACAGGAATGGGTATGTTTGATCTAGCAGAACGGTGGTTCATTAAAATTGTGGGGTCTGCATTCGCGCCTGGTCCACAAAGTATGGAAATAAATTTAAAAATTAAAAAAAAACGTTTACAAGTGTTTTTGATATAGATGTACATAAGACTACTTTGATACGTATGTTTTAACTTAAATAGGGATGGTATAATAAAATTGTGTGGTCTGCGTTCACATCTGGCCTCCATAAAATGGAAATAGGCACAAACTTTAATAAAGACTTTTTATATCTACCTGCGTAAGTATACTTTGATAATTATGTTTCAGTTTGAAGAAATATGGTATAATAAAATTATAGGGTGTTCGTTCGCGCCTGACCTCCATAGAATGGAAATATGTCACAAAGTTTAACAAGGTTTTTTAATATAGATCCACAGAATATTGTGATAAGTGTTTCAGTGTGAACAGGTATGGTATAATAAATTATGGGGTTTATCTATTTTATTTTTACTTTCATCATATTTTGCTTTGGTTTTGATACCCCCAAATTCGAAGCTATCTCTTTACAACCCTTCCTTTTCATAACCTATCATACTTTCATAAATCAGAGTCCATTTTCTGTAGGCTGTTTTTGAACCCAGTTAACGACAGGTACTTTTGCTAGTATATGTATAGGCGCATATGCAGACCCCACAATTTTAATGAATCAGCATTACACCAGATCAAACATACCCATTCCTGTGTCTCGATACATCTTCTATCATTATATGTGATCAGTTTTCTATAATAGTCAACCATATAGGAGCCTATTCGTGACCAGACACACATGCAGACGTTCAGTTTTATATATATATATATATATATATATATATATATATATATATATATATATGTGTGTGTGTGTATAGTTAGGTGGTTAAATTTTAAATTCTGAAAAAGCAACATGCGGGGCAGCCATATTCGTTGGTACACTCAACACACCAACGAATACTGCTGCCCCTTATACCTTTCGAAAAATCAATAAGGAGCAATATTCTTTTGCTATATGGGAATGTTACCTTCTCCCCTGGACCTATTTTCTGCCCACCTGGATTTATAACCCCGAAGGACTCCTTCCAATAATGGACTGCCCAGGTTGTATCAACTTCTCTTTTCGTATAATTTTTTCCATATAATTATCCACAACCACTCAAAAAACTATTTTCAATAATTGTGCTGAAAAGCAAAATAAGCGTCCATTCACAGCTGAACATTTTGCTAACCGCATTTCATTTCCTCTGATGACATGGGCCATTATAGAAAATCCATGGATTAAGTAAATTAATACAACCCATTTTACATATTCCTTTTGTCAAACAATAAATTCTAAATTCGAATATATGTGTCTATATGTTGTTTTTTCAGAATTTAAAATTTAACCACCAAACTTATATATTGCTCTATTCTTAAATATTGAGCTTTTCTTTTTTGGCTACGATCACCTTGAAAGTATTACTTCAAGTAATATCTATCAGGATTTTCATCTGAATTCTATCAGAGTCTTATCTCGCTTATATATATATATATATAAAATTGTGTGGTATGTTTGGGAAAGAACACCAGCAAAGCGCTTGATTTTAAAGAAAAAAATTCATTATAAGAACATAATATTTATTTAAAAGTTTTTTTTTTTTGGCCTTCTGTAAAATGTTAATGTATTTGCTTTATCAATCTACTTTGATTACTTTGATATAACTAAATAAAAGTGTGAGGATGTCTTGTTGTTGCCTTGTTTAACTATCTAAATATTTTAATCATTCTTATTACTGAAGCAGCAACGACAAAGCAAACAGCAAAGAAGGTGTGCTCTCTCTATCATACTAGAAAGTTACTTACTCCTGAGAGTACTCTGTACCTTTGCAAGGTCACCATTCGCCCATGTATGGACATTGTTGCCACATTTGGGCTGGTGCATCTGCTACTAGTCTCTCCCTCTTAGACAGGGTTCAAAAGAGATTCGACAACCTAATAGGCCCCGCTTTATAACAGCTAGACTTCAACCGCTGTCCCATCAACAAAATGTTGCATCCCTCTGTCTGTTTTACAAGTATTTTAGTAGTAGGTGCTCCAACGAACTACAAGCTCTTGTCCCACCCCCACCCCCTCGACGTAAATACCCCCAACAAACCTGACAAGCGGCAAAATCCCACCTCTACACAGTAGAAATCCCTAAATGTAAGAAAGCCTTCTACTCTAATAGTTTCTTCCATAGACTGCTAGACTTTGGAATTCCTTTCCGGGTTCCTGCTTACCTCACTGTACTGACTTACAGAAGTTCAAGTATAATGTAAACAGCCATCTTGCTGCTCAACTCCTTACATAGTATCTCTGAAGCCCCCTACATCAAAGTGGCACTGTGCCTTGTTTGAGTTGAAAATGCAATAAAAGAAAAAAAATAAATAAATTTTAGAGTAATTCGAGCTAGTCTCACAAATTCGGAGATATGCGTAGAGCAGGGGATATTTTTATGCAGCATACGAACGATATGAAAGAGGAAATAATCTATTTTATCAAACATTTTATAAATAAATATTCCATCTTCAATTTTTATATCCAAATAAAAAAATCTAACATGTGTTCCTGTGTGTTCATAATTTAATTCCAAATCCTTTAGATACATCAAATGTTTTATACTTTCAAACTCCTGTCATTAATACTGATAAGATTGTCAATAAACAGCCTGCACCCATGATGGTTATAAACTCTATTTTTACGACATATGTCTGTATTCATTACTAATATATATATATATATATATATATATATATATATATATATATATATATATATATATATATATATATAAGTGAGATGCGTGTGTGTGAGTGTGTGTGTGTGTGAGGACACTTCTCAACCTATATACTCAACGAATTTTTTATATACAGACTTGAAATTCGGTATATGGGATTTTAAGACATGTGAAAAACGTTTTAATCCGTTTTCATCTGGAAAAAGGGCTGCTAAGGGGTTAAAATTGAAAAATTATTACGTGGGGGGGGTCATCAGATTTTTATCTGTTTATCAACTGTTTCACGACTGTGCATGCGCGGTCATGAAACATGACAGCTTCCTTAGATTAAAAATAAGTAGGTTTTAAAACAATTTCTATAGACGTGGCGAGCTGGTCTAATGGTTATCGTACTTGACTCACTATCTTTAAGTTTTTTTTTTTACTTACAATGAATGTACTTCTAGGAAACTGCAACAATGCATGCAATCCTTATACATATATATATATATATATATATATATATGTGTGTGTGTGTGTGTGTGTGTGTGTGTGTGTGTGTGTGTGTGTGTGTGTGTGTTGTTATTATTACTATCATTATTATTTCTACATAAAATTTTATGTATCGATTTTCAATATTTACTCTGACGAATCCTCACAAGGATATATTTTTATAACTTACTTTATGTATATAATATGTGTGTGTGTGTGTGTGTGTGTGTGTGTGCGCGCGCACGCGCATTTTATTTAAAAACTGTACATTACAGTGTCTGTTGGGTGTATCCAGGTTTATATTCATGCAGAATATCAAGTAGTAACAGATTGACTCTTCAGTAGGCGAAGACCCGAAGAAAAGAGGTACATTCAACAGATACTGTAAGTATGGTCTAAAGAGTGAGAGAAGGAGGGAGGGGAGTTAGGTAGACTTTCTTTTTACAGATTTGCTGGCTTCCTATTTTAACTTACACTGGCTGATTCACAAAAAATTGATGACTGACAGAAATGTGTAAACTACTCCTTCAAGCGAATCTAGTGACACCATTTTTAAAATGCTTTTGGCGTTTGGCTTGGAGTCAATTTATTGAAGTTTACCAATTACCAGATAAAAAGAAAAACACTCCTGGTTTGAAGTTTACATATTCTATCGTCTGTAACATATTTCAGATCAAACATATTATGGTTGAGGTTCAGTGTTTTACAGCAAATAAACCTGCTTTGCACTATTCAATGTTAAAGCACAATACTTATACGAAACGATTTATTGTATAGACTTAACTGAACATAGGTTACTATCTAACTCACAGCCAGAGTAAAACTGCGATTTCATGCCTTCTTCAAAAATATTTTCATATAACTGAATACAATTAATCTATAAGGATGTCATATATTTTCAACAAATATTTCAATGCAATTGAAAACAATTTATCTATGTTTTACGGCATATCAACACTTTAGCGATTTATGTAATGATGAAACGATACCTTACGTAAACAACTCCATTGTATATGATTAGGGTTTTTTTTTTTTTTTTTTTTGTTTTTTTTTTACACAGTGATCACCACTTATCAAGGCCCGGAAGCCACTCAGGGATAAGGGTTATTGCAAGTACATTACGTTAGTGAGGAGATTTGCTGAAGTGTTTACTTAAGGGGGCGGTTCATAAGGAATTTGTTAACATTGGACTTGAAGACATCCAAGTTGTAGTCCGGAGGGAAGCAGGCAGACGGAACAGAGTTCCACAGGCGTGCAGTTCTAAGAAAGAAGCTTTGTTCATGGAATCCATGTTTTGATTTAGGCACAGATATAGAGTGGGGGAAATTTTTCACAGTGGATTCAGCTAGACGGGTGTTTTTCGTGAAAGATTGGCAAGGGGGGGACCAGAGATTGGAGTTCAGATGAGCATCTGCCATGGAAATAACGATAAAACAAGGATAGGCTGGCAACGTCTCTTCTGCGGGAGAGAAGTTGCAGGGTAGAGAAAAGGGCATCCCCCACCAAGTCACGAAGTCTATTTTGTACTCTGTCAAGGCAGGATAGGCTGTTTTTAGCAGCTCCTGCCCAGATATGGCAACAGTATTCCATCCTTGGACGTACTTGGCTTTTATATAGATGAACACAAGTTGCTATTATACTCATAACTGAGGGAAAATTGTTGGTTCATACCTTGGTGATGCAACATAATAGATCCAATCAAATTTGAATATGACAAATAATGCCATTATAACAGACTAGCAGGAAGACCCAACGTTGCCCAGGATTGCATGAGAATTAACAGATGTGCCACACTTCCAATGCTTTTATTGACATCAAAATCTGTCAAATTGCCTATTTTTCACTAAAATCGATTGGTTGCCTGCTCTAGTCAGGAAGCCATCACAGTGCACAAGGCGGAAGTATCACATGCCCCCCTGAAGTGACTTAGTTCATAATACATTGTGCTCTACATTGCACTGTAGAGAACCTACTGTTGATTTTATAAAATTAGTTTTAAATAATGGATTTAATTAAAGTTTAAAATGCAAAAATCAGGTATCAATATTCAGTTATTCTCTAAACAGAAACATTCATTTTGAATGCGACCCTGTCTTATTAAAGAGCCTACTGTTGATTTTATATGTTGGGCCCTTCATATACACTTATGATGTTAGACTGCATAAGGTCAAAATTGAACTGTTCCTTCTTTAATCGGATTTTTTTGATTATCGATTTTCAATACTTATTTGAGGCATTCTGACACAAAACCTTTCTAAGAATACTCCCAGACACATAAAGTACATTTGTGTAAAATTTCAAAAAGTTTTCTGATGAGCACCACCTGCTTAATTACAGAATAAAAACATTTGTTTCCCCCCAAAATTATTTGCTAAAAAATAATGCCTAAACCGTTGGGTTACCCATTGAGCTTGAGTTAGGTTACTTGAATGAAGAAAAAGTGAGTTTGTAATGCCAGTTAGAATTAAAACAACAAAATGATAAAATCCCAAATTAGTCTCTTTCTGCTATATCTCCATTTCTCTCCTTTTCTCTCTCTCTTTCTCTATTAACATAACTTTCTTTATTAACATAAGTTTGCAGAAACCCATTTTTATAAAACTACCTTTTATTATTTTCATACCTTGTTTTGTATACCCGGTTCATATTACTCAAATAAGTAAAATTGTTCAATTATCAAAAAGTTGTCGCTTTTCCTTTCTTTGAAAACAGTTGTCCTTTCTGCATTTATCTACTAGTTGTTAGTGTGAGTTGAATATCGAGACACAGATCACCATATGTTGCATTGGCCATGTTTGTTTGTATCTGATGAAGCTAACTTGAATTGAAACAAGTAAAGAAGGTCACCAAGTTCCAAATAAAATACCAAAATCTTCACTATGATAAATCAAATTTTCGTTAAAACAAGAATGTTAGGCAAGTTTGCAGGCTACGGCTATAGTGAGTTCTGTAGTTACATCTCGTCTGGCAAAAATCAAGAACATTTTTTTTTTAGCGTCTTATCTCCACAGTGTCTTCTTCAGGAACTGGTTTGTCTCTTCTCGCCAATGATGTGGGTAGAAACTGATGTTTGCTGAAAGTTGTGCACATACACAAAAGTGTTTGAATTACCCAATGTATTTCTATATGAGTCTTAACATGCCTGTTTTAGCCAACCGAACTACAACTTGTAGCGGAAACAAATGCGACTTTTTTCTTCCTCGAATCAATGCCTCTCCCCTGTGCTATTCGGCCACATCTTGACCAGTCAGAGGTACGGCGCATTGATACTTCCTATCCCCAAAAGGAACTCTGCCAGCATCCGGTTTGAAGAAGAACAACTCATTCTTATGCAGAGAGACACCAAACAGAACGGACCTCCTTTTCTTCTCTCTCTCTCTCTCCACCTCGGTGTTATCTCTACGGTATCAACGATTCCAGTGGAATAACTACCGCGATAATACCGAGTGCCGGAGTCCAGCTTTCTACAAGGAAAATACCACATTCTCCTCAATAAACCTTTTCTGTGTTACATTTTATGAAGTTGTTGCGTTCGTCATTTCAGAAGCTTGTATCGAATTATTTATTTTATTAGGGGGTGCCCTAAAAGCATTACAAACCCTAAAAACTAAACATTTATACAAGAAATTGCATATATTCATCATGTAGTTGTTATTCATTCATTCGTTCATTCAACTGATGTCCTGCCTGGTACAGGCATTGACGGCTATAACTCTCCATCCATCTCTCTCCCTCGAGGCATTCATGAAGTCATTGTTGCCCATCATTCAGAGTCTCATTCATGCGGTTTCTCAAAAGTGTCTGATGTACAGGGTGGGCCAAAATAAGGGTCCTATTTTTAAAAATTCATAAATTCATGTAAGTTTTAAGAAGTGTTTTTCGGCCAAAATTTGTTTTGTTTATTTCAAAAAAATCTCGGAAGGGTCAGTCTACACACACATAAAGTTTGGTGAGTTTAACTTTTATTTTGTTGAAGTTATTCAAATTTAAAGATAGGACCCTTATTTTGGCCCACCCTGTATTACCATAGTTTTCTTTGCAGTTATACAGACAGTATGTTGCAATTTATTTCTGTTCCGAGCAGTGCCCATACTGGGCGATTGTGCTGATTACTGTACCCAAAGGAATCTTCTACTCAGCACAATGAGATACAAAACCATGAACAGAATTATTCCTGATTGCTTCCATATTGCATCAGTCACTTGCTTTTCATGACCTCATGTTACCCTGATCAGGGTTGAAGTGGAGTTTTTTAACCTTGTCTAAGGGTCTCATACAGATTAGGGAAGGGAAGGTCGTGTATACTTTTTCTTTGACAGTAGTACTGTCCCGCCATCCTAACTGTAATATGTCCCTTTTTTTTCCTTGGGCTTGAACTGAACTTTTTTCGGGGATAAAAATCCCTAGAAAAGTTTTATGCAATGAGAAATTTCAAAAGAGAAAAGGTCTACAAAAGCAACCAGTACATGTACTTTTGCACAGCCTTGCTTCTGTCTATCTAAAATGTCGACTTCAAGTACTTTTTCTTTCATTACAAAAAAAGAATTACTATTAAGCTTACATAAGAAAACATCTAAGTGAACTTAGATAAACACTTCAATGTGAATGCGTTCACATACTAACACTTAATGATTCTCAAAGTTCTATGAACATAAATTAACCCTTAATCATGTATCTCCTTATTACTCATTGTAAAAAGATATTTATATAAAATCTGTGTTATTCACAAAAAACGAAACATGGATGGTTATTTAATGTGGATAGTCCAGCTCCTCTAAAGAAGCACCCTAGAAGGTTACAGAATTATATCCTCTTTGTACAGGAGTAGAAGATTTTTTTAAATATATTAATGAATTAACACTACCAACTAGATGATGAACAATATTGCGAGAGGATTGAAAACGGTGGTGTAAAAGGGCAGGATTTTATTACTTAAGAGGACGGCTTGACAAATATTTTTTGACATTGGGCTTGCATTTGACTATGTTGTAGTCAGCAGGAAAGCTGTTCCATGATATTGTGATCTACAAATGAGGAGTTCTTGGAAAGAAGCTCTACTCATAGAGAAGTGTCACTTGGTTTTAGGTACACATAGTAAGAATAGAAAGTTTTTGTAACATCGGAAAATAGATGAGTACTTGCTGTGAATGTTTTACAGAGGGTAATTATTGTAAGTACAATCAATCAACCATCCTGAATCCCAGGTCTGTGCTATACTTATGAAAAAAAAATTTAGTATTATTATAACTTTTACAGTATTTTCTTGGGGATTTCATACATGAGATTATTTTAATGAACCTGTTATTTAATTGAATTATTGGTGGTTATTTAAAAATATATTTCAACATCCAACCACTTCATTTTACCATTAAAATATGTTATAAAACAGTAGAGCTTTGTTAATAAAACAAAAAAGAAACTTAATTTAAAATTAATGATAATATTAACGAAACACAATCTCCCTGAAATGGTAAAAGTAATTTTTAAATTATTACATAAAGATTTAATTCTGTTCAAGATTACATAAAGATTTAATTCTGTTAAAGATTTAATTATGTAATAAATTACATAAAAAAGTTTGGTATTTGTTCACTTTAGTTTTTGAGGAAATTTTTTCGTTTTCATTTTTGAAGACTTCTGACACTCGAAACGGGGGGGGAACAATTCAAGAAGTTTTTGAAGTCTTCAAATAATGACTGTTCTAAACTATAACTTTTAATGATTATTTTTATTTATAATAAAAGTTTAAATTTTGTTAAAAAAAAAAAGTTAGTTTTAAAAAAAGTCACAAACTTTCTGATGATTCATTCAAAGCTATTTATAAATTTATTTTTTATGGAAGTCTAATTTTGTAAAAAATACTTTTTTAAGCTATACATTTTCATATAATGACAACTTTCACTAATTCCAGAATTTTCTTTTCTTAAACTGTTTATAAAAAGTTTGTTTGGAAAAATAATAAAAAAACGCCTGCTGTAATTTATGTCGAAATTATAATTATTTTATAAAACCCAAAAGAATATTTTAATTCAATAAATTGATAATGATTATTGTTTTATTTTGTATTATTATGTTAATTTAGTAATTTATTTGGCTTTTATGTGAAACTTTAACGTTTTCAGAAAAATTCTTTAAAAAAATCTTTAACTTCTTGAATCGTCTCCCATTCCTGAATCTTTAAAAATGAAATCAAAAACGAATTGTCCTCAAAAGCTAAACTGTACAAATGCTGAAAGTTTATCACTTCTGCTTTCTATGTGAAGAAAAGCTGACATTTGAAAGATGCAAAAAGCTTTCAAAAGTCTTTAAAAAATGCAATGCCATAAGGTTGGTTCATTTGTTTTTTGTTTTTTTACTCATGTTCACCCCCAAACAAAGCACAATTTCACTTAGACATAAGGGATTATTATTTGGAACCATATCTACAGAGACACTATGTAGGGAGTTGAGTAGCAAGATGTCTGGACATATTACATTTGAATTTCTGCATTTCAGTACAGTCAAGGAAGCAGGAAACTGGGAGGGAATTTCAAAGTCTAGCAGTTTGGAGAAAGAATCTGTTAAAGTAGAAGGTTTTCTGGCATCTAGGGGTCTCTACAGTGAAGGGGTGGGATTTTACTGCTTGTCAGGGTAGTCGAGGGGATTTACACCGAAGGAGTACAAGTACTATAAGTTTGTTGTAAAAAAGGCACATGGATTCGACATTGTGGCGATGGAACAGGACTTGGAGTTTGGTTGATAGTGTGGAACCTATTAGGTTGGCGACACTTTTTTGGACTCTGTCTAAGAGTGAGAGACTAATGGTAGATGCACCAGCCCAGATGTGGCAACAATACTCCATGCATGGGTGAATGGTGGTATAGGGGAATTTGGGCAAAGAACACCGGTTATATAGACATCAGAGAGTGACTTCCCTTGGCATAAGGCGACACAGAGATGTTACGGACTTAACAAGAAATTTAAGATTTTACCCCAGGTGAAAACTATGTTCCAACTATGAGACAAGGTAGAACTTTAACCACTTCTAAGTGAGAACCAAATTATTGTTGTTCTGTATTGTGATATTACATGACTTTCATGTTTGTCAATTCGTAATAAAATGTGTATTTATGTACTTGCAAACTATCTGCGCTTGTCAAGTACTTATGTTTGTAAGCATTTCTAGTTTTGGTGATTCAACCAACTATAAGACCCCTAACACTTATAACAGTGGTTTTGAAGAGGTATAAGATACAATCAGGTGTATGTAATTTTCTAGCACAGTAGAGAGAACTTATTTCTTTGTAGTAACCTTGACAATGCTTTCAATGTATTTGTTCCAATTCATGTTGCTTGTGCATGTTAAGCCAAGGAGTTTGAATGAAGCGCTTTCAGGTAATGGACATGTGCAGAAAATCTCAAATAAGCAGTTAATGTTTTATTTTGTTAGGGAATCAGAGATGTGGTTTATGTTTCTTGTCAGTTAATGATTGACTAGCACATAGCATCAGCTCAAAATGGCAGTCAGAAAGCATTTCCCATCGAGTAATGAAAGGCCAAAATTGTTACTTCATTCAGCTTGTAACCAATGAGGTTATGAGGACACTTCTTTAATACTTTAAGTATATTTGCAGAACTCCATTTTTATAAAACTCCTTTTTTTCCATATCTCGTTTTTTATATCCTCTTCGTATATTTGAATAATTAAACTTGTTCAATTACCAAACAGTTGCTGTTTTTCTTTGTTTGAAAACAGTGGTCTTTTCCGTATTCATCTATGAAACACAGAGGCCTCTTAACCCTAACCCTAACTTTTTCTTCATTCAAGTGTGAGTTGAATGCCGAGAAGGACATCACCATTTTTATACTCATCAGCAAAAGTAATATTATACTTGAGAGCAAAATGATTGAAAAAAATATTACAAGCACAGTTATATGTGGAGCATTCTGATTGGCTGAGACTGGAGAGCTCAGATCAATATAAGAGGTTGAGTTTTATAACTTGCAAAGCTATGTTATATTAAGATGTAGCATTTTGCTTTAAAGTAAACAAGTTCTTGTTGAGCCCTTATCACAAATAATCAAATTCTACCTAATTTACACCATTAACGATTACTACACTACCATCTTACATTCATTAATCCTTATCCTTGATTGGGTCTTCGAGCTTTGATAAGTGGTGACTCCCAAGTAAAAAAAAAGGGGGGGGGCATGGCCTAAATCTTCTGGTTTCAAGGCGATGTAACTGATGCAAAAGTTCCCAAAATTGGCGAATTTTGTGGCAGGCACACTCTTATTAGATTTTTCTTGGAATTTCAAGTATCGTTTATTTCTAAAATAATGTGTATAAATTTACTTTTCAAATGGTTTATACATGAGGTGAGACTTTGCCTTACATGGTAAGATGAACCTGCAGATCTTCCTTCACATTGGGGTAAGGTGTCTTTAATCATAGACAACAACCTTCCTAGAGTTGAATACTTGAATAAAATATCCGATTTGCACACTTAAGGAGTAGATAGACTCTGCCAATTAATCTTGAGACACAGAGGCACCATGACACTTTCAAAACTCCTAGTGTTTGACCTTGTTTCTTGACTGGGACAATGAACGCCATTCCACCTACTATCTCACCTTCTCCTTATCATGCATGGAGTATACTTGATTGTTACTCAATTTCGTATGACTAGTTTGGATCGTTTTTTTCGTTTTTCTGACAGCTTGAGATTATTGGTTTGATAACCAGATGACTGCTGTTTCCAACTGGTAATACAGGAACCCTAACTCTTAGATAGCACTGAGTGGCTTCTCTATCAACAATTGTATAATATGGTGTTCCATGACACATAAATCCCATAGCCATCCCCATTCTCATCAATGGTTCACTTCATCATGTTTAACAGCAAGCATTTCACCGCCATAAATCAGCCGAAAATAAGCAAAACATTTGTAGCATTTCAGAAACTACCGCTAAGAGTAAATATACTGAAATAGCTAGAAATCGCATCACCTTACACAAATTAGGAACTCACGCCTGGAAAACCTATGATAGTACACTACCACAGAACAATGAGCAATCAACAGTTCCTCCACTATCGAATTACCATCACATCGCTTTCACTGTCATGGGAAAAACTAAAATGCTTCCCCAATGGTTTACCTAAAACTCTATGTTGGACTTCATAAATCACCTTTTCCTCAATTTTCCCTTATACACAAAAAAACGAACTAGATGATCTGATCATCTCTTACTCTCATATCCTGGCTATCATAAAAAATTTTATCCCTTCTATAGTTATAAATAAATGCTCTGCTGAGCTGATCCCCTTATCCTCTCTAAACTCTATAGAATCTTGCAGTATCTTGCTTTTCTTTTAACTCGAAAATTTTCTCTGTGGACTAGTTTTCAAGAACTCTGGAAAAAGTATCTCCCTATAAGTCTTCGTCAGCTTTTTGCTAAAAGCTTTGCATCATTAATTAATTTAGTGATAATCCATTAGCTAGATAATACTACTGGCTTACAATCAATGGATAACAATATGTCTGTTTGTCTCAGACCAAAAGAACCACATACCTTCTTATTTGTCCAAACTCCAAAACATAACATAACAACGAGTTATATTTTACACAGTCTTTATTCGTCTAATGGATTCCCTTGTTGGGGTTTCACATACTGAGTCTCTTTCTACATTTTCATTGGATCCCCCTTCTATTTCCAACAAGATTGTCCACATGTCTGCTTGCTAATGCATTTCTCACCAACTCCTTAGTTTGATCTCTGTTAACTAAATAACTACATGTAAATCTAAAAACCATTATATCATCACTACACATAGCTTACAGATCCTTGCCAAGTTTTTGTCACGTATCTTTGTTTATATTATCATTAGCTTAAATTCCATAACTACCCCGAAAATTCCTAAATCAACTTTGTTTATTTTATTTCTGATTTAAATTTCTGACTAAACATTCCAAGCTGTAAATTTACATTTCCCAAAATTTAATTGAATTATTTTTCTTATAATGATAATCGATCAGGTTACTCGGCATTGCCCCCCGGCATGCTAATATAATGCTACAACCGTAGGACAGTGATGATGGTTATCCTAATTGACCTGAACTTTGTTTTTTTTTTTCATTTAAAGCTGTTACTATAACCTCAAAACAAGCAACAGATGTTGATGATCACCATGATGATGACGATGATGATGATGATGACCTGCTCGAGCTAAGGCTAGTTTGTTGGTTAGAATTATTATTATTATCAGAATGATTATAATAGCAGTCATTGTTGACATGCAGTGGAAAGCAGGGGTTAAATTGTTGCTACCGCTGCTGACAGTCATTGCTGTGGTAGTAAAAATGTCAGTAGTGGTTTGAGGAGAAAAAGTTGCTACTGAATTGCTTAGTGGCAATCCGAGGGGTGAGCAATATTTGTGAGGGTAGAGTGAAGAAACTTCGACTAGCCCAACATGCAATAAAATCCACCCTTTGATTGTTGAGGTTCCTAAGTGCTGGAAAACCTTCTACTCTAATGTTTTCCCTTGGACAGCTAGACTTTGGAATCCTCACCTGCTTTTTTTTTTGTTTAAATGTAATGTGAACAGACAGCTCGCTATTCAACTCCTCACAGCCCCCTGTTAGACATGATCCCAAACAGAAGCTCCTTATGTTCAAGTGGCAATATGCTTTGTTTGGGCTGAAAACGAGTAAAAAGAAAAAAAAAGAAACACACCCATTTTACACTGTTTTTATACCTGCTGCTGATGCGATATTTTGATAAGATCTAATTGGTTGGCTCGTGTGACAATATGTACAGAAAAATAGAAACTCTTAGTTTATGTCACATGTGCTAAGGTGTTCATCTGCTTTTTTTATGAGTGTCAAATCATAAGCAGGATTGGCACAAGTAATAATAGTACATACTATATGGCTGTGGTTATTTTAAATCTTTTTAATTTCTTATATTTTTCTTTTTGAGGAAGAACATGTTGTTTTGCTTAATATATGATTCATATACAAGTTTTGCTTCAGTTATTCTCACAGTTTTTTAAATTATTTTTTATTTTTATAGGAAGCATTGCTGATTGACTATTCATGAATGAAAGAAGTACAAACTCACGCCTTGTGTAAAACTTTGAATGACCAGGCTGTTTTTTTGTTTGTTTGTTTTGTTTTTTTACTATTTCAGTACTATTTATCAAGAACAAAAGTCATTTGAGGATAAGGATTAATAAGGTCATCAATTAGATGATGATCAGTATTATGAGAGGATTGAGAACAATGGACTCAATGAGCAAAGTGGGATTGCTTAACAGGATGTCTCAACAAGTATTTGTTAACATTACACTTGAAAAACGACCATATTGTAGTCTGCATGGAAGCAGTCCTGCAGTAACGTGTTTCACAGGCGAAAGAAATTAGATTCACAGAAGTTCTGTTTGATTTTAGGCATACAGAGAAAAAAATAAAATTCTTTAGATTTGTGATGACAAAACAAGTTCTTGCTGTGAATATTTCACAGGGGGTATGAAGCAGAAATTGGAGCTCCATTGAGGACCTACAATGGGATTAATGATAGAGTTGAGAGAAACTAATAAGGTTTCTTCCATGAGGAATAGGCTTTAGGGAAAGTATGAGACAATCTCCCATTGGATTTTGAAGATGATTTTTGATGCTGTCAAAACAGGAAAAGATGCATTGTTGAATGGTTTAAAGGGGGTCAATATTTAATCCTAGTGAGTTGAAGAACAAACAGCTGATTTTCAGATAACTAATAAATCATGAGAAAACATCTTGTATAATGAAAGGTAGAGGCATACCTTGCACACATCAATAAGAAACGAAGGTAGAACATCAAAAAAATCACATTGAGGTTACAACTTTAAGATGATTTACACACCAACACATTCAGCTAGCAATGTTAACTCTCTGTTCGTGCTTTTAATCTAGAAGACGTCTGGTGACAAAGCTTTCAATGATATTCAAAGGAACTTTACTTCACATGTGTACGAATACAGAAACTCAAATAAAACCTTTATTTCTGTAAAGAATTATTATTTTTTTTTTTTGGTTAATAGAAAGCTAAGTATTTAATATATGATTCTAATTTTTATAAAGACTCGACTTTTTATGGAAGGTATAGAAAAATATCGGTTAGTTGAATCATCATCATCATCATCATCATCATCATCATCATCATCAGTTTGACGTCCGTTTTACATGCTGGCATATGTTGGACGGCTTTTAGAAATTGACTTCCAAACTAACCGATCTCTGGTCAGGTCTTTATTTATCCCTCTTTTTTTCAAATCCATCCTTACAATGTCCTCCAATGTTTACCTTGGCCTTCCCCTGCATGTCCTCAATCCTTTTTGATCAGGTTTTTATTTCAATGCAGTATCACACTGCATATTGGCAGATTCTTCCCTAAGTTAAAAGTGGTAACACTCTGCTGGTTAGTAATGACAGAAGTTCTCCATCCACTTCGAACTCTTGCAATCACACCAGCACCAGTTCTGCCCTATAAAAACTATAACTATAAAAATCTGCTTTTCACAAATAAACGTTTGTAGAGATTATTATTAGACTGGGCTAGTATTCAGGAGAGATGAAGAAAGATTATAGGTTATTTAGACCAACTTAATTAAAATAAGTCTGAATTTTACAAATGAATTCTAATAGGGATTATAATTAGTGCAGCATGATATGCAAGTTAAATGTGAAAATGTAAGTTATAATTGAATATTAATCAGCACCTATAAGTCCTGTTGTCAGTCAACTCCTCCTCCTCCTCCTCCTCCTCCTCCTCCTCATCATCATCATCATCATCATCATCATCATCATCATCATTATCATCATGGAGTGACAACCTGTGGATACCAAGTTCAAATCCAGTTTGTTCTATAGACACATTTTCACTTAGGGATGTTGCCAACCTTCACATGGTCCCTTCTGTAAGTACTGAATGCCTTTCTAGAAATAATTCTAACTAGAAAGATATCGGGGAAATGAATGCCAACAATAATCATCTGATTCATACGAAATGATGATGATGGTGGTGGTGGTGGTCATCGTCGTCGTCATCATCATCATCATTATCATCATCACAACAACAACAACAATAGTCATTATAATCATCTATCATTATTGGTTTAACAACTGCTTTCCATGCTACCGCGTTTTCTTAATTAAGACCAGTTAGGTGATGGGGACCAGTATTATTATAGAATACCATCTTTAGGTGACTTCCCACCAAGGTTAAAAAGCGCTTCTTTCTCTTTGAGAAACAAAAATAATAACGCTACCATCACTGATTGAATCCTTTACGAACATACAAGTACATAGAAATATGATAAAGATGTTTCGCAGCTTCATAAAGAAATGAAAAGACAAAAAAAAAAAAAAATAAGATAAAAGAATAAAACTACCAAAAAAGAGAAGAAACACAAACTTATTTTCTACAACAGGCTGTAAAGCTATAAAGAAGATATCAACAATGACATACCCAAGAGAATTAGAAAAATTAACTTAGAAAGAAATTATTAAAATAATTACAAAGAATGCACTTTATTTTATTAGATAATCATCAAAATGTATTAATAAACTTTTCAATGTTTTGCTGATATTTTCATCATTAGAAAAGAAAGCTCTACATCATTGCAGATCTGATCAGTACATGCATCTTTTACTGAAAAATTGTTCCTGGAATGTTCAGTGAATATTGCTTTCAGGACACTTTCTTATTCTGACACAATACTGATTTTGATATTTTTTAAATTTCTAAATATGGATCTATAAAGTTGTTGCTGGTTTTTAATTTTCGGATTACAACAAAAACCCATGTAATATGTGCATATATTTTCACAAACGTAAAAATACACTGATCTACAGATCTTTTAAAATTTTTAAATCAATAAATATTTTATCATTTTATCATTAGCACCAGCAATGTAAAATTAAGTTTTAAACAAAAACAAAACAAGTAAAAAAAAAAACTTAAAAAAAAAAAAAACGATTAAAAGAATCGTTTTTACCAGCGGAAATTAGTCCCAATTTTTTCAGATTCTGATACCGATTCCAGCAAAAGTTCAGATTTTTCTGATTCCTGATTCTGATTAATCGTTCCAACACTAGTTAGAATGCATAGACTCTCTAACAGAAAATATTACATATTAGGAGCCTTGTTTCACGTGGGAAAGTCTAGAGGTCAAGAGTCAGAAAGGGACACTGTGGGGAAGTTATGCAAACCATGTAATTTTCACGCAAAGGTCTCTTTCTCTCTCTTAGCCCGTGAGATTTCAACCACAGCAGATGTGTCAGATAGCTCTCCCCAAGAAGGAGGAGGAGTAATAAGTGGCGAGACGAACTCTCTCTCTCTCCCACCCTTTCTCTCTCTCTCTCTCTCTCTCTATATATATATATATATATACATACACACACACATATATACATACATATATATACAGCAAATACATAAAGATATATGTACAACAGTAAAGATATTTCGCTAATAATTTCCTCTGATGAAAAGAAAGAGCATTCTTTGAAACTCCGCAGATTAAGGAGCACCCATCTTTAGAACTATTCCACCGAACAATAAAAACCGTTTGTATAACTCCACTTTGCAAATCTGTTCTTCTTATTATATATATATATATATATATATATATATATATATATATATATATAATCATCCACATACAGTACTATTTCGCTGCATCACAGCTCATCAGTGTGGCTAGACCAGCAACTACCTAAAGCCAGGATTGAAACTCGACCGTCTAGGCAATATTCAGCGTTACGTTGTTTGGCTACTACTGAGATGGGTATATAAAATTACAATGTTTAAACATTGTCCAAACGCCTAAGCTTTATTTGTTTAAACAAAGAGCATTACTTCTTACACTATTGGCAGTTTATTATTTCTTTCACTCTCCCATATATATATATATATATATATGGTTAGATCTGTCGACTGTCAACGCGATGGTTGTAGGTTCGATCCACGTCTGGGGAAAGGTGTATGTCTAGTCGCACTGATGAGTTGTGATACAACGAAACAGTACTGTATGTGGATGACATATATATATATATATATATATATATATATATATATATATATATATATATATATATATATCACATACATACACATGCGATATTGGTCTGTTTTCTTTTTTATCCTTTTAAATAAATTTTTTGTCCTTTTCTAAATCTTGTTTTTCAATGATAAATTCATTAAAGGAAATCATTTTTTATAAACACCCTAATAGGCTTATTAAGGTGCACTCAAATATTGTTTAGCATGAAGACTTTTAACCATATTTTTCAAAAGGCAATCAAAGAAATTTTATAATTTTATGAGGTAAGATTAAAAAATATCATAATAAAAATTATAAATATAGATATGTGTGGGAGCATTCACTAAATAAGAATAGAAAAACAAAGCAAATCTTATATATAAAACTCAATGTCGGTGCGTATGTATTTGTCTGATTTTTGTGTGTTTTCTCTAGAAAGAAAGGCTAAAAAATCTACTTAAAATCTAAAAATGTATTCTCATGCAAAATTTATCAGGAAAGACAATAGAAGTGTTTCCGAATCAATAAGTCCATGGTGGTTGGGGGAGGAGCTATGAAGGTAAAACCCCTTAAAACTTCAAATACATCCCATATTTAAATCATATGTATCAAATATTCTGGAGAAGACAATGGAAGTGGTCCTGAATCTCTAAGTACCCCCCAACCTAAAAGAGCTATGAGGACTGAACCCCTTTTAAAACTTCAAATATATCCTATTTTAATGAAAATTATATCATATGTATAAAATTCTCTGAGAAAGACAATGTAAATGGTCGAGAATCTTGACATTACACTATATGTTGGATATCTATGAACAAAAACCCCCTTGAAACTTGAAATACATATATCAAATTTTAATGAAATTCAGACCATATGTGTAAGACAGCTACTCAGTGAGTTTTCAACATTTCAGCTTCTTTCAATTATGTTAAGGGCCAAAAAAGGAGGAGGGGTAGAGTAAAAACAAAGTTTGGTTCCCACCAGTTTTGGCAAATAGCAAACAGAATCCTGAACAGAAGCGTGTATTCTATCCTAACCCCCCCCCCCAATATTTCCTCCTGTATCAGAAAAAGTGCTATGTGATATACAAATATCTGTGTGTGATGTTGCCAAGCTAATCAAAAACCTTGATTCCAGTAAAGCAACCGGCCCTGACGGTATTCCAATTATAGTAATAAAAACTTCAACCAGAACTAGCGCCCATACTTACATACTTACAAAACTGTTTAAACGTTGTCTTAAGGAGAATTGTTTCCCATCACCCTGGAAAATCTCATCAGTATGCCCTGTATATAAGAATTTAGGTGATCGCTCATCCCCCTCTCAGTACAGGCCAATAAGTCTCCTGTGTGTCATGAGTAAGTTGCTGGAATCTGTGTTAAATAGAGAAGTAATCAACCATCTCAGTAAAAATAACCTTCTTAGTGACACACAATATGGTTTCCGTTCTGCTAGATCTACAGCAGATGTGCTTACAGTTATATCTCATAGGATTAGTGAATCTCTCGATGGAGGACAACCTTTCTAGGGCAATTGCTCTTGACATATCAAGGGCCTTTGATAGTGTATGGCATAAAGGTTTACTTCACACGATCTCCAACTATGGTATAACTGGAAATGTCTTCTCAATTATTAAATCATTTCTCTCTGATAGGTTCATAAGAGTAGTAGTTGATGGGCAAAAATTAGAAGCTCACAGTATTAATGCTGGAGTCCCTCAGAGGTCCATCCTGGGCCCAACTCTTTTCCTGATCTACATTAATGATTTTCCAAATCACATCCTTACATCATTTGTAGACATTTATGCTGATGACACTACCATCTATGGTAGAACATCTAAGACAGTACACAACCAAATTCTCTCCGATTCTCTCTCCTCTGATCTTGAGCATGTGGTACAATGGGGAAAGGAGTGGCTGGTTATTTTTAATGCATCTAAAACCAAGCTTCTCTCTTTACATCATCAGCGTTATGATCCCCATCTGGCATCAATTGAAATGAATGGCTCTCGTCTTCAGGAGGCCTCAATTTTGATGAGCTTTTGGGCTTGACCTTTACTCCTGATCTTAAATGGAACACGTACATCAAATCTGTTGCCAAGGCCGCAGGAAAAATGGTCTGATCCTTCTATCGATCCAGTAGATATCACACTGCTGATGCAGTTCTCTATCTATATAAGAACTAGGTACGTCCAAGAATGGAATACTGTTGTCACATCTGGGAAGGAGCTGCTAGAAAGGACTTGTCCTGCCTTGATAGAGTTCAAAATAGACTTCGTAGCCTCGTAGGAGATGTCCTTTTCTCTTCGCTGCAACCTCTATCTCACAGAAGAGATGTTGCGAGTTTGTCTCTGCTTTATCGTTATTTTCATGGAAAGTGTCGACTGAGCTTCAATCTATGGTATCCCTCGCCAAACTTTTACAAGAAACACTCATCTAGCTGAAAACACTATCAATAATTACCTCCACTCTTTATCTGTGCCTATACCTAAATGTAGCTTCTTTCTTAGAACTGCACGCATGTGGAATTGTCTTCCGTTTTCCTGCTTTCCAGCTGACTACAATATGGGTGTCTTCAAGTCCAGTGTAAACAAGTTCTTGCTGAGCCGTTCCACTTGTTAACAAATTTACCGAATTTCTATTACTAACGATTACTATATTGTCCAATTGACTACTGTACACTCGTAACCCTTATCCTCGAGTGGTCTCTGGGCCTTTATAAGTGGTTATGCCTATGTAAAAAAGAAAATAAAATAAATTGAAATAGTATTATAAGCATAGTGAAAAAAGTACAAAGTAGTCATCCTCGTTCAATTCTGAGCAACGTCGGGTTTTCCATCCAGCTTTTAATAAGTTAAACGAAGTGGGAACGGCTATAAACCAGCAGGAATGCTAATTAAACTACCACAGGATATATTTAGGATATCAAATATCTAAAGAAGAAACACCACCTGACGATAAATAGCAGAAGTGACCACACCAAAAACACAAAAACTGAGTTAGAATCCTTGGGAGGTGGGAGGGGGTTGACGAACAAAGTTTCATAGTAAATATAACGTAATTTAAATAGAACCATTCACAAAGTTGCATAAAAATAACGTTTAGCTTGTGGGGTACATGCCGCAATGAAATGAAAAAAAAGATACACATATAAGTTTGTATAATGATTACAAATACTTCAACTGAAGAAATTTGAAAAAGGGGTAGTTGTTGTCCGTTTGTATATTGTGTACAAACGGGTATATGCTGGTGTGTTAATCACACCTAGTTGAATGTATATATACAACTTAGTTTTTTTTTTTTCATTTTATTTCATTCGAAGTTCTCAAGACTCAATAGACCCCCTTCTGTGGCTAACACTTGATCTACATATGTGATACGTTGATATTCGAATATTCGGATTTGTATTACTGTACACATAGATTCGAAAAAGTTGTCAAAAAACAAATATATAACAAATAAATGTTATCAAAGGCAAGATAAGTTACTTTTCTACCTAACTGGATATGTTCGTAGTGTTTTTATTCAATGTAACATGTTTATTACGCTCGAAAAACATACAGTGTTTACCGATGTATTGGAAAATTTAAAATGGCGCCCGACTATCTCTTTGGGACGGTAAGTTTGAGAAAAGGAATTATAAATTAAAAAAACTAGACAAAATACTGTTAAAAACTCGTTCAATATATTTTACCGTGACATAGGCTGACATATATTCGGTGGGTTTTTAACAGTATTTTGCATATTTTTTTTTATTTTTAACTCCTTTTCCTAAACTTACCGTGTTAAAGACAGATTCGGGCGCCATTTAAAATTTTCCAATACATCGGTAAACACTGTATGTTTTTCGAGCTGAATAAACATGTTACATTAAATAAAAACACTAAAATCATATTTAGTTAGGTAGAAAATTAACTTATCTTGCCTTTGATAACATTTATTTATTATATATTTGTTTTTTCACAACTTTTTCGAATCTATGTGTACGGTAATACAAACCTGAATATTCCATTAAATTTTTCATTTACCTCTCAAATGTTGAGTTCGTAGAGAAGTCAAGAAGATAATTTTCCTCTCCACAATTGATAATTTAAAATACATTATTTATTATTTATCGTGTTCTTACCAAATTCCAGTATGAGAATTCATCAATCGTGGAGTATTTACCTTTCAAGCAATTAGTTTTTGGAACGACCCTCGTGTGTATATATATATATATATATATATATATATATATATATATATATATATATATATATATATATATATATATATTATGGCAGTGTAGCTTAGTATTCTAGAAGTACATCCACTGAAACAACATGTCTCTGCCAGAAATTACTCAATGAGTTAACAGAGCAGGTATATTTAATTTATTTATACAAACATTGATGGCTACATATGTGCATACATGTTTCTGTAATCACCCGTTCTTGAGGAGACTACGACTTCAGGCCAAGAATTTTCCTCAAAAACTCTTTGAGGGAAATTCTTGGCCTGAAGACGTAGTCTCCCCAATAATGGGTTATTACAGAAACATGTATGCACATATGTAGCCATCAATGTTTGTATAAATAAATTAAGTATATATATATATATATATATATATATATATATATATATACACACACATATCTATCTATCTGCCTATCTATCTCTCTTTCTCTCTCTCTCTCTCTATATATATACACACACACACACACACACACACACATATATATATATATATATATATATATATATATATATATATATATGTATATATATATATACTAGCAGAAATACCCGTCGTTGACTGCGTTCAAAAACAGCCTACAAAAATGGACTGTGATTGATGAAAGTATGATAGGTTATGAAAAGGAGGGGGTTGTAAAGAGATGGGTTTTGATACTCAAAATATTTTCCTAAGCAAAATATGATGAAAGTAAAGATAATTTTCGCGAAAATATATTTTTTTATATCAACTTTGTTTCCATTCGTAGCCAAGAGTGACCAACAAATTGATGTTTCCTTACAAAGAGAAAATGTTATATACATATTGCATGATTATTAAAGAGGGATCAATGCAGGACAGAGCTGGTGATATATTCTGTTTATTATACAAACATTATTGGTTACATATGTGCATACATGTTTCAGTTACGTCCCAATTCAGAGATAACACTTCATCAAACCAAAAAAAGAATTGATAATATATCAATTCTTTTTTGGTTTGATGAAGTGTTGTCCCTGAATTGGGGCCCCACTGAAATATGTATGCACATATGTAGCCAATAATGTTTGTTTGTACAATAAACAGATTTTTTTTTTTTTTTTTACACAGTGATCACCACTTATCAAGGCCTGGAAGCCACTCAGGGATAAGGGTTATTGCAAGTACATTATGTTAGTGTGAAGATTTGATGAAGTGTTTACTTAAAGGGGCGGTTCATTAGGAATTTGTTAACATTGGACTTGAAGACATCCAAGTTGTAGTCCGGTGGGAAGCAGGCAGATGGAACAGAGTTTCACAGTGCAGTTCTAAGAAAGAAGCTTTGTTCATGGAATCCGCGTTTTGATTTAGGCACAGATATAGAGTGGGGGAAATTTTTCACAGTGGATTCAGCTAGACGAGTGTTTTTCGTGAAAGATTGGCGAGGGGGGACCAGAGATTGGAGTTCAGATGAGCACCTGCCATGGAAATAATGATAAAATAAGGATAGGCTCGCAACGTCTCTTCTGTGGGAGAGAGGTTGCAGGGTAGAGAAAAGGGCATCCCCCACCAAGCCACGAAGTCTATTTTGTACTCTGTCAAGGCAGGATAGGCTGTTTTTAGTAGCTCCTGCCCAGATATGGCAACAGTATTCCATCCTTGGACGTACTTGGCTTTTATATAGATAGAGAATTGCATCAGTAGTGAGATATCTTCTGGAGCGGTAGAAGGATCCCACCATCTTTCCAGCGACCTTGGCAACAGACTTGATGTACGTGTTCCATTTCAGATCAGTAAAGGTCAAACCCAGAAGCTTGTCAAAACACGGGGCCTCACCCAGACGAGAGCCATCCATCACAATTGATGCCAGCTGGGGATCAGAGCGTTGATGATGTAAGGATAGGAGTTTAGTTTTGGATGCATTAAAGGTAACCAGCCACATCTTCCCCCACTGAACCACGCGCTCGAGATCAGAGGAGAGAGAATCAGAGAGAACTTTGTCATTTACAGCCTTTGATGTGTTGCCGTAGATGGTCGTGTCATCAGCATAGATGTCAACGAATGATTTAAGTATGTGTTTAGGGAGGTCACTGATGTAGATCAGGAAGAGAGTTGGGCCCAGGATTGACCCCTGAGGGACTCCAGCATTTATATTGCAGGCCTCCGATTTTTGTCCATCTACCACTACTCTTATGAGCCAATCGGAGAGAAATGATTTAATGATTGAGAAAACATTTCCAGTCATACCGTAGCTGGAAATCTTGTGAAGTAGACCCTTATGCCATACCTTGTCGAAGGCCTTTGATATGTCAAGAGCAAGAGATTATATATATATATATATATATATATATATATATATATATATATTCTCTCGATTTGTGTTCATTTGACTTCAGTCGAAGTTTGCAGAAATCAGGAGTTAACACTTGATCTCTATATTCGATACATAGATATTCGAATATTCCCTTAAATTTTGTTTTACCTCTCAAATGTTGAGTTAGTGCAGAAGTTGAGAAAATAACTTTCCTTTCCTCAATTGATAATTTAAATATGTTATAGTATACATTACTTGTGATATCTTGTTCTTACCGGATTCAGGGATGAGAATTCATCTAGTCTGGCAGAGTATCCAACTTCATGCTGTTACTTGAGGTAACATCACTTGGAAAAGGTACACCATTCCTCATGAGAGCCAGTGGGGTCTAGCCATATCAACATCTTATTTGAGCCGTGAATACTATGTGATTTGGAACATTTAGTCAGGGTTTACTTGTGGGGAAATGTATCATCATGCCAGGTTGCCCTGACAAACCCCTGTTCCAAGAGACCTTAGATACTCGAGGATAGTGTCTAGTAGCTATTCAAGTTCTCTCCAGTAAGCATTCAACTTCTCATCTTAAGTTTCATTTTACTTCTGTCAAAGTTCTCAAAATTATGGGGGGGGGGTCCCTTTCTAGGGGCTAATACTTGATCTTTATATGAGATACATACATATTTGAATATTCCATTAATGTTCTCCTTTACATCTCAAACACTGAGTTAGTAAAAAAGTTGGGGACATAATTTTTCTTTTCCCAAATTGACTATTTAAATATGTTATAGTATACCTTTCTTATGGTCTCTTGGTCTTATTGGATTTCAGGGCAAGACTTCATCTAGTCTGGTGGAGTATCCAACTTTGTGCTCTTACTTGAGATAACATCACTTTAGAAGGTGTCCCATTCATTGTAAAAGTTAGTGTAAGTTAGCCATGCTGAGGAGATATTATTTGGGCTACGAATACTATGTGATTTTTAATGTTTTGTTTTACTTGTAGAGAAAAGTATCCTCTTGACAGATTGTCCTGACAAACCCGTGTATAGAGACACCTTAGACACTCGAGGATAGTGTCTAGTAGGCATTCAAGTTCTCTCCAATAGGTATTCAAGTTCTTCCTTTTAGCTGGTGTGCGAGACTATGTGTAAGTGAAGTTCTATGTATAAGCCAGTATTGTACATATTGTTCATGATGTTTAATGTATTTGTACAGCTTGGATGACTGTAGGTTTGAAACCTTTGAGGCTGTGTGTGTGGGGGGGGGCACCGTTATTCCTATCTGCTCTGTTGTAATAACGTCTGCCATGACTAACCGTTTATAGATGCGAAGATTAATGTGTCAAATTCCTTGGTTGACTGCTTACTGTCTTTGCAGTCGCTGCTAGTTTATATTTTGTCATGGACAACCAGTCACAAAAATCTGTCTGTTTTCATGCGAAAAAGAATTCTAAAGCGTGATCAGGTTTTTAACTGTAGTTCAACTATACGGGGACAGAAGAGAGCACATCATACACCTTTTTTTTTTTTTTGTTGTCCAATTTCGTATACACAAAAATGTAATGACGTACTTTTGAGGTATGTCTTATTTTTTTTATTGACGCTAAAATAGAGGATTAAAATCCTTTAAGTTTAATTGGACATAAAAGACAAACTTTGAAACCTTGAAAAAGGAACTAAATAAAGAGAATGACAAAAATTTTGATCTGTCATGTTGTTGTTGTTGTTGTCATGATCTCATAAAATAATGACAACACCAACAATAATAATAATCTATATATTAATACGATAGCGTTTTGTGTTCTTTTGTGTGTTACGCTTACATCCGAGTCGTTTAATTGTTATGTTCTTTTATTTCTAATTAACCAAGAATTCTTCATAAGTTTTGGTTTTGGTTTTGGTTTCGGTCTCGACTATGGCTGAAGGAACTCAAGTTATATATATATATGATGATGGCCCAGGATTGACCCCTGAGGGACTCCAGCATTTATATATATTTTTTTTTTGTTTTTCATAAATTTTTATTTTGGTTTCGATTCGAGCTTATGCACCAAAATCATATGGATATATTTTTTTTATTTTTGAAATCGCAACTTCATAACATATAAAAATCGATAGAACATTCACTCTATAATAATATATACGAAATGTGCAAGAATTAAAGTATCATATTTAAGCGTACTTTACGACTGGGCTTTGCTAGACGTTCGTGCTAGTTTAGATAAATACTTTTGCAGTTTTAACAAAAGAGCTACAATAATATCAGAGTGTCTCCATTTACGCTGAACATCTACAGAATGCTAACATCAATATATTACATATGAATGAGTCCCCTGTGGAATTTCCACAGGTCTCGCTAGTAATAATAATAATAATAATAATAATAATAAAATAAAATGGCTGAAATATTAAGGAAAACCCTTGAATGTGGAGACTAATACACATAAGTCACATACACGAGCTACTGCAGAGACAAAACATGAGGGATCGTTACATGGAACCAAGAATATTGAAGATGCATATTCATAAGTTCTCTATGCTGTCTCCTATCCCCTCCCATTACCCAATCACAGCCCCCCTCCAAAAAAAAAGAATGATGCCAAATAGCCAAGAAGGGTTAAGGAGGATGGAAAGACCGAGAAGTGAGTACTAACCAAACCTTTGCAGGACAAGTATGGAGAGAACTGGGACCTTGAGGAGACTTATTGCCATTCAAATTCCAATAGAGATCAATGGCCGCTGCTAGCGATAAATCAATGGTAAGCGGCTGTTGCGATAATGCAAATTCATTTGCAAATGATATCAGAAGAGATGGAGAGTACTGGGAAACTGTGGAGACTTGTTGTCACCCAGCTTCCAGGGAACACCACAGGTTGTTTTCAAGGAGAGATCCTTTATGACTTGTGTGAAAGCTCCTTATGAGCCAATAATAATAATAGTAAAATTGTTATAAAATGGATCTTGCGAGTGGTATGACACAAATATGAAGAAATAATTAGATGAAAACGATTATATGTAAATCAACAATAATAAATTATTTATTATACAATTTGCGACTGAAAAGAATTACTTTAAAAAGATTTTTATTTTTACTATGGTTTAAACTTACAATTCTTTAAGCTTGAAAACATGCTTCTTTTAGAGCTGATCGCCCATGATATTAAAACGGTTTGAAAGCAAATGCCCATTGAATTATTTCCTTGTTATCGGCTGATAAAAATCAGGGACAGATAACTCTGCGCCCAAAAAAGGTAAAAGGGATAACTTTAGGATAGAAGTTATCGACTTTTAAATATAAAAAAATATTTAGCTCCTTTTTTAAATATAAAATATTTAAGGATATTATTTTCTATGTGAAATTTGTTATCCATTTAACACAAACAACAGGTCACAATGTTAAAACAATGGCATATAATTCAAGGGTATTCATTTAAATTATTAAAGATAATTGTGTGTGTGTGTGTGTGTGTGTGTGTGTGTGTGTGTGTGTGTGCGCGCGCGCGTACGTGCGTGTGCGCGCGTGCGTATGTGTGTGTGTAAATTTATGCTAGTGAGAGAGTTCATATGCATTTGCAAACAATTTTTTGAATATGTAGTAGTAACAGCAGTCAGTCTTTCAGAATGTTAGTTTGTTCAAATGAAATGCTGGAACTGCAGAAGTTGTTTCGTCATTCGCATTTGAAGTGAAGTGCTGTAATTAGCTTAGTGTTGCAAGCTGTGCACGTTCAGGTGAAACTGGTTTACCATTTTTTATAATTAAAATATATTTTATTTCTGACTCCAAAATATTGGTGTTTATACAAAAAATGTTTATAATAAGTAGTACTGGTCATTTCTTTTCAGTCTATCTGTATTTAAAAATAACAAATGTCGATTTCACATTGTTCATGCCTTGGAACGTTGATGTTGTTGAAAGAAATACGGGATTTCTTTTCTTCTTTGGTTTTTGTTGATTTTCTGAATTCCTTTCTTTTAAAGTTCCATGATTGTTTTAATGGCGAGCTAGGAGAATGAAATCTGGTTGAATGCATTGGACTGAAATTCAGCTCAACAAACCACAGTTTGTTCCTTATCATCATTTTCTCACCAACTGCAGTGTTTCGTTTTTGCCATCGTTTATTTATTTTAGTTCTGGTCATTTGATTGGAAGACAGGGGGACCCTTGTCATTATCGTCCTTTTCCGGATATGTTCATGTTTCTTAGGGGTTAGGTAGCTCTGATTGATCTCTCCATTGATTAGCCATTGGTAAAGTAAATAAAGGAAAAGAAATAGAAAGACAAATTGGTTCTAAGTTACTGAATAATTCCAAATGCAAAAAAAAAAAAAGCAAAGTGTTTCAACATTAATGGAAGGGCAAATCAGATCCTTCGTAACAATGTCAATTACTACAAAAGAAAATGTTCAGAAAAAACAAAGTTCCTATTGCGAAATGGACATTAAACTGCGATATTAGAAAGAAATGGGTCCATATCGATCTGTAGCAGTTATATGACAAAGATTTATTTTCCCTTGTATGTACACGCGTAACAATCAGTTGTGATTTGGTTGGTGAAAACAAGTACATCTAAACTCTCATAATGATGCACAGGCAACTAGCGCATTACTGCACAATTCCATTTCTGCAAAACTGGTTGGCACAAAAGTATAATCCAGTTCCTGAAAAGACATCGTGGAGCTTGATACTAAAACAAATTCTCGTTCTTTGCAAGGAAATTACAAGACGAGATGGAACTCCAGAACTCAATATTTTATCATTACCTAAAGCCCACCTACCGAGCTAACTTGTCTTACATTCTTGTGTTTCTGTTTTAATCAAAGTGAATTTTATTATAGTGAAGATGCTGGTATTTTTATCTGGAACTCTGGTGATTCTATTATTCTCCTTCATCTCAAGATAGATAGACCGAGACATGGCCACCTTTATAAAATGGTTATCTCCATCTCCGGCTAGCGATTCTATTCTTCAACTCATACAAACAACTTTCAATAGATCATCATAAGACTGGGAGAGTATACAGGAGAAATAGATAAATATATTACATGTTCATTCATTCTTTTTGCAGACTGTTATCCTCATCTTTACAGTTGTTGTTGTTGTTTCACCAGATTTTTTTTTTTATTTACACAGGCATCACCACATTATCAAGGCCAAGAGGCCAATCAAGGATAAGAGTTAAAGAGTGTACAGTAGAAATTGGACAATATAGTAATAATTAGTAATGAAAATTCGGTAAATTTGTTAACTTATATGGAACGGCTCATCAAGAACTTATTTACATTAGACTTGAAGACAACCATATTGTAGTCAGCCGGAAAGCAGGAAAACGGAAGACAATTCCACAGGCATGCAGTTCTAAGAAAGAAGCTTTGTTCATGGAATCTACGTTTAGGTTTAGGCACAGATAAAGAGTGGGGGGGGAATTATTGATAGTGTTTTCAGCTAGATGAGTGTTTCTTGTGAAATTTTGGCGAGGGGGGACCATAGACTGAAGCTCAGTCGAACACTTTCCATGAAAATAATGATAAAGCAGAGACAAACTCGCAACATCTCTTCTGTGAGATAGAGGTTGCAGGGAAGAGAAAAGGACACCTCCTACGAGGCTATGAAGTCTATTTTGAACTCTATCAAGGCAGGACAAGTCCTTTCTAGCAGCTCCTGCCCAGATGTGGCAACAGTATTCCATCCTTGGACGTACCTGGCTCTTATATAGATAGAGAATTGCATCAGCAGTGAGATATCTACTGAATCGATAGAAAGATCAAACCATTTTTCCAGTGGCCTTGGCAACAGATTTGATGTACATGTTCCATTTAAGATCAGGAGTAATGGTCAAGCCCAGAAGATTGTCAAAACTTGAAGCCTCCTGAAGACGAGAACCATTTATTTCAATTGATACCAGATGTGGATCAGAATGTTGATGATGTAAAGAGAGAAGCTTGGTTTTAGATGCATTAAAAATAACCAGCCACTCCTTTCCCCATTGTACCAACTCATTGATTTTGACCAACTCATCTTCTGGCCCTCTTTATGTGATTAACTGGGACAAGATAGGAATGCAGAGTCTTGGAATTGTATCCCCAGTAATTACTGCCTTCCATAGTTGTTGTGTCACCACGTTTTGGCCAACTAATCCCCTGACTTGGTTGGGTAGGATTGAAACCGCTATCTTCAGATAATGCTCACTTGGAACTGTAGTGCCCCTATCCACTGCATCACAGACCCCTGAAGGGCTTTATCCCATGATGGTTAATCACCTGAAGAAAGTCAGAGGGTGAGTTGGCCGAAACGTGGTGAAACAAAACCTATGACGATAAGGATAACAATCCACAAAAAAAATGAATGCACATATTATGAAGCCTCATCTCAAAGGATTGCAAAAATAAAAAATAAAATATTATATCGTCAAGGATGAGAGTTCATATAGAAACATTGTTTTAATTTGAATAAAATAAAATACGCATCTAGTGCGCTTGAAAGCCAAATCACAACGTAATATTAGGAAAATAAATAAATATTTTACTTGTATGAAATTTATCACAAATATATTTCAGAGGTATACTCCATCTTCAGTGTGTTGTTTTCTTTCTTTCTTTTTTTTTCCTTTTCTTATATTTGTGATAAATTTCAAACAAATAAAATATTTGTTTAGTTTCCTAATATTACGTTGTGATTTGGCTTTCATGTGCACTAGATGCGTATTTTATTTTATTCAAAATATTATATGTTATTTGGTCATCCTCAGCCAAAATAGTCTGACTTTCATAAATAAATCCTTGTAGGGATTAATAGATTATGTTTATTCAAAATTTTTCTTTGTTTCTTTTACAAGTTGAGAAGAGGGTCTGTAACGACAGTGCCATCACTTGAGTCATTGCACTTTGTTGTTATATCAAAGAAAAGTCCTTTAGATTTTTTCTACTTAATCTTTTGTTTCTTTTTTGCCCAAATTGAAGCCTTGAGTCAATTACAATGACAGGATGTTTGTCCTTATTTCTATTTTAAGTGAGAGACAGACTGACCCGAAATTAACCTGTGCATTCGAAAAAAAATCTCACGAAAAACTGCTTTGTTTTTTGTTTTACAATATTAAAGTTTATTTTAAATTATGAATTCTGACCTAGATGAACCATTTCTCATCTTCCTATCAGTGATGTTCAATGTTGCTCATTTCTTGCTGATGTTACGTTTATTCAATTGAACGCGTTGAATGCAACATACTTATACATTAACAAGAAGTCCCAGTTTTAGATGCTGCCTTACATGTGTATGAAAGGCTTCGTCAGTCAGTCGGTCTCTCGGTGGGTCTGACCATTACCACCGAGAGAGTAGGCTGGTGAACATGACAGCGTAACGTCACTTTCTGATCAATTTGTAGGTATAGAAAGTTTCCGGTATTC
Organism: Euprymna scolopes; assembly: GCF_053919585.1. Lineage (NCBI taxonomy): Eukaryota > Metazoa > Mollusca > Cephalopoda > Sepiida > Sepiolidae > Euprymna > Euprymna scolopes. Next base: position 67,221,930 of record NC_136484.1, on the reverse strand, counting down.
AACTGTGTGGTCTCGCTAACAGGCATAAAAAATATGACTACCGATTGTTATCGATTGTTCATGGCTACCAATATGTGTTACCGATTGTCCATGTATGTTCTAAAGAGAAAGAACAATTCTCCATTTGGGTAATAATTATTATAATTGCACATTGGGATAATTTTAATCTAACAAAATATAGCAAGTGAACTAGTTTTCGAACTTTTATTTCTATCGGAGAAAGTCGAATATTTCATTTTTTTTTTTTTTACTGCAAAACAAACAATTTTTATATAATATTTTTCAGTCCGTTCTTTTAATAATAGATGAAACTTTTCACTGAGTATTTCCAAATATTTTAAAGTTAGCATTTTTCACGGCATTTTTTTTTTTTTTTTTTTTTTTTACGATCGGTGAATTTTCACTATTTTAGCACCTGGCGTAATTTATTTCTTTGAAATATATTTAAGACTTCAAGTTTTTGTTTTTTTATAACATTTTAACTGTAAATAATTTACAAGACGGGCTTGTTTTATTATACACATAGATTCGTAAAAATTGTCAAAAAACAAATATATAACAAATAAATGTTATCAAAGGTAAGATAAGTTACTTTTCTACCAAACTGGATAAATTTTTAGTGTTTTTATTTAATGTAAAGTGTTTATTCGGCTCGAAAAACATTCAGTGTTTACCGATGTATTTGAAAAATGCAAATGGTGGCATGCTTGCTGTTGCACACAGTAAGTTTGGGAAAACGAGTTTAAACAATAAAATTATACAAAATACTGTTAGAAACTCGCTCAATATATGTTACCGCGACATAGACAGACATATATTCGGTGGGTTTCTAACAGTATTTTGTATAATTTGTTTGTTTGAATTCATTTTCCCAAACTTACTGAGTTCAATAGCAAGCATGCTGACATTTTTCTTTTTAAAATATATTGATAAACATTGTATGATTTTCGAAGCGATTACACGTTTTAAAGTGAGTAAAATCACTAAAAAACCTTTTCAGATAGATAGGAGAGTAACTTATCTTGCCTTTGATAACATTTATTTGTTATATATTTGTTTTTTAACAACTTTTTTCGAATCTATGTGTACGGTAATACAAACCCAAAATTTAATTTAACTTGAAAATAATATTTAAAATACACGTGCGTACACTGCACAAGAATCTTTGTATAATAACAAGGGTGCTTGTGCAGTGTACATAATAATAATAATAATAATAATAATAATAGTAATAATGACATCGACTGGTGCCACACCAACTAGTTGTGAAGGGTCAGGGAGGATGGAAAGACCGTGGTGGAAGAGTACTAACCAAATCTCCACTGGAAGTGTGCAGTTCAAATCTGATACCTTGGGAAGGCATTTTCTCACTCAAACCCCAAGAAACACCAATGGCCGATGCCAACGAGAAATCAGTGACAATGGCTGTTGCGATAACATGCAATCATCTGCACAAGTGGTCAAGAGGTGGAGAACACTGGAAATCTGGAGAGACCTGTTGTCACTTGGTCTCTAGGGAATACCACAGGTTACTGCCAGTAAGCGATCACTGATCATGGCCTGTGAGACAACTAATATGCTACATATTTTGATGAAAAATATGGGGAAAAAATGGACATAGAAGAACAGAAAACCAAAACTTTAAATATAATTTCTGTATTTAAAGTAATAATTATTTAAATATTTCAACATATAATCTTGTGGGCAAAATCCAGCTTCCCAATAAGGGGCACTCTGGATAGGAACAAAAATAATCTCAGTTATGAAAGATTTCTCCTCCACCGATCGAGGACAGAAAGGTAAAGTGTAGCATCAAAACAGATACTACACTGTGATCTTGTTCCGAAGGCCAAAAAATATTTGTGTTTAATGTTTCCTTAATTAAATAATTAAATTAATGTTTAATGTTTCCTTAATTAAATAATTAAATTCATAATTCAGTTTTATCAGTATTAAATTGTATATTGCTTTAAAATTACTTAATTTTACATAAATAATATTTATATTTTATATTGAATAAAGTTTAGTTTCAGTATTAATCGAACTGTGTTCCTTTTTCTTTTTAAAAATGTTTTCTTGCTCTTTTTCAAATGGCCCTCATATAGTACTGACAGTCTGACAAATTTTACCTACATTGCCTGCAGAGATTTTCCAGTTAACAGGCCTTCTTCTTACTCTCGGTGGTCGTGGTCTGACCTGCTTTATTTTGAAAATAAGAGAATACTCGTCTCAGGACGGGTAAAATTAATTCCCCTGAAAGAACAGTTTTGCACTACTTTCATCTGCCATTATGAAGATTTTAATCAAGATACAAAACCTTATGTCTACAGCGTGGAACGATAAAATTGTCGCCCTAGAAAAGACAGCATGATTCCATTTCCGTTTGAGGAAAATCGTTTTTTTGTGTTTTTTTTTGTTGTTGCAGACCATCTACTAGTTGATCAGTTGTGTACAAATCCCAAGAACGATAGCAGCCTTCTATATCTGAAAATGACACAATGTTCAACGAGCGATATCAATTCAAGTTATAACAACAGGATCAATGCCAGCACCCTCAAAATGCAAATTTGAATGGTTCAAGGGCACAGCTCAACATATCGGATGACAGACACATGGTTATGGTCTTTGATGTGGTTTCAAGTAAGGGCCACATCATGCCACCTCACATCTTCGAAGTCAGCTTGAAAGTCACCACTAAAGTGTACCTGGATGTGCTGAAGTGTGATGATCCCCTGGTGCAATCAGGTGGCCGCTGACAGACCCTGGTTGAGGCAGCAGGATTCAGCACTGGCCCACAAGTCCAAAGAGACCCAGGCTTGGCTTCAGAATGGGTGCTGCGACTTTCTACCCTTCTCTCACTGCTCACCTGCCCTCTTCCTCTGACCTGAACCCGATAGACTACTTCGTTTGGTCATACGTCGAGAACGTCACCAACATGCCCTCCCACAACACCAAAACCAGCCTGATCACTGCCACACATCGTGTATTCGCCGAGCTCCTGCCAGCGTTTGTAGAAAAGGCATGCTTCCGGTTTCGGACCTGTATCAATACGGTGATCGAGGCTGAAGGTGGCTACATTAAATAGATGTCAGCTCTACTACATAATCAAGTTACATTAATTGATTTTTTTCAATAAAATTTTTAAAATAAAGCTGTAGTGTTGTTTTCTTTAGAGCGACAATTTTAGGATGCTACCCTGTAGAATCCTTATTCTAATTTTGATAAAAATCCATAAAAAAATGTTGGTTCTAGAAAATGTCTGATATTTAAGGCTTATGCTGAAGGGGATCTTAAGAAGGAATTGAAATTTAGGGAATCTTGCTTAATTGGTGTCTAATAATGACTATGAATCAATGTAAATCTGATATTTATAAATTTTCAAATGAGAAATTGTGCCAACATTATCCCCTTGAAATCCGTTTGAAATATTCAAAGAAACTGAAATATGGGTAATATTTATTAATTAATGTCTAATACCTATTGTTAAAATTTTATAAATATTGTAGGTATCTGATTTTTCACGAACATCTTCCACTCCATTTTTATATATTTAGCATAAAACTACATTAAACTAAATAGAACCCATATTTTGATCCCTTGTGCCTAGCAGCTGTGTTTAAAAATTCATAACAATTTGTCATTAGTTTAGAAGTTAATCGCATACTTATAAATACAGGGTGACCAAAAAAAAAAAAAAAACATAGAACGTATATCTAGAACATATGCTGTAGAACGGAGAAAAAAAGGCCAAAGACCCTAGTGTTTTGATGTGATGTTTTGAATATAATAAACTAGTTATGACCAAAGTTTCATTTCATTCAGACAAAACAGTAAGAAACGGGGTCTAATTAGAGTTGGGGCCTGTTTTTGTTTGGGAGTCACCCTGTATATAAACATATTTAGTTTTATAAATATAATATATATAATAAATAAACATAATATGTATAATATCTATTATAATAAAGTCGTATTCCTGTCTGTTTGTTTGTTCATAATTTCATTAATATGCACAAAAGGTATACTTTTTCACGAATTGATTTTCATATTGAAATATATTTATTAATTGATGTCTAATATCTTGTTAAAAATTCACAAAAATATCTGAATTTTCAGTAAAGGCTAACAGCCGTCTTCCAAATTCATAACGATCCGTTAAACTAGTTTAGCAGTGAATCCTGTAACAGATGTAACTTTATAAAGACAGAAAAAAACATTTCCTTTGTTCTGTTCCGCTTTATTTTGAAATTGCAATTTTTTTTACGTTTGTGATGCGTTTTTGGAAATAATATTTTCTTATGGTTTGTTATGCTTATGCTTGAAAGAACATTTATAATAGAGCGTGGACGCATGTATGCAAATCGTGAGCCGCATACGAAGTACGTCACAGTAGGGTAAAAGACAAAGGACAGAGATCACGTTAGAGACCGACGAGGACGTTTGGGAGCACGTTAGAGACGTGACTGACATCATAGCTGTAACGAGAAGTCACACATGCCAGGAGAATGAGTAAAGGCCGTAAATGACAAAGTTCTCTCTGATTCTCTTTCCTCTGATCTTGAGCGCATGGTACAATGAGGGAAGAGGTGGCTGGTTAGGTTTAATGCATTTAAAACCAAGCTTCTATCTTTACATCATCAACGCTCTGATCCCCATCTAGCATCAATTGAAATGGATGGCTCTCGTCTTGGGGAGGCTCCATGTTTTGACAAGCTTCTGGGATTGACCTTTACTCCTGATCTGAAATGGAACACGTACATCAAGTCTGTTGCCAAGGTCGCTGGTAAAATGGTGGGATCCTTCTATCGCTCCAGAAGATATCTCACTGCTGATGCAATTCTCTATCTATATAAAAGCCAAGTATGTCCAAGGATGGAGTACTGCTGCTACATCTGGGCAGGAGCTGCTAAAAACAGCCTATCCTGCCTTGACAGAGTACAAAATAGACTTCGTAGCTTAGTAGGGGATGCCCTTTTCTCTTCCTTGCAACCTCTCTCCCACAGAAGAGACGTTGCGAGCCTATCTTTGTTTTATGGTTATTTCCATGGCAAGTGCTCGTCTGAGCTCCAATCTCTCGTTTCCCCTCGCCAATCTTTCATGGAAAACACCCGTCTAGCTGAAACCACTCTCAATAATTTTCCCCATTTTTTATCTGTGCCTAAATCAAAACGTAAATTCCATGAACAAAGCTTCTTTCTTAAAAGTGCACTGTGGAACTGATTTCCACCTGACTACAACTTGGATGTCTTCAAGTCCAACATAAACAAATTCCTGATAAACCACCCCCTTAAGTAAGACACTTTATCAAATCTCCAATACTAATGATTACTACGATATTATCCCATTTATTACTGTACACGCAATAACCCTTATCCCTGAGTGGCTTCCGGGCCTTGATAAGTGCTGACTACCATGTAAAAAAAAAGAAAGAAATGTTATTGTCATAAAAAATAAAATGGAGTCGAGTTATTACTTGTCCTATGTTCTTTTAGACATACTCTGCTACGTGTTGGGTCTACGTGAGTAAGCATGTATTATGTCACAAATTTTTTTTTGTCTTTTTTTTAATTTAATTTTTTTTTTACTATTGAATCATCACTTATCAAGAAAAAAGAGCCATTCGAGGATAGGGAATTATGAGACTGGATTGATTGTCAGCTGAAGAATGAGGAAAACTGTAGGAACACTGTTAAGAACTTATTATTTATGGGGCAGTTTTACCAAGTATGTGTTAACATTGAACTTGGAGGCGACCAGGTTGTTATCTGATAAGAAGTAGCTCTGTGGCAATGTGTTCCCTAGGCAGGATATTTTTAAAGAAGCTATGTTGATAAATATAAACATGATGCTAGGAACATTTGGGGAGAAAGTAAAGTTTTTTTTTTTTGATGTGGTAGTAAATGAGTTCCTGTTGTGAATGTTGTGAATGTCTAACATCTCGTTTGTAAGGCGGAAACTGCAGCAAAGAAAAAAGATCATATATATATATATATATATATATATATATATATATATATATATATATATATATAAAATTATTTTTATTTTTTTACTATAATAATTAAATACCTACAGACACTAGTATTTCATCCTTTCGGGAATGTTCAGTGCAGGATGTCACGATTAACACCAGTCGAACAATTCGAACTTGGAAACACGAGACATCTCTGGCTCGGTTAGCAAAGACAGTATCCATATATATATATATATATATATATATATATATATATATATATATATATATATATATATATATATATGTATATATATACAAGTCTACAGTTCAAATTCCAAGATGTTAAAATGTTCAATTTTTGACAGCACCTGTTTCGTAGTGCAGAACCATTCATGTAATTAATATATCAATTTTAAAATCTTTTCTGCCCTGGCTCATCAGAAGAATAGGAACTCACCAACTTTAAAAGAAAATAAAATGAATATGGGCATGATTATATAAATCAGAAAAAAAATTGGAAGAGTAGTTGCAATTGTGTTTTGTGATATTTACGCCATCTTTGAATTGAACATTTTAACATGCTGAAAGAAATAAACGGTAAGATGGACAACATCTTAGAATTTGAACTATAGACTTTTTGTCATTTATTTTTGTATGCTCTGTAGTTACATCGAGTTTCATAAATTAAAGGATTAGTATAAATAAAGGGTGAAATATAATTGAATAATCATATTTTCCCATATATATATATATATATATATATATATATATATATATATTATAAAGCTGAATGTGTGTGTGTGTGTGTGTGTGTGTGTGGTCACGAATAGGCTCCTATATGGTTGACTATTTAAAAAAACTGATTACATATAATGATAGAAGATGTATCGAGGTCAGGAATGGGTATGTTTGATCTGGCAGAACGGTGGTTCATAAAAATTGTGGGGTCTTCGTTTGCGCCTGGCCCCCAAAGTATGAAAATAAAAAATGAAAAAAAAAAACGTTTACAAGAGTTTTTTTATATAGATGTACATAAGAATACTTTGATAAGTATGTTTCAACTTTAATAGGGATGGTATAATTAAATTGTGGGGTCTGCATTCGCGTCTGTACTCTATGGAAATATGGCACAAACTTTAACAAAGACTTTTCATATCTATTTGCGTAAGTATACTTTGATAATTATGTTTCAGTTTAAAGAAATATGGTATAATAAAATTATTGGGTGTTCGTTCGCGCCTGACCTCCATAGAACGTAAATATGTCACAAAGTTTAACAAGGTTTTTTAAAAGGGGTGAGGGTCCACAATAACACCTTAACTTTAATCTGTTTAAGCTTTCTTTTTGTCAGTGTACTAGAAGGAATTCAGTTGATTACAACCCTTTGTGCATGTTCTTTACATTACAATAGTACAACCCTGAATCCGACGGCGCAATACTACACTTTTCAATACTGTAAAACTGAAACGAAGCTGTTCTGCTTGAAAAGGGCGCCATTTTCTTCTTATTCATATTTATATCGATTCTTTACTTTAAAAAACTAAAGTAATTACGTGTTTACTTTTTTAATATCCCATTTTTCTGTTTTGGATTATTTTACTAAAGTAAGTAAAGCTTCATTATTTTTCAAAACTGTTTTTGTTTCTTTGTTTTTCGATATTTCGTCGATATTATTTAGTAAGAGTGTTTAGCAGAAAAGCCAACAAACGACTACCCCCCAAAAAAATATACAAGAAATAAATGTTACCATAGTCAATAAATTCAGTTCATGTTTTTTTTTGTTTTGAAATAGTTTTTAATGCTCTTTACTTGAAATAATTTCAGCGAACCGAAATTAAAACGAAATTTGAGGCGATAACTACTTAAATGAATTTTTATATAAACTACACATACCATAATTGAATATTCCTCAAGCACAAAATAACGGAAAACATTAAAATATGTTTATAAATATTCCTTACGTTGACGGAACCCTCTTAAATTGTTAACACAGAATTTTCAGGTGCCCCTCCTTCAAATTGAAAACGGGGCTCTCCATTTCAAAGTCGCTGCCATTTTGATTTGTTTTTTAACCGGTTCGTGAATTAAAGAAATAATTTTTTTTTTTTACAAACTACTTAAAACTACAAACCAATGAACTTTTCTACCATAAAAGTAACTTTTATTGACTATGGTAACATTTATTTCTTGTATATTTATATTATTATCTATATAACATTTTCTCTTTGTAAGGAAACATCATATTATTGGTCACTCTTGGCTACGAATGGAAACAAAGTTGATATAAAAAAAATATATTTTCGCGAAAATTATCTTTACTTTCATCATATTTTGCTTAGGGTAAAATTTTTGAGTATCAAAACCTATCTCTTTACAAGTCCCTCCTTTTCATAACCTATCATACTTTCATCAATCACAGTCCATTTTCTGTAGGCTGTTTTTGAACCCAGTCAACGACGGGTACTTCTGCTAGTATATATATATGTATATATATATATATATATATATATATATATATATATATATATATATATATATATATATATATATATAGGTTTGAGATGTTCAAAAGTCGGGACTAATGAAAACAACGAAGTTGTTAGATAGAGCTCAATAAAAAGAGCAAAATATTTTAAAAATTTTATTTGAAGCTAAACAGTTACATATGTTCGCTACAAATAGCCATCTGTTTCAATCAATGAGACTTTCTCAGGCGATCCGGAACCTCTCAACGCCACAAAGAAAAATGGAAAAAAATTGAAAGAAATTGAAATTGTTTTTTTGAAGAGCTCTTTTTCTCATTTTTTCAATTTCTTTCAATCTTTTTTTCCAATTTTCGTCGAGAGGTTCTGGGTCGCCTGAGGAAGTCTCATTGACAGAAACAGATGGCTATTTGTAGCGACCATATGTAACTGTTTACCCTCAAATAATATATATATATATATATATATATATATATATATATATATATATATATAGAGAGAGAGAGAGAGAGAGAGAGAGAGAGAGAGAGATAGATAGATAGATAGATAGATAGATATTTAAATATATACGGCAATGAAGCTACACAGAATGTTCCATGTTTCATTCCAGCAAGGACGTCAGGCAAAAATTTTAGACTGACAAGTTCATACGACTTAATACTGTCAAGTGAGTACTGAAAATAGATATATAAAATATTATATCTACTTATTAAATTTTCAGTGGATCAGAAAAGAATAGAAGAGCAATGTTATATAAAAATTAAAAACCTAGCATAAGAACATTAGCTTAGAAATAAAAAAATAAAAAAATATACTATAGGTAAATAGAGGCTGAATAGAAAGTAATAAATAGAGATGAATAGAAGAAATATACAAAAGAAAAGAAAAAATATATAGGGATGAATAAAAAAACGATATATATATATATATATATATATATATATATATATATATATATATATATATATATATATATATATATATACTTATTTCTGTGGAAATATATTTTCTTATATACCAATCCTTATTTAAGAAGCTCAATTTAATTGCAGAGCAATATAGTGAATAAATAACAAAAACTACATTCCAAAGTTCATGACGTTGACCATCTTTTAATTTATTACTTTAATTCAGTTGATTTCTGTTTCGTAGCGCAAAATCAATCATTTAATTATTATATCAATCAGTGAATCTATTATGCCCTTAACTCATCAGAAGAAATAGCAACAATCAATCAGTCAAAAGGAAATAAAGTGCGTTTTGACATGATTAAAATCCGAAAATTGGAAGAGAAGTTGTAAGGTATTTTCAGCTTCTCTTCCAATTTGCATGTGCAAATCATTCACATTATGTTAAGAATAAGTAGGTTTGAAAACACTTTTTAAAGAACGTGTCAAGCCGACCGAATGGTTATCGTACTTGACTCACTATCTTTAGGTTTTGGTTTTGATCTAAGCTTGAGTATTTTATTTGTAATTAAAAGAATTGAACTAATTATAAAAAAAACACAATACTCGCATGCACATGTCTCAATTATTTCCTTTTTTTACTTCATTTTTTTAAAGGAATTTAACGTTACGTTTAATTCTGTGCAACGCCAGATACATTTTCTAGTATATGTGTGTGTGTGTGTGTGTGTGTGTGTGTGTGTGTGTGTGTGTGTGTGTGAAAGAAAGAGAGAGAAAGGGGGGGGGGAGAAATGAATGCGTTGGTCCTACCAAAAGAGTTTTAATGTCAAAATAAGTTAAAGCTGTTGTCCTCTTTGAAGAATGACAAATGATAACAGATCTACACATTTATGCAAACATTTTTATCAAACTTGACTATTTAATCAAATAAGGAAATCTATTTATTCTGTTTGTTTTGCTTGTTTTTTTTTAACTGTCAGGAATGCTATGCTAGTAGTAGTAGTAGTAGTAGTAGTGCAATATTTATATTCATATGGAAATCTTGTCATTTTATTTGAAACATGTCCTACAAGTGATAGAGAAAATGTAGTTTTCATCGGTTGTTAAGAAAATATTTAAAAAAAAAAACTATTTTATAATCGCTTGAATAGAGCTTAATTTTTTTTTTTTTTATCGCTGAGGTTAATCTCTTTATTTTTCGTTTCTTTGTCTGTGACTTCAAAAAGTTGTTCTCGGCAACCAAGCAAGTTCAAACATAACTGACGATGTTGTTGTTACCGAACTTACTAACATGACACTGTTGCCATGGCTGGTTGGTCACAAAAGAAAGACACAACACTTTTTCTCAGGATTTATTTCATTTGCAAGAAATGGGTGCGCTTCATAAAAGAATAAGAAATATACAAAATGATATGTCTGTAGCAGAAGTCTAAACAACAACAACAGCAACAACAACAAACACTACCATCTGCCAATGCTTTGCCGGCCGAACGATGATAATGCAAGTGAAGACGACCCCCAGCTAACGTGATTTTCGCACAGACAAACTTCCCATCATCAAGACAAGAGCCACCTAAGTTACTGTGGCAACAGCTAGAAAATCCTTGTTACCAGATTGGCATCAAGGAAATTTGGCAGCATACAAAGAAACCCAGCTCGTAAGAGAAGACGTGTGTAACTTGGAGCTCCATCTTCAGATCACCGCAAATGCTACTTTTGCCAGAACCTGTCCCTCCTTGGATGGAGACAGATAATTATATCTTCAAGATGACAGGGAGAAAATCCGAGGATGTGGAAGCCGACATCCATTACCCTCTAGCTGAACCACCTCTGGATACCCTGTTGATACACCCTGTCCTCGCCCTGGTCATCTGGGAGAAGTGGACCATCACGCCGGATCTTACTGATGTAAACCAATTATAAGATTGGTGCAAAAATGATGTTTTTTGACGTTCAACTATATATATAAAAACGACATTATTTTTGAATCAACCTAATACAAACACCTAATCCTTTTTTGTTGCTCAACACCAACAACAACAAACACCACCAACAACAAACACTACCAACAACAAACACCACCAATAACAAACACTACCAACAACAAACACCACCAACAACAAACACTACCAACAACAAACACCACCAACAACAAACACTACCAACAACAAAGACCACCAACAACAAACACTTCCAACAACAAAGACCACCAACAACAAACACTACCAACAACAAACACCAACAACAACAAACACTACCAACAACAAACACCACCAACAACAAACACCACCAACAACAAACACCACCAACAACAGCAATGCAATGAAACGCTCAAAATCATTCGATATTTGCTTCTCTTAAATGTTTGCTACTGATTTGATTAAATACTCAATTTTGATTGATTCTCTATATCGAACTTTAGCCAAATAAAAATAGTGTACGTGGAAGCCAAACACCTGTTTCAAAATTCTATATTAAAGAGTCACATTTGCACTAAGCACATAGAGGGCCAGGGAGAAGGCCAAGTTGCTTAACAAAGCTTTATCACTGTGAACATTACATTGTCGGCGCGCAATTGAATCTTGACATTACCTGTGGGTATTAGCGACATTGGCATGAATGAACTATTTGGTGACACTTTGACAAATGGTATTATTTCCTAATAATAATATGAACTCTGTCAGTTTCATGAACTTTCTATTACAATCTGCTTATATACGGCCATAACAACATTTTACTTGTCCAGATTTATGAACTTATAATAATTTCCATGTCTTGACTTTTGAACTTTCAATATAATACTTTCTCCCTCAAGACAAATGAATATTTAATATCTTCTTTCTTAAACTCCTTTCTTTTATTTGTTTAGCTAAGATGTGAAATAAAGTTGATCGAATATATTAGAAGAAAGCAACCTCTGTCATGGACGTGTGTCAGAATAAATTCCTAGAAAAAAAGTGCATTGAGAATGGTGATGACTATGTAGAAAAATAATAAATTTTGGAGCACAAAAATTCGCTCGTTTTAATAGTACCGCCCCCGTCTTTGTAGCTCTTCAACGTTTTAATTTTTTACTTAAAAAATAGGAGACCTTACTTTTGGACTCTCATATAACAATAAGCATTCATAGTATGAACCTATCTAGGGTTGGGTATTCTTCTAGTGTATAAAAAGCAGTTCTTATGTTGTAAAATGTGGTTTATATGTTGGGTGGTGGGTATGGGTAGAATGACACAGATGGCTGATTCTTAGTTGCTGTCTGATGCCCCTACAGCAAAAATAATCTCAGGCACAGGTTATATTTCAGGTCAACTAACTCCCCTTTGAAACACCTGTGCCCCAAACCTCTTGTTGGGCTCACTCAAAAGTCAACCATTGGAAATAACAGATGGTTTCTTATAAAACCATCAACTAATTTGATCAATAAGAACCAAATATTTATCTCTGATAAGCCATGTGAAACCTTCTCCTTGTGAAAAACTAAATCCAATTAGTAAGACTTTTGACTACACTTAACTATTTCGGCTTTTACATTTCAGTAATGACTTGTGTCAAATCAGCAGATTATTTTATCAGCCTCTTCTGTTCGTTCATATCTGTATATCTTGGTCAGTTCACAATCAACAGAGCCAGCAATGAAAATAAAAGTAATGAGACTGCTAAAATAAATACGTATTAGATACGTTTGAAGCCAAAACAACGCATTATTACAAAATAAACGGATATTTATTTTGCTTGAAATTTATATTCATTATAATTTATATTCAATATAAATTTCAAACAAAAATAAATATCTGTTTATTTTGTAATAATGCGTTGTTTTGGCTTCAAACGTATCTGATACATATTTATTTTATTCAAATTCAACAAGCGTTTCTGTAAAGGAACACAAACCCTAACGTAATGAGATTGCCGTTTTTAAATTTGTATTTTTCAGATATGGCAACCTTGATTGAAAACCAACTTATCAATGGTTTGTTTGTTTGTTTTTGTTAAGCGAATCAGACTTTTGGCATAGATTGTGCACCAGAATTGTCCAATCTGCATGAAATCATATGCATTGGTCATGGCTATTTTTTAAATTTTTACTCCAACATTGAGAGGAACAATGGTCAAGGTTGCATGCAAAGTCATGAAAAGTTTGGTCTAGGCACAAAGGAATGACACAAAAGCGAGGTTATCACGTTCACTTCATAGTGTTATGGTTTTATGCTTGACACGCTGAGGCAAAGACAACCAGAGGATAAAGTCCTCCATGTAGATTACTGCTATTTGTTAACATACAGAACTGCAAGTTTTTACCCCGACACTAAGAGTAACAATGGTCAGGGTTGTATGTGAAATCATGGATTGTCTGGCTTAAAACACACAAAGGAATGATGCAGAAGCATGTTGCTACTTTCACTTCATTGATTTACGGTTTCATACCTACACACAGAGGCAAATTAACCAGAGGATGACGTATCCTAGTGCTGACTCCTCCTGGATTTTAACCAGAGTCTTGTTGCGGTTTTAATAGCATAGCTCTAACATTACCACGTTACCATTTCTCCTGCCAAGATAGAAGCAGGATTGAAATTTAGGGGCGACCAATAAGGATTGGTTCAGTTAAATCTATCATACCTATCAGCTTAGATCTGCTGATCTCAGATAAAGATTAAATTTGGACAGTATAGGATGTATGCAGAACAGAAGATTTTGTTAGTTTAGTCACATTGAAAAAAAAATAGATAGAAGTGTTTGGATTAGTAGATGTAGAACAGTTGAAGTAGAAGGCCCAGTTAGCAGGGAAAAACTAATGAAAACATTAGTGGATTGAGTAAACAAAAATTATAAGTGGATTGAGTAAAAAATATAAATGGATTGAGTAAAAAAAGCTATAAGTGGACTGAGTAAAAAAAATTATATTTGGACTGAGTAAAAAAATTATATTTGGACTGAGTAAAAAAATTATATTTGGACTGAGTAAAAAAATTATATTTGGATTGAGTAAAAAAATCATATTTGGATTGAGTAAAAAAATTATATTTGGACTGAGTAAAAAAAATTATATTTGGACTGAGTAAAAAAATTATATTTGGATTGTGTAAAAAAATTGCATTTGGATTGAGTAAAAAAATTATATTTGGACTGAGTAAAAAAATTATATTTGGACTAAGTAAAAAAATTATATTTGGATTGAGTAAAAAAATTATATTTGGATTGAGTAAAAAAATTATATTTGGATTGAGTAAAAAAATATATTTGGATTGAGTAAAAAATTTGTATTTGGATTGAGTAAAATAATTATATTTGGATTGAGTAAAAAATTATATTTGGATTGAGTAAAATAATCATATTTGGATTGAGTAAAAAAATTATATTTAGATTGAGTAAAATAATTATATTTGGATTGAGTAAAAACATTATATTTGGATTGAGTAAAATAATTATATTTGAACTGAGTAAAAAAAATTATATTTGGACTGAGTAAAAAAATTATATTTGGATTGAGTAAAATAATCATATTTGGATTGAGTAAAAAAAATTATATTTGGATTGAGTAAAATAATTATATTTGGATTGAGTAAAAAAATTATATTTGGATTGAGTAAAATAATTATATTTGGACTGAGTAAAAAAAATTATATTTGGACTGAGTAAAAAAATATATTTCGATTGAGTAAAAAAATCATATTTGGATTGAGTAAAAAAAATTATATTTGGATTGAGTAAAAACATATTATTTGGATTGAGTAAAATAATTATATTTGGACTGAGTAAAAAAAAATTATATTTGGACTGAGTAAAAAAAATCATATTTGGATTGAGTAAAAAAAATTATATTTGGACTGAGTAAAAAAAATTATATTTGGATTGAGTAAAAAAAATTATATTTGGACTGAGTAAAAAAAATTATATTTGGACTGAGTAAAAAAATTATATTTGGATTGAGTAAAAAAAACTATATTTGGACTGAGTAAAAAAAATTATATTTGGATTGAGTAAAAAATATATTTGGATTGAGTAAAAAATTATATTTGGATTGAGTAAAATAATTATATTTGGATTGAGTAAAAAACTATATTTGGATTGAGTAAAAAACTATATTTGGATTGAGTAAAATAATCATATTTGGATTGAGTAAAAAAATTATATTTGGATTGAGTAAAAAAATTATATTTGGATTGAGTAAAAAAATATATTTGGATTGAGTAAAAAAAACTATATTTGGATTGAGTAAAAAATTATATTTGGATTGAGTAAAAAACTATATTTGGATTGAGTAAAAAAATATATTTGGATTGAGTAAAATAATCATATTTTGGATTGAGTAAAAAAATTATATTTGGATTGAGTAAAAAAATTATATTTGGATTGAGTAAAAAACTATATTTGGATTGAGTAAAAAAATTATATTTGGATTGAGTAAAAAACTATATTTGGATTGAGTAAAAAAATATATTTGGATTGAGTAAAATAATCATATTTGGATTGAGTAAAAAATTATATTTGGATTGAGTAAAAAAAATTATATTTGGATTGAGTAAAAAAATTATATTTGGATTGAGTAAAAAAAATTATATTTTGATTGAGTAAAAAAATTATATTTGGATTGAGTAAAAAAAATTATATTTTGATTGAGTAAAAAAATTATATTTGGATTGAGTAAAAAAAATTATATTTTGATTGAGTAAAAAAATTATATTTGGATTGAGTAAAAAAAATTATATTTTGATTGAGTAAAAAATAATTATAAATGGATTGAGTAAAAAAAATTATATTTTGATTGAGTAAAAAATAATTATAAATGGATTGAGTAAAAAAAGTATAAATAGATTGAGCAAAAAAAATTATATTTGTATTGAGTAAAAAAAATTATAAGTAGATTGATTAAAAATAAGGTATAAGTGGATTGAATAAAAATATAAATGGACTGAGTGAAAAAAAGGGTGCTGCAAAATCAGTTCCCTCTTTTTTTTAGATTTAGATTACATTTTTTGTAGCTAAAAAGAAACATAAATACATGAGCCGAATCTGATAGAATAATATTGTTTAAGAAATAGTAATTAAATATAAAACAAAATGCTGCTTCATTGTTTAATATAATCTTAATTCTTTAAAAACATTTTGTTCATTGACAAACAAGCTTTTTTTGTTTCTTCAGTATAGTAATATTTAGATTTCAGTTTTGTCTGTTCGTTCTGTGTTCTTGTGAAGGGGGGGGCTAAAAGGTAAATGTGCCAATTAACCGTACAGCTAAGAAATTAGACACAAGACAAATAAGTAACGATAATAGCAAAGAGATGACAAACGCTAATAATCGATTAAAGACGATAGGTATCGTGTTTTATTTACCAAGAAAAAAAAAAAACGTTAAATCGTATAGCAATGGGGTTATTGAATCAGGATCATTTGAGGCGAGAATGGACATCTCGCGTGGTTGAAATTTGTGCATCACTGAGGTAGTATAACGTGCCTCTGGTTGTTCCGGATTAGTTATATGTTTTTGGTTTTTTGGTTTTTTTCTTGTAATTGTTACTATGGTTTATTTTAACCTTTGCTTTGGGAAACAAAAGCAACAGCCTTTTATTCCTTTAATAAAAATTGGACTTAATTTGCTTTTTGGATCTATTTATTATTTGCTCCTTTTTTATTGCTCCTTTTTTGGAGAAGTTTTTTTTTCTTAACCCTTTCAACCATTAAGCAGTGTAAAAATGGCGGTAGGGGTTCAACCCTTCTCACCCGGGTGGCTCACCTGTGACTTGTTGCAGGGTGTTGAAAGGTGAATGTGCCAATCAACTGTACAACTAAAAAATTAGACACAAAGCAAAAGGGTAACGGCAATAGCAAAGAGAGATGACAAACACAGATGATCGTTTAAGGACGATAGGTGTCATGTTTTATTTACCAAAATAAAATGGTAAATGTTATAGCAATGCGAATCGTGTATCAAGATCCTTGTGAAGAATATGGAAGGACTGAAAACATGTCCACTGGATGAGTGTGGAGAGTACTGGAACCTTGAAGAGGATTATTCCAGTGAAAACCAATGGCTATTGCCAGTGAGAAATCAATAGTAAGAGACTGTTGCAATAATCCAAAATCATTTACAAAGTTTATCGAAAGAGGTGGAGAGTACTGTAAATCTGGGGAGACTTAGTGTCACCCAGACTTCAGGGGACATCACCGGTTATTATCAGTGAATATTTTAAAGATGCCAGTGTGAGAACTAATACTTATTATAAGAGTAGAACTAGATAGTAAGTTAAGAAAGTATATGACAATTAAGCTACATAGAATTTTCATCCGCCCCCCCCCACCCATCCGTAGGGAATTGTCGGGCTAAAATGCGTGTGTGTGTTTCTCAGCTAAAAATTTCTTCACATTGGAAAAATAAAAAGATACCCAGGTGTTTAACTAAACGTTCATTATTTCCTCTGTAGTTTATATTAAAGATTTGAATATTTTGATCCATTCTGTTTTCTCTTTAAACTTTGAAAATTGATCTCTCCTGAAGTAAATGGAGAAGAACTAAGCGTTTCAGGTTTCAGATGACCAGCTGGGAGAGATCATGTGAGCTGAGGGAATGTGGTAAGAGATAAGAGACAAAGAGTTAATTACTAATTCGTTTTAAATGATTCTACTTTCTTAAGTATTATATTTCATGATAGCCATTCCCTAAAAGGCAACCAACTTTGAGACTGATAAGAATACTTGTAAAGGTGATCCCCCACCCCAAGTTTAGGAGTGGAAGGAATGAAAAATCACACACACACACACATATATATATATATATATATATATATATATGTGTGTGTGTGTGTGTGTGTGTGTGTGTGTGTGTGTGTGTGTAAAGTATGAAAAATGCAATAAATCTAATTTCTTCATATTGAGAAAGTAAACTATAAAAACAGGCAATTTCTTAATCTTGAATTGAAAGCTTTTAATTAAAAGCAAGAACATTCACAGCCAAATTCGATGTTACAAGATTTTTTTCAATAGATGAAAATAATACCAATCAAATATTTTGGCCGATTCTGGCTATTTTTTCAGTGAATTATAGACATTTTTAATTTTTTCTTTTTTTTTTTGATTGTCAAGCAGTGATAATGAAGAATGAAAGTGATAACCAATTCCTCCTGGTGTCAAAAGGAAACGGTAATAATATCAACATTTTGTGCAGAGAGCATTTGGTGACGTGTGTCTATATATGTATAAAAGTGAAATTGTCTGTCTGTGCGTGTGCCTGTGTGTGTACATTTCCCTACCAAACTACTCTGTCAATTTTCAGTCTACAGTTGAGATTTGACATAAGGGATATTGAGATTTGGGAAAAATTTTTTAATCGATTTTCGGCTAGAAATTTGGCTGTCAATGGGTCAAAGTCCAACAATTTGACCTTTGAAAACTCTACCAAACTCCTCCGCCAATTTTGGGTCTAAACACTTGAAATTTTAGGTGTAGGTTACTTGGACATGGATCAAACTTTTTAATTTGATTTGAGCCCAAAACAATAAATGTTAAGGGGTCAACATTGGGGTCAAAGTTTTAAAAAAATTTTACCTATGCGGTCTCTACCAAATTACTCAGCCAATTGGATTAAACATGTGAAATTTTACATAAAGTGTATTCAGACATATGGCAAGCTTTTAATCGTTTTTTTTCTTTTTTTTTTTTTTTGGCAGAAAGTTTGGCTGCCAAGGGATCAAAGTTCAAAAGATTTCACCTTTGCGGTCTCTAGCAAACTATTCAGCCAATTTTGGGTCTAAACATTTGAAATTTTACATAAAGAGTATTCAGACATGCAGCAAGCTTTTTAATCAGTTTTTGAGTGAAAATTTGGCTGCCAAGAGGTCAAAATTGAAAGAGTTGACCTTTGCAGACTCTACCAAACTCCTCTGCTAATTTTGGGTCTAAACACTTAAAATTTTGGATATAGATTAACTGGACATGATTCAAACTTTTTTTAATATATATATATATATATATATATATATATATATATATATATATATATATATATATATATATATATATATGCACATAGTTATAAACAGTAAATAGGGCTCAAGCAAAACCGGGCTGAACTGCTAGTATATATATATATATATATATATATATATATATATATATATATATATATGTGTGTGTGTGTGTGTGTGTATGTAATCGCTAACTAAAAATTGTGCATTTAGCCTGATGATTTTCTGTGGAAATAAAACATAGACACATAGACGTTTTTTTGTAGTTTACTTGTCATAGATATATTTTCATACAATATATATCCTCCATTCTATAATTAAAAGCAATGTGCATTTGTATGTTTATATACAAGGGTCATTCCAAAAGTAAAGACTCCTATTTTTTTTTAACTGAAAAAGTTGAAGACAGGGGTGGTACCATTAAAACGAGAGATCTTTTGTGCTCCACAATTTATTTTTCTACATAGTCACCACCATTCTCAATGCTCGTTGGCCAGGAATTCAATGATGCATCTCTGCTTCTGACGCACATCTATGACAATGGTTGCTTTCTTAGAATCTCACATCGTCAATATCAGCAACAGAAAGATAACTCTTTCAAGTCATGAATGCCTAAGTTCAGTCATCATAGCAATGCAATTTTGCAATCTCCTATGATCCATTCGAGCAGAATAAACAATAGGAGGCATTACTTTTCAAACTTTTTATATATTTAAGGGTTTCAAATTGTGCGACTAGCAGAGCAATTATCCTCCACACTGATAGTTCCCAGAAAAGGAAAAGAATTTGACATTTATCATATTATATATATATATATATATATATATATATATATATATATATATATATATATATATATTAGTTTTTATTTATTTATTAAAAGGTAAACAGTTACATTTGGTCGCTACAAACAGTCATCTTTTTCAGTCGATGAGACTTCATCAGGCGACCCTGACCATCTTTGAATATCTCAAGTTTATATATATATATATATATTAGTTAGAATGTTAATTTAATAATGGATTTTGATTTGGAAGGAACATTTAGC
The DNA here is from genome assembly GCF_053919585.1 of Euprymna scolopes. Taxonomy (NCBI): domain Eukaryota; kingdom Metazoa; phylum Mollusca; class Cephalopoda; order Sepiida; family Sepiolidae; genus Euprymna; species Euprymna scolopes. The sequence continues at coordinate 67,201,573 of NC_136484.1, read as the reverse complement.
TTAATTTTGTTTGCAGATCTGTCTACCTCTCCACCAACCAGGAATTGATGGCTTCATTATTACGTAATTCGTAATATGGCCACTGTTGATGACTGAAGCTTCAGTCTCCAAAATACTGTCACTTAGAGCTGCTTATTATCTGCATTTTTATCCGTTGTGCCGCAAGTCCTTCAGAAACGTATGCATTCATTGTTTTTTATTTGCGGTTTGTGTGATGATTTATTTAACTTATTAAGCGTGTATCAAACGCGTACTGAATTCTCTCTCGTTTTTATTTTCTTATCATTTTGATTTTCGTGGGGATGGAACATCCTACTGGATGTCAGACAATCACCCACGTTTTTTTTTTCGTTTTTTTTTTTCAAGATTCAAACTGCCCTTTGAGTGCAATTGTCTGTATTTCCCTTGCACTTGGTTCACCGGGTATATTCATAATTAGTTTCTGAAATTGTTTTTCATGAGTCCGGTTGCGCCTATAATTACTGAAATAAACAGGTTTGTCTCTTTTTTTGTATGTGTGTGTTAATATAGTTTGTCGATTTCAGTACATGTTATAAACAAGTGTTTGTCTTTACAAACATTCCTGTCATTCGATATCTTTAAATCTTTGTGATTAACAGGTGGCTAAGAGGGGGGGTACTTATTTTGTTTCTGGGAGCGACAAACAATAGTATAGTTTGACCTACTGTCTTTCAGTAATTCAGTGTGTGAACTTCATTGATATATTATTATTGATGCAAACACACATAAGAGATCCCTTTTTCTTTTTTTATTTATCTAAGACTAGCTGAGGTGGGGGGGGGGCTTGCCTGGTTGAAAAATGCCCTTAAATATATTTTAATTCATGGAGATTTCGTATCTATTATTACAGAGCCAATTCTCTATGGAATATTATATTGTGTCTGATATATAGTATTTATTTCGAATTTACAAAAAAAAAAAAAAATGTCGTCTGGTTGAAATGAACATTTTGCATTTCACCTTGTCGGCTTCTGTACACGTTATTCATCCATTCAAAGATTTTTACTCATTATAAACCATTGTTGGTGTATGATTACTATCTCCTGTTATCTTCACTGCTATGTGACCAGTAGTTTAAGAGATTAACGGTTAAATATTTACAGACAAACACATTCATGTACTGTTTTATTTATATAGAAGGAAATTATTATGTTTTTTTAATTTTCATTATTCCAATTTTCTTACTATTTTATTCTAGCTAAGGATGAGGCATCCGATAGGATGCCAGCCATTCACCTACTATCTCAAATATTCCAAATGAGAGGTCTTTTTAAGATTATAATCACCCCCCCCGCCCTTTAAGTGTAATTGTTTGTATTTCTCTTGCACTCGATTCACTAGGTATATTTGCCAGGTAGTTTTTGAAAAAAAATTTTATGAGTCCGGTTATTCCTATAATTATTGTGTAAGCCCCCCTCTTTGGGTAGAGCACTGTCGTAAGTAATCTCACCCACTACTTAATCGACTGAAAAATGCGATGCTCGCTCTTTGTTTATAAACAAAACGGTTAGAGCACTGTACAAATGGTGGACGGATGTTTGTTTAAATAGACATTTGGCGAGATTATTTATGGGCGCCACTGCCGTGGGTCGATCGGTGGAACTGTTGACTGTGAATGCGATGGCTCTAGGTTCAATCCTCGGCTTGGGAGAGGTGCTAGTCTAGTGGCACTGATGAGCTGTGATACAACTAAACAGGACTGTATGTCGATGACTACAAATATTTTAAGCCCCCCTCCTCTTTGGGTAAAACACTGTCGTAAGGTCGATCGGTGGAACTGCTGACTGTCAACGCGATGGTTCTAGGTTCGGCTAGACTAGCACCTCTCCTCAGCTTGGGAGAGGTGCTAGTCTAGCAGCACTGATGAGTTGTGATACAACGAAACAGGACTGTATGTTGATGACTAAAATATATATATATATATATATATATATATATATATGTATATATATATATATATATATATATATATATATATATATATATATATATATATATATATTTCAAAAAATGTTATTGAAGAGCACGGAATTCTTCTGTTTTATTATCTTAAAAGTTTAACAAGGAGAGAAAGAAAAAAAAAAGAATCATCAAGGGAAGTTATTTACTTCTGGGAGATGAAAGGGTTCTCCTTTTCAGCAAATTCTCCACCACTCAGGGAAATCCGAGGTCGTATGATTAGGAGAAAGGATTAAATGGAATCTCAGAAGCTGATTTCTGCTTAAACTGACAAAAAAAAAAAAGAAAAATAGAAGTTCAAAGCTGATAGTTTTCAGCTAAATACCAAGGACTTCAACGAATTCTAATAGAGCGTCGAAGATTCAACACATCAGCATTCTCTGAAGAGTCTCTCTGACAATTATCCAAGGGGGGAGAATGAGGAAGTGTAGAAACTGAATAATTGGCGATGGAGTCTTTGAGAGCACTTGACAGAGGATCAGAAGAGTTGGACTGTAGAGGTGTATTTTGTAGCTGTTAATTCTCTGGCTCAGAATTAATTTCTGCCTCCAAAGTGCTCGATCTATCCTCCAATGGAGATATGTGATATAGGGATACAGTCGTCTTTAGTTCATTATTGAAATGTACATGAGCATAGTTTTGATTGATTTCAAATGCATCAACGGTCTCAACTAGGAGCTCATATTTGCTTCCGTGTACATGTCTCTTTAGGAGCATTTGTTAGCCACATAGGAATTGAATCTTCTGTAACTGATTTCTTTTGGAAATTCAAGAGGCATTCATGGGAAGTACAGTTAGTGTATGTGGAAAGCAATTAATGAATCTTGTGGAGGGCTGCATCTAGTACTAGTTCCCAATTGATAATAGGGGGATTTATCGACTGTAGAGCAAAACTCACCATTTGCCAGATGATTCTGTTATATCTCTCCACTTGTCCATTGTCTGAGGATTGGAGGCAGTTGTTCTGCTATAGCAATGCCTTGAGAAAGTTTAGTTTGTCCGATATGAAAGTAGCTCAATGATCAAAGGGTTCAAAAGAAAGATTTCCAAATATAGAGAATAGGTCAGTTAGGAGTTTCTGAATTGTGGCAGCTGAAACATCAACACAAGGAAAATGATAAAATGTAGCATTCTGATTACATAAGGTGAGATAAGTCTGAGTGCAAGGAGTATAACCTGACAGCAGTTTTAGTAGAGGAAAAAATTCGAAATAAGGTATTGTGTTTCCTAGGATGATAAGTAATATCATAGCTAAAACAGACAAGTTCTAGCTTCTATCTCATAATCCTTTCATTTTAAATTTTACTCTTGCCTTTAGGGTCGAACATAAAAAAGGCTGATTTTTGGTCAGTGATCAACTTAAAATGTTTCTCTATCAGTAAATATCGACCATTTTTTAATCACTTCTACAATTGCGTAGTCCATCTTTGAGCCTGTTAGAGTCAGGTATTATCGAGCCTTTGCTTATAGTATATCCAAGCAAGTCTACAAACATGATCAATTGTTTTCAATCAGTATCAATCCGTACTTAGTTACATGAACTCATGAAACTTTTCAAGTTAGTATGATGCTTAGTTTGATTTTCTCCACTAATTCTAATGTTGTCAAGATAGATAAAGGTTCCTCAGAGATCTTCTTGCTTGATGATATCATTGATGACTCGCTGGAAACTTGCTGCTCCATTGGTTATTCCAAGCAGAATTTGGCAAGACTGATACAGAGATCCAGAAGCTTCAAAAGCCATGTATTTTCATTCTTCTGGCTTGATGGTAACTTGATGATGAGCACTGGTTAGATCAAGAGTGCTGAAAACTTGGTGAGTGGCAATTTCACTTACTATGACCTTCATTCAAGGAAGAGGACAAGCATCAAGAAGAATGAATCTGTTTATCGTTTGGGAGTAACCCACAACAAGTCTCTTCCTGTGATTCTTAGAGGATACTACAAGCATTTGAGTTCACCACAGGGATTGAGAGGACTCTATAATACCTTCCTTTAGCATACGGCAGATTTAAAAAAATTTCGCCTTCCAAATCTTTAAATATATAGCTTTTTTTTCATATTAACTATAACGTTGCTTGTGAAATGGAAACTCTCTTTTCAAATCTTTAAATGTACAGCCTTTCCTGGTAGCCAAGAGCCCAATCAATAATAATCCACACAAATAGTTAAAAAAAGACGACAAGGTCAACTTTGGTAAGGGGGGGGGGCAATTGTTCAGGTACACCCTAACCTAGTGTGGCAGACCTGCAGAATGTCTTTAGATTTCACTTTTTTAGTTTTTCGCACTTTATTTCTGGTGATTATCATCGATTACAGGCATAACTTTCAGATTACAAAAAAAAAAAATTGATTGGTGGACCTGAACAATGCTGCCCCTACCATTTACTTTCTTGTATTTTTCACTTATTCGTAAATTTTTCAGGCGATTATCAGTGCTTACAGGCTTAAATTTGAAATTATAATGTTCTCCTACAGTGAACACCCACTTTCTTGGCCACTCCCGTTGTTAATACTATCACTAGCATTTAGATTTTCCTTTTCAAAATACCTTGGAAAAAATTACCAACAGAAAAGAGGAAACATTTAACAGCTAGGGGCAACATTAACAACTGACGTTGCAAAAAAAAAAAAGGTGTGTGTTTCATTTATTAGAATGTTATCATTACATTTTACAAATTGATCCCCGACTATTACAGTCATTAAAAATACTATCTTAAATTTCTTTTTTAATCTGAAAATTAAGCTGTACTTGATGATAATCACTGGAAAAAATTGCGACAAAGTGAAAAAGAAAAATTTAAACGCTACGAAAATCATTGTTCAGGTCCACCACAGTGTTTTTTGGTTGTTTCTTATCCTCGTGACACAATGCTCCCTCCGGGTTATAATAAACTTTTAGTTCATTCTTTTATTTGCATTTGATGACACAACAGCATAATCGATCCGTTGCCTTAAAAGAAAAAGAAAATAAAGGAAAACAAATCGATTTATACTAAAACTGAACTTTATTCAATATAAATTAAAAAGCAAAAACAATAATTATGTATGTTTCAAACAAGAGACAATCAAAGACTGAAAAAATGAATTATAAACTTAAGGAATAAATAAACAATAATTAAACTAAAAAATTAAAATCGACCCCACCCCCATATACACACATATTTGTTAAAATGAAAACTATTTAAATTCAAAGAAATAATTTAAATACAAACTTACGAGTGCAGAAATACATTTTTTAAAGTGAAACGTATAGAAAATTTTGAGATAATTTAGTTAAAAATGGATTTCTAAATAATAACGCTATTATTTCAGCACAACTCGTATTCTGCATAAATAGCAAAAACAGATTAATTAATGAATTTTAGGTTCTTACTTAGAATTCAACTTTAAAAAAAAATACAGAAAATGCAGACAAATCTTTATGATGGATGTATCTGTCATGAAATGAAGATGCCATATTCCAAAGATTACGTAAATTAAACTTTCTTTTTTTTTAATTTTTTGATCAGTGAGACGAGAGAACAAGGGGCCGCCATGTTTTTTTTCGAATACATTTAAATTCAAAGGCAAACAAGCTTGGCTTTTATAAACATGGCTAATATGAAGATCATAGGATATGTGAGAGATTCCATATTCAACCGCCATGTTTCTTTTATGCCGCCTACACGGTTTGCTAGCCAGTCTGTGATTGGTTTAAATTTGAATGTATCAGGTGATTTTTGACTTGGCGCCCTTTTTGTATTCATGCTTATTTTCAGTCTTAGTAAAAACACGGAACGGGACAGACTCAACCCTATACTATATAGTTAAAAGAAAAATAATTCAGCATTGTTTCCTGTATTATCAAGAAAAAGACTGCAAAACATCTCATTTAAAAAATTATCTGAAAGCTAGTGCATTTTTATCTTAAAATTAAATTGGATTAGTAATTAAATGCATTTTTAACAAATATAAAACTTCACAGTATTTTCTCTGACAAAAAATACTCTCTTTTAATTACACCTGTCCAAATATAAAATAATTTTTATCTTTCAGAAAATAAAACACAGTCACTTTTGGATTAGTTTTATGAATCATGCAGAAATTTTTTTTTTAAGAACTGAAACAGAAAATAACGATCCTTCGTCAGTACCATAGGTCTGTGAATGTAGGACTTTACCTGTGATTTTGACAGGTCACATGACTTTTAATAATGCTGCCTGTTATAGTGAAGGACTCTATTTTAAAACATCTATATCTTGCTTGAATTAGGAAGCCAGCTAACATATTGACCGTGTGGCAGACTAGAAACAGTTAGGAAAGAGCATGGCAGACATAAGAAAATTGTTTGAGTAAATATCAAACATAAAATGTCAAAATTAAAGAGAGTCGGCAACAATTGAATTGGTTTTTGCGCAGGCAAATAGAGACAAAACTTAAGGTCAATATGCAAATGAGAATCGGATGAGAATTGGCCTTGTTTACAAGACGCGAGTTTGTGTTCTAACAAAAATGCGTAATAGCCATTATTTAAAACTAGCGGAATCCGTGTCCAGGCGTTGCCTGGGGAAATATATTAACTAAAGAAATTCTGGGCCTAACTTTACTTTTAAATTATGAAGGAAGTTTAATTGCCAACACGGACTCAAGATTCGTATTGGCCTTCATGAAAGCCATTGCTTGCATACAAGGGACGTTGGATCGTTAAAAGTCAATTTCACTAAATGAATAAAGAAAAACAAACAAACAAAAAATGAATGATGAAAAAATTAATTAAATAATATTTTTTTTGTCCGGCTTTATATATCTATATATATTATTCATTATTATTTTTTGTCCACAATGTAAAAGTATAACCGTTTTTTTAAGGATGAGGGTTGAAGTCACTCCAAACTTATGGTAAATGTTTAACTCGGTAAAGAAAGAAAAAGTAAATCAGGAAATAAAAGACAATGTAAAGAGCATGCCTAAGAAAAACAATGAAATGAAGAAGAAAAAAAAAAAAAACGGAGAAAAACGAAGAAGAAAAAAATAAAGAAAAGAATGCCACTATAGAGAGAAGATTGATTCTATGAAAGGACCATTATGATAAATAAAAGAAAAAGATTACTTTACAAAAAGAAAAGCAATGCAATGTGAAAAATGTAAAATTGTTTTGTGTTTTTTCTGCAACTGATGATGTTGTGTGTGTGCTTTTTCTGTCAGTGTTATAGTGGTGGAAGTTTCCCGAAAAAAGGAAAATTCTCATCCTCAGTTGGTAGTAAGGGAGTTGGATCCAACTCATTTTTATATGGTTCAATCATTGGTGAAAGAACATGCAATGAGAAATATAAAAAAAAAATCACAAAATATGTCAAGTCCTGAACATCTTATATCGTTGAAACTACGTTGATTTTAAATATATAAATTTTTTAAATATCACCGGCTATAAAAACGTTGGAACAAACCAATGTCGTGTATAAATTTAAATGCTCTATGGGAGAATGTAACTCCGAAAATAATACATACATTAGGCATACAACGACAACATTGTCCCAGTGAATACCCATGCATCTAAATAATACTAGTGCTATATATAAACATTTTTTTACATAGGAATCACCACTTATCAAGGCCAAGCGGCTATTCGAGGATAAGGGTTAAAGAGTATACAGTAGAAATTAGACAATATAGTAATCTTTAATAATGGAAATTCGATAAAACATGAGGTCTCCCCAAGACGAGAGCCATTCATTTCAATTGATGCCAGATGGGGATCAGAGCGTTGATGATGTAAAGATAAAAGCTTGGTTTTAGATGCATTAAAAGTAACAAGCCACCTCTTTCCCCATTGAACCACTTGCTCAAGATCAGAGGAGAGAGAATCAGAGAGAACTTGATCGTTTACGGTCTTATATGTGCTACCATAGATAATAGTGTCATCAGCATAAATGTCTGTGAATGATGTAAGAATGTGATTTGGAAGATCATTAATGTAGATCAGGAAGAGAGTTGGGCCCAGGATGGACCCCTGAGGGACTCCAGCATTAATACTGAGAGCTTCTGATTTCTGCCCATCAACCACTACTCTTATGAACCTATCAGAGAGAAATGATTTAATAATTGAGAAAACATTTCAAGCTATACTGTAGCTGGATATTTTGGGAAGTAACCCTTTATGCCATACTTTATCAAAGGCCTTTGATATGTCAAGAGCATTTGCCCTAGAAAGGTAGCCTCCATCGAGAGATTCGCTAATTCTATGAGATATAACTGTAAGCACATCTGCTGTAGATCAAGCACCTGAATTCTTAAATACGGGGCATACTTATGAGATTTTCCAGGGTGACGGGAAGCAATTCTCTTAAGACAACATTTAAACAGTTTTGTAAGGATGGGCGCTAGTTCTGGTTGAAATCTTTGGAGTACTATAATTGGAATACCGTCAGGGCTGGTTGCTTTACTGGAATCAAGGTTTTTGATTTGCTTGGCAACATCACGTACAGATATTTGTATATCACATAGCATGTTTTCTGATACAGGAGGAAATATTGGAGGTTGGTGGCCTTGATCGCAAAGGGTAGAATTAGCTGCAAAGTTCTTGGCGAAGAGTTTGGCTTTGTCTGATGCTGACGAGATGCCCTCAGGTCTATTTATGAGAGTTGGGATAGAACACACGCTTCTGTTCAGGATTCTGTTTGCTATTTGCCAAATTTAACAAGTTTTTTTAATATAGATCCACAGAATATTGTGATAAGTGTTTCAGTGTGAACAGGTATGGTATAATAAATTATGGGGTTTATCTATTTTATTTTTACTTTCATCATATTTTGCTTTGGTTTTGATACCCCCAAATTCGAAGCTATCTCTTTACAACGCTTCCTTTTCATAACCTATCATACTTTCATAAATCAGAGTCCATTTTCTGTAGGCTGTTTTTGAACCCACTTAACGACGGGTACTTTTGCTAGTATATATATATAATGATTTAAAGGTTATGAGGGTTTTTTGAAGCATGAAAAACAATGTTACTTTTTGTATTTAATATTTTTATTGTTATTTTTTATATTTCAAGCGGACCTCCGTTCTTGGTCACAAAAAAATATCGAAATGAAAACGGAAAAGAAAACTGTTGAAAGAACTGGAGATTTGTAGCGTGGACAGCGTTCATTCCTAGCAATCATGTTCGAAAGAGTTCACGTGAATTATTTTAGTTGTTTGTGGAAGAAGATTAAATACAAAAAGTAGCACCATTTTTCATGCTTCAAAAAACTCTCATAACCTTTAAATCACTATCATAGAAGCATACGTGGACTTTTAACATTATATATATATATATATATATATATATATATATATATATATATATATATATATATATATATATATAATTCCAGGTTAATATTTTTCAGAGATGAAGTAACCAATGAAGTTTTAACGAGGTTAGTTCAAGAGTGCTCAATATCAAAATAGGGCAAGATATATTTTTTATTTGTTTTACTCAAGTATTAATATGTCGCTACACATTCATGAGTCAGATTACTGACTGAAATTTTGTACAATCAACATCGCCTGGGGAGGTCTCTAGTTACTAGTTACTTGTAACTGGTTGAATGAAGCATACCCATGAATGTGTAGCGAAATGCTAATGCTTATATATATATATATATATATATATATATATATATATATATATACTAGCAGGGAGACCCGATGTTGTCTGGGATCAAATGATGATCAACAAATGCTCCACTCTTCCATATTTTTATTGTCATCGAAATCGGCAAAAGTACCCATTTTTCAATCAAATCCATTGATTGCCTTCTCTAGTTGAGGACTCACCATCATGTACTAGAAGGAAGCTTCACATGCCACCCTACAGTGAATTATCAACAATTTATTGTAGTCTATATTGCCCTGTAGAGAATCGACTGTTGATTTTATAAAATTATTTTAATACATAATGGCTTGAATAAAATTTTCAAATGCAAAAGTCATGTATCATGGTTCAATTATGCTCTAAACAGAAACATTAATTTTGAATGCGCCCCTGCTGCATGTGCTCAACTGTTCATTTTATGAAATCATTTTACATAATCACTTGAATTAAAGTTAAACGTACAAAAGTCAAGTATCATGGTTCAATTGTGCTGTCTTATAAAAGAATTTACAGTTGATTTTATCAGTTGAGCGTTTTTGCTTGTGCGAAACTTTTCGAATGCAATTGTGATTTTGGCTTGCATAAAAATGTTAACTTTGGTCATATCGGACTTCTTTTTTTTTTTCATTCCATTTTCACCCCAAACAAGGCACAGTGAAGCTTTGATGTAGGTGGCTACTATTGGGGGCATAAGTTGCAGGGATATTCTGTAGGGAGTTGAGCAGCAAGATGTCCGTTCACATTACACTTGAACTTCTGAATGTCAGTACAGTTGGAAAGCAGGAACTCGGAAGGGAGTTCCAAAGTCTAGCAGTTCTGGGGAAGAAACTATTAGAGTAGAAGGCTTCCTTACATCTAGGGATCTCTACTGTGTAGGGGTGGGATTTTGCTGCTTGTCGGGGGTATTTATGTTGAAGGGGTACAAGGGCTTGTAATTCGTCAGAGCATTCACCATTAAAAATAGTTGTAGAATAGGCAGAGGGATGCAACATTTTGTCAATCGGACAGAGGTTGAAGCTTTGATGACAGTTTAGGACCTATCAGGTTGGCGACTGTCTTCTGAACCCTGTCCAGGAGTGAGAGACTGATAGCAGATGCACCAGCCCTAATGCGACAACAGTACTCCATACATGGTGGCCTTGTATAGATACAGGATACTTTCAGGCTTGAGTAGCTTTCTAGCACAGTAGACCCACCTTCTTTGCAGCGACCTTGGCAATGCTCTCAGTGTATTTGTTCCAGCTCATGTTCCCCGTGAACGTTAAGCTGAGGAGTTTGAAAGAAGTACTTTTAGGTAATGTGTCTTTAGTCATAGCTATTTGTGGTTGAGAAGGTTTTTTGTAATTACTGAAAGAAACAAGTTTAGTCCTGGCAGCATTGAATGTGACCATTCATTTTTGTCCCCATTGGAGGTATTCTCTAGTATCTTTGTTTTTCCTTAAACATATCTAGCTTTGCTTTCCCCTTGTGCCTGTTATAGAGTGTGGTGTCATCATCAAATATACTCATCTCAAAAACAATTTTATCAGGGAGGTCATTCATGAATAATAAAGGTCCAAGGTATACCTGCATTTATATCATATTGTTTAGATATATGACCGTCGAGGACAACCTGGATTCTTCTCTTATTTAAGAAAGATTTAATTATGTTATGTATTCATCCAACGATGCGGTAGATCTGATTTTCCTGAGAAGACCATCATGCCATACTGTCAAAAGCCTAAGATATATCAAGGGCTACCATTCTACCCCCACCTGCTTTGTCCAGTATATGGTATATATGTTCAGTGATTACAATTAGGATATCTACTGTCAAAAGTTTAGCAGCTGTAAGGTGATGGACTAGAGCTTGGTTAATTATGGACTGAAATATTTTGGCAAAAAGCGGGAAGTGGCTAATGAGGCCATAATTTAATGGGTCAGTTCTTTTGCCAGAATTCTTGTAAACTGGTACTACAGAAGCAGTTTTCCAGCAGTCAGGAAAGTAAGATTCGTTAAGACATTTGTTGTATGGTTTGAAGAGGCCTGGGGTAATTTCAGTGAGCATTTTTCTTTAATCAGATTTTTTCGATTATTTATTTTTGATACTTATCAGAAGCATTCCGGTACAAAATCTACATTAGAACACTTTCAGATATATCAAGTACCTTCATGTGAAATAAAAATAAAAAAAATAGGCCCAGCCGTTTCTGAGTCTATAGGGAACGACCTCAGACACGCAAAGTTTCTTTTATATAATAGTAGGTAGATAAAAGTGTATATATATATATATATATATATATATATATATATATATATATATATATATACATACATACACACACAAATACACACACATATCTCTCCTCTTCTTCTCTATTCTATATCTATCTTTCTATCTTCTATCTATATTTCTTCTATCCTTTCTTCTTCTATTCTTCTTCTCTTCTCTATCTATCTTCTTCTTCTATCTTCTTATTTCTTTCTTCTATTCTTCTTCTATCTATCTTCTTCTATCTATCTTCTTCTATCTTCTTTTCTCTCTCTTCTATCTATCTTCTATATAAATAAATCTATCTTCTATCTATCTTCTATCTATCTATCTATCTATCTTCTATCTTCGTCTTCTATCTTGTATTCTATCTATCTATTCTATCTTTCTATCTTCTTCTTCTATCTATATTCTTCTATTCTATCTTCTATCTATCTTCTTCTATCTTTCTATCTATCTTCTATCTATCTATCTTCTTATATATATATTATATATATATATTATTTTATATATATAATATATATATTATTTATTTATTATATATACATATATATATTATCTATTTAATATATATGTACATATATATATTATATATATATATTATTTATTATATATATATATACATATATATAATATATATATTATATATATATCGATTATTTATTATATATATATACATATATATATTATATATATATATCGATTATTTATTATATATAATATATATATAATATATATATACATATATATATTATATATATATATCGATTATTTATTATATATAATATATATATAATATATATATACATATATATATTATATATATATATCGATTATTTATTATATATAATATATATATACATATATATATTATATATATATCGATTATTTATTATATATAATATATATATACATATATATATTATATATATATCGATTATTTATTATATATATATATATACATATATATATATATCGATTATTTATTATATATATATATACATATATATATATATATATCGATTATTTATTATATATATATATATACATATATATATATATATATCGATTATTTATTATATATATATATACATATATATATTATATATATATCGATTATTTATTATATATATATATACATATATATATTATATATATATCGATTATTTATTATATATATATATACATATATATATTATATATATATCGATTATTTATTATATATATATATATATATATATATATAAATAAAATGAACTCATTGTTTCCCATCTGAGTTTGACCTTAATAGGATTAAAATTCAACACATTACATACAAGCTGCAGCACAATATCTGAGGTGTTATAGGCATATTAGCTTTCCATAACGTCGCTGATCGTACATTCCTATATTTCATCTGGTGAGAGTTCGCTGCAATAATCGCTTGCGATCAATGGAAGTACTAAATTCTTCTCTATTAGATTCCTCCTTCCACCGCCACCCATTTATACCGGACTTGACCGTTCACACTAGAAAATTATGAGAAAACACCAGTTTGCGTTCGTAGTTGCTTAAAAAAAAGTGGATTGGCATACAGCTATTCTAACGGTTACTTATTCCATTTTCTTTTCTTTTTTTTTTTACATTTCTTTATTTATTTTTCTTTTTTCTTTTATTACCTAATCCAATGGATACTTACGCCATCTTTCCCTTTTTGGGCTTTTATTTTATTGTTTTTTTTTTCTCATTATCGTTTACACTTTACACCGAGAAAACCGTGTTTATTCAAAAGGATAAACAAAACGAACTAACCATGGATTCCATGTTTTACAACAAACTCTTACAGTCGACAACTACTACTTGCGTATATTTATGCAACGTTCCTTTCTTTTCCACCATGGAGTTTTATTTTTTCAGTATTTCATGTTTTTTTTTTTCTTTTTTCTTTACCAACTGATTTACAGTCAGGCATGGATCAGGCGACACCGGCAATCATCGGTGTCAGCATCGACCGTTCTTCTTACTCCACTTTATAGTTTCCTTATTTTATTAATTTTCTTTTTCCCTTTGGTTATGTTTACAGTTATTTTAAAGGTGACACTCGACTTTATATTTTTCTTATTTCATAAGGCGGAGGTGTGAATTGTTATTAGATTACTTATTCATTATTTATTTTATTAACTTGAAAGCTACTATGACAGCGATAAATACCGTCTGTAACGGATATTTATAATCTATGAAGTGAAACGAAACAAAACAAAACAATACAAAACACATAAAATAATACCTAATTCTTATACCTAACAATTTTCCAGTTAGAAAATTATTTTATTGGAAAACACTAAAAATACAAAAAAAACCCTAACACCCATGATTGCCAGTCTCGCCCGATCCGTGCTGGACGAGAATTCACTATAATGGTTTTTAAACACCCTTTCTTTCAGTTTCGATTCACAGTTTTTGCCATACAAAGTTAGTAATTCTTTCAATTTTATGCACATAAAACATACATATACAAATAAATTTAAACATATTTAGGTCCTTTTGTCTGCCAGGAGGGGGGGGCGCAGTAATTAAAACAAATGACACATCATCATAACGAAATCAGAGGCCCACAGTATTAATGCTGGAGTCCCTCAGGGGCCCATCAGGGGTCCATCCTGGGCCCAACTCTCTTCCTGATCTACATCAATGATCTCTCAAAACACATACTTAAATCATTCGTTGACATCTATGCTGATGACACGACCATCTATGGCAACACATCAAAGGTCGTAAATGACAAAGTTCTCTCTAATTCTCTCTCCTCTAATCTTGAGTGCTTGGTACAATGAGGGAAGAGGTGGCTGGTCACTTTTAATGCATCCAAAACCAAGCTTCTATCTTTACATCATCAACGCTCTGATCCCCATCTGGCATCAATTGAAATGGATGGCTCTCGTCTTGGGGAGGCTCCATGTTTTGACAAGCTTCTGGGTTTGACCTTTACTCCTGATCTGAAATGGAACACGTACATCAAATCTGTTGCCAGGGACGCTGGGAAAATGGTGGGATCCTTCTACCGCTCCAGAAGATATCTCACTACTGATGCAATTCTCTATCTGTATAAAAGTCAAGTACGTCCAAGGATGGAGTACTGCTGCCACATCTGGGCAGGAGCTGCTAAAAACTGCCTATCCTGCCTTGACGGAGTACAAAATAGACTTCGTGGTTTGGTAGGGGATGCCCTTTTCTCTTTCCTGCAGCCTCTCTCCCACAGAAGAGACATTGCGAGCCTATCTTTGTTTTATTGTTATTTCCATGGCAAGTGCTCGTCTGAGCTCCAATCACTCATCCCCCCTCGCCAATCTTTCACGAGAAACACCCGTCTGGCTGAAACTACTGTCAATAATTTTCTCCACTCTTTATCTGCAAATTCCATGAGCAGAGCTTCTTTCTCAGAAGTGCACGATTGTGGAACTCCCTTCTGTTTGCCTGTTTCCCACCTGACTACAACTTCAAATCCAACATAAACGAATTCCTGACAAACCGCCCCTTTAAGTAAGACACTCTATCAAATCTCCAATACTAATGATTACTACAATACTATCTCATTGATTACTGTACACGCAATAACCCTTATCCCTGAGTGGCCTCCGGGCCTTGATAAGTGGTGACCCCCATGTAAAAAAAAAAAAAAAAAGACCCCGCGATGACCTCATTAAGCGGCCAACTGTCAATCAAACCTCTGGGACTTTTTAAC
The DNA here is from genome assembly GCF_053919585.1 of Euprymna scolopes. Lineage (NCBI taxonomy): Eukaryota > Metazoa > Mollusca > Cephalopoda > Sepiida > Sepiolidae > Euprymna > Euprymna scolopes. Next base: position 67,186,000 of record NC_136484.1, on the reverse strand, counting down.
CCTTTATTTAACACGCTTCTCAATTCCTAGGTGGTTGCCTATTTTTTCTCTTTCATTTCCACCTTTGGGTCAAGACTTCGGGGTTCAATCCGATCTTCCTACTAAAACTTCCATTTTTTTCTTTTACCGTTTTTTTTAACACACACACACACACACACCTAAAAACACACGGGCAACGCCGTGTACCCCTCGCTACTAAATAAATATTTTACTTTCACTACCTTTTTGGATTCACTGAATTTTGAACTCAACAACCATTGGAACAAACTCTCATGTGAAACAATTCTTTCTTTTTACCCCACTCCATCTGTTTCATTATTCTACATTTCACTTTCACGCTAATATGATCCTTTTCATATTTAGTTTCTTTAAATACTTTACTGGCAAAATTTCTTTATGCATTTTGCTAACTCCTCCCATCTGACAAGAAGGAAAGTATTTCTTTGAAACTTTGCAGATTAAGGACTTTCATCTCTATTTGTGTTTCCTTTCCGAATAATAAATGTTTTAACTCTTTCTTTTTCTCAACATATTTTATTAAACCTATGTACTTATATATATATATATATATACACCCCGTGCCAGAAATATGCAAATCGATATTTTTGTTCTAACTCCAATAGTTTTCAATGAAAATTTGTGAAATTTCACACGTTATACGGGAACAATAACGCATGTGCAGATATAAAATTTTAAGCTGATCTGCACAATAGCGAGGAAACGGCAGCCATTTTGGTGATTTGCGTTTTTTTCAACATGCCAACTTTATATGCAGATGATTTAAAGCACCTTTACGTCCCAAGCTGAGAAATCTAAAATTGTTCAAAGGCTCCATAATAAGATTTCCACCTTAGACATTGCCAAAGAATTACACCGTGATCATCGTACAATAGAAAAAAATATTGTACTAACCCTCAACTTTGCAACGGACGTTCTGACAAAGGGAAAATTCGTAAGAAATATCTGTCACGTCGAACAATGAGCAAAATCAAGGGAGAAGTTCGCTGTAACCTACTTGAAACTAGCAAACAAGTTTTTGAAAAAGCTGGCATTCCTGATGTGCTCAAATCAACTCGTTGACTTATCCTGAGGACAACTGCAAAATTTTGAAAGCCAGAGGTCTGCCCTCAATTGAAGGATATCCATAAGAAAAAGAGGATGGAGTGGGCAAGAGACCACATGAAGGTGAATTTTCAAACTGTTTTGTTCACCAATGAGTGTTGAGCAACCCTTGATTTACCCGATGGGTGGAGAGGAGGATAGTGCCATAATGAGGACGTCTCCAAAGGATCAGGCGTCAACAAGGAGGTGGTGGTGTGATGTTCTGGGCTGCAATCATTGGCAATGAGCTGGTAGGACCATTCAGAGTCGCAGATGGAGTGAAAACTGAAAATTGAAGCCATCTACAAGGTGCTTCAGCAAAATCCAAAACAGAACTATAAAGATTGTCCGTGAGCTTTGTTGATGGTGATTGCAAACAACAATTGAATTGAGAATTGTAATCTCCTAAATTGAAATGATGTATCTGGTGGAATCATAGGAATGTGTGGAATGAGGACATCTTCACTTCCGGCAGGCCCGATAAAGATTATTGCTTCTATGATGCTGTTCATTAAACTAATCTAGTGAATTCAAAAATTCTGTTGGATAATTAACTGCTTCGTCTGCTTCCACAAAAGTGCTGACGGACTTGTATGTAAGTACCTCACTTGGAATTTTAAGCTGAATAATATCATTAAGTTCATGGACGTCTTTGTTTTGAGCTGCAAAAATAGATCATTCAATCAGCCAACTGGAATTCTTATAAATTTGAATATCTGAAAAAAAAAACTTTTTTTTACCAACTCTTCTTTTGATGTAACTAAATTACAGAAGTTATGAGGCAACAAAATTCGTTTTGAACTCTGATCAGCTGGCACTTTTTCTTGCCCAATTTCCAACAATTAATGCAAAAATATGTGGATTGATCGTTCTACAGCTGGACACGCATATTTTGAGTTAAGTTTAATGTCTTCACATGACGCCAAAAAGTAGAGTATTTGAGGCAACCACTTATTTTATCTGCTGATGTTGATTGAGAAATTACAGGTAATTTGTCTGAAATCTCCTGCAAGCAATATTACTGCATTCCTCAATAGTCTGACATTGCTACGCAAATCTTGCAAGAATCGATCAAGAGCCTCTAGTGATTTTTTTTGTGCGCCATTGTGCATTTATTCCAAACAATAAGTTTGCATTTCTGCAATATTTTTCCCCATGTTGGATGTTTTGGAGACATTGCACATAGGAATTTTGATAAATTGAATGTTTAATGATAATTTCAAAGCAGATTGAGCAGTTCTTCTACCTATTGTAAGGTTGAAGCTATTCCAGATGAAGCAAGAGCTAAGGCTATGTCATTTTATGATCGAATGATTGCCAAAATCAATTTAATTAAGGTTTTACCAGTTCTTCCCGGTCCTATTCTAATTAGCAGTAATTTTCATATAACTTTCTAATTCTCACTGTAAGTAATTTAGGTGACTAAAATAGGATTTATCCATGTTTTGATAAAATCTTATTCACTATAATTAAGGTGACTAAAATAGGATGAGAGGGATGATAGAGAGATAGAGAAATAGAGGGATTGATAGATAGAGACAGAGGGGGAGAGAGAAAGAGAGAGTGGGCAAGAGATATAGAAGGAAAAAGGGATGGGTGATAGAGAGAGGGAGAGGGAGCGAGAGAAGGATGGAGAGAGAGAGTAAACTTGCAACTAAACAATACACCGGCATGAATTATTTCATGTTCATTTTTCAATAACTGCTGTTTCTTCATACTTCTTATACAATTATATTGCAACATTAAACAGAAATTTTTAAAGAATAATTTGTTTTTACGTTGCAATATAATTATACAAACGAATGTATTTGTTAGTTTAAGACTTAAAAAAATATACTGACCATTAACGCAACAAAAATTTTGGGATATACACGGTTGGTCAAAATGTTTTTTATGCGTGTTACTAATTCTAACAATAAAGTCAGAAATCAACATTTTTCGGTATTTGTCGGGACATAGGAAATTTTATTATTATTATTTGATAGTAAATATATGAAAATAAACCGTATTAGTGTAAAATCAAAATAATAAAACAATTGTTATAAGAATGAAAAAAATTTTTTTGTCGCATTGAACAACTTTGTAAAAGAGAAACAATTAAAAAAAAAATTTTTTAATATTGTAATATTTTTTTTCTTAAATATATAAAAACATCCTGTAGCAAAATATTAAGGCAATCGATTCAGTAGTTTTTTTTTTTTTTTTTAGATCATAGGTAAGTAACAAACATACATTTCCATTTTTTATTATAATTATTTACTATGATAATTATTAAATACCTACAGACACTAGCGTTTCATTCTTTTGGGAATCATCAGTGCAGGATGTCACAACTAACACCAGTCGATAGATTTGAACCCGGTGACAGAAGCCCTGGCAAAGCTACAGGGAAAACAATCAAGCAAAAAAAGAAAAAGAAAGAAAAAAAAAAAAGCCCTTAAAATTCATCCCAAAACAGCAAAGAACACCATATATACAAATGTAGGCAAATTTGATCTTATTTTATTGTTTGAAAATATAGGTTCTTTTTTACCAATTGTCATAAAATTTTAACATAGAATAGCAGTATAATCTTCAAAAAAAAAAAAAAAATAATAAAAATAAAAAATTGCAAATTTTCATGTAGTTTAGTCCCATAGAACCAAAGATATGAGCATTTCAACATTCAATTTGGCTACGAGCATATATATATATATATATATATATATATATATATATATATACTCGTATTACATGAAAAAAAATATACCACCTTTTTTGGCAATTTTATAAGTTCGAAATCTCAGTGACTATGGATCAGAATTTAACAAATGAAGGCTCGTTGAAAAGCTAATGATCTGAACTGTGTATTGGGTTATATATTTGCACTTGGGGTCACATTAACGAGATCATCCATCACCCAAGGCCTATTTTTAGCACTTTCTTACAACCATAAAATGTTTCAATCATACTCATTTGTTTTGCTAGTTTTGCATATGAATTACATATTTCCCCAAAACCTCTGGTCTTGATGGAGGGGAGACTAAAACTTGCTTCTATGGTTTCAAATGATCTGAAATAACACTAAAGGGAGAATGGATTTCAAATATTTCTCATATGTTATATCTCCCTTCTTTGGTTTTCATACATAAAGTAAATTGTAACAGTGTATAGGGATTATTTGATATTGGAGATATTCATAATCGCACCCTATTTCCAAAAGATAGTAGACATAACATATAAGAAATATTTGGAATCAAGTCTTCACTTGCTGTTATTTGCTGATCATTTGAAACCATAGCAGCAAGTTTTTAATCTCCCCTCCATCAAGGTCAGAGGTTTTAGGGACATAACATATTTATCTTTAGAAATGTAAGTACTTTCTAAGGTTGAAAAATTGCAGACAGTGTGTTTTATTTGCTGCTGTTATTGTAAGGGAAAAAAAGTCATTTTTTCTTCTGTAAATCTGGAGATTCATTTGTCCATAAGATTTGGGGTTGTATCAGCTTTGATGAAATTGCTATCTATAAATATAAAAGCGAAAATGTATGTATGTATGTATGTATGTGTGTGTGTTCGCTTTTTCTGTATGTCTACAAAAGGCTTGTTTCAGAGAAGCGGTCGGTTCACAACTTTTTAAAACTTTTTATATCACATACAAATCGTAATATCTCACACTTAACAACGAAGCTCGCATGTCTATTTAATTTGCTTGATTTCGGGAAGATAAATATTCAATATTTGTCGCTCGACGCATGTGGGTTAGTCTTTTTCCTATAACATCTTGGGGGGGGGGAGCGTTCAGCAGTAAATGAATACTATCCCGCAGTCAAAACTTGACCTCATTTAAAACGGGCACCTGCTAAATCCAACTAATTAAATAAATTCAAATGCGTTTCCGTTAGCATCTCGCGATGGGGCAATGGTTAACATCGCACGTTTTTTTTTTCACACTTTAATTTACAACTTTGCCTCAAGGGTTCGGGTTTGATCCTCATACTTACTTTTTTTTTACCCCCCCCCAACACCCAGGCAACGCCGGGTACTCCTCGCTAGTCTATAATATAAATCTCACCTGTCTGTTTAAATGTATGTATGTATGTACGTCTGCTTAAAACTTTCAACAGAGGCGACGCATTTTCACAAAATTGATATCGTTTTGAACTTCGACCCTTCGGGCGGCAATTATCAAAGAATTGGCTAAAAACATTAATTTTTCACCCTCATCTAGCCAGTTTTCTACAAGGAGGGTCCTTTTTTTTTTTTTTTTGCATTGCCATTTTTGCAAGTCATTGTATTGGTTGGAATGAATTTACTAATTTCAACGTTCTGAACTTCTGGTCGCGTCATGGAGTAGCGGTAAGACATCAGATTTTCTTTCACATTCTTTTCCGCCTTCGCATCACGAGTTTGAGCCTGCCTGCCTACAACCACTTTTTTATTTTTTGCTCAACACACACCTCCAAACATCTGGGCAATGCCAGGTCCCCAGGCTAGTTATTTTAAAAAATAAAAACCAACTTTGATTGATATTAAACCTTGTCTTTGTAGGACAATATCTCCAATTTGTAACTGCTCTGGAATTAAATATTAATGCCATTGATACATGTGATATTCATTGAACTAAACACTTGAAAGGTTGACTATACAAAAAAAATATATGTAATCATGTTTGGTCACAGCGTTTTCTTGTATACTTCCTACATAAGCCATGATACAGGAGTATTCGAGTCACAGTAGTATTTTTCATTGCATGCATAAAACACACACACATAAATACATACAAGTAAAACAATGAAAAAACAAAAAAACAAAAAAAAAAAAACCCCAACAAACTTTATATATCAGTATTTTTAAAATTTTATTTTATTCACAAGTGGATTTGACTTTTTGTAAAAACTGAATTCATGTCACTGACCTAGCATCTGTTGTTGTTGCCCTAATCTTTGTAGTTAGTGATTACACAACAGGCACACGTGTGCACACCACCACCACTGGCAACCTTCATTTAGAGAAGGATGTCCAATGTTGATATATCAGCTAAGTAGACAGGTCTATAGATTGTGTGGACTGATCAACAAGGAGAAGGATTATACCCATGTTATGACAGGATGCCTTAAAAAAGAATCTTACAACACAGCACAGGATCAACACCATTAATACAATGGCCAGATATGCCAAAATGAAATTAAAAAAGAACTGAACAGAAAAAAAAAAAAAAACTCAATGAAAATACAGTGGAAGCATTCCTTCCTGAGTCTTTCTTAACCTTGGATTTTTTTTTTTTCAATTTTAAACTTTCTTAACAGAAATTAGGCTGTGTGATACGGTGTGAAAATATGCAATTAAAAAAATGTTTAAAAGTTGAGCAGGGTAGGGTAGGGGGGGCATATGGAATAGAGTAAGGAAATATGATGAAGAGATTTTTTTCTCCCCTCAATGCATGATAGTAAACGCGATTTCTTTTTGTGTTTATGCGTGTATGTATGGGTATAATTATAACGGTCCTAAATAATAACGTTGTGGTTCTTGTCTTTGCACAGCTGATTGTTGGTTGCTTCCTACTCGTCATCGTTGCCGTCCTTTATCTAATGATTTGTTCATGGACACATGATCACAAGGCAAAGCAAACTGGTGTTTTAGAAAAGGCTTCAATAAAGTATTGATTACGAGGAAGGAGAAACACAGCTGATTTTCTGCAACATGGTACCCATCATAGACATCACTTCTTTAATTTCTTACTGGAACTGAAAAAATCAGGTTAAAGAAAACCATTGACAAATGGCATTGCAACAATTTTTTTTTTTTTAATTCAAATAATGTAAATAAAACAATAACATAAACAATGTTAAGAGAATCAAGTGAGCTGCTGAGGAATACTAAGCTGTGATTGGCTGAGCAGATCATGTGATAAACTATAAGGTGTAGATAGAATATCTCGAGCATGGTATTAAACTGTCTCAAATTTCTTTCCAAGATCTTTCTATCTTTCCTTCCGCTTATTCTATTTCCCAACCCTAACAACTATTAAAGCTCTTCTCTCAACTGTCCTGAGTATGACATAAAACTGCATCCAGTTATAATGCCCCTTCTACGGATTATAAAAACTATCATTTACAGACTAATATTATATATATATATATATATATATATATATATATATATATATATATGAGAGAGAGAGTGTCTGTAAATGATATATATAGTATAGTAATACATACACACATTTGTCATTTCCATAGTTTTACACACACACACACACACACACACACACACATGTGGAGATGGTTGTTTGGTTGTTTTGCTATATGACACATCAACCCTTTCTGAGTTATTTAATGCTGAATCCAGCAATTTTAGAAAAAAGTTTTATGTTTCAAGTTGTTTATATCTTCAAATATTTATTTGTTATGTTTAGTTTGCTTGTTTTGTAAAGAGAAATGGGAAAAAGGAAAAGGGAGAAAAGGTGAACTGTTGTTTTTATTTTTGGTTCTGTAGAACATAAGTTTCGCAAAAGGGAATAGAAAAAACAAACAAAAAAAACCCAGCAATGTTAGGTGCATTTTATCTCAGGACTCCAATATCTTTAGCAGCCTGATCTGGTAGCATCAGTATATATGAAGAAAACTATGTGAGTGATATATATATATATATATATATATATATATATATATATTGGCAACTTTGTAAATATACATCTACAAAACAGATACGGTTTCAGCATAAAAGAAACCAATAATGATTAACATGTTGAAAACCCTCCAACCAACTATCTCAATATGGAATAATTTGAAAATAAATGATAAAATGCGTAATAATAATTTGCATTTTGGTTTGGTTGTTTTTGTTTTATGGCATATCAACTTTTTCAGGTTATTTAATGCCAAATCCAGTTATTTTGAAGTTTTTTAATAAAATATATTTGTTTTTTCAAGTCGGTTTCTATTTAGCCTATAGTTGGGACTAACAGGTACCACCACTCCGGGTCAGAGTGGACCTGGGAGCAATGGCAATTAGAGGGTTGCTCCACACTCCCCAAAGCCCACAAGCTGGAGCCTCACCATTGGATATAGTTTAAAGTCATATCCAGGACCAATTTGCATTTTGTAATGCTTTAAATTGTTGACATCACGAAAATGTGAAGCATTTCAGTAGTATCTTCAGTCGTATCACACATACAAAGCATAACACAGGTAGGTAAGTAAGTAGGCTGATGTATCGGACTAGAGTATTAATATATAGATCAAAATCAACCTAACATTTACACACACTTCTGTGACATTCTAATCTATTAACATAATTGTTATCTAATTTCAGGCATTAAATTTACTGTTATAAGATAGAAGGAATAATTAGAGTAGAAAATCTTCCAGCATCTAAGCACCTCTATAGTGATTTACTAATGTTGTAAACTGTTGACATCATAAAAATGCGGTACATTTCAATAGTATCTTCAGTTGTATCACACATACAGAGTGCGACACACGTAGATAGGTAGATGGAACTAGAGTATTAATATAAAGATTAATAATTGTTTAAACCAATCAACCTATGACAATACAATTCTGTCTCAATCATTAAAGAAACCAAGCAATATTGACTTTATTATTCTTTAACAAATTGCTATCCAAGAATGCCTTTGGCTGAAATAGGAATGAACAGAACCGCATATTTTATCAGCAAATACGATAACAAGGTTGCAAAGTGCACAGTAGTCAAAGAGTCTGCAGAATCTCTTTTACCATAAAAAAAAAAAAAAAAAGTTTCTTTTAAGTAGTCTATTACTTTTTTTGAAGATTTAATTGATTCTCGGTGTTGAGCAGTTCTTTGCATTTCTGCTTCTCAGTCATTATTAGGTTTAATTATGCCTCATTGAACCAACAGACAAAAAGTGATCCAATATTGATTAGAGAAACTTTTAATTAACAATATCCAGCCTCAAGTAAGTAAAAAATAATTAAATAAAGGAAAGAATCAAAAGTCCATAAAATTGATCTGTAAAAGTAAAAAAACATTTAAAAAAAACAAAAAAACAAACAAACAAAAAGGATACATTTTTTCTTTTTCTGCTCTCCTCATTCGTTCTTTTTCTTTGTCTTTTACTTTCTCTCGGTATTCGTCATCACTTCGACTTTCCTGTAGAACGAAAAAATTCTTTTTAAATAATGACAAAATTATTAGCTTTCGGGTTGAAAATGAGATTTATGATGTTTGAATATTATAAGGATAAAATGGCTTCATTATTCCCAAACTACAAAGACATTTTTAATGGATTTTAAAAATAATTCAGCTTATATTTCAGAATCAAATTGAAATTTTCAAACTTTTTCAGCTTTCACTAATACGAGGGGTGTGCAATAAGTAATGCCCCTGACCCACTTCCAGTTGTCTGATCTAGCTGAAATTTTGCATGTGCAATGATTTATATCTCTACGGGTTATGTGGCAAATTACAGCTCTGAACTAATTGTGGTTTCTGTTTTACAGGTGTTTAAACTAAGTCAGGTGTGAAATGGAGCCTGTTGAATGTCGAACAATGATCCGGTTTTTGTATTTGAAAGGACGTACACCACAGGAAACTTTTGATGAAATGAAAGAAACTTATGGTGATAATGCCCCATCATATGACCTTGTAAAACGCTGGCATCGTGAATTCAAACATGACCGGAAGTCTGTTGAAACAGCTCCCAGACCTGGTCGGCCCCACTTCTGCCATTGGTGAGGCATCTGTCTGACAAGTTGAGGCTGCCATTTTGGAAGATTGGCGCATTACTATTGGCCAAATAGCCCAAGATGTCAAGATTAGTACAGGGTCTGTAGAAACTATCATTCATGACCATTTGCATATGCATAAGGTGTCTGCCAGATGGATTCCCAGGTTGCTCACACCATTCCAGAAGCGAGAACGCGTCGAGTGCTCGAGGATGAATTTGGAGATGTGCCAAGAAGAGGAGTCAAAGTTTTTCAAAAGACTGATTACACAGGATGAAACCTGGGTCCATCACTATGATCCAGAGACCAAAGCCCAGTCAATGCAGTGGAAGCACTTAGACTCACCACTTCCAAAGAAGGCAAGGGTGCAGCTCTCCGCTGGCAAGGTCATGCTCACAGTCTTCTAAGACCAGGATTGAGTAGTGATGACAGATTTCTTGGCAAAGGATACCACAATTACAGGAGCCTATTATGCTTCACTTTTGAGGAAATTAAGGGAAGCTATCAAAATCAAGAGGCGGGCAAGATCAGCAAAGGTACCCTCCTCCTGCAGGACAACGCTCCGGTCCACAACTCTCATGTCGCCAGATCAGAAGCACGGGCGTGTGGTTATGAAATCCTCCCTACTCTCCCGACCTTGCACCCTCTGACTTTCACCTCTTCCCAGCCATGAAGTTGTTTTGTAAAGGAAAGCGTTTCCCAGATGATGCAGCCTTGTTTTCTGAAGTCATGTCGTGGTTGAAGGCCCAACCTAAGGTGTTCTACAAAAATGGTTTCCAGAGCTACATCAAACGATAGGAGAAATGCAGTGGTTCCTATGTAGAGAAAGACTAATAACTGTGCCAAGTTTCGTTGCTCTACTGCTATGGGAAGTGGGTCAGGGGCATTACTTATTGCTCGCCCCTCGTATATAAGGTACAAAATAAAAGGTATCATTTTTAATGAGTGAATATTATCCAAAATTATTTGGATTGCAATTGAGCTTATTCACTTATACGATTAGTAGCATCTAATTCATTGGTGCTGCAAAACTGCAATCTCTTCTTCCCATTAAATTCCACACTATATATATATATATATATATATATATATATATATATATATAAAATAAAAGAATGGGAATATCAATTTCATAAGCAGTGCCCAGTTGCATGTATATTCTGGTCAGAGGAGATGACGATGTTAGATTTTCACAGTTCTTGCAAGGAGGTGTTGATGCCCTTCTACATACTGCACCTGATATTCAAAATGGTCACTCATCTGGTACTGATCAGTCTAATGAGAGTCAGTGTGTTAACTTGAGTATGCTGTACATATTAAGTGTTTGAATATTAAATAACTCTAAAAAGATTAATCTGTCATAAAAACTTATATATATATATATTTCATCCGGCCAAAATGGAAGCGTTTTTTGGCTATCTTCAAATTTTTTTAACTCCAATTTCTGATGCTTTGCTTTTCAATTTTAACAACTGAAGTGAGCACCTGCTGTTGGTTCATTTACCTGCAAATATTAACCTCCATTACATTGGACTCCTTTAATTATGGTTGATTATTTTTATTTTAATATTGAACTCTGTATGAACTGTCTGCATGAACTATTTTTCCAGATTTATATTTTTATATTCTTATATTTTTTAAGTTTTGTGACTACAAATCAAAACTTTTAGTTTCATCCTATGCAGCAACCAGTAAATTCATAGAAAGGTTAAAAAAGTTTTTAGTGTGACTGTTGGATTATTTCACTTACTGTTTATCCTCTGATGAGAAGAATTTGCATTCTTTGAAACTCTGCGGATTAAGGAGCACCTAGCTACCAGCTTCGAAATATTCTGCCGAATAAAAGCTTTTTATAAATTTCTGCTTTACATCTCTGTTCTTCTTATATATATATATATATATATATATATATGTCATTTTGTGCTTATAATGTTGGCATATATATATTAATAGATACCTGAATTAAATATACCTATATTTAGTATCTGAAATGTACTTAACATTTTGAGAACCTGTTAGTTGAGAGTACCTGGCAAGTGATAGATAAAAAAAAAAAAAAAAATCAATCTGTTTCAAAACAAAAAAGTCGTCACATACCCTTTTACTTTTCTCCTTTTCACCATTGTCGTGTTTGCTGAACTGTTTTTCTTTGCTTCTCCGTTCCTCTTTGCCGCTAGAACCAGAAGACAATCGAGATTCTGTAGATTCTCCATTTAGTTTACTGTTACCTGGAATAAACAGGACAATGATTCCATTCAATGACATTGTTTACTAGTAAATCCCATGAAAATTCCACAGTTAATGAAAGAAAAATGTTTTAATTCAATCTACTAAGAGACAAAAAAAGTTGATATAAATGTAATTTAATCAATCAATAAAAGCATCAGGATACTTTCCAAACAAAGATCTCATCGTCTTTTTCAGCCAATTCATGTATTATCCTTTTGTCTGTTAATCGATATCACGTGTTCTTTCAAACCATTTCAAATCTATCAACATGTCGGAGATTAAAACAATCAAAAGTGTTGACATCTAAAGAGATTTTTTAAATTGTAATTTTTCTCTAAGAAAATGGTGACGAGTGTCAACAAAAATGATTTTGAAAACAAGTTTGACATATTCTTGGAATTAGAATTACAAGCTTGGTTTCTTGGGGTAATAATGGTGGTGACAGAGACAGGAATAATTTAACTCTAAAAATTAAAAGATTTTTTTTTTCTTCAAATAATGGTGTACATCATATTTTTTTTTCCACCCTTACAAAATATTTATCCAATAAAAACACAATTCAACATTTGACAAAATATTATGAAACTTAAATTTAAAACATTCACTTTGTTGCTTATGGAGAATATTTTTAAGTATTAAATCTAAAAAAGCCTAATCTACTAAATGAACAATAAAAAAATGAAAACTGCATCCTTAGTTGAATGTTAAATCATAGAATATAAAATGAAAGATAATTTGCACAGGAGATATTTCTCACACGATCATTACAATAGATCTAAAATCAGATTGATTTAAAATAAATCAAATACAAATATTTGTCTTCATTTTTTAGACGAAAATTTATTTACATTGGCATTTTTTACTATTATTTACACTGGCATTGAAATTAGGTTTAAGATAAAGAATGCTCTGAAAAAGGTTGAAGATGTTGACCTAAACATAGAAATACAAATACTAACGGTGATGAGAATAACTAAAAAAAAAAATGTAACTGCAATTTCTATCACAAATCCGTGGAAAAGCGTTTAAATACTTAAAAAAAAAAAAAAAAAAAAAAAAAAAAAAAAAACAACCGAAAAATTCTGACCAAATAATTGAAATCTTATCCTTACAGTTGCTCTACTGATTGGTTTGTGAAGGGTTTCATTATCAGCCAACAGAAGAAGCCCTTTCTCTTTTCCTAGTTTAATTAATAGAAAAAAAAAAATGAACAATTTATCATTACCTTTTCGTTTTTTGATCTCCACACCACTCCTGTCTGTGGAAAGGTCCTTTAAAAGAAAAAAGATAATTCACTAGTTTTAAAAGGCAAAAACAATGCAACTATATATATATATTTTTTTTTTTGGGGGGGGGGGTATTATTTGTTTTATTCATGTAATACTACAAAAAAAAAAAAAAAAAAAAAAAAAAAGACTTAAAAGTTAGTAAACAATCCAAAGTCCAGAGATAGGATGATGGCAACTTGGACTTAGGGTTAGTGATAGGATAAGTCATTTTTATTTTTCCAAGAATGAAGCCCCCTAATTGTTAAACAACAAGAATATTTTTTCTTCTTCTCATGTGACAATTAAAAAACTGTTTCAGCATGTTAAAAGAGTACAGTCTTGATGAGAATAACTGTAAAGAAAAAAAAAAATGTAACTGCAATTTAATCAATTCTACCTTATTTGGTATAAGTCATTTGTTGTTGGTCTTTGTTTTTTTTTGCTTATAATTTTTTGATTGATTCTTCAATAACTGCATTTCACAATGGTATTTAAAGTTTCAAAATCCAAATGCTTCAAACGTTTTTTCTTATCTTTATTGCTGTTATTTTCACAGCATTTAAAGCAAGTCTTTACAACTGTCGGAAATTTATCTTGTTTCCAGATAAATTTGACGCGAAAGTAACTAGCCTGAAAAAAAATAAATAAAAGCATGAAATAAAAAGGGGGGGGGGGTAAAGAATAAAATATAATGGTCTTGTTTCAAAATGAAGAAGAGATTTTATTTACAATAAAATTAGTTGCAAATTTTTCCCTTTGCGGGCATTAAATTCAAAGAACAAAGAATGCCAAGGTAACAAAATATAATGAAAAAAAACAAAGAAAAACACTGGTTCTTATAATGAAGATGTCGTATCCATGAAATAATACAATAATAATATTCAAAATAGTAGTCCCTAATCACACTCTCATATGTAATAAATTTTAGGAACATACTCACAAATTGAAAGCCAGTCAGGCACGTGTCTTTTTCTTTTTATCTCGATTTAAAGTTCTTTTAAATCATTATACTCCTTCCAATTACGTGCAGACCGTAGCCACGTAATATAAGGTCTTTTAAAAAAATTATACCCCTTCCTAATACGTGCAAACCATAGCCACGTATCATAATGTCTTCATAAGTTTGCTACGTCGCGTGTCCAGGGTATTTTTGCCGGGTTTTCTTCTTTAAAGGAGGCTAGTAAAAATTCCACTTTCAGCGCGGGGCAATGAAACGAAGTCCAATATCCTCGTCGCTGGAATTTCAAAAGAGGCTGAATTTCATGCTGGGCTCGTGACGTCATCAAGGAGCTAGCATATCCCTTTCCTTCAAATTAAAGGGAGTTTCGTACAAACCCAAAATATACGAAACTAAGAATCATAAAAGGATACGAAATACAGAAACTCAAATATAAGAACCAGATAAAACAATAATAAATGTATACAGGGGGGATGCACTATTATTGGTACAAAAAAAATTCCAACAAAACCAATGGAAAGATAATAAAGAAAATACATGTTGTTTGGAGGTTGGGATGGGGTGGGGTGGTTACACACAACCAGAAAATAAAAATAAAAAAATGTTTTAGAAATTCTTTCTCTACAACTCATGTGAGTGTTTTCGTAAAAATTTTAAAAGACCATTCATAAATAATTAAAAAAAATGTTGACCTAGAACAAATTTTAAGCATCTTTTATTTTTCTCTTTTTATTAATTTTGCATTTCAAGGTTGTTTTTTTATATGATTTTTTTTCTTTTATATAACTCTATCCTTCTTTTGAATAGCAAAAATTTAAGTGGCCAATAGCAACAAATCCAAAATAGAGATAAAATTTCCAATCTGAGAGCTCCACAGCCTACCTACAAACTTCTGAACCTTGAATGGAGGGAAATAATCCCCCCCCCCCTCCATCCTCCAAAGAAACTGCATTTTTTAAAAAAACTACCATGAAACTTAAACCTGAGTGGCAAGCCCCACTCGAAAAACCTCGCACAACCCTATTACTAATCCTGAGTCAGGGGCAAGCCTCTTCGAACCAAAATCCTTATAAAAATACATGTAATTTTCTAAAAACATCTCCCCCCCCCCCAAAATACAAGAATTTATCTCCCGTAGCAAAAAACAATTAGTTTGTCCTAAGATACTAGGATAATCTGCAAATGGAAATCATTACTTTAAATTCATATCGAAACTGATCCTCACTATTTTTTTTTTCGGCCAGAGTTTTCATACAATCACCTACAAAAAAATAGTAAAATGTCATTTTTTGGAGAGGATGAGGGGGTGAGAGAGATTAGTGAAGGGTATTAATCTACAATACCCTTTTTTCACACTGAAAGTATCAACTAATATTTTTAAACTTCATTTTTCCTTTTAAATTAGTTAAATTCTGAAAAAATTATCTTTTTATATAGGAGGAATGTTTAAATTTTTTGTATGTAATAAAATTATAAAACATGAACATTTTTGCTCAAAAAAATAAACAAGAAAAAGATTATGGCTGTTAGCAAGAAAAAGAAAGCAAGTGCAATGCGTATGTAAAGAAGAGACAGGAAGTAATTTTTTTGATGAATCAAAAGTCTTCTACCTTCTCTCACAACTCCCCATTGTAAATTGTTTGAAGTTTGGAAAAATTAATATTTCCAGAGAGAGAGAGAGGAAAGCAAGGAGAACAAAATAAGACAACGGAATGAGAGAAAAACAAAACAAGCAAGAAAGATAAATATAAAATAAAATCGATTCAAGACAGAATTCAGACTCTTTATTAAGAAAAAAAAAAATCGGATTTAAGTGAACATCCTGTTAAAAAAATAAGCTTCAAATGAAAATCCTACTTGGAAAAAAATAAATTAGTTAAATAAATAAATAAATAAAGTTAACAAAAAAAATCCAGAATTCTGCCTTTTCCTCATTAGAAAATAGGTTTCACATTCCTTATAATAGTCTAATTAATAAATTTATTTCATAAAGTCGACATACAAGGCATTACTCAGAATGTAAGACTGTCAATCAAAAAATAGAAATCTATAAATTCGAATTACTGTTTTATTTGAAGCAAATATGTTTCACAATGCATATCTACTGACAGACTTGTAAGAGGGACAAAATCCATTTCATTTTTTTTTAATACTTTTGTTAAATAAGATCAACATATTTGGATTTCTTTCTCCATTTTTCTATCATCTGAATCTAAAAAGTATACCTTTATTTTTAAAAATGCAGGTTCCATGAATAAAGATTCTTTCCTAGAACTACCTTCCTGTGGAACACTGTTCCGCTGGCCTGTTTCCAAGTTGAATACAACATGGTAGCCTTCAAATCCAATGTAAACAAGTTCTTGTTGAGCTGTTCCCATAAATAATCAATGTCTACTCAATTTACACCATTAACGATTACTACACACATTTATTAACCCTTATCCTCAAGTGGCCTTCCAGCCTTGATAAGTGGTGACTACCAAGTAAAAAAAAAAAAAAAAAAATGAAAAATAATAATAATGTACTTACAATATGAACACCTGTATTACTCCCTCACTTAAGCACTCACATATTTAACATTTTTTTCCCCTAAGCATTCAATTTTCGATTATTTTAAATGTGAAAATGTAGCTGGATTAACAAAGTAAGCAGTTTGAAATTTGGTTCACAATTTAATTAAAATATCGATCTAAGAAAGTGCGCAAGTAATGAAAATGTTGACTCAAGTATATCATACAAACACTATCATGGTTGAATGATATATATATATATTAGTGTTGGGACAATTAATCTGGATCGGGAATCAGAAAAAATTGGAACTTTTGGGGCTATCGGAATCAGAAAAAATTGTGCCTATTTTCTGCTCCCAAATACAATTCCTTTGTCTTTTTTTTTTTTTTTTGATTTTGTTTAAAACAAAATCTTCCACTGCTGGTAGTAATGATAAAATAATAAATATTTATTATTTTTAGTAAAGCTAAACTCTATACCACCTCCCCCTCCTCGGTGTGTTTTAATGCTTGATAAAATATCTGCATATTTAACGTGTTTTTTACTGTAATCAGGAATAAATAACTTCATTGTTAAATATTTAGAAATTTTTAAAGAATAGGAATCTGGAAAAATATTAGAATCATCCCATCGCTAATATATATGAATGAGAAAAAATACACAATATATAATAAAATGAAATGCTATGGAGGCAGAATGTGTGAAAAAAGACAAAAAAAGAACAACAACTTCAACATAGGAATACATCATCAAAAACAAAAACTTTATCGGTTGTGTTTGCATCAATGAATGTATTCAGAAAAAGTGAAGACTTAAAAGTTACTGAAATAATAGAAAATACATAAGAAAATAGAAGACACACAACAGAATATTTTCAGCATGTCCAACTATTTGAGAAATTAGAATTATGTAGCTTGTACGATGAAGAGATTAAAATGGGAAAAAAGTGAGAAATTTGATCAGAATGAAACCAGTTAAAACTTATTTTTGATGATTTATTCCTGTGTTTAATTTATTTTTCCTTTTCTTTTTTTCACACACACACACACACACAGATATATAGTAGAGAACTTGAATGCCTACGAGATATAATTCTCAAGTGCCTAAGGTCTCTCTGTACATGGGTTTGTCAGGACAATTTGGCATAAGGATACTTTTTTCTACAACTAAACCCTAACCAAATATTCAAAATCACATGATATTCGTGGTCCAAATAAGATCTCAGTATGGCTAACCCACACTGGCTTTTATAAGGAATGGCACACCTTCTCCAAATGATGTAATCTCAGGTAACAGCACGAAGCTGGATATTCCACCAGACTAGATGAATTATTATCCCAGAATTCAGTAAGACCAATAGACCACAAGAAAAATATATAATAATATATTTAAATGGTCAATTGAGGAGAGGAAATTAATATTCTTAACTTCTTTACTAACTGAACATTTGAGAGGTAAAGGAGAACTTTAAAAGAATATTTGAATATCTATTCATCTCATAAAAAGATCAAGTGTTAACCCATAGTAGGAGGCCCCTTAATTTCTGAGAACTTTGACTGAAGTAATAATAATAATAAACATATATATAACAATACAGTAGTGCTAACGGAGGGTTTTCTAGTTCCCAACCTGCACTATTTTAACAAAGAGTTCCACAGCAGTTTAGTGCCTAATGATTGGCTCAGATTTCAACAGTTGGAAATTTCCTCCAATCATTCCCAATTTTATTTCCTGGCTTCAGCAGTAAACCGATCTCTATCTTGGCATCCATCCGGCTTCCTTTGCACAGGTCCTAATGAGAACCTGTCTCTCTAACAACAAAAAGAACGTTATCTGTTGGCCTTTCTCAACATGCTCATTCAAAGTGTAATGGAAACTGGCATAGATATAGAAATTGGATTAACAATCAGCTTAGATGTGAACCTTGCTTTCAACAAGAAAAAATCCAACAACTTGAAAAAGAAAAATGTTAAAAAAAAGTTAATTACAAAAATGTTAATTAAAAAAATGTTCGCTACAAGTTTGTTTTTAAATGCTATTACATTTTTTGTTGGTATTTTTAAATTAAACATACTAACATGTAAAACAGACGTTAACCCGAATATGATGATGAGGCTAATTTTTATAATATGACAGGCTTAAATTATTTTTAAAAGCATTACATTCAGATGGAAATCTTTATTGTCAGATTGGAAATATATAAAGTTGATCATTTCTGATCCATAAGCATTTGTAATTTATATTCACACTAGCGGAAGTACCTGTAGTTGCCCGAGTGTTTGGAGCAAAAAAAAAAAAAAAAAAGTGGTAGTAGGCAGGCAGGCTCGTACCCGTTACACGAAGGCGGAGAAGAAAGTGAAAGAAAAGCTGAGATCTTACCGCTACGCTAAGATGCAACTGGACGTGAAAAGCGTTAAAATTAATTGATGTCAATCAAAAAGTTGACTTGAAATGGAGAAGTTAAGAATCATGCAGACATGAAAGTTGGCTGCAAGCCAGTTTCTGCCGTATATTGCTTCCCCACGATGTTGGGGGAAAACCAGCTCCCTCGAAAAAGGGGGAGCTCTCAAATTGAATAGCAGTTGTTTGATATAAAGGGTTTCCCCAACATTGATCAAAGCTAATTGTGTTTCTGGAGGTTCCGGCTGGAAAGCCAGGAGGACTACTTTGCTCCGATTAGCTTTGGTTTTATACGAAAAAGACAAACAAACACGCGAAAGGACGGAACAGAGGGAATTTTATAGAAGTTGATCACAATAAATGTAGAGACGACGTCCATTCGCAAATCGTAGATATTATAATCTAGTAAATATAAGTTCTAAAAAATAGTAAAGTGGTCGAGAGCCCCTCCCCCAAGTTTTTCACGGACATACAAAAATGCGCATGCCATTTTAGCCTTATATATATATATATATATATATATATATATATATATATAGATCACGCATGTTAATGGGTAGAGAGCAAATGCAATAAACAAAAAACTAATCCTTTCTGTGCATTATACCACAAATTCATAGTTTGAAGACGGATTCTATCCAAGTTAATTGATATCAATATAGACCAGTTTACTTGAATATTCATCTTGTCAATATTTACACACAACATACAAGATTATTTTCAAACATCATTTAATTGCTATTTTATTCAACATGCTTGAAAATGTTTCAATCAATCTTAAACTTTTATTTAAAAGAGAATTAAAAATTCAAAGTACAAAATAAAAAAAATAACTTATTTTATTCTTCAAATACAATGTTATTTTTTTGCTGTCAATATAAAATATTCATTGACCTTACTATTAACGAATGTTCTGTCATTGTTGAAACAATTACATTTCTGGCAAATTTTTGCATCCAGACTAGAAATAATGAACACACCCTTCCTAATGGTTTCACACATAAATAATGATTCACAGTTATTCTAATAAAACGAAAACTGACCGTTTTAATAAACACATATTTGTAACAGTTATTATTTTTTTTAATTTAAAGATCTGGTGTTTTGAAAGACAAAAAAAAAAAAACTTATTGTAATACAATCAACATTATGTTAGATTTAAGCGCATAGTGTTAATTTCATGAGAGAGTGAGAGAGTGAGGAAATTCTCACAACGTGTAGGAGTGGATAATCAGAGTGCACATGTTGTGGCGACTTCCTTTGCCTTTTTGATTGTATTATTTTAAGCAACACATAATTAGAATCCAGACAGATCAGATGACCTCAAAGAATCACAACCTTAATCAACGGTAAATGAATACATAACATAGTTCTGAAGAGTTGCCTACAGACATTTACTTTTTTAAAAAATAAAAAAAATTCCGTATTTCCACTAAACACTCATTCTAACAATACTAAACCAGCAGCGACAACGTTTATAGAATATCAATCCCTTCTAGAACTATCCACAAGGATCCGTGGTGCGGTGGTTAGAGTACTTGGAAAAATCAATTGTAAAAGTAATATTCTCCTGAAGGTCCAATTCTCATTGTGGGGAACCAAAGAATACAATTGTGAATTACTTAGGATCTCTATCCAATCCTGGCTGATGGAAATAAATAAAGGGTTCCATTTGAAATTCTGTCCAAATTCCTGAGTTTGACAAGATACACCTGAAGAAGGTCAGAGGTTACATCGACTGAAATGTTGTGAAAATGGCAGTCAAGAAAAAAGACTCTCAAAAAAAAAAAAAATAAAAATAAATAAATAAATAAAATAAATAAATAAAATAAAACAAATAGAAATTTAAATAAGTGATGTGAATGCATCCACCATGTAAAAACACTTTGGCTTGGTTTGTTTTATGTCATATGAACCATCTATAGATTGAGATTGTCGAACTGATTTCCTCATCTTGGTTGTTATTGTCACAACGTTTCAGCCGTTTTGCTCTCTGGCCTTCGTCAGGTGTTTTGTATCGAACTGGGGAACCGTTTGTTAGGAGTCTCGAATCCAACCCTTTATTATTATTACGGGGGTACCGTGTTCGGACTCCAGCTAGACTTTGGGACATAGTTGCTGATTCTCTGTTTTGAATATTACTTTTTCACTGCCTTTGTTCAGGATTGAACTCAGCACCTTTGGGTAACTGTAAACTTTGATACAACGTCTAGGACCATATGTCACTAGGACAATTCTTAGTTGGTTTTTGTTAATGTTAAACCTATGTTGTTATTCAAGGTTTTCTCTCTCTATCAGAGGTGTCCAAATTGCATTCAGCTCTATGCTTGGCTTGCTCAGTAGGTTGTTATGTCCGAGCATGTGAGCTGTTTCTTTAAGTTTTCTCACTTTCCAGTGGGTCTCTCTGTTTATTATTTTTACTTCATCCCATAGGGGGCGATGGTCCCCCCTCTCCATCCAGACATGGTTGGCTATACCCGATTTTTCCGTCTCCCCTTTAGTTACCGCTTTTCGGTGTTCTTCCACCCTTACTTTAAGGGGGCAGCATCTTTCACCCTTGTAATCCTTTCTGCAACTGCATGGGATGGAGTATATGCAGTTTTTGGTCATGTTCTCATCCATGCGGGGCTTCACTCATACCAGGTGTCGTCTGAGTGTTGACTCGCTCTTGAATACCGTCCTGATGTTGTAGGGGGCACATATTCTCTGAATCTTTTCGGAGATGCCTCGTATGTATGGTAGGCAGACCGTTGGAGGTTTTTGGGCTTCATTCTCCTCTCTTATACTATTAACACGTCTGGTGGATAGTATGCTATCAGGATAGTTGTTACGACGGAGGGTATTCTTCAACCTGACCATTTCTTGGTGGTATGTAATGGTGTCGCTACTTATTGTCTCTGCTCGATGTTGTAAGCAGCGTGCGATTCCATGTTTGATACTGTATGGGTGATGGGAGTTGAAGTTTAGGTATTGTCCAGTGAAGGTAGGCTTGCGAGAGCATGGGTTTAAGACATCCGTATATTGAAAGTATACATGCATATATGCTGTTGTCACCAAGATTGAGGAGTCTGAGTAAGAGGTTTTGAAAGAAGTCACAAAGAATTTGAGCTGGATTTTTTAATCTCCAAAGAATCAACAAAGACAACTTTAAAATAAGAATTAATAATTGGAATAAGTCATTATTTTTGGAATCCTAAGAGTCTTAGTCCAATTTGACAATCTTGGTTGTCACTGTTGGTACTATTAGACTAGACTAATGTTCAGAAAAGCTGAAGAAACAGACAGTTATTAGTTACTAGAACACCCATAACTTGTTGGGTCAATATTTGTTGTATATATCATTAAATATTTTGAAAATTAAGGTCTTCTGTAACAACAAATATGATTTTCATAACAAAAACGTGTAAGTTTTGTTCAAATTTACTCAATTGTTATTTTGTTACACAGTTTGCTTATTAATGAAGAGAATAACATATACATACATTACATTATATATATATATATACACTAACCCAATAAGGTTGGTTGTTTTTGTTTTTGTTTTATGGCGTAACCCTTTTCAGGCTATTTAATGCCGAATCCAGTTATTTTGAAAAATTATTTTTTCAATAGTATATATATTTTTTTTAAGTCAGTTTCTATTTAACCCATAGTTTGGACCCTTACATGTACTACCACTCCGGGTCAGAGTGGACCTGGGAGCAATGGCAATTAAAGGGTGGCTCCACACTCCCCAAAGCCCGCAATCTGGGGCCTCACCACTTATATATATATAATATATATATAGTTTAAGGTACTAATCCAATAAATAATATCTTCATGGAAAAATAATGTAGTTGTTAAGGGAAATGTTAGATATTTAACTACTAAACAACTAGAAACTGTTAAATTCAACTGGTGTTATTTTTTTTGTGACCAATCTTAAAGGTTTGAAGAGTTCCAACAGAAATGTCAAATTGCTTTATTTTTTTTTTATTTTTATTCAAAGAACACCCTGATAAAAAAGTATAACATTTTACACAGAAGAATATCTACTTAATGCATACTAGTAATACAACTGAAGACAATAGTTACAACATAAAAAATCATTTAAATCATTGTAATCATTTCCAAAGATAAAAAAAAAAAAAATCAACTTACTCTTTTCTTTTCCTTCTTCTTTTCTTCATAGTATTCCCGCTCTTTTTCACTTGAAGGGCTCTGAAAATATAGAGTTTTTTACCTTCTTGAAAATGTCAATTTCATTGTCAACTAGACAACTTGTTGGGTCAACATTGGTACATCGTACATTAACGAATACATTTTTGCCCTTAATTTACTATGATGGTAGGTAGATATTTTAAAATATTTGTATTTGAAAATGCAGCAAGTTAAAGAATAAAATTATCGTCAGCTTTCAATTGAAGGGAAATTAGCAAGATTTCATGAATAAACATAGATAATGTCAGTTACTACAAAAAATAAACACTGTTTTACAAACACTACTGCTGCTAAATAAGACTATATTTATGTCATCCAATCAAAACCATTATTTCTATAATGACTGACCAGATAGATAACCTTTTACCGATTTTCCCTGTTTATTTAAATCTTTCTTTTTACTCTTTTTACCACTTCTTGTCCTATGCATCCTTCCTCACACCACCTTTAGTATTATATTTGATTCACAATATAAAACATTGCCATTAAAGAATCTCATTTCTATTCAGCTAACAAGCAAATAGCACTAAAAATATTGACAAATGCAAAAAGTCAACAAATCCATAATTCATATAAAGAAAAAATTAGCGAATCAAGATCAAATTTAACAGAAATAAAATCCCCTATTTTTAAAAATCATAACATTTCAACCGTTTTAAGTTCATAAACTTTTGATAAATTATGTTATGTCGTGTAATGATTCATTGATTTGCCACAATATTGGAAATTTGGTTGGTGTATTCATAAAAAAACCCCACCATAACGATTTTTAAAATATCTTCATGTAAAAATAGTTTTAAGGATGTATTTACATAAATTACCATGTAGTATCAACTGTTAATAAGTCTTAGTTACAATTTTACTGCGACCAAATATGGCATGCTTACCAAAAAAATTACCAAAACACATTTTTTTTTTTTTTTTAAATTGTAAACAAAGTTTTAAATTTGAGAAATATGTATTTAAAGAATTCCCAAAGAATCATATCATATTATATATTTCAAATTACATACTGCGGTATATATCGAATGTGAAAAACAAATATTTATGAAATCACAGTCAGTTTTTTCTTGTTTCATTTATATGCAAATCGTTGATTGGTGACAGAAAAAATACTACATAACATTCAGAATTTTATTTGCAATGACTTTTGTTTTGTAGCAGTTTACGTTTTTTTTTTTTTTACAACTCAATTATATTTCCTACAATATATTGTATATAACATTGCTGCTTTTTGGTCGATATACTCGCGTTTGCATAGCTAATATGGTCATTAAATAAATTGGGTTAATTATTCCACAGGACTGGAAACAAAGATTCACAAAGAGAAACGTGAGACTATGAGGAGAGACGTTGCTAGTTCTATAAAATAAATAACTTTATTTAATAACAATATTACCTATACAAATACCAATGAACAAATTAAAACTTAGAAATTTAGAAGTCAATTTTGGGCTTCATCCTTTTATGATACAAATATTTACATAGAAATATGATCAACTTTTAAAATAATTTACTTGAATGTCGGAATACAAAATTCAATGAATAAAACTCTTAAAATATATATTTCTTGATACATTTAAACATTTATCACCAAAGTCATTTCTAAAAAAATATTTTTCTAATATAAATCTCCAAGAATTTATACATAAGTTTATACATCGTTGTTTTAATTTATAGAAGCAAAAGGATGGAATGAATTTATAATGAAATCATTAATTTGCATGCAATTCTGATTTCTTTCTCTAATTTCACTTGAAAAACTCTTACTATGCGAGTAAAAGTATACATGTCTAAAATAGTTTATATATTAAACATCTGACTATCAACTATGCATGTCAGACCACATAAAATATAATTTCAAACATAAGCATGCAAACAACAAAGGTTTCTGTAATCACTAAAGTTGAGCAATGTTTAGCCTGGTCAGTACCAGGTGTGGCCATTTAGGAATACCAAATGATGTATGGAGGAGGATAGCGAAACCTCCATGCAAGAACTGCA
Organism: Euprymna scolopes; assembly: GCF_053919585.1. Taxonomy (NCBI): domain Eukaryota; kingdom Metazoa; phylum Mollusca; class Cephalopoda; order Sepiida; family Sepiolidae; genus Euprymna; species Euprymna scolopes. The sequence goes on along the minus strand of NC_136484.1, from coordinate 67,160,639 downwards.
CAAACCTAACATCATCATCTCCCCTGACGAGCATATACAAGCAACTGGAGACCACTCGTTAATTGAATATTTCCATGAAACTTCCTCCTTCTGAGTAAGCTGGTCCAACCTAGCTAGAGTGAGTATCAACTATGCGCTGATCTATTTTTGTATAAATGATTAAGTCAATTCAAATGTAACAAAACAATAGTAAAAACAAGCAAAAAAAAACAGAGACAGGAGTTGGTTGGAAAAGAGAAAAAAAGATGACTACTGACTTAAGTAAAAACAACAACAAAAGACTCCTGCAAAAAATTCTGATTTAACTCTAGAAATCAAAAGTGAGGCGAATCAATTGAGGAAAAAAAAAAAAAAAAAAAAAAAAAAATCCAACTCTTTATTCAATCTTAAGAATCCCAACACAAAATTTTGCAAAATTGCCGATTCCTCACCTCTGAACGAAACCATAACGAAACAATACTTTATCTCTTTCCTGAACTAAATGTATTCCAAGAATGCGAGATAACATAAATTAACCAAGAAAAAAATAAACTTTTAACAATAATGATATACAATTATAAAGGTCAAATCTGACTACTGTAACAGTTTCATAAAAGGAAATTTGGACTTAAATTCTGTGCTATCATGAATTTCTCATTTGTCTTTCTACTTTTCGGGCAACATTTTTTCTTGAAAACAATGAGAACTTACATATTTCATAGTTTCACAATAGATTTTATTTGAAAGTAGTTTTTGCTTGTTTTCTTAGAAATTATCAATTTTATTATAAGTTAATACAAAACAAACATAATTGAGTATTAAGAGGTGATTAGCATAAAAAGAATTTTCAAAAAAATCTATAATAACAATCTTTTAATTATATAAAAAAATTTTGTTTAAACTAATTCATAAAGTGGTACTGTAATGTACCGTACTTTGGGGTAATTGTACCAACTAGAAAAGTGCTCTTTTGCCAACCACGCATATAAAGAACACTTTTTTTAGTTGGCGCAATTACCCCAAAGTACGATATTGAAACAGCACTCACCCGAGGCAGGTTGAACCGGCTTCCTCCAAAATAGGGAGTATGAAAATCACAAGCGGTCCCCAATCACACTTTTTTCCTCATTAGGGAAGATTTTTGCAGATCTTGCAGGTAGGTGTCAACATCCCCCTACATACAGTGCTCAGCATTCCCAAATGGTCACCCATCAGGTACTGATCAGGCTCAATGTTGCTTAACTTTGGTGATCCAAATAATAATCTTATTCTTTATTCTAATACGGTATAATGTCAGTATTAATAAAAGTAACAGACAAGATTTTATGTTTGCATTTCTCATCGATATATGTAACTAATAAATAAACATTGTAATTTTATTTACTACTAACAGGACCCGTTGCCCGGTGGAAGTATGACAGATCCAGAACAGAATCGTTAAAGAAGTCCCCTTGAAAAAAAAATTAAACTATGGTTGTTGTTGGTGGTGGCCACTGCCGTCCCTGGAAATTAGTGGACACTGGCGGCCGTGGCCCAAATGAAATAATATGGTTTCCACTGTCAGGCATTGTTTTCAAATGGTAACTAGTGAAAGCCACCGTCTATGATTGTCAGCACTGTCGGTTACTGACGATTAGTGTTGGTTTGGGGCAATAACATGCAGGTACTGGCTGATTATAAAGAAAGCATTTAATAACTCTTTAGATTGAGCGAAAACAAAGGTACATAACTGCCTTCTACCGATGACAGTTTCTTTCAAATCGGTCATCGTTTTCTTTAATATACTGCACGCATTTATTTATAAAAGTATTTATAAAAGTATTTAGAAATAATTTCTAAATAATAAAATACTCCACAGAAAGTAAAAGTGGTAAGAAAACAAATATATAACAAATAAGTGTTTCCGTAGCCAATCAAATGTACATTGAGACCAACCTGCACAATATTAGTGTTTTAACTTATTTCAAAGTGTTTAATCAGTTCTAAAAAGAAAGTGTCGGATAAGTCACAGCTTTGTAATCTAGGTAATCGGTCAAGAATATAAAATTAAGTTTAATCGTCAACCGGGATTAAAAAATGCAAAAACACAAAAATAGCATCATTAAAATCTCGAGAATCGCTCAAAAATCATAAATTAAATATTGGTACCTGTAAAAGAATTTTTTTTTTTTAAGGGTCGTTTTGTGGTGGGGGATTAGTGGCGTGCCGTATTGTGTGCATATTTACATTCCGAAATCATTGCTATGTTTACATTTTGAGAGTGTTCAGTGTCCGAGCAAGGAATGAACAATATTTGTTTGATTACATTGTATGTTATTTTCGTGTGTGGAACTAAGGAAACACTTAGCAATGCGTGTTAAAATGCCAATAATTCCAAAACCTTTTGTTAGAGTTAACCATAGCAAAATTTTAAGGGTTCCAGTATTTAATTTTAATAATTTTGAGCGATTATTAATACTTCAAAAAGGCTGTATATGTTTTTTTTAAACAGAATTGCATCATATGTAGAAGTTGATTTAATTTTATATGTTTGTGTGATTACTGAGCGTTAAAAGACGTTATGTATATTTTTCTCTTACTTATTCATGTATGTTAACAAAATAAGTTGCGAATATTTATGTAACATTAGGATAATACCAAGAGTTAAATTTCTGTTTTTGAGCGGTTATTATGGTTGAATTTGTCTTCTTTTTTTTTTTTTAGCACTATTGCCTCCTGTAGAGAAGTGTTTTTTTCTTTCTTTACAGCATCTGTTAATAATTTATTAGGTGAACGTATGCAATAGTTGTAAAACACTATCCTCTCCTCACGTTTGTAATGGGTTTCTAAATAATCACAGTATTATTTCAGTTCGGTTCAGTAAATTTATAAGACCAAAAAGAATATAATGAATGCCCAAAGAGGAGGGGGGAACCCAAATAAGTGAACATTATTCATCAAACCATGGCATATGTTTTCTACAAATATCGTCCTCCACTTGTAAGCGATCAAAATGAGAAAAGAAAGTTTTATTCTAATAAACAAGTTAATGGGTACTTCTGCAGTTTTAAAGCTCATCCAAACGTATTAAGCAAAGAAAAAAAAAAGTTGATTATCAATTTTTTTAGGGCTTCAATGATACTGGATTACGTTGTAGAACCCCCCCCCCCCGCCTAATTTTCCATACAAAAACAAAAACTATATTAGTTCACTAATTCAAAGAAACAAAACCAAGAAAAAACAAAATAAAACAAAACAAAAAAAAACAACCCCACAAATTAGAAAATAACAGTTGCTAATAAAAAGAAGAAAAAAACAACAAAAAACAGTAACATTTAAGCATTTAATACGTTAGGTTTTATGTTTTGACGAACTTCTATATAAAAAACAAAACAAAAACAGTTGCCAATAAAAAGAAATAAATAAAAACAGTAAAATGTATGAATTTATTCGGTAGGTTGTTTTTTTAAAAACAAAAAATAAGTAAAGAAAGAAGAATGTAGAAGATACATTTCTCTGTTTATGTATGTTTTAGTTTTAGCAGAGAATTTGTTCGCTGTCCTTATATGTTGGAAATTGTCTATTAACTTAATTTGATGCTGTGCAAATCAATATGTTTCATAGTGACGCCATATTGTAATATCCTGAAGTGTTCATTTAAATGATCTAATTTCGGAATAAGAAAATTAGCGAACAGCCAATAACAGACAGCGGATATTCACGAGGGAGATTTTATTATTTTTTTTATTCTACTATAGTAAAGGTAATGATATATCTGTGTTTGTATGAGCTAGTTACAGGCGGTGTAAGTGTAGAATCTGTGGAACGTATAGACTTCCTTCCGATGTCGACTGGAAGTGGTAGGACTAAATATTTAGAGGGAAAAATAGGTACCCCTTCCTCTAAAAATGTAGCAATTGTGATGGTGTTGCTCCTAGGATGTAATGTAGTATTTTATTATCACGATCGAATGTGTCTGGGAAGGTGTTTAAAAATTACATAAGATAGTGGCTATTAGCCTAACTGTATTGAATTTTTATGTGGCATCTATCATTGCAAACCTATGATACTTTGGTCCAGGGGGGAATTTCTGCAGTCATTTTCTTACATATGGAAATTAATGGAATATTTATTGAAATAAAAAAATAGAGAAAAGTTAAAACTATTTAAAAAAAAAAAAAATGACTACATTTTGAAATATTTTTCTTTAAGCTCTTTTAAGCAATACCAGATAAATACAGGTCGTTGTGGAAATGTCTCGAACCTGCAATCATCCTACCAATCCAACAGTACGTCTGATGAAACTTCCTGGTACGTGCATATCAGTTTAAAAAAAAAAAAAAAAAGACATTTTATTAATTAACTATTATCTTTTTGTTACATTCCTGAAATGTTATTGACATTGGACATTTTCTCCTTTTATATGTAATATATATCAAATTCTTTCTTATTTATTAATAATAAATACTAGATGCCTTAAATAAGTTTCCAGATTTTTTCTTTTACAGGCATTTAACATTGTCTTAAACTCTTGAAAAATCAGTAAGTTATTGCTATACATCTTATGAGATGGATGACAAATTTTTGTGATTTCAGGTTCAAATGAATGCACCCTGCTAAAGCCCAATTGGTGGATTTCAAAAATGCAATGAGGATGTGAGGATTAGAAGAATTATATGAAATAAAATTCTGTTTTAAACATATGGAATGCTTCAGACTGTTTTTAGACTATCTTGCATAAATCGAGCATCAGTTTTTGAGTAAGAGATTAAAGGAAAGCAGAGAGTCTGTGAGGTAGGATGAGGTGTGGGAGGAGAAAGAAAGTCAGAACACCAGAGTTGATTGGCGAAATAAAGAATTTTATGGATAAGGACTGTTGCGTGTCTATAGAAACAATAAGTGCACAGTTTGATGTCAATGTAGCAACTATACATGCAATTATTTGCAAGGAACTGAAAATGCGGAAAATTAGCGCAAATGCACCAGTCCACAACTCCATCCTTGCCACAGACTATTTGACCAAGATGAGAATCAAGACAGTTACTCAACCTCTCTATAGTCCAACCCTTGCACCTTGTGACTTTTGGCTATTCCCTAAACTCAAGCAAACCTTACAGACTGTTGTTTGGAGACAATTGAAGAGACAAAAGAGACTGTGTGAAGGGTCATTGACATGCTCACACAAGAGGACTTCTATAGAGTCTTCCAGAAGCTGTTGGAACAGTACAACAAATGCATTGCAGCCGAAGGAGATTACTAGAGTTTCATGTGTGTACTATAAATAAAAGTGTCGTGTGTGTACTATAAATAAAAGTGTAATGTGTGTGTGTACTATCAATAAAAGTGTCGTGTGTGTGTATGTGTGTGTGTGTGTACTATCAATAAAAGTGTCATGTGTGTACTATCAGTAAAAGTGTCATGTGTGTACTATCAATAAAAGTTTCATCTGTGTACTATCAATAAAAGTTTCATCTGTGTACTATCAATAAAAGTTTCATCTGTGTACTATCAATAAAAGTGTCATGTGTGTACTATCAATAAAAGTTTCATCTGTGTACTATCAATAAAAGTGTCATGTGTGTACTATCAATAAAAGTGTCATGTGTGTACTATCAATAAAAGTGTCATGTGTGTACTATCAATAAAAGTGTCATGTGTGTACTATCAATAAAAGTTTCATCTGTGTACTATCAATAAAAGTGTCATGTGTGTACTATCAATAAAAGTGTCATGTGTGTACTATCAATAAAAGTGTCATGTGTGTACTATCAATAAAAGTGTCATGTGTGTACAATCAATAAAAGTGTCATGTGTGTACTATCAATAAAAGTGTCATGTGTGTACTATCAATAAAAGTGTCATGTGTGTACTATCAATAAAAGTGTCATGTGTGTACTATCAATAAAAGTGTCATGTGTGTACTATCAATAAAAGTGTCATGTGTGTACTATCAATAAAAGTGTCATGTGTGTACTATCAATAAAAGTGTCATGTGTGTACTATCAATAAAAGTGTCATGTGTGTACTATCAATAAAAGTATCATGTGTGTACTATCAATAAAAGTATCATGTGTGTACTATCAATAAAAGTTTAATGTGTGTACTATCAATAAAAGTTTAATGTGTGTACTATCAATAAAAGTGTCATGTGTGTACTATCAATAAAAGTGTCATGTGTGTACTATCAATAAAAGTGTCATGTGTGTACTATCAATAAAAGTGTCGTGTGTGTACTATCAATAAAAGTGTCATGTGTGTACTATCAATAAAAGTGTCATGTGTGTACTATCAATAAAAGTGTCATGTGTGTACTATCAATAAAAGTGTCATGTGTGTACTATCAATAAATGTGTCATCTGTGTACAATCAATAAAAGTTTCATCTGTGTAGTATCAATAAAAGTTTCATGTGTGTACTATCAATAAAAGTGTCATGTGTGTACTATCAATAAAAGTGTCATGTGTGTACTATCAATAAAAGTGTCATGTGTGTACTAATCAATAAAAGTGTCATGTGTGTACTATCAATAAAAGTGTCATGTGTGTACTATCAATAAAAGTGTACTGTGTGTACTATCAATAAAAGTGTCATGTGTGTACTATCAATAAAAGTGTCATGTGTGTACTATCAATAAAAGTGTCATGTGTGTACTATCAATAAAAGTGTCATGTGTGTACTATCAATAAAAGTGTCATGTGTGTACTATCAATAAAAGTGTCGTGTGTACTATCAATAAATGTGTCATCTGTGTACTATCAATAAAAGTTTCATCTGTGTACTATCAATAAAAGTTTCATCTGTGTAGTATCAATAACAGTTTCATCTGTGTAGTATCAATAAAAGTTTAATGTGTGTACTATCAATAAAAGTGTAATGTGTGTACTATCAATAAAAGTATCATGTGTGTACTATCAATAAAAGTGTCATGTGTGTACTATCAATAAAAGTGTCATGTGTGTACTATCAATAAAAGTGTCATGTGTGTACTATCAATAAAAGTGTCATGTGTGTACTATCAATAAAAGTGTCATGTGTGTACTATCAATAAAAGTTTCATGTGTGTACTATCAATAAAAGTTTAATGTGTGTGCTATCAATAAAAGTTTAATGTGTGTACTATCAATACAAGTTTCATCTGTGTACTATCAATTAAAGTTTCATCTGTGTACTATCAATAAAAGTTTCATCTGTGTACTATCAATAAAAGTGTAATGTGTGTACTATCAATAAAAGTGTCATGTGTGTACTATCAATAAAAGTGTCATGTGTGTACTATCAATAAAAGTGTCATGTGTGTACTATCAATAAAAGTGTCATGTGTGTACTATCAATAAAAGTGTCATGCGTGTACTATCAATAAAAGTGTCATGCGTGTACTATCAATAAAAGTGTCATGTGTGTACTATCAATAAAAGTGTCATGTGTGTACTATCAATAAAAGTGTCATGTGTGTACTATCAATAAAAGTGTCATGTGTGTACTATCAATAAAAGTGTCATGTGTGTACTATCAATAAAAGTGTCATGTGTGTACTATCAATAAAAGTGTCATGTGTGTACTATCAATAAAAGTGTCATGTGTGTACTATCAATAAAAGTGTCATGTGTGTACTATCAATAAAAGTGTCATGTGTGTACTATCAATAAAAGTGTCGTGTGTACTATCAATAAAAGTATCATGTGTGTACTATCAATAAAGGTTTAATGTGTGTACTATCAATAAAGGTTTAATGTGTGTACTATCAATAAAAGTTTAATGTGTGTACTATCAATAAAAGTTTAATGTGTGTACTATCAATAAAAGTTTAATGTGTGTACTATCAATAAAAGTGTCATGTGTGTACTATCAATAAAAGTGTCATGTGTGTACTATCAATAAAAGTGTCATGTGTGTACTATCAATAAAAGTGTCATGTGTGTACTATCAATAAAAGTGTCATGTGTGTACTATCAATAAAAGTGTCATGTGTGTACTATCAATAAAAGTGTCATGTGTGTACTATCAATAAAAGTGTCATGTGTGTACTATCAATAAATGTGTCATGTGTGTAGTATCAATAAAAGTTTCATCTGTGTAGTATCAATAAAAGTTTCATCTGTGTAGTATCAATAAAAGTTTCATCTGTTTAGTATCAATAAAAGTTTCATCTGTTTAGTATCAATAAAAGTTTCATATGTGTACTATCAATAAAAGTATCATGTGCGTACTATCAATAAAAGTATCATGTGTGTACTATCAATAAAAGTTTCATGTGTGTATTATCAATAAAAGTTTAATGTGTGTATTATCAATAAAAGTTTTGTGTGTACTATCAATAAAAGTGTCATGTGTGTGTGTGTGTGTGTACTATCAATAAAAGTTTCATGTGTGTATTATCAATAAAAGTTTTATGTGTGTACTATCAATAAAAGTTTTATGTGTGTACTATCAATAGAAGTTTTGTGTGTACTTTCAATAGAAGTTTTATGTGTGTACTATCAATAAAAGTTTTATGTGTGTATTATCAATAAAAGTATCATGTGTTTATTATCAATAAAAGTATCATGTGTGTATTATCAATAAAAGTATCATGTGTGTACTATCAATAAAAGTTTAATGTGTGTACTATCAATAAAAGTTTCATGTGTGTACTATCAATAAAAGTTTCATGTGTGTACTATCAATAAAAGTTTCATGTGTGTATTATCAATAAAGGTTTTATGTGTGTGTGTGTACTATCAATAAAAGTTTCATGAGTGTATTATCAATAAAAGTGTTATGTGTGTACTATCAATAAAGGTTTTATATGTGTACTATCAATAAATGTGTCGTGTGTATTATCAATAAAAGTTTCATGTGTGTACTATCAATAAAAGTGGCATGTGTGTATTATCAATAAAAGTGGCATGTGTGTACTATCAATAAAAGTGGCATGTGTGTACTATCAATAAAAGTTTCATGTGTGTATTATCAATAAAAGTTTCATGTATGTACTATCAATAAAAGTTTCATGTGTGTACTATCAATAAAAGTTTCCATATGAAGAAAGTCATTGAAGGTAGCTTATAGTTATACTAATAAAAACAGCCAATACAATTCTAGTTACTCAACTGAAGTCAACAAATGATCCTATTGAACTTTCTGACTTTGAACTAATAATAGTTTCAATATATTCTGCAATATATAAACATCACATAAGATATAGCTGCAGCAAATTCAAGGCAAATTTTCACCACAAAAAACGGACAAACTGATTTGTGTTTAAAGATGAAACTTTAATGAAATCATCAGGAACAGACATAATTAAAATGAAGACATGCAACTTGCTTTTTTAACAATGAAAATGCTCATTTATCAAATTTAAGCACGACTAACCGACAGAGTCTCTTAAAACGATGCTTGGACACATCTAAAAAATATAATTTCATAATTTTCTTTTATAGAATAAAAACTTATTTTCTGATTTATCAGTGTAAAAATATTCTTAAAAGGCTTTCATGCAAAAGTTTTGATCACAAAAAGTAAAATCTAATGAGATACTATTTTTCAATACCATTAATAAATATTTATAACTTTCCAAAAAAGAAAATAAAAAACCCTAAAATTATTCAATTAGCATTTATAAAATTTTATTTTTAGTAATAACCATTTTTCTTTTCATAAAACATTTTTAGTAACAATGAAAATATGATCCCCGGTGGGCTAATTAAAATGAAGTGGGAGAAATATTAAATTGCATTGTCTAATGATGAAAAAGGTAATTAAAAGTTTTCTCAGAAAAAATATTGAATGAAAGAGAAGAACGGAGAAAGTGGTTTCTTTTTTTTTAGGAGGCAACATATGGATGAAAAGCTCTAAAAAGTTATCAAAATAAATTGTGGCTCATTAGGATAAATCAATAAATGGATGGTAAAAATTATCAAATGAAAGATATACATTTCTTGAATACATTAAAAAACAAAAGAAACCTTAATTGTTATAAAAGATTGGAGATCATTTAGAATACAACTCTGATGAGATGTTTTATGATAAACTAGACTGTGTGCCCAGCGTTGCCCGAGTGTTTGGATGTGTGTGTTGAGCAAAAAAAAAAAAAAAAAAAAAAAAAAAAAAAAGTGTTAGTAGGTAAACCGGCTTGAACACGTACCACACAGGAGGGGAAGAATGTGAACCCACCCCCACCCCTAAAAAAAAAAAAAAAAAAAAAAACTGATGTAAGCTTAAATTAAGGCTGAACAATCAAAAAGAGGGGATGACTTTCGAAAATATTAGCTAAAAAAAAACGACTCCTCCCTGTAGAAAAGTGCCCAGTTAATGTTTTTCGCCAATTTTTCGATATTTGTCGTCCGAAGGGTTGAGCTTCAAAATGATACCAATCTCATGAAAATCCGTTGCCTCTGTCAAAAATTTTAGGCAGCCATACAAACATACATTTAAACAGACAGGTGAGATTTATATTATAGAAGATATTTCATAAATCATAATATTCTCATAATATTTCTGAGATGAGATATTGTTATTCACATATTTCTGATTTCCGCAATGCTTTGGTTGTTTTAGTCTCATGCTTTCTTTAGGCATGTTTTGCTATAACCAGTAATATTCTGTGAAGTTCGAACCCTTTAATTGAAGGAGACTTCTCTCATTCCATCAGTTAATTTTATTCTCTATTTCTTTCACTAGATTCATATTTGACATCGCATCTATTTACATCTTGGCATATGTTGGTCGGAAAAAAGGACAAATAATCCCACAATTAGAAACAATAATAATTAATCCTAAACATCATCACCACTTCAGTCTCAAGAGACAACAGATACCCTCTGTAAGGGTAGTTGTGTGTGCAATTGTTAACCACACCTCTCCTGAATCAGCACTGCCTGAGTCCAGTGGCAAGAATCCAGTATGACTGAAAACAGTGCTGAGATAAGCCGTGAGCACATACAGCACTTGGAATTCCCAAATGGTCACCAATTTTAGGTAATAACCAGGCTCAACGTTGCTTAACTCTGGTGATCTAATGGAAACTGGCGTGTCAACATCATTATGTTATCTTCTATAATATAAATCTCACCTGTCTGTTTAAATGTATGCATGTATATATGTATGCCTAAAACTTTTGACAGAGGCGACGGATTTTCATGAGATCGGTATCCTTTTGAAGATCAACCCTTCAGACGACAAATATTGAAAAATTGGCAAAAAACATTAATTCCTTCATCCTCAACTGGGCACTTTTCTACAAGGACGGGTCGCTTTTTTTGCCAATATTTTTTAAAGTCATCCCCTCTTTTCAATTGACTAACCTTAATTTAAATCTACGTCACTTTCGGTTTGGCGATGAGTGCAACAGCAAACACGTCACGTTTTCTTTTCCTACTTCGGGGTACGGGTTCGAACCTACCTGCCCACTACCACTTTTTTTTTTTGCTCAACACACACCTCCAAACACCCGGGCAACGCCAGGCACCCAGGCTAGTATATAATAGATTATAAACATATACTATGCAATAGAAATATAAGTAAAACAAAAACAGACTAAGTTTATAAGCAAAAAAAAAAAAAAAATCCTAAATTTTCATACAGGGTACATGGCCAAGTGAATATAGGCATTGATTAAGTGATATTCAAAAATGATTGTAAGTTAAAAAAAATCAACGAATTAAAAATCATTAAATAAGTGCCAGTTTGATATTAGATGACTGAACGTAAAAAGAAAATATCAACCAAGATAAGAAAAACACTGCGAAACATGTAAATAATGCTGATATTACTGCTATTAAAAAAGTTTATTAATAAATTCTTAATTTATTATCGCCACTCAGTGTCTGGTTGGCATAGATCACAAGACTGCCATATTTGTTGTATTTATAGATTATTCTTTGGCTTGTAGGCCACTTTAACTGCATTTTACATGTTGTCAAATGAAACGTTCTTAATTATGGGCAATAAGTTATCCTTATAATATGAATCTGAACTATCATTACCAGCCAGTATCTAGTTGCCACTGATCACAATGAATGGTCTAAGACTGTCTATTATATTCATTGTATTTGAAGAGTGGTATCGATCTGTTTTATATAAAGTACCTGATATTCCCAAATCATACCCTATCTAAGTACATGGTAACAACATAAAAGCAATCCAGGCATAGTTGAGAAAAAAAAACAACCAAACAAACAAACAAACAAACAAAAAAAAAACTGGCAATATACTTTCTTCTATTTCCAAGTTGAGAACAGATCGATTCTACTTTTACGTCACCCTTTAGAAATGTCTGTTATTGTTTTGGGTTGTGCTGTAGTCAAAGTAACAACATGGAAATAGTCCCAAACTGTCTCGATGTTGTCAATAAATTAGTAAGTATAAAATTTCAAAATAAACCTCAATAATTAATTTAATGAGGCAAAATAAATTCCATTCCTATGATCTGATAGATAATACGCTTTACAATAAATAGAGAAAAAAAAATGAATCTCTCTTAAAATAAAAGAGAATTAAATAAAAAAATAACCATAGGCAACAAAAAAATACAGCAAGATATTGCAATATTACAGTTATATTGTTTTTAAGGTTCGTTTTTTTTTTTTTTTTTAAATTCCATATTACAAGAACCAGATTTAAAATTATTTTCTTGAAGTTATTGCTCGACTTTTCATAATCACTAATCATTTTCCATTTACACATTTCTAATGGTTTCCCTCATCTTGACTGTTTCCTTTTGTCATAGTTATTTCTGGTGAAAATGTTAACACAAAAATGAGAGCAATAGTTCGAAACATGGAAATGAAAAGAAATAATCAAATATGAAATATTCTCACATTAAACAATATGTCAGTAATCATTATATGAGTAACTAAAAAAAAATGAAACAAAGAAAGTAATGATTAGATTTTTGTTTTCTATTAAGAAAATAACAGGTCTTGAAAGTCATTATCCTAAACTATAAAGCTTATATTTAATGAGAGACTAGCAAGGCTACCCTGCATTGCCCATATACAAGTTAAATAATGTGTGTACGATTTTTACATTAAAACCTATCTCTCCTACTCTATTCTTCTTTATCTTTCTCTTTTGTCCCCCCACTCTCCCATTTTTCTATCGTTCTCCTAAACCCTTTCTGTATCCTCTGCCCAATCCATTCCTTGTTTTAATGTGTTGAAAAAAAAAATGTAATTCATATTCTAGAACTATCCATTTCAAATGTAATACTCTAATCTCATTTATTGCTCCTAGACAACGCAAAGTAAAGCAAAAACACAATGACATTCTTGATTCGAGGTAATTCCGTTTTCCCCACTTGCTTTCACAAAAATATGGAGAGAAATAATGTTGATAATGAAAATAGTTCAAAGAGATAAAATGTTATATTGTAATTGACATTTCTTGAACTCCAATAGAAAAGATTCTGTTAGCCCCCACCCACTTATGAAATATAATACAGTAATATTAATAAAGACAATTTTATTGCACCCTCACAATTATTATGGATTCTTTTTTATGATTTGCCACACTTCTGTTTGAAATAGTATTTTCAATGCTCATAATGAACAGGCACTTTATTTAAGATGCATCCAGGCATTTCTATAAGAGGCTCTTAAGAATATTCCTCTTGTTTTGATTCGTAAAGGTCAATTAGAATCAGATTAAAAGTTGCAAATATGACCAGCTGAAACCTTCAAGTTGATAACTGATTTGATAAGTTGTTACTTATTATACTTATCAATACAAAACGAGAGAGAGAGAGAGAGAGAGAGAGAGAGAGAGAGAGAGAGAGAGAGAGAGAGAGAGAGAGAGAGAGAGAGAGAGAGAACCTGTCTATTTATAAGCAAATATTTTTTCAGGTAAAAAAAAAACAAAAAAAAAAACAAGCAAACAAAAAATAAAAATAAAATATTTTACTTTCAACGGAAAATTGTTATTTAAATGTTATTTCAATTTGTTTCAAGAAGAACCATAAAGATAAAATGAATCGCTTCAATTGATTTTTATGAAAAAGATTTAAAAAAAAAAAAAAAAAAAGAAAAAGATTAATTGTAATTCAATAATTTCATCAGAAATGGAAACTGTAAAAACGTGTCATTTATTTCCTTGGAAATCAAGGTAAATATTTCTAATTAGCTTTAAGAAATTCAAACCTAGATAAACAAAACTATAAGTAATAATAAAGACGTGTCCAGTTAGAAAGTTGAATAGAGAATTTGCTTTTAAAAATACTTGTATCAAGTCAGTATATTTTTTTTTTTATAGAAAGATTTTAACTGCTAAATTCAGTGTACTCGTAACCAGGGTGGCGGACTGGGAGTCAGGGGTTTTGAAACGAGTCAAACTAGTAAGAATGCTAGGAATCGAATTTTTTAATCTCTGAAAAATCCACTGATAATCTGGATATTGGTAGACTTTAAAATCCTAAGAGTAAAAAACCAGACTTTATTCCTGCAACTTTGCTTATAACTGCATAAAACAAAAGTAATCTTTTATCGCTTAACCAACGTTTATGTCAGTTAAAGGTAAGAAATTACAAATTATATAAATCAAATGTTAATATGGAGTTCCCACTTGTGAGCAGCACATGAATTCTCATTTCTCACGGAGTGAGGGTATCATCTAGTCTTTTAGATTTGAAGAAAAAAACATGAGCGATAAAGAGAGGAAGAAGGTAACGGAAGAAAAGAAAAAAATAAAGGAAGGGAATGAAAGACTAAAAGGGTGGATTTTCCAATTTACTTTGATAATGGCTAAGAGAAAAAGTATGAAAAAGAAAAAACAGAGGACCATTTTTTTAATATTCAGCCCAGACAGATTTGTGGTGTATGAGAAATAGCGGGGGAGGGGGAAATTTTAAACTGAAAATTATATATATATATATATATATATATATATATATATATATATATATATATATTCATGCAGGCAAATGGACGACAGTAGGATCTAGATGAATGGACGATAGGAGAATCCTAAAAGATTTTCTTTATGGTGAGTTCACAACTACCTTCAGACCAGCAGAAAGATAGGTCCTATGCTATAGGGATGTCCGCAAGCGAGACATAAGGATAGGTGGTATGGAATCCATGGCTGAAGAAAAGCTGTGAATGCATGTTTAAAAATGAGAGGTCAGTAGTGGAAGATGAGGAGAGAGCTCAGACAGCAGAGAGCTGCAACATAACTCTCACAACCATACACCACTTACATCTGTGGCAACTGCAACAAAACCTGCCGATCCAGGATAGGCTTGAACAGTCACAGCAGAAGCTGCAATTCGGCAATAGACTAATTTCAGGCATACAACTCCACTCTCCTAAAACAGACAGATGCCAACAAAAATGTTCCTTATGCTTAACTAAAAATATAGCTTTTCCGATTAACTTCCACTATGAAACCTTGTATATAAGAGGAGGAGGGTGAGGCAACAGTTCTATTGAAGAACAAAAGTAATTTCTTTTCTGCTTTTCCTAGTTGTTAGTTTTCATGATAACTAATTTTATCACTTATGTCATGTTGGCAAAACATTCCAAACATTTCTTTTTAATTGTTTGTTATTCATTTGTCAAATTATGAACTAAATTTCTTTCTTTTTAACTCCATCCAATTGTTTAATAAAAGTAGTAAAGGACAAATGAAATATTCTTAGAGTAACCGTTTTAATTATGCAATTGTTTTGCACTGTTTTCCTCGTCTTGGTTGTTACCATAGTAACTACATTTCAAATGTTATACTTTCCAACCTTCTTCAGGTGTCTTTTGTGATGGACAAAAAACCAAGATGATGAAAATAGTGTGAAATCGTGTTTAAATGAAGAACGGTGAAAAACTGAAAATAAAAGTCATGTTCCATTTTAATTGCTTCGAAAATTAATTTTCTTTCATTTTAATGAAAAATTGCTAATTTTTTCGCCAGCCTTTCAAATTAGGAAGGAAAAAAGTAAATCTCATTTCTAATGCATGAGAATTATTTAAAAACCTAAAACCATTGAAATCTTTATAAGAAAATTAACTTTTTTGTGAAGCCTTAGAATTTCAGAAAAAGAAAGAACAAATAAAATAAAAAAACTAAATTGGTTATTACCTTTTTCTTATTGATATGAGGATAGCACTTATTAAAAAGTTAGAGTAAGCTTGCATTTTGTTTCAGAATTTTTAGATGAGAATTGATATGATTATTTGGATTACTATTCTCATCTTGCTTATATTTAAAATGTTTAGGCTAATGTAACCATCGTTTTTTTCCACTGTATCTTTTCAAACAGGAATCTAATAGTCAAACTCGACAACCTATATGTAAGCTTATAATTAAATCATATGATTATAACACTACTGTTATGTCAGAATAAATGGCATCCGGTAACCAGAAAATGTAAAAGTCTGTATTATTTAGATTCTTCAAGCTATTTCTCTAATCTTGAATATTATTTTCACAACGTTTCGGTCGCTGTAACCTCCAATCTTCTTCAGGTGTATCTTGCCAAACTCAACATAATACACCTGAAGAAGGTTAGAGGTTACATCAACCAAAATGTTGTGAAAATAACTCTAAAGGTGAGAACAGTAGTCCAAAGAATCCAAATAATCCTCATCTAAAAAATTCACAAACGTAAAAGTTTGTTCTCTTTTTATTAGTTTACTTTGTAGGCATTCATCATAAAAATGTAAAAATCAAAGTAAAAACTATTGGAAAAGGTTTTGAAAACATATAAAAAGATTTGAGATAAAAATTTCAGTGAGTACTTGATACATATACAATAGTTTACTTAATTGGCCATTGTGAATGTGAATCTCATAGATTACTTACTATTCACTAAGTGAATAAGAGTATGTTTCTACATCTGTGTGCAACAAGATACTTTCCTGAGATAAAATTCCTGGATTAATTTAGGAGAAATTCTGTTTCGAATTGATAATTGTGGGTTTTCACATAGAAAAATAAGTAAAATTTCCACATTTTATTTCTTTGGATCCAATTAGCAAGGTCGAGTGAAATAGATGAATTCTGACAATTGGTGACCTAGAATCTCTGTAATTCTAACCAATGTCTGTACCCTAGAGGGTTATAAGTCTATGATCTCTGAAAGTTTAGGTGCTAATATGTATGCATATAATAACACGAAAATCAAGTTCTCAAAATCCAAAATTAACCAAAATAAGACAACAAGTCTTATGCACACAAAGGACTCAATATATTTTTAGGTAGAGTCTTATCACAATAAGAAATGTGGCTTATCTTAATTTACTGCAGTTTTATGAATCATCTAAATATAAGTGCATTAATAAACTTCTGTACGCTTTTATATTAATACAAATTTTTTTAAATAATTTAATAAATTTGTATAAACAAACATTCAAATGTTCAATTATGCAATTACAACAGTTGAATGATCCATGAAACAGAAATTTTAAGGTGTCCAAGTGTTGAGATGATTAATCATGAATCGGAAATTTTAGGGTATTGGAATCGTTAAAATTTATGCCTATTTTCCGATGCAAAAAAAAACAAAACGATTCTTTTTTTTTTTTTTCTTTTTGTTTGTTTTTCTTTAAATTTCAATTTTAAATTGCAACACTTATGATGAAATAATTTATTGATTTTAAAACTACCAGAAAAAGTAAAATCTATAGGCCACACCATAAGTGTATTTTTACTTTTGCATTTATTACATGGGTTTTTACAGTAATCTCATTTTAAAAAAATTAATAAAAAATAACTCTATGATTATTTAAATTTTAAGAGAATCAGAATCATTAATTTTATCAGAATTGGAAGAAATATTGGAATTATTCCCTCACTAATATGTTCTGACAATATCTTCAACAGTTACATACAGTGTCTCCATTAGAAAACATTTAAAACGACGTGTCCAATAATAGATATGCAAAAAAAACAAACCGATCACTATTTTTAAGTTTCGCATCAAGAGATCTTGGAATATTGATAATTTAAAAAGTGTAAGAGACACCTCTCTCCAATCCACAATTTACATCTTATATAAAATTAATGCCTTATACCAACCTCCACCACGCATATTTTTATAGAGCATGGCCAATCTACTTCTTAATATACATAACAGACCTAATCCAAAATAGTAGATTTAATATACAGAAAGGGCTTGGTATCCTTTCAAATAGAGCTTTTAACAATAATAAATAAGTGATTAAAATAAGTAATCATTATTTACGGTAGACTTTCTAATGTCAAATATGAGAGAATATGTAGATAAAGGTTACTCAGATTATTCCTAAAAATGAAGGAATGCAACCTAGGAAAGAGAAGATTTTTATGTAGATATTAAGATAATAAAAAAACAAAACCATCACCCACCCTAAAACCAAAATTTGAGATGATAAATAACTTTTAAAAATTCCAAAATTAATATTTCAATAGTTTATTTTTCAATTGGAAAATCAATAAATAACTAGAGACGAGGTTATTTTCTGAGGAATTATCCATTGCCTTGGATATATGTGTATTTGTTTTTTCACATCAAGAATAGTGTCATCAGCAACTATGTCCACCTCAGACACAATTGCACCAAGAAAATCGTTTATAAAAATCAGGATTAATAACAGTCTAAGGAGCAACCTCGTCTCTAATAGAATGAGAGACACAAATGAATGCTAAGAATATAAACCACCTTTCCTTTAACAATTAAAAGAAATTTTTCAACCATCGATTACCATAGCTAAAACACTATCCGAGAGTTCATCATTCAAACTCCTCGATTTAAAATTCACAAATTATAAGAATTGGAACAGCTATTGCAAAGAAAGTGGGCTTCCTCTATCTCGTACCTGCCAGTATCCTATATGTCTATAAAGCTGCCATTCGTCTATGCAAAGAGTATTGTTGCCACATCTGGGCTGGTTTACTCTGTCACTTGGACAAAAAATGCTTCTAATTTAATAGGTCATACACTACCAAGGTCCGACATTTATCCCATTGCCCTAATGTTGCATCCCTGTGCTTATTTTACAAATAATTTAATGCAATGTGTTCCGAAGAACTTGCTACACTGGTGACCTCACAACATAAATACTCTTCGACTGACCTTTAAATCAGCAAAATCTCACTCCTTTGCTATAGAAGTACCCAGATGACAGAGGGCTTTCTACTTTCATAGTTTTTTTCTTTGATATGCTACCCTTTGGAATTCCTTCTCTACCCCGTTTCCTTGATAATACCAACATTTAAACGTAATGTGAACATCTTGCTGCACAACTTTACATGTAGAATACCCCTTAATGCACCTTATCTCTCGGTGGCCCTTGTTTGGGATGAATGAAAGTAAAAATAAAAAAGAATGAAAATTTAAACATATAGATTTACATAAATTATTTTACGTTATTCTAAAAAGAATAAACTCAAATAAATCACAAATTGGATTAAAAAGAAAAGAAATTTGATTATTGATTAAATACAAAATTATATCAAAATAAGTTGTCAACTTTTTATCTTTTGCAACATTAAAGCGAATCAACTACTTATGATGTTTTGAAAAGTCAAAACAATTTTAATGATTTATTGTTTATGATTGCCGTTTCTTTATAGAAACAAAAAATATTTTTTTAAGTAAACACCACGCCTTTTTAAAACTAGGATTTTGTTTTTTATTAAAATCATTTAAATTATAAAACCTTTGAAAAAATATTAGGAAGTATCACATTCACCCCCACCCCCCAAGCAACAATTTGAATCACTTAAAAATCAGTATCAGTTCAGACAACCACTTATGCTGTCCATATTCAGTTTTTTTTTCTCATCATAAGTGTTATTTTAAAGCTGCATTTAACTGCACATTCCGAAAAATAACCTCCAGCTGTTGGGTTCCAGAAATTTCAAATTATTTCAGTTATAAAGAATACGCATTAAAACAAAGGATGAACACGACAGAAATTATTTGGTTATTATGTTCACAATAGTTCTGTCGATGTAATCTTCAACTTTTTTCAAGTGCATCTTTTCAAACTTGGGAAAATAATAGTCCAAGTCAGGAACCTGTAACGAATTTCAAACTGAACCTTTTATTTAATCCATGGGGATAGATCAGTCTCATTGCGTCAACATGACGGGATAGAAATGTTAATTTATGCTATCATCTCCTTTAGTAAACAATGAACCTGATGAAATTAAAACAATTTACCCCCATGAATTAAAAAATTATGGATTCAGTTTGAAATTTTCTAAAGTTTCCCAAGTTACAAACAATGCATTTAAAAAAAGGTCAGAAGTTACATTATCTGAAACATTGTGAATATAACTACTGATCTTCATAATGAATAAAATTATCAATCCTCATTTACTTGAAACATAACAGAAATCACATTCTATTA
Organism: Euprymna scolopes; assembly: GCF_053919585.1. Lineage (NCBI taxonomy): Eukaryota > Metazoa > Mollusca > Cephalopoda > Sepiida > Sepiolidae > Euprymna > Euprymna scolopes. The sequence continues at coordinate 67,140,378 of NC_136484.1, read as the reverse complement.
ATAACGGTATTGCCTTTCAGAGTGTATTTCAATTTTGCTTATAAAATAAAAAAATTTTTTTCCTTAAGCTACAAAACAGACATGGAAATCACTTAGTTTAAGTTATATTTTCCTTCCAACTTGGATATAAACATTTGGGGTATACACATGACAAATAAAAATAGAAACTGTTTCTACCTCTATCAAAACTATATATATATATATATATATATATATATATATATATATATATATATCATTCAGTTACAATGAGAAATTTTAGTATTTTTCTGTAACATCAAGATTAATGATAGCAGAAAAAGAGCAAGTCAAAGTTAGCTGAAATAAATCCTACTCCAAGTCAGATTTTAAAATCCGACTCAAATTCTTAAAAAAAAAAAAAAAAAAAAAAAGGAAAAAAAAAAAGGTGTTTACTTTCATGTCTCATTTTGATTAAAAATGTGATATCCAATGCTTATTTTAAATGTTTAAATAAGCTCTGAAGCAAAACAATAGTAATAGAAATATTTGATTGGTGAAAAAGTTAATGATAATTCATTTCATTGAATTATTAAAGCAATCTGTTTCTAATCTGATTTAAAGTGTAAATAACTATGGGACTTCCTTCATTGAAAGGAAAAGTATTTTAACTCTTTGCAATCATCTTCATGAACATTATCAGATTACCTTCAAAAGAAGACGTTATTGCTGACTTTGTAGAAAGGAAACATTCCATTAGAAAAGATCATTTCCTTTAGATGAACACATTATGAATGTATCATGTAGTAGACAGTCTTCCACTCACACACACAGGAAAAAAAAATAAAAATAAAAAAATAAATAAATAAAATAAAACAAAAAACATTCGTTCATAATCTATAGGGTATCTCTTCAAACCAACATTACTATCTTTAATTTTATTCTCGTCCCCAAAGCTTAAAAATAGGATTGTTAAAAGTACCAAAATTTAATTCTGATGTCTAGCAAAATATGTGACCACAGAGTATATTTTTGCTAGTATGTATGGAAAATGAACAGGTACTACACTACCCCCCCTCCTCCACACAAACACCAATGGAGAAAATAATCCCTTGGAGGAGGATATTAACCAAAGTGCAAATACTACCATTCAAGGAGGAGGTAATGCCTGGGAGAATGGTATTATAACAGCAGAACGACGCCCCATCCCCTCAATCGAGTTAGAAAGTGCATTATTTTGAAATAGTATAGTAAATTGAATTGAGCTTCAGCCAGACAAATACCAAATGTGCATTATTAAATAGATTCTTTATTTCAAGAGTGTAAGAATATAAATTTTAAATGTTTGTTTTTTTAGGTTGAGAAGAAAGTTCTTGCAGAATTTTTCATTTTGATTTCAAATGATGTATTTTCAAATAAGTTTTCGTTATAATACCTTTACTTTATATATCATTTTAAAAAAATTACAATCGCTTTTAAACAATTATGTCTTCTTTTCAGAACGTTGAATACAAGATGAAAAAAAAAAAGCAAATTCGCACAATTTTCTCATTTCAATTCAAGCTAGACAGAAAAGCTTCTGTAACAACTCGCAATATCAATGAAGCGTTTGAATCGAGAACCATTACTGAATGTACAACACAATGGTGGTTCAAGAAATTTTGTAGCGGCGACGAGAGTCTTGAAGATTAGCGTAGTGGTCAGCTATCTGATGTTGACAATGATCAATTAAGAGCCTTAGACGAAGCCAATCCATGCTTCTGAATTAAATGTAACATAACGATTTTCAACTACTTGAGAGAGATTGGGGGGAAAAAAACAAAACAAAAAATTGATAAATGGGTGCCTCACGAACTGAACGACAACCAAAAGAAACGCTGTTATGAGGTGTCATCTTCCTTTCTTTTATGCAACAAGAACAACCTGTTTCTCAGCCAGGTTATGACTTGTGATGAAAAATGGGATTCTTTACAACTGGCGACGCTCAGCTCAGCTCAGTTGTTAGATGCCGATAAAGCTCCATGACACTTCCCACAATCAGAGTTGCACCAGAAAAAGGTCACGCTGACTGTTTGGGGAATGCAGGTGTAATCATTATGGCAGAGAAGTATTGTCAACAAATGAAAAACTGCATCAAAAACTTTAACAACACCAAGCATTAGACAACAGAAAAGGCTCGATTCTCCTCCACGACAATGCCCAACTGCATGTTGCTAAACCGACCCTACAGAAGTTGAACGAATTAGGCTATGAAACTAACTCATTGGCCATACTCTCCAGACTTTTCACCTACTGACTACTACTTTTTCAAGCATCTCGACAACTTTCTGAGTGAGAAATGCTTCAAAAAGCTAAGTGATATCAAAAAAGCCTTCAGCGACTTCATTGCCACCAGAACGCAAGATTTTTTATGTTACGTACATAAATACACTGGTTTTGCGTTGGCAAAAGTGTGTTGATTCTGATGGTGCGTATTTCAATAAATTTTTGTTTGAGCCAAAATACGTTCATTTGTATTTAAAAGTTAAAAACCGCAAGAACTTTTTTGTCAACCTAATAAACAGAGAATTAAATAGAAAAACTCAGCAATTTGCATAAATTGTTTATAAATGTCTAAAAAAATCAAAACAAAGAAAATCAACAAATAAAAAAACAAAAAAAAAAAACTGGATGTTGTTTTGTATATTCTCATCTGGACTTGTATCGATGAAGCTTATGTCAAAGAATGAAAATATACACTTAGTAAAATTATATGGCACGTATTTCAGGTCCCTTTTTTGGGGGGTGAAATCTAAGGTCAAAATCAACAATGTCAACTTTTTTTTATTTTTCCCCTAAATAACAAAATACAAAGACCACATTTTAGATCATTTTAGAAAATTATATCAAAATGAATACTGTGAGTAGAACAATAACTGACCCATTAAATTTTTAAAACTTTAGTACAATTTTAATAAACTTAGATTTTTAGCAAAAGTCATATCTTTAATCACTTTGGCATATAGATATAATATATATAAATATATAGATATAAAATAATTAGCAATGGATTTATTTTTAATGGAGATCTATAATTCAACCATGGAATGATACCATAATATAAGAAGCTATTTCCATTAATTTTGACAATATTGCAAGAAGAAAAGCAGATAAATGAAAACATGTTGTGTTGGTAAAGCTAACTTAGAATAAACAGAAGATGTGAATTTCAAACAAGTGTTAACAGGCTCATCTCTGTTTTAGCACATCTTATTTTGTATGGTATAAATAATGATTAACGATATGGTATAATAAACGTCCCATTATGGTATACCTTATGTTATCCATATTCTGTTTTTAGAGAAAATATTTCTTTCTTTTTGGAGTGTGAGGGGTTTAAATATACAATACAGAATATAGATACAATGTTAAGATACCATATTATTTCAGTTTGTGTAAAATAGTCTTAAAAATCTATTTGAAAAACTTTCTTGATTTATGGACAATATAACATTCACAAAAAATATAACTTCCAATTGGCTGCCATTTTGGATGGGCACATTCGACTTATCTTCTATCTATAAATATAAAAGCAAAAATGTATGTATGTATGTGTGTTCGCTTTTTCTGTGTGTCTACAAAAGGCTTCTTTCAGAGAAGCGATCGGTCAGTTCACAACTTTTTAAAACTTTTTATATCACATATAAATCGTAATATCTCACAGTTAACAACGAAGCTCGCCTGTCTATTTAATTTGCTCGATTTTGGGAAGATAAATATTCAACATTTGTCGCTCGCCGCATGTGGGTTAGTCTTTTTCCTATAACATCTTGGGGGTGGGAAAAAAAAGCGTTCAGCAGTAAATGAAATCCTGCAGTCAAACGACCTCATTAACTCATTAAAACGAGCACCTGCTAAATCAAAGTAATTAAATAAATTCAAACGTGTTTCCGTTAGCATGTCGCGGTGGGGCAATGGTTAACATCGCACGTTTTTTTTTTTTTTTTTCACACTTTAATTTACAACTTTGCCTCAAGGGTTCGGGTTTGATCCTCATACTTACTTTTTTTTTTTTAAACCCCCCCCCACACACACACCCGGGCAACCCTCACTAGTATATATATATAAAAGGCAAAATGTGTGTGACCATTTCGTGTATGTCTCGCAAAAGCTTCTTTCGCACACGCTCCCGGGGTTGTTACGCTCGCTTACAACTGTTTATATACCCGCTAGATAATAATATCTACGATTTGGGAACACGGGTCACCTCTACATTTATTTATGTCGACTTTTATGAGATTCGTGCTATTTCGCTCTGTTGCCTGTTTTTCCTGCTTTTTAGTATAAATAAAGTGAAACTAAATTCAATCAGTGAGTTATCGACATCGCGCCAGGAAACGTCCAGAAGCAATCAGCTTTGATCAATGTGGGGACAAACTCCTCTTATATCAGACAATTGCTAATCAATCTGGACAATGGGGAGCAGGTTTCCCCTTCCCCAACATCTGTTGGGAAAAAAATCCAAATGCAAAAGTTAACTGCATGACTTCTATTTGACCTCATTAATTAGGTCAAATAGAAGCAGCAGAGTTAACTTTTATTGCAGCCACTTGCCAATAATTACATAAATTCATACGTGTTTCCATTGTATGGCGCCGTACCAGTGGTTAGCATCGCACGTTTTTTTTTTCACACTTTAATTTCCAACTTTGCCTCAAGGGTTCAGGTTCGATCCTCATACTCACCTACCAAAACTTTTTTTTTTGTATTTTAAACACCCCCTCTCCGGAGTTTGATTTACCCAAAACCACACACACCTCCAAACACCTGGGCAACGCCGGGTACCCCCCCCCGCTTGTCATTATGAAATCTATACACCCACGGATATTTATCAACATACACAATCTGATATGGTATTATCCAATCATTATTGATCCTATTGATTAATCCCAATATATTGTTCTGTTGTTCACCTTTCATTGCTTTACTGAAATGCATTCTGCTTGTATTCGTATGAAAAGAAGAGAGAGAATGTTTCAGTCCAATGATTTTTTTTTTACTTAAACCAAACTTCATAACAAAATATAACTTGCCTTATGAAAAATTAGCCTGGGTGCCCAGTGTTGCCTGGGGGTGTTTGGAGGTATGTCTTGAGCAAAAAAAGTGGTAGTAGGCAGGCAAGCTTGACCCGTACCGCGAAGGAGGGGAAAAAACGTGAAAAAAAAAAAAGTGACGTCTTTGCTGTTGCGTCCATCACCAAACCAGAAGTAGTGAAGGTTTAAATTAATGCTAGCCAATCGAAAAGAGGGGATGACTTTCAGAAATATCGGCAAAAAAAAGAGACCCCTCCTTGTAGAAACCTGCTTAGTGAAGGAATTAATGTTTTTAGCCAATTTTTTGATATTTGTTGTCTGAAGGGTCGAGTTTCAAAACGATACCGATCTTGTGAAAGTCTGTCGCCTCTGTTGAAAATTTTAGGCGGACATACAAACATACATTTAAACAGATAAGTGAGATTTATATAATAGACTAGGGGGGGGGGTACCCGGCGATGCCTGGGTGTTTTGAGGTGTGTGTGGTTTTGGGTACATCCAAACACCGGGGGTGGGTGGGGGTTAAAATAAAAAAAGTTTTGGTAGGTGAGTATGAGGATCGAACCCTTGAGGTAAATTTGGAAATTAAAGTGTGAAAAAAAATAAACGTGCGACGCTAACCACTGGGCCACCGCGACATACAACGGAACTCGTTTGAATTTATTTAACTATTGACTGGTGGCAGCAATAAAAGTTAACTCTGCTGCTTCTATCTGACCTAATTATTGAGGTCAAAATAGAACAGTTAACTTGGGTTTGTTTACACAACTTTGACTGGTTTTTTTCCCCAACAGATGTTGGGGAGAGGGAAACCTGCTCCCCATTTTCCAGATTGATTAGCAATTGTCTGATATGAGAGGACTTTGTCCCCACATTGATCAAAACTGATTGCTTCTGGACGTTTCCCAGCGCAATGCCGAGAACATTGTTAACTTTGAATTAGTTTTGCTTTTTATACGAAAAAGCCCAATTAACACGCGAGAAGCCAAAATAGCAATAATTTTGTAAAAGTCGATGTAAATAAATCTATACGCGATGCGCTTTCCCAAATCCTAGATATTATTATCTACGGCCTATATAAACAGTTGTAAGCGATCGTATCCCTCCCCGGACCGTGTGCAAGAAAAGCCTTTGCGAGACATACACGATATGGTCACACACATTTTGCCTTTTATATATATTGATTATTTTTTTTAACCTTAAAAACACATCCTCGATTTATGAGTGAAACAATACAGTATATCATGATGGTTACTTCTTACCTTTTTGTTTTTGTTGAGGAATGGGGCATCCTACTGGATATCAGACATACACCCACTATTTCAGAGCTTATCTACAAGAAATCTTTTTAAGATTCTAACCATCCCTTAAAGCGCAATTATATGTGAGTGTGTGTTTTGATAAATGAATACAAAAAAATTGGTAGCCTATTTTAAGTTGTAAAAATGGAGGAATTTAAATGTGCCATGTTGGACATGATTAAACACCATCAAAAACAACAACTTTGACTAGAAGAGAAATTTCAAGAAAAACAAATAATAGAAATGGAATATCAGAAGAAAAACTTTTGGAGCGAATGAAAAAACATTGACAAAATGTTTTTTCATACTCAACCAGAACAATATATATATACATACATACATACATACATACATACACACAAATTATGGAACAGGGATCAAAATAATGAAAATGAAAGTGCATTTTGACAAAATGCTACTTGGAGAGCTATTGATAATTTTATGAAAACGAAATTACGTATGCTTTGCATTTTAGATGATATTATAATCTTTATAATACAAACTGTAAATCAAGTAACCTGGATATACCAAGTTCATTAACATTATTTAGCAACCTTACAGTATAATTAAAAACTAAACCGTTTAGCCCTAAAACGTCTTCTCACAAAAGATGGAAGTGTATAAATCCCACAAGAAAGGAAGATGAAGACTACACTACTTTTGTGAGCATAGTTAACAAACACTGCAACAGTTTCAAATTGTCAGAGTTGAGTTTTAAATGTCTTAAACTTGGGATCTTAAACTATAGCATGAACCTGATTTAATGCATCAACATATTGCGAAAGATGAATATTGAGCAGAGCAAAGTGTTGCATATTAGAAAAATATATAACAAAAAGAAAATTAACTTAATTTGACTAACCAAAAAAATAATATCTCGTAAACAGTTGTATATTTATGGGCAATTACATTGGTACAAATACTGTATAAATTATAAATGAAAAAGTATTTAAATTGCAATCAAGTAGGACACAGAAGTACTCACTGTAAAGTTAAAATAAAATTTAAAAAGCTTTATTAAAATTACTGACGTCATGAAGTTGAAAATATTAAGAAATCTGTATAAAAATATTAAATCAAAATATAAAGCTACAACCTGATGCTGGCTGAAATCTGTCAACAATAAATTTTTGAATGTGAGACAAAAAGAAATCGGAAAATCAACTTTGATGAGATCGAGCAAAAGCATCACTCGTGAATAAAATTTCAAAGCAAACTAATCTTTAACATTAAATTAAAAAGAAAAAAAAAGAAAAGACTTTGAAATTAAGAATATTCACAACTCTAACAATGTCTTGAGTGTGAGCCAGATGGAAACATATCAATTATGGAAACATATCAATTATGGAATACATAAACTTAAAAAAAAAAAATATTGAAACTTTAAATGCCAAAGCAGAGACACTAAAAAATAATAAAAGGAAGCCTTTTCAGAAGGAATATGTAAAAAGTGACTGCCAAGTTTGAATTAAAACCAAATATTCAACCAGTTTTTAAAAAGAAAAATGTTCCATTAAATCAGATTGATTAAGGAATTAAATAGACAAAAAAAAAAAAAAAAAATGGGAATATTATTGAAAGTTTAAAGTACAGTGAGTGGGTTTCGCCTACAGTCTATATAAAAAAAAAGTGAATCCTTGTTTGTGAAGACTTCGCTACAAAATTGAATCATACACTAAAGGATTACTAGTAGCCTTTGTTTAGACCAGAAGAGATTTTCACTAAACTCAAATGGAATCAACTTTTTTTCAAAAGTTGATTCAAGTGATGCTTATCTACAAATACATAAAGATGATAAGTGCTCAAAACTACCTTGTATAAATACCCATAGGATTTTATACAAATTTGAACGATTACAATTTGAAGTTAAGGTTGCACCAGCCATTTTTAAAGAAGTAATGAGCACATTGCTTAATGGACTGGAATTTGCAACAGCCTATCTAAATAACGTTTTAATCTTCTGCAAAAGAGCAACTCAAATCACATGTGCACAAAGTATTTAAGAGAATCAAGAACTATGGATTTAAATTGAAAGAGAGAAAGTGTGATTTTTGCATGGAAATAAAATATATATGCAGCTAACGCACTAAAAATATGTTGGATTTGGATAACATATTGTCACTACAAAGTTTTCTTGGTTTAGCAAATTATTATATGTTGATTCCAAGCATGCACAATTTGCAAGTTCCTCTAAATGAATTATTGAAAAAACACAAAAAAAAACAAAAAAACACAAAAAAAAACAAAAAAAAAAAAACAATTAAGTCGAGATGAGATAATGCCAAGTGTCATTTGAAAAAATAAAAAATATCTTCACATCAAAATTATTTTTGATGCACTGTAGTGCATCAAAAATAATTTTGATTCAAATCTTGAAAATTAGTATGACTACTGATGCTAGTTCATATGGCATCAGAGCCTGCATATTACACAAAATACAAAACCGACCGTTAAAACTTATTGCCCACAACTGTTATACGTTAATACATGCAGAAAAAAAGTTACACACTTCATTGATTTTTTCATGGAAGACATTGTATGCTGTAAACCGATATATAAGCTACTGTAAATGATTTATGTGTAAAAAAAGGGATTACTAACAAATATTGCAAACAAACTGCAGAGATCATCCTCCTCAATTACAATTGTAAAATTGAGTTTCTTCTACAGGGCTCTACATTGCGAGTGAAACAGTCGCATTTGCAAGTGATTTTTCAAAGTAGCGACTAGAAATAATGGAGCACTTATCTTTTGGCGATTGTATTCATTTCAGTGACAATCTTCCAAAGCTCACTACTGAGCGAAAAATAATTTTTCAACTCTTTTTTTATAAAACGAACAAAGTTAAATTATTGAAACAATAAAAGTTTAATAGAACAATATACTTTTTCTTTTTTTTAACGAAGACTGCTTAAAAAAAATATCTGAAGAAATTAGAATGTTTATACCTTGACGTATCAACATAAAATTTGTTGTATATTTAGAATTACACTTATTAAAAAAATACAGAAAAACTTTATTATGTACATAGTCACCGCAGAATGAACATGTCATATTCAAAAAATCATGTCGGTTTGGCTAGTAACTTTTCTATTTGGTTAGTAAAAGAAAATATTTAGTTGTCAAAGGTCAACTAAAGATAAATTTGTTTGATACCTGCAGTTTGGAAACTCAGATTGTAGTGCTAAAGATATCGCCAGCAGTTTGTGATTGCATTGGTATCTTTAGCCCTATAGGTTGAGTTTCCAGTGTTACCTTGAATAAACAAACTAATGTATTAGTGTCTATTTGAAAGTGTGTGCGTGCGTATATACATATATAATATTTTTCAAATAAATATTAAGTATTTTTACACTTCTAGACACTAGTGTTTCATGCTTATACAAACAATCAGTGTAGGAAGTGATAATTACTGCTGGTTGAGAGATTTTAACCCAGTCACAAAGTTACCCTTAACTTCGTAGGTTAATATCTTTCCTCCTACTGTGTGTGCATATATATATATATATATATATATATAAGGTTGGTGCAAAAACAACATCGTTTTCTCACATGCTACTTTTATATATAATTTCTGAATTAATTCATTGATATATATATATATATATATATATATATATATATATATGAGCCATGCTATATATCATTTTGAAGCATATTTTTCACTCTATTGAATCGTGTTATTCGTAACCATTCTCAATCTCTTCATTCCTTTTTTTTTTTTAGCAGGCTTTTCGATAGCATGGACAAAATTCAAATCCACACGATTTTCTTGTTCAAGTTCAAACTAGGCAGAAAAGCTGCTGAGACAGCTTGTGATATCAATGATACATTTGGCCTAGGAACCACTAACAAATGTGCGGCAGAACGGTGGTTCAAGAAATTTCGCAATGTTGATGAAAGCCTCAAAGATGAAGATGGTCGTGATCAGCCAACTGTGGTTGTGAAGCCGATCCTCGCAAAACCACACGAGAAGTTGCTATTGAACTTGGTCGACCACTCAACAGTCGTTCGCCATTTAAAGCAAATAGGGAAGTCAAAATAGTTGAATAAATAGGTGCTGTATAAAGTAAATGATAATTTTTAAAAATCGTCATTTTGAGGGGTCTTCTACGCTCCTTCTGTGCAACAAAAACAACCCATTTCTCAAGCGGATTGTGACGTGTGATGAGAAGTGGATCCTCTACGACAACCGGCGACATTCAGCACAATGGTTGGATGTCGGAGAAGCTCCACAACACTTCCCGGAGCCAAAATTGCATCAAAAATAGTTATGGTGACTGTTTGGTGGTCTGTGACCCGTCTCATTCATCATAGCTTCTTGAATCTGGGCGAAACGATTACGGCAGAGAAGTACTGCTGACAAATTGACAAAATGCACCAGGAGCATCAATGTGTATGCCAGAGATTAGTCAATATGAAGGGACCAATTCTCCTCCATGATAACGCTCACCCGCATGTTGCTCAACTGACCCTGAAGAAGGTGAACGAATTGGGCTACGAGACTGCCTCATCCGCCATATTCACTGAACCTCTTCCCCACCAATTATCACTTTTTCAAGCATCTTGACAACTTACTGTGCGAAAAATGCTTAAAAAACCGAGATGATGCCGAATCGACCTTCAATGACTTCATCACTTCCAGAATTCTGGATTTCTATGCTAATGGGATGAATAAACTTGTTTCTCATTGACAAAAATGTGTTTATTGTAATGATTCCTGTTCTGATTAATAAAGTTTATTATGAAAGGAGTTATAATCTTTTGAAGTTGAACGTCAAAAAAACATTATTTTTGCACCAACCTAATCTTCTATAATATAAAGCTGAACGTCTGTGTGTGTGTCTGGTCACGAATAGGTTCCTATATGGTTGATTATTATAGAAAACTGATCACATATAATGATAGAATATGTATCGAGACACAGGAATGGGTATGTTTGATCTGACATAATGATGATTCATTAAAATTGTGGGGTCTGCAAATGCGCCTGGTCCACAAAGTGTGGAAATAAAAAATTTAAAAATTAAAAAGAAAAACGTTTACAAGTGTTTTTGATATAGATGTACATAATATTTTGATAAGTATGTTTTAACTTAAATAAGGATGGTATAATAAAATTGTGGGGTCTGCGTTTGCGCCTGGCCTCCATAGAATGGAAATAGGCACAAACTTTAATAAAAACTTTTCATATCTATCTGTGTAAGTATACTTTGATAATTATGTTTCAGTTTGAAGAAATATGGTATAATAAAAATTATGGGGTGTTCGTTCGCGCCTGACCTCCATAGAATATAAATATGTCACAAAGTTTAACAAGATTTTTTAATATAGATCCACAGAATATTGTTAAAAGTGTTTCAGTGTGAACAGGTAACAGGTATGGTATAATAAATTATGGGGTTTATCTGTTTTATTTTTACTTTCATCATATTTTGCTTTGGTTTTGATACCCCCAAATTCGAAGCTATCTCTTTATAACCCTTCCTTTTCATAACCTATCATACTTTCATAAATCAGAGTCCATTTTCTGTAGGCTGTTTTTGATCCCAGTCAACGGGGTACTTTTGTTAGTGTGTGTGTGTGTGTATATATATATATATATATATATATATATATATATATATATATATATAAAGTAGTTGCTTAGTGTAATATCAGAGCGATTGGGGAGGGGGAATAAACATTCTTTCTTACAATTTCATGAGGGGAAATAGGATCGAAAATGCCAAGAAAAGTGAGAAAGTTATGCTGTACATTTTTCCATCAATTGTTTCCTTCCTCCTTTCCTCTCCCGGAATATTTATGTTTGTGATATTTAACTTCAGGTCATTTCCCCCTCTTAACTGGATCCAGAGGATGCTATAAACTTCAATGGTATGTGTGTACCATTACCGGCCGATTGGATAACCTGCATGCCTTTCTAGTTGGCAGTAAACAAGTGACATTGCAAAAAAGAACAAATTGTTACCAAAATCGAAGTAGATAAGAAAAGAATATGGCTAATATTTATTCTAATCATACAAGTTTGATAACGGTAAGAATTTTGAAAAGGCGGAATATAATTTTGAAAATTAGAGAAGATGAATATTATTTGAATAACATTTGGGTTTATTCTTATCTAGTTTGTGAAATATCAATTAGCAAGTGTGTGCTTTTATAATTGCAGAGATGATTTACCAGATGCAGAAGGGTAGTAGGTATAATTGACAGGGTATGAATTTTGATAACCTCTCTTATAGAAAATAAATAGCACAGAAATCTTAAAGGAGTCACACATAATGAAAATAGAGAATTAGGGGAGGGAGAAGTTAGACAATGTAAAGCCTGGAGAAATATATACTAGCAGGCTGCCTGACGTTGACCGGTCCTAAAACATGCTTAAATATGATATTCATGCAGATTACATATTTATTATATTGAACCTAATATATAGTAGTGAGATCAAAACTAAATATATGAGTTAGGTGCCATCAGGTAGAACTGAAACCAAAACATACAACTCTCCACCCTCATTCCTTAGCCTCTGAGCCACGGCCATACAAACACACACATATACACATATATAAATTTACCTGTCAACTCTTTTTAAAAAGATGTAATCGCCCAATCATTGAAGACAAAATTCAAGCAAGCAAGGACGCCCAGACAGTCCAGAGTTTTATAATGATAAAGGTAGATTGACAGGGTATGAATTTTGATAACCTATCTTTATGAAAAGTAAATAGCCGGTTGGCTGACTTAATCATGTTACATAGAAGAAATTTGAAGTTGGATTTCAGTTGCAGCAGAAATCTTAGAGAGGTCATATATAATGAAAATAGAGGATTTGTGTTAAGTTACATATAATGTAAAGTCTAGAGACTTAGAAGACAAGGAGAGTGTAAAGATGATCCAACCAAATGCAACTCTTAGTTAAAAAAATGGATATCCATTAGTTAAATATATTTTAAATTAGAACTGTTGTTTCTTTCTTGAATATACCGGTTTCCAAGAAAAAAATGAAAAGTGGACAATAATATATAGAAACCATCAAGAATATGTAATGGCTGAACTGCAATGTAAGTTTTACATGAAAATATATTTCTGTAAAATATCTTTTCAAACTTTGTGCAGTAAAGAGTGATAAGAACCAGGATTGTGAAATCGGAAACAAAATAAGAGTTGGATATTTTAAAATTACTGGAGTTGGAATCAATCAAAATTGGCTGATTTTAATTTTGACAAAAATATATTTAACAATGTGTTTTTATTGAAATGGTTCTCATTAAAAAAAAAGAAAACAAAAAAAAAACAAAAACAAATATATACGTGTGTGCTCATACTATTTCTTTAGAAAGGATTTTCTTGTTAAATGGAAGTACAGAACAGTTAAAAAGCTCTCATGTTAAGAATGTCTTTCTAAATAAAGTTACTATTTCAGCACGGTTCATAAACTACACAAATACAAAAACAGTGAATACCACTTAATAATGGCAAAGATTTTTTCATGTATCAGTTTATTTTATTTCTTTAGACTTTATTCATTAGTATCCCCCTCCCCTGCTACACACATTGAATTCAGAATGCCTCGAAAAACACATATATCCTTTTTAGATTCAAAACTATGATGTGCAATTCAGTATCAGCATGTATATAATATATATAAATTATTACTAGTGGAAAAAACATTTTCTTTTTGGATTCAGAGCTTTACTTCTTAAAATTTAAATTTGAATAGAGCATCTGAGCCACCAACTCCATAGCCCTGTAAGATACATTATCTGCCATTCCTTCAGGTTTACAAGGTATGTCTGGAAATAATCCAGCCATTTAATATTAATGAAAAAAAAGTCTATCCAGAGCAATGGCTTCTTATTTCTTTTCAATACACCTCTAGAGGCCTTACACATCACAGAACCAATTTATTTTTCAAAACTGTCTGAAAAATCCTCTTTTGGGATTACTATCATCTACTTCATCACAATTTTTTTCCATTTTAACAGTGATTTTCGTTGCTTTGAATTATCCACAAAGGCTTTTTTTTTTTTTTTTACTAATTTGAACAGTTTCCAAAGACAACATCTAAATTTCAAACACAATGAGATTCAGTGCCACAAAATTCATAAGCTCACATGGGCATCTCACTCACGAATGAATAAGCCTAAAGAATAGTGGCTATTAACACCCACACACACAGACAGACGTAATAATTATGAATAGTAACTAAATTATATTTAATCTGTATAACTGATTTGATCTTAAAAATGGTTGGATACTTTTTATCCTCTTATTACTAATAACAAACTAAATGACTTCAACAAATATTCATTTAAAAAATGCCCAAAAAGGCATGTTTTTTTAGCCCTAAAAGTCTCAGAGGGATGCGAACCAGAATTTTGCCAGGGTCACCCATACTGAATTTATATTAAGAACAATGACCTCTACATTTTGGCCAAGTTTCAGAAAAATCTAATGGAGAGATCAAACGCTATGGGGCAAAAAGTGTCATTTTGGGGCATTTTTGACCTCTTTTGAACCTCTGGGGATGCTGAATCCCAGTCTAAATGGATAACAGTGCAGTTTCAGGCCTTAACACATGTATATTTGAGTTGACCACCGTGAAAAACCACTATAGTCAGACATATCAAGTTTTTGTTGAGAAATATGATAAAAGAACCACAAAATAGGGCGAGACAGGAATTTTTGTAAAAAAAATTTTTTTTTTTACTGTGCACATCTATTTAATAAAATACAATTTATGGCAAAATTTCAGGAAAAACTAATGGACGGTTATCTGGTAACAGTCCGGACTAATGGACACACAGACGCCACTGAAAACATGGGTCCCTCTCCGATAAATCGGGGGCCAATATGAGAGACATCTGCTTGTTAACTACTTTAGGTTATCCAACATACAAACTTGAAATGATCATCCACTGATATAGATTGTTGTATGAGGGTTATATTTACTTTCTTTCTTATAAAGGTATTCTTGAAAGAGCACAAAATCCTTTAGGTACATCTTTGAATTCAAATTTCATAGCGCATTATGCTAAGTTGGAATCTATCCACCATAACATTTATCCGTGACTAGTTTTTAACCTTGAAATAGGTTCTTTTTTTTTTTTTTTTTAAATATATTTTAACTCCTTATATCAATTGGCTTAATGCTTTGTCCATAGTGGTAGCCATTTTTCAAAATATATTAAAACAGACATAACTTTTTAGATTGATAACAAGTGAGGAATTAACCAAATAAAAATGCCTTAGAATGACATTAAAATTTTTCAGGCAAAGACAACTTTACTAAATATATTCAGCCAATGGCAACCGAAATTGCTAAAGAAAATTTAGACTTGATCAAAAAATGTATTTAGAAAACTTGCGCCTGAAATGTAATAACCATTCTTTCTTTTTTTTTTTTTTTTTTTTTTTTTTTAATTCATTTTCCAAAGGAATTTTATTTCAAAAACAAACAAAGGATATTAAAATATACATATGGTTCAAAAATTTTGAAGCACAATTTACAAATATTTAGTTTTTGTTTTCTTCATCAATACGTTGATGTTGTGAGATAATGTCATAATTGGCAAGGCGTTGCCTTGGGTGATAGCAAGAGAAATACACTGGAACGTTTAAGCAGCCTCTCAGGGCTCATTCCTACAAAGTAACTATCTCACGTGAAATGTGAAGTACCAGGATCAAGGATACTTGACGTTCTGACTGAGAAAGGCTGAAAAATGAAATGGTCGGTTATGGAGCTTTATTTGTTATTTTTTATTGTTTCAGTAAAATGAGCTGAAGTACTGGAGTTGGGTGCAGATTCTGTAATTATGAATGGTGTGAAAGGGTTAAAGCAAGTAATGTCCCATATCAGTCACTTTCGGATTTGAAAAGCAAAAGATTTCATGTTTGTCAGATCAACTTCTATGATTGGTTGATTGGTTTGAGAATTGATGCAAACCTCACAGAATCAAGACTGATGATGTCATTGAGTGCAAAATGACAAGGCAGACAACTGGAACTGACTTTTTTTTTTCTTTTTGCAAAAGACTAGTTGCAGGGCAAACCTATCAACAGTGTGGTTGCAGTAGTATTAATGTGGGTAAGATCTTTATTATAATACATATTACATCATAAGTCAGATTTTAGCTTTCAATGCAGAAAAATATATTTACAAAATTTTTAACAAAAAGTTTATTTGTAAATTTCCTATTTTTGTTTTTATGATTACATCAATGAATGTAAAAAAACAAAAATAAAATGAAATTTACATCATTTTTTGCAAATCAACCAAAGTAAACATTTACATTACTAAAATAAATTACTTTGATGAAATTAAAATCTATACTGAATTTTATTGGTAAAAAGTTTCATAAATATTCCATGATCCCAATTTAAAAAGTGAATCTTAAGGTAAAATAAGCATTTAAAAATAAATTTGCTTATCATAATGTTTTCATTTTATTTGTTTATGCATTTGTTAGATTTTCAGTATTAAGACAACTCACACTAAACGCAGTTTTTAGTCAACCTCTTATGGAGAGCTGTTAACAATTTGATTCAGAATCATGATTATTTAAAAAAAAATATCATTGCATCCGGTATCTAAAGGTTCTTTATGTCAAATTTGGTGCACATCTATTACTTTGGACCTATAAATGTTTGTTATTAGTAGAATGTGGATTCTTCCTTTGAGACATAAGAGTACTTCTTGCAGAATTCGGTGGAATTTTGCCTCAGTTTTTAAACTCATTATTATTATTATTATTAATAGTAGTAGTAGTACACTCCCCATCCACATCATACGACACACTTGGTACTCCAAGAGTGATTAATGCAATGTGTGATTAAATTCTCAGCACTAGTTTTGGAGGTGCTAACTAAGTGTTATTAGTAGCAGCAGTAATAGTCACATTTTTACCCTCTATAAAACATTGGGTTGGTATTACTGTACACATAGATTCGAAAAAAATTGTCAAAAAACAAATATATAACAAATAAATGTTATCAAAGGTAAGATAAATTACTTTTCTACCTAACTGGATATATTTTTAGTGTTTTTATTTAATGTAAAGTGTTTATTCAGCTCGAAAAACAGTGTTTACCGATGTATATGAAAATTTAAAATGGCGCCTGACTCTCTCTTTAACATGGTAAGTTTGGGAAAAGGTGTTAAAACTAAAAAAATATGCAAAATACTGTTAAAAACCCACCGTCACATGTCAGCCTATGTTACGGTAACATATATTGAGTGAGTTTCTAACAGTATTTTGTCTAGCTTTTTTATTTATAACTCCTTTTCCCAAACTTAACGTGTCAAAGAGGGAGTCGGGTGCCATTTAAAATTTTCCAATAAATCGGTAAACACTGTATGTTTTTTGAGCTGAATAAACATGTTACATTAAATAAAAACACTTTAAACATATCCAGTTAGGTAGAAAAGTAACTTATCTTGCCTTTGATAACATTTATTTGTTATATATTTGTTTTTTGACAACTTTTTCGAATCTATGCGTACAGTAATACAAACCCAAAACATCCAACATCTAAAAAATACACCATACAAAATCTAGTGTAATTCTATTCATTACTTTTATAGCTTATAAATGACCAATCGACGGAGGTAAAATTGCTCAATTATAAGATCAATTAAATGCACATGCTCATTTACATCTTGAAAAATTGAGCGCACCATTTTTACAATTACATTTTTTTATTGTTGTTGAACATTTAATGTTGAGAATTAGCAGTTCCAATATTAAGATCACTCTCGGCCATCTTGAATGACATTTACGCTTTATATAAATGTTAGTTTTAACTATATTTCCCACTGCTGTTAACGTTGGTGGTGCGGATTGTTCCTTGCTGATGGAATCAGGGATGGCTTTGTGACCGGGTTCGAATCTCTCGACCGGCAACCAGCATGACTCTCTGCACTGATGATTCTCAGAAAAATGGAACATTAGTGTCTGTAGTTATAAAAAATAATTATATATAAGAATAAATTCTAATATAATATACATTTGAAGAATTCTAATAAATTATTTTGCTCTAGGATAAGCTCCCAGATTATGAGATTAAAGTGTCTCTAGTACCTTCCACTGAAGACCAATGCAATGAAGTAAAAAAAGAAAAAAGTGCTCTTTTCTAGATTTGGGGAAATGAGAAAGTAAATAAGCCCCCCCCCCGTTTTTTTTTTTTTTTATTTATGTATTTTTTTAATTTAAACTATCAGAAATGATAATATACAAAAAAATAAATTACTAATGTAGTTCTACGATATTATATATTTGTGCAAATACTGGTGAAGCATTTATTTGTTTTTTTGGGGGGGAGAGGGTGCATACTAGTTTCCCCATAACAGCTTTGAATGAAAAGAACAAGACAAACAAGTCGATCCGATTTGTTTAGAATTAATATATCTCTTCTTTAGCTATCTGCAATGCTAAGTTTCAATTCTTTTTCGAAGAGACCAACTGACCAACAACACTTTCTTACGTCTACCCCAACCCTCGTTTTGGCATTGCTATTTGCTTGTGGCAAGAACAATTACTACGAAGTACAGAATTAACTTTTATTATTTGTTGAAGATAGAAATATCGCGTTCGTCTAAGAGTTGTACTTTTTATAACATTCTGGATGGCACCGATTCAAGTAGATCTTTAAAAGCAGGCCAACAGTGATTCCTCTAAGGTTTTGAATTACATTTTATCTGTGCATTTGTTGGCAAATACACAACAAAAAATTTTTAAGAGAAGAACAAAAAATTGCAAGCGTCTTTATAAAAAAAAAAAAAAAGATCAGACAATTGTCTACATTTAAATGAATACTGTGAAACGATAATTACTTAAAAAATCTCAATTGAGTAGATAAGAAAATAAGTAGGACTGTGCAGCTAGGTTTATTAGTGAATTTTTTTTTTTTTTTTTTACATTTTAACATGGACTAGTCAATTTCACCAACCGTTGAAATCTCGAAATTTGTACAATTACCAGACACCGATTTCTAATTGTAGTAGCTGAAGGTGGTAGCAGGTTGCAGAGTCAGAGCTGTAGAGTGTAGGAAGTTATGGAAGGAGTTGGAATCGTAAGAATATTATGAGCCGGATTTTTTAATCTCCATAAATGAACATTCAGTCTGAATGCTGGAAGACCCTAAATTAAAGAGCTGGAGTCAGATATTTTGTAATTTCAGAAATCAGAATTTTTGAATCCTAGAAATCGAACCGCATGTTTTCAGACTTTGTGAACAAAAGAGTGACCACCTGCATGAATTATGTCAAAGAATTTAATTGATCATGTCAAGCAACCATGAAAACTACAATTACGTAGAAAGAATAAAAAAAAAAAAAAAATTACATGAACATGCAAAAATGGAGAAATCTAACAATTTTTTTAGGTAAATGTCACATGGTTAATATGAAAGCAAAACGAAACAAATCAAAATGTTTACAAGCAATAATTTCTCTACATTTAACAAAATGCACCTCAAAGTGATAAATTATAAGGAAAATTTAAAATAGTATCTTCACTCAAAAGAAAAAAAAGGACTTTATTTTTACAAGTTCAGTCAGATTTCTTTTTCGTTTCGAATAATTAAAAAAAAACAAAACAAAAAATCACTAATGTATAATTTTTTCCATTATTTTTTTATGCTCATTCGATAAAAAATGACAGAAAAGAAATTATGCTTCGCCAGTGTTAGCATTAATATGCATATAAAAAGTTAAAAAGTCTTAAACCAAAAACCTAAAATAAAAAGGAATTTTAAAATTTTATATGAATATTAGAGTGAACACTGTCAAAGCATAATTTTTTGCGTAATTTTTAACAACCAGTGTGCTCTTGTATCATGTATTAAAATACATAATATATTTAAAAAATATATATTATATATGAAAAACAGTTGAAAATAAAATTGAAAAAATTACAATATAATCCATCAAATGCAAACACTGATATATATATATATATATATATATATATATATATAATATTTACTTCAACAGTGCTCAATATGCGAGTACAGCTTTAGAGCTTAGCACAATTAGCCTAATAATTTGCTCCCTGAATAAAAAAAAAAAAAGTTTCCACATAGCTTACTTCATGCCGCTTTACATAAGTATATTTTTATATACGTGTGTGTGTGTGGTAGCTTCCTTCAGTCTTAGACTATGGATACCCACTTTAAGGGTGCCTGTGCATGGAATTTTTGTGGCAAGAGTTGTGCAACCTCCAACCACACCTCTCCTGAATTAGCATTGTTAAATATCAGTGGAAAGAGGAGGTTCAGGACGATTGGAAGCAATACCGAGATAAGCAGAGAGCACATACAGTGCATAGAATTCCCAAATAGTTACCCATCTGGTACTAGCTAGGCTCACATGCACACACACACACACGAGAGTCAGGAATTTGAATTGGCTGCAAAACATTAGAATAAATGATGCTGGATTAAAAAAAAAACAAACAAACATCAAAGACGTTTACTGAAGAAAATAGAGATGATATATAAAATAAAAAAAATACAAAAAAACATAAATCGACACAGAAACCAGAGAAAGAGAAGGGAGAGAAAATATCTAAAAAAATATAGTGGAGACGTGGAGTTGGTGAGGGGGGGGTAGTCTGATTTCATTCCCTTATTCTTAACAGTTTTGTACTCACTAACTTTTGTGTGATGGGATGGATACAGACACAAGTAAATACACATTGTTCTTTATTATAGAGGAGGATGTTTCTACATATTTATGTAATTGCTTTGTTTTGTTTCTTTAATTGCAGTTTTCACTAGTGATTTATGTCACCAACAAAAAGCATTCTCTGACATCATCCTCATAGTTTATCTCTCAGTTCAAGTACTAAATTCGGTTAATGCAATTACAAACCAGCTTCACCATCCAGTGAAATAAAGTAGGCAGTGATTGTTAGCATTATCTTCGACATAAAAAAGAAAGGACAAACGAGAAGGGTGTGTGCGTATGCGTGCATGTGACCAGTCAGCAGCTGAGAGCATGCAACTCTTTCCTCCATCAGGGGGAGATCAGGAACTTCCTGTTAGAAAACTTAAATATCTTAAAAAACATTTCCAAGACTTTCAAAAGCAAACAAGATTTCTTAATTAAATATTGTAATCGAGAATATATTTCAGAGCATCTTCCAGAACTAAAAATAAATGAATATGAATTTATTCTTTCTTTTTTTTTTTTTTTTTTTTAAATATTTCTTTAAAAAATTAAGTTTTTCTAATTTTGTCATATTACAATATTGATTTCACAAAATTTTATTCAATAATAAACTCAAATCAGCTACTTAAAAATCACATGAATGAGAGAAATGGTTCATACACATACCTAAGTAAACAGAAGTATTGCTCTGATCAGATATATTGTAAAAAGAAAACTAACAAAATAAAATGTACATCTGTTTATAATTTTAAAGATTAAAAGCTACACAGTTGCTTATTTTACTTATATAGGGTGTTTAAAATCAAATACTTTAAAAGACAATAAAATCTTTATGAACATGGAGTAAAATAGAATAGCTTTGAATACAGAAGACAAATGTAATTGAAGAATCAAGTTTGCAAATCTTCAAATTGATGACCATTACTGTCCAGACAATTCTGATATCAGCTAAAGTGTGGGTACATTTTTAAGACATTCTGTAGTTGTAAACACATAAAAAAATGCAGTTCAAATTATTTATGAAATGTTCTCGAAATTTAAAAGAAAAAAAAAAAAATTTTTTAAATATAAATGTGATGCAAATAAAAACACAGCCCTATAACAAAATTACCTCCCTTGTAGTGAAATTTTATAAGGATTGTGTAAATTTTCTATTTAGGAATTTACACAAATATTGGGAGTGGAGGTGCGGTCTGCATTTATTGTCAGACATCCATAAACAGCAAAGACCATGTTTAATTTTATTTAACATTTAAGATTATAGAAATTAAAAAATAAAAACAAAAAAGAATCCAGAGCGTAACACGAGGTTCAGGACTAGGAGTAGCAGTACACAGGTATCTTCCTTCATTTTCAGTCAATGTGGGGATGCCAGAAAGTCAATGATAAAAATTATAAAGGAAAATTTAGAAAATTGTACCAATTTCTAAATGGCTAACAATTGGTTTTCAGACACACAGAACTTGAAAGATAACGAAATACCAAGGTATTATGTATTACATCAAAAGAAACTGGAATCTTAGGAAGATCTCTACAATTCTAGTAATTATCGGAGCAACTGGACTCGTGAAAAAAAAAAAAAAAATTCCAAAATTACCTGGCAAATATACCTCGTGAACTAAGTGCAAGAGAAATTCAAACAATTGCACTTAAAGAGTGGTCAGAATCTTTAAAAGACCTCTCGGTTGGAATATCTGAGTTAGCGGATGAATGTTTGGCATTCAGTAGGATGCCCCATCCTCAGTGTGAACAAATTGATAAGAAAATTGAAAAAAAAAAAAAAAAATGTAAAACTTGAATGCCTACTGGAGAGAACTTGAATGCCTACTGGAGAGAACTTGAATGCCTACTAAACACTGCCCTCAAATGTCTAATGTCTCTCTGTACAGGGACTTATCAGGACAAGTTGACATGAACATATCCCCCTACAAGTAAACTCTTGCTAAATATTTAAAATAGCAGAGTATTTAAAGCCCAAATAAAATCCCCTGGGTGTGGCTACTCTACTCTGGATTGGTGCACCTTCTCTAATTAATGTTGCTAATAGTAACAACACTAAGCTGGATACTCCACCAGATTAGATGAATTCTTGTCTTCGAATTCAGTAAAACCAAGAAACCAAAAGAAATATACCCACACTTTAACTGATGTCAGCAATGTCTGGATAACAATTGTCATCAATTTGAACATTTGTAAACATGATTCTTCAATTACATTTGTGTGTGTGTGAATATATATATATATATATATATATATATATATATATATATATATGCATCTTATAAAGAGATTAAATGTTAGCCATAGAAAAAGGCCCTCTTTATTTTTGGGAAGTTCAACTGAAGCAAAATGAAACGAGAGAGAAACAGATTACTGAATATTCATCTTTAGCATTTCCTATCTATATGCATATGCAATGGATTTGTGCCAAAGATGAACGACCTGTGGGAATTATGTCATAGATTAGTAAGAATATTTTCTGAAACCTGGTGTTTGGGGAATCGGACAAAAACTTAGTTCTTTTGAGCGGAATCATATAAGCGTTGCAAAAGTTAGCAAACGGAACGGAAATTAGACTTTAGATCTCATAACTTGTTTGATTGTGAAAACATGTAAACATGAGAGTGAGAATCTGAAAAGAAATAAATTTGGAGCTTCGTTAATTAAGTGCAAGAAAAGTTATGGCACTTCTGTACGAACATGATAGTGCTTAATAATATGCTAATTGCATCTTTTTTTAACTAAAGAAAACTCAGAATCTTTTATTGATTTATTTTATTTTCAGTTTTTTTTTTTAAATAAATCAAAAACAAAAATAATACCTTATAATTTATGAAAAGTAAATTAAAAAAAAAAATCGTTTTGGTTTCATAATGATATATCTTGTACCCATCCAGCTTGGTTCAGAAACCCTTATTTCATTTATGCTACGCTCTGTAAACTATGCCATTTTTTGTGTTGTTTTAGCAAATTATTAATTTCTTTTAGCAGAATTAAATAAAAGAAAACAACTTTTTAAATTGGATTTTAAAAGTTAATTTACTATCGTATCGTTGGGTCATTAAATCATTAATTGAATCAAATTCTTATAAAACTATAACTAATTTTGCTGCGGTAATGTTTGCATCTCTTTCTCAATAAAACTATTAAATATAAATAAATTCTCATGCATTAACAAAGTTTTGGAAGGTAAACAAAATTTGAAGCCAGAAATAACTTTCTATCAGATAATTTAAATCAGATAATTATCTCTGTGTTAATAAAACTATACAATAGTTAATGTTTATTCATAATTCATAATGTTCAAGTCTGATAAAACATGACGCATTATCTTTGGTTTAAGAGCACAAATAAACAATAATACTCAACGTTGATATAAAACATCAAATTATCTAGCTTATTATACATGTCATTTAAGTGCAGTGTTTATTTTGTATAAAAATAAATAATACTAATTTAGTTAACGAGTATTTATCTTGGGATGGGAACTGTTTCATCATTAGCAAACAGGCTTAAAATTTATTTAAAAACTTTCTTTTTTTTTTACTGGGGTGGGATCTTATCAAGGAGTAAATGCTACTCGAGGATAAGGGTTAACGAGTGTCAGCTGACTGGTGATACAACACCGTGACGATCTGTAATGGTGGAATTTAGATAGTGTTTGCTTATTTATGAAGACGGCTCAACAGGAATTTGTTTACATTAGGCTTGAAAACAGCCACGTTAGAATCAGCTGAGAAGCAGCCCCACGGTATTGTGTTCCACAAACGGGTAGTTCTGGGAAAAAACTTTGCTAATGTAATTTACATTTAGTCTTAGGCACAGATAGATAATAAAGGAAATTGTTGGCAGTTGTTGTAGCTAGACGAGTTTCTGCTGTGAATGTTCTAGGGAGAGGGGACATTGATAGAAGCTCAGTTGAACAACTATCATGAAAATATGGATAGGGCAGAGATAGACTTGCTACGTCTCTTCTGTAAGAAAGAGGAAGTAGTGTGGAGAAAAGGGCTCTGCTCATTACATTTCAAAGACTGGAATTAGCATATTTTTTTGTTCAAGTGTGAAATCATAATTCATTAATTTAATCTATATTAATGAAACTATATAAGATTACAATTTTTACTCCGAAAATTTGATAAAGTGTGCCCCATCTTTGGTTTAAAAACACAAATAAACAATAATACTCAACTTTAGTATATAAACAAATATTTTCAAATGATTGTATATGTTTTCAGTGTCCAAAATTCACTTTATAATATGTAAATGATTTTCTATAGGGAGCAGTCCATTTTTGCCATAAACAAAATTGTTTTAAGTGGAAGATAATTTATCAGAGCAGATTAATAACTTTGTGTTCATAACTGCAGAAGACCATAGAAATGGACAAACAATTTTATTAATGTAGAGGATTTAACTTATAACTCATATTGCAAGAAGAATTAAAACAGGAATTATTAATGGTGCATACATTACTAAAAATCATCCAAGTTATAAGTCATAGTTGGAGTATTGTTTTCTGAGGAAGAAAACTCCTCTCTTCATCTTTAGAGGAAAATTAAAATATCAAAGCAAATTATATTTTTGATAAACTTGATTCAAAATATATTTTCTTAACATTTTCTTAGCCCGATGAATTAAATATTTTGTATGAGAAAAGCTATTAAGTGTTTGGCTTTACTTTATATAAAAGACAAGGCCAGGGTTTTATTGCCAACTCAACCTCTGCCTATCTGACTAACCTTGGATTGTCACCAACGCATACAAGTAAATATATATAAAAAAAGATCCAAGATAACACAGTAAATGAATCATCATGGATATGGCAGTCTTTATATGATGTAAGAAACTAACAAAGTTTGATGATATTGTGAGGTATTGCTGGAGTGTTTTAGATTGATTGTAATACTAGTTTAACCCCCTACAACCATGGCTGAACACAGGGTAATCATTGAAAAAATTTTCTTTGTTCAATGGTAGTTGTATACATTTATTAGTATTTATTGTGATTGTTTTATGTAAAATAACAATTCATGGGATTACAAAGTTGAATTAAGAAAAAGATAGGATTCAAAATACTATAAAAATGCTTAGTAGAATATTAACAAAAATGATAATAACTGAAAAACAGAAACGAATAAACATCAATTTTAACAATGTAGAAAAAATAATCTACCATGAAAGAAGATTTGGTCAAATCTATTTTATTTATTTTCTTATGATTCAGAAGTTGAATTAAACAAAAGTACAGTGGCAGTTGAAGAAAAGAGCACAGAAGCTTTGAAAAAAAAGTTTAAAACTTATATTGACAGTAATAATAAAAAAAGAATTAAAATTACTAAAACTATTTATAGTTAGAGGCAAAAAGTTTTAGTGCCGATTTATTTCCGACATATATTAATGACATGTTTAGGACTTTTATCCTGATCTTGGTTATCATCATGCTCACATCTAGTTTAACTTGATGTTGTACTATCCAACCTTCTTTAGATACCTTTTGTCGTAGGTGGTAACTTTCCTGTAATTTCAAACTATTTCCTGTATTTAATCGACTGAAATAGATTTCTCTCATCCTATATTTCATGCTTTTAGATATATTGTATTTCTGTGATCTTTAAAAGAATAACAACACATTCATGAATAATATAACAATATATCCTTATTGTCAGTGACGGTTATGGATGGTTGATTTTTAGGATGGAGAAGCGCGCGCGCGCACACACACACACAGAGGAATTCAGTGGGTTGATTCTTTTCAGGCCCAAATCGTCAATCAACAACTATATTCTTTTCAGTTGTACATAAATATTTGTGACCATCTGAAATGCCCCCTTGAGATGGAATTGTCATTATAGCAACACTCCAAAAGTGTTTTATTCAGCCATTGTCTTTTCACTGAAGTGACCCGACTTTGTAGTGACTTGATTGTGTGAGTTGTATCTGTGCAACCTTTTACTGAAAATGATTTTTTTTCAAATATACTTTTTAATTTAGCTTCATTGATCGACAATTGATCAAGTTTGTTGTTTCTTCCCATGCAGGTACCTGTGTCAGGTTCATAACTTTTATTTAAATGGCTTTTTGGTACATTTGATAATTATTTGTCATCAGGTGCACCCTTTTGTCAAACTGATTTCTCAGTACACACGACTTATTAGTTAATTTTAATTATGGAGAATATAATGAAGTAAAACCGTTCTGTACATGGCAAATGTTCTAGAGCGATAACATCTTTCGGCTATTTTTACTAAAACATTTCCTTTTCAACTCCCATTTTCTGTCTTGTCAAGTTATGCCAGTGTTATACCGAGGAAAAATCCTTTTTGATTAATACTTATATAAATTCCAGTTTAATTTTAAAACTCTACATAAAAAAAATCTTTACTTTGAAATGTTTCTTTTTCAGAGGAATAGTTTTATTTTAATAAAATATGTTATCAGCAAAATATATTATTTTGGTCTTTACTTTGAAAATTAAAAAAATAAGATAAAATTTCAAATAAAGACCATTTATTATGTAAAATTAAAAAATATTTTTATACCCCCCCCCCAAAAAAAACAAGCATTTCAAAGTGAAGACTATTTTTTTATGTAAAATTTTAAAATTAAACTGGAATTTACACAAGTATTAAACAAAAGGGATTTTTCCTCTGTATAAACAAAGAAACAGAAAGTGAAAATCGAAAAGAAACTATTTTAGTAAAAACAAGTGAAGCATGAGTGCACAGTGAATGAGGCATAAAAAATTATTAAGTTCAGCATCCTCCTACCCATTTAGCCCTAAAAGTCCCCAGGGGACATCAAATCTTGGTGAAAATGAATGATGTAGTTTTAGGCCTTAACATATTGAGTTCTGCACCATAAAAAAAAAAAAAAAAAAAAAAAAAAAAGAAATTACTAAGTCCATCATTGCCCCATCCCCCATTTAGCCACAAAAGTCTTCAAGGCCTTAACATATTTAAATTTGAGTTCAGCACCATGGAAAACTGCTAAATAGACATACACAGAAAATTTTGGACAAATATGGTAAAATAGTCCCAAAAATGGAGTGTTTTTATCAGCCCTAAAAGAGCCCTTGGGGCACACCCAAGAGTTATTGCGAAGTATAGACAAACAAAATTATATAGAAATCAGTTAGTTACAACTTTTCAGAAAGCTTTATAAGCACAAAAGTATCAATTTTAGCCATTTTAACCCGAAAGGTACCCGGAGGGGAGGGGCAACCAGAGTTTTCCCGGAAAATCTGTTCTGTTGCTTTTTTACTCATATCAAGCTTAATGTTTGTGCAAAATTAAAAAAAAATTCCAAGACCTAGTTATTGAGAAAAGTGCAGACAGACAAATGAACGAACAGACAAGGGTAAATTTACAGGACCACCCTCCTTTTGTCGGGGGACCAATAACCAGTCTTTCACAATAATAAGGAGTCGAGTTTGAAAAAGAACACAAATATGTTGTATTTTTTTACATGTACTGTAAGAACGCGAATAAAAATGATATATAGTTACTTCCTAACCATGTTTTCAAGTTTATTTATTCTATCAAGTGTTGGTGTACGGTTGGAATTCTTAAACATACAAGAAAAACAAAGTAGTCAAGATACAGAAAGAATTGAAAAATAGCACTGAGAAAAACTTTGAATGACAAGAGAAAACTTTCAAAAACATCTTGGAAAAATTCCAGTGATATAGTGACCATGGTAATTCTTTTTTTCAGTATTTTGTAATTAATTAAATTGGAGAATTTAATTACAGGCCAGAAGATGTCACATTTGTAGCATATTTTTGAAGATATGGAGAACTTTTAAAAAAAGATTATTTCACATTGATCAGAAGAGAAAGAAAGAAATGACTCTTGCTTGGAAAATTTGGAGCTACTGAACATGAAATTTATTATCGAAAAATCCAGGAAATATTTTACTTCAAGAAACTATTTTGTTATTAAAGACTTTTGTTGAAAGGAATTAACATATTGGTTTGCCATAATCTAACCAAAAATAATTTAGAAAATTATACGCAAGTGTGCATTTGCAATATGGAATGTGAAAACTTATTCAAGACATGTTCAAACATTTAATATTTATGAAAGGTTTTATATCTCTAAGAGAGGTGTAAGTAATATGACATTTACTACCAGAGCAAGATTCCAATCCAATCCAAAGTGGCACTAGGTGAGTTTAAACGGTTTCCTCCGAAGGAGGACATTTCATGGAAGCATGAAATTCACAAGTGGTTCGTAGTCACATGTATATCCCCATTAGGGAAGATGACAATGTTAGGTTTTCGCAACTTTTGCAGTGAGGTGTTGACGTCCTCCTACATACGGTACCTGATATTCCCAAAGTGGTCACCCATCTGGTATTGACCAGGCTCAATGTTGCTTAACTTCTACAATCCAACAAGAACCAGTGTGTCAATGTGGTTATGATGTATATAGAACAAGATTCTGAATTAACATTACAAGATATCAGAAAATAGCAACAAATAATAAATCTGACATGGCAAAAATCGAAAAATATTTCACACAGTCAAAAGAAAGGTAAAAACAGATTTTCTTTCAAAATCAATCCTTGTATGAATACAATCAAATACATTTAAATAATAAAAAATGTGAATTAAAAAAGAAGGTCTGTCATAATTGAGGCAATAAAATGCATATGTTCTTACTTTGTAGAAATGGTCCCAGAAAAAAAAAAAAAAAATGTGAATTAAAAAAATATGGATCACTCTTAAAAACCCCCAAAAAACAAACATGCTTACTGTGAGTAAAAGATAATTTGTAAATTTAAATATTGAAGACAGAAATGTTAAATTTCAATTAGATACACAATATGACTTGACAATAGACAAATTAACATGGAAGCAAGAAATAAAAAAAAAAAAAGCAATAAAAAAAATGTAATGTTTTTATGCAAATGCTATACTAATGCATCATTTACAAACAGAAAAGTTCAACTGAAAGCATTTGCCATGAATCCATTAATAATCCTTTTTTAGAATGAATTGGATGGAATCATTTTATTTATGCAAGCTACAAACAAATCGCTGTACTAATGCAATGACAATTTTAAATAGTATAAAATAGTTAAAAAAGGAACTCAACTTCCGGTCGGGCGATGTAGACGTCGACTAAGAGGTCAGGTCTTTTTTCTTCCTTTGTCTTACAGGTTCGAGCCTGCCTGCCTACTCTCACTTTAACACCTCTGCCTACTGTTGTTTTGACCCCCCCTTGCTACTACCACTTTTTTTTTGACACCCCCCGGGGTTCCTTACACCTAGACACACCTGGGCACCCTCGCTACTTCTTTTTAACCCCCATCCGGGTCCTTACTACGCCAGCCAAACACTCGGGCAACGCCGGGCACCACCGCTAGTTAACTATAAGCACAAGCAAAAGTTTGTACAAATTAAATGGATAGTTTCTTGGTATAAAAGTAACATCATGAATGCTTCAACAAATAATAGATGGCATATTGAATAACTTTGATTCATTTTCTTAATTCGACAACTTTATAACCAGTGAAAATATATAACAGTGAACATGAAATACTTTTTTTTTTTTTTAAATAAACAATATGGCTGTTTGTTAAGCATTGATTAATGCATTCTTTTAAACAATAAGAAATTTCAATTACTTGTGCAACAACTGAACCATATCATCCAACATCTAATGGTCAAGCAGAACACTTTATGGATATGTTTAAACAAGCATTAAGAAAATTAGACAGAAGTGAAACTGAAGATTAATTGCTACAACAATTTCTCAGTGAGTACTGAAAAACTTTGGACCAATGTAAAATTAAAAAAGGGGAGATTTAGAGTGATAACACTCCTTGTAACAATAATGAATTGAGTCTGAAAAGAGCAATAAATATGTTGTATTTGTAAGGTTATGTATGATAAATATGTTGTATTTGTAAGGTTATGTATGATAAATATGTTGTATTTGTAAGGTTATGTATGATAAATATGTTGTATTTGTAAGGTTATGTATGATAAATATGTTGTATTTGTAAGGTTATGTATGATAAATATGTTGTATTTGTAAGGTTATGTATGATAAATATGTTGTATTTGTAAGGTTATGTATGATAAATATGTTGTATTTGTAAGGTTATGTATGATAAATATGTTGTATTTGTAAGGTTATGTATGATAAATATGTTGTATTTGTAAGGTTATGTATGATAAATATGTTGTATTTGTAAGGTTATGTATGATAAATATGTTGTATTTGTAAGGTTATGTATGATAAATATGTTGTATTTGTAAGGTTATGTATGATAAATATGTTGTATTTGTAAGGTTATGTATGATAAATATGTTGTATTTGTAAGGTTATGTATGATAAATATGTTGTATTTGTAAGGTTATGTATGATAAATATGTTGTATTTGTAAGGTTATGTATGATAAATATGTTGTATTTGTAAGGTTATGTATGATAAATATGTTGTATTTGTAAGGTTATGTATGATAAATATGTTGTATTTGTAAGGTTATGTATGATAAATATGTTGTATTTGTAAGGTTATGTATGATAAATATGTTGTATTTGTAAGGTTATGTATGATAAATATGTTGTATTTGTAAGGTTATGTATGATAAATATGTTGTATTTGTAAGGTTATGTATGATAAATATGTTGTATTTGTAAGGTTATGTATGATAAATATGTTGTATTTGTAACGTTATGTATGATAAATATGTTGTATTTGTAACGTTATGTATGATAAATATGTTGTATTTGTAAGGTTATGTATGATAAATATGTTGTATTTGTAAGGTTATGTATGATAAATATGTTGTATTTGTAAGGTTATGTATGATAAATATGTTGTATTTGTAAGGTTATGTATGATAAATATGTTGTATTTGTAAGGTTATGTATGATAAATATGTTGTATTTGTAAGGTTATGTATGATAAATATGTTGTATTTGTAAGGTTATGTATGATAAATATGTTGTATTTGTAAGGTTATGTATGATAAATATGTTGTATTTGTAAGGTTATGTATGATAAATATGTTGTATTTGTAAGGTTATGTATGATAAATATGTTGTATTTGTAAGGTTATGCATGATAAATATGTTGTATTTGTAAGGTTATGTATGATAAATATGTTGTATTTGTAAGGTTATGTATGATAAATATGTTGTATTTGTAAGGTTATGTATGATAAATATGTTGTATTTCTAAGGTTATGTATGATAAATATGTTGTATTTGTAAGGTTATGTATGATAAATATGTTTTATTTGTAAGGTTATGTATGATAAATATGTTTTATTTGTAAGGTTATGTATGATAAATATGTTTTATTTGTAAGGTTATGTATGATAAATATGTTTTATTTGTAAGGTTATGTATGATAAATATGTATTTGTAAGGTTATGTATGATAAATATGTTGTATTTGTAAGGTTATGTATGATAAATATGTTGTATTTGTAAGGTTATGTATGATAAATATGTTGTATTTGTAAGGTTATGTATGATAAATATGTTGTATTTGTAAGGTTATGTATGATAAATATGTTTTATTTGTAAGGTTATGTATGATAAATATGTTTTATTTGTGAGGTTATGTATGATAAATATGTTTTATTTGTGAGGTTATGTATGATAAATATGTTGTATTTGTAAGGTTATGTATGATAAATATGTTGTATTTGTAAGGTTATGTATGATAAATATGTTGTATTTGTAAGGTTATGTATGATAAATATGTTGTATTTGTAAGGTTATGTATGATAAATATGTTGTATTTGTAAGGTTATGTATGATAAATATGTTGTATTTGTAAGGTTATGTATGATAAATATGTTGTATTTGTAAGGTTATGTATGATAAATATGTTGTATTTGTAAGGTTATGTATGATAAATATGTTGTATTTGTAAGGTTATGTATGATAAATATGTTTTATTTGTAAGGTTATGTATGATAAATATGTTTTATTTGTAAGGTTATGTATGATAAATATGTTGTATTTGTAAGGTTATGTATGATAAATATGTTGTATTTGTAAGGTTATGTATGATAAATATGTTGTATTTGTAAGGTTATGTATGATAAATATGTTGTATTTGTAAGGTTATGTATGATAAATATGTTGTATTTGTAAGGTTATGTATGATAAATATGTTGTATTTGTAAGGTTATGTATGATAAATATGTTGTATTTGTAAGGTTATGTATGATAAATATATTGTATTTGTAAGGTTATGTATGATAAATATGTTGTATTTGTAAGGTTATGTATGATAAATATGTTGTATTTGTAAGGTTATGTATGATAAATATGTATTTGTAAGGTTATGTATGATAAATATGTTGTATTTGTAAGGTGATGTATGATAAATATGTTGTATTTGTAAGGTGATGTATGATAAATATGTTGTATTTGTAAGGTGATGTATGATAAATATGTTGTATTTGTAAGGTGATGTATGATAAATATGTTGTATTTGTAAGGTGATGCATGATAAATATGTTGTATTTGTAAGGTGATGCATGATAAATATGTTGTATTTGTAAGGTGATGCATGATAAATATGTTGCATTTGTAAGGTGATGCATGATAAATATGTTGTATTTGTAAGGTGATGCATGATAAATATGTTGCATTTGTAAGGTGATGCATGATAAATATGTTGTATTTGTAAGGTGCTGCATGATAAATATGTTGTATTTGTAAGGTGATGCATGATAAATATGTTGTATTTGTAAGGTGATGCATGATAAATATGTTGTATTTGTAAGGTGATGCATGATAAATATGTTGTATTTGTAAGGTGATGTATGATAAATATGTTGTATTTGTAAGGTGATGTATGATAAATATGTTGTATTTGTAAGGTGATGTATGATAAATATGTTGTATTTGTGAGGTTATGTATGATAAATATGTTGTATTTGTGAGGTTATGTATGATAAATGTTGTATTTGTGAGGTTATGTATGATAAATATGTTGTATTTGTGAGGTTATGTATGATAACTATGTTGTATTTGTGAGTTTATGTATGATAAATATGTTGTATTTGTGAGGTTATGTATGATAAATATGTTGTATTTGTGAGGTTATGTATGATAAATATGTTGTATTTGTGAGTTTATGTATGATAAATATGTTGTATTTGTGAGGTTATGTATGATAAATACGTTGTATTTGTGAGGTTATGTATGATAAATATGTTGTATTTGTGAGGTTATGTATGATAAATATGTTGTATTTGTGAGGTTATGTATGATAAATATGGTGTATTTGTAAGTTTATGTATGATAAATATGTTGTATTTGTAAGATTATGTATGATAAATATGTTGTATTTGTAAGGTTATGTATGATAAATATGTTGTATTTGTAAGGTTATGTATGATAAATATGTTGTATTTGTAAGGTTATGTATGATAAATATGTTGTATTTGTAAGGTTATGTATGATAAATATGTTGTATTTGTAAGGTTATGTATGATAAATATGTTGTATTTGTAAGGTTATGTATGATAAATATGTTGTATTTGTAAGGTTATGTATGATAAATATGTTGTATTTGTAAGGTTATGTATGATAAATATGTTGTATTTGTAAGGTTATGTATGATAAATATATTGTATTTGTAAGGTTATGTATGATAAATATGTTGTATTTGTAAGGTTATGTATGATAAATATGTTGTATTTGTAAGGTTATGTATGATAAATATGTATTTGTAAGGTTATGTATGATAAATATGTTGTATTTGTAAGGTGATGTATGATAAATATGTTGTATTTGTAAGGTGATGTATGATAAATATGTTGTATTTGTAAGGTGATGTATGATAAATATGTTGTATTTGTAAGGTGATGCATGATAAATATGTTGTATTTGTAAGGTGATGCATGATAAATATGTTGTATTTGTAAGGTGATGCATGATAAATATGTTGCATTTGTAAGGTGATGCATGATAAATATGTTGTATTTGTAAGGTGATGCATGATAAATATGTTGCATTTGTAAGGTGATGCATGATAAATATGTTGTATTTGTAAGGTGCTGCATGATAAATATGTTGTATTTGTAAGGTGATGCATGATAAATATGTTGTATTTGTAAGGTGATGCATGATAAATATGTTGTATTTGTAAGGTGATGCATGATAAATATGTTGTATTTGTAAGGTGATGCATGATAAATATGTTGTATTTGTAAGGTGATGCATGATAAATATGTTGTATTTGTAAGGTGATGCATGATAAATATGTTGTATTTGTAAGGTGATGCATGATAAATATGTTGTATTTGTAAGGTGATGCATGATAAATATGTTGTATTTGTAAGGTGATGTATGATAAATATGTTGTATTTGTAAGGTGATGTATGATAAATATGTTGTATTTGTAAGGTGATGTATGATAAATATGTTGTATTTGTGAGGTTATGTATGATAAATATGTTGTATTTGTGAGGTTATGTATGATAAATGTTGTATTTGTGAGGTTATGTATGATAAATATGTTGTATTTGTGAGGTTATGTATGATAACTATGTTGTATTTGTGAGTTTATGTATGATAAATATGTTGTATTTGTGAGGTTATGTATGATAAATATGTTGTATTTGTGAGGTTATGTATGATAAATATGTTGTATTTGTGAGTTTATGTATGATAAATATGTTGTATTTGTGAGGTTATGTATGATAAATACGTTGTATTTGTGAGGTTATGTATGATAAATATGTTGTATTTGTGAGGTTATGTATGATAAGTATGTTGTATTTGTGAGGTTATGTATGATAAATATGTTGTATTTGTGAGGTTATGTATGATAAATATGTTGTATTTGTGAGGTTATGTATGATAAATATGTTGTATTTGTGAGGTTATGTATGATAAATATGGTGTATTTGTAAGTTTATGTATGATAAGTATGTTGTATTTGTAAGATTATGTATGAGGATCGAGCAAAAAAAAAACAAACAGTTTATTTCCTAACCTCATGTTTAAGAATATTTATTCAATTAACTGTTGATCTACAATACATCAACAATACGATTAGGATAACAGTCAACAACATGTAAATAACACTACCTCATCTCAAAAATATCAATTACTAACATCATATTTGTTTCTTTTTCATAAGAACAAAATAAGTGTAAAATAATTCTATCGTAATAATCATCTTTATAAGAAGCTCCATAAGTTTAAAATATTTTTTATATATATGTTCACACATCTTTAGAAAGGGCTTTCATTTTAGACAATTTCATACCTAAAAGTTAAGATAAACTTACACTGTATTCTTTCAACGTTATAAATATAATTGAAATTCAACTTCCACCATAAATATAAGTTATTAAAAAAAAAAGAAAAAAAAAAAGAAAAAAATGGTAACTCGTTAGTCTAAGATTATTTTAAATCAGGAGAAAGTAAGTTTTTTGCAAAGCCAGTTAAATTAAAAAAAAAAAAAAATGAAATTCTAAATTAGTCTCTTTCCATTTGCTATATTTCCTCCCCTACCTCTTTTCCAGCTATGGGTTAAATAGTATTAGTACTTTAGTGATATTCCCTATTGTTTATAATGGAATATTCCAACCTTCTGTTTCATAGTTAATTTTATTGTAATTGATCATTAATAAACAGAGAAAGAGAAAGGAAATAAGCAAGAATGACAAACACAGTATAAAATAAGAAATAGGGAGGAGAGTTCACACAATATGCAGTAAGAAAGGATAAGAGTAATAGCTAGTAAATTAATTATAAATGGGTGACTCAGTGAATACAGCAAATTACAGCCAATTAAAACAATTAAAATGTTGTTTTTTTTAAACTCAATCTCAAATATCAAAGAATATTTTATTTTTATGTAATGAAATATATAGGAAAAAAAAGCCTAAGTGAAATAAACATTGATTAACCCATATTTAATTTATAATAGATATATAGTTGCAGTAAAATTAAAAGAATGCATTGAAAGTTTAAACTTTAATATTTAAATGTACTTGTAGATAGTTTTAGTGAAGCCCAGAAATAAGTTTTTTAACGCTTGCTGGAATAGTGACCTGAAGATTCCAACAAACATTAAAAAAAGAACCTTTTAAAAAAGTTAATGATACAGTTTTCTGTAAACAAGTACAAATAGCAAAAAAAAAAAATACAAATAAATAAATTTAAAAAATAATACAAAGCATGCAGAGATAAATTATTGTATCTAATCTGCTGACATCTTGATTAGCTGCAGAAATCACCTAACCTCTTTTTTTGACTGAATTACCATGAGAATTGCTCATAGACACCAACAACAGGAAAAAAACAATTTATAGACAAAAGATGCTTTTGAAAAAAAGAAAAAAAAAGCATTAATCAAATTCAGTGAATTCTTGTAAAATGTTTTCTCAGAATCCTAACAAATATTTGCATGGTTAGTCACGATATTAAAACAAACAGTAAATAACAAAGTAGGTAAATATTTATGGAACAATTTTTTTTTCTGATCACACTCTGTAAATTTGTTAAAATTTACAAAAATTAAATCTACCACAAAATTAGATTATAGAATAATATTTTAGAACAAATTATCTGATCAAGTTAAAACTAACACAAGTATAGACAAGTCTAAGAATAAACTGGACAAATTCAGTAATATGGGTAAAAAATTAATTTACAAGGATGTTCCGATAGTTTTCCTTATGCAATATTTAAGAAAATTTCATCTGTTTATTCTTATACACTAGTGTATCTCATCCATCAAAAATGGATAAAAAAAAAAAAAAACATTATTCTCCATCAGAAGTCGCACTAATACTCACATGTCAGTGACTTCATTTTTCAAGTGTAAATTATCATTTCAAATGAACAAAGAAAAAAAAAAAAACACCAACTGTTGACTTTATTGAGAGTAGAAGATTTTTTCCAAATTCATTTCAGATAGTGAGGGTTGCCTGATTTGCTATCTCTTAAGATGCAGAG
This sequence comes from Euprymna scolopes, assembly GCF_053919585.1. NCBI lineage: Eukaryota > Metazoa > Mollusca > Cephalopoda > Sepiida > Sepiolidae > Euprymna > Euprymna scolopes. Next base: position 67,102,426 of record NC_136484.1, on the reverse strand, counting down.
ATTTCACTTAGCAAATATATATATGTATTTTTATTTGCTAACTTTTTATGATTGGGTAGAAATATAGATATTTCTCTCTATAAATAAATACACATTGGTCTTTATTATAAACTAGAAGATTGTGAGATCGTTAATAATTTGTATATGTGTGTGTGTGTATATATACGCACACACACATATACAAGCGACAACTTTATCATTTCACTCTATATATATATAAAGGGTGGAACGATAAAGTTGTCACTCTAAAGAAAACAACACTACAGCTTTATTTTAAAACTTTTATCGAAAAAATGAATGCAGATAACTTGATTATGTAGAAGAGCTGACATCTATTCAATGTAGCCACCTTCAGCCTCAATCATAGCCTCGATACTGGTCCGGAATTGGGAGCATGCCCTTTCCACAAGCACTGGCAGGAGCTCGCCGAATATTCGGTGGATGGCAGCGATCAGGACTCGGTGTTGTGGGAGATCATGTTGGCGATGTTCTCGACCTATGATCAAACGAAGTAGTCCATCGGGTTTAGGGCAGACGAGGAGGGGGGGGGGCAGTCAGAGAAGAGCACAAAGTTGTAGCACTCCTTCTGAAGACAAGCCTGTGTCTCTTTGGACTTGTGGGCCGGCACCAAATCCTGTTGCCACACCCAGGGTCTGCCAGCAACCACCTGATTGACCAGGGGATAACCACACTCTTCAGCACATCCAGATACACTTGTGTGTTGACTTTAAAGATGTGAGGTGGCATGATGTGGCCCTCACTTAAAACCACACCAAAGACTATAACCGTGGCCAGAAACTTTGTTTTCATCACCCTGTTATTCGTGGCAATTCAGCGATGCATTTTGAGGGTGCTGGTAATGCATCTGTTGTCATAACTTGGATTGGTAGAGAGCATGAGTTGTACAGCAGCACATCCCAATCTCGCTCGTTGAACATTGTGTCACTTTCAGACAGGATAGAAGGCTCTTATTGCTCTTGGGATTTGTACATAACTGGCCATCTAGTAGATGGTCTGCAACAAAAAAACGGTTTTCATCAAATGGAAATGGAATCATCTTTTCTAGGGTGACAACTTTATCGTTCCACCCTATATACACATACAATTTTTTTTATTCATAGAAATATTTTTTATTATACTTTTGCAGACAGGTTTTAGTTCTAGCTGAGAATCAGAACATAATATGAATTCATTGGATTAACTTCTGCTGACAGAAACTCATTAGAATTCACAAAACATATGTCTATAAGTATTTCAATAAAAATATCTATTAATTAAATTAAATAATAATTAAGTTCTAATATCTTGAGTTATCTGAAAGAGACTGAATTTGAAGATTCAAATAAATCACGTTTCTAAGTTCTCGCCCTTACAAGGAGATTGGAATATGAAAGAATCTGATTGCGTTTATACATAATTCAGTGAAGATTTCTTAGCATTTCAAACTGTAGTTGTCATAGTGGTCGAATTGGTAAGAAGCCGTGGTTCATATTACTTGGGTCCAGAGTTCAACCGACAGTACGGTTACTTAATTTTCATACTGATAAGTGTAAAACTACAAAACATGTCTATTTAAATAAAAATATTTATTACATTAAATAATAAGTATATATATATATATATATATATATATATATATATATATATAGTAAGTAGTAAATTATAAAAATATATATGGTAATTAAGCTACACAGAATATTCCGCGTTTCATCCACTCTAGGATTCGTCAGGCTAATAGGTGCCTTTGCTAGTATATATATATATATATATATATATATATATATATATATATATATCAATAAATTTGTATGATTAGTACGGCATAATCGCGTTGACACACCGGTTCTTGTCAGATCACCGAAGTTAAGCAACGTTGAGCCTGGTTAGTACCAGATGGGTGACCATTTGGGAATTCTAGGCGCTGTATGTGCTCTCTGCTTATCTCGGCATTTGTTTCCAGTTGTCCTGTACATATACTTCACTTGCCACTGGTATTAAACAATGTCGACTCAGGAGAGGTTTGGTTGGAGATCATGCACCTCCTGCCACAAAAATTTCATGCGCAGGCACCCCATGTGGGTATCCATAGTCTGTCAAAGACTGAAGGAGCCTGTGTGTGTGTATGTATATATATATATATATATATATATATATACACACACTAGGAAAGGCACCTATTATCCATATATCAAAATAGTCCTTATGAAAGCAAAACATGTAGTAAATGTGTTATTTTAAATAGTTGAAAATGCAAAAGTTATATAATGTTTAACAGTATTATTACAGTAGATTCCCAGAAATCAAGAATCATGCTCTAAACTGAATAATGATGATTCTTAATAAAATTGTATTCAAGAGTCATTGTTCTTAATCTTTTGTTACAGGATGAGAATAAAATAAAAATAGCATCTTTGCAGTTTATGATACAATTGCATTTTTGTTCAATGGATTAACTCTGTAGTTTATTTTTTTCTCTACTTACTAAAAATGAAAAAAAAATTCACAATTAAAAAAAGCAAACAAACAACACACACACACACACACACAAAACTTACTTAGCATGTGTGTTAATTTTTCCTATACTTAAATCTTGTCAAACTTCGAAAATTATATTAACTTTGAAAATTCTTGCTATCTCTAGTGATAAAAAGAAAATGAACAGATTGGTTTGGTTTAAAAAATTGGTTTTCCAGTGGGAACTCATATTATAGATATAGGAGTGGGATGGGCTACTATATCAAACCGGACACAAAACAAAACTTATTCTGATGTGAATATATATATATATATATGTATGGCACAATCACATTGACACACCGGTTCTTGCCAGATCATCAGTTAAGCAATGTTGAGCCTGGCCAGTACCAGATGGGTGACCATTTGGGAAGGCTAGGCGCTGTATGTACCTTCTGGGAAGGTTGGGCGTGGGGCCAGCACCGTCACCCTGTAAAAATAACTCCTCGCTACAAAAGCATGTACAAAGTTGTAGATGGCCTATGTCCTTCCAGGGGCTCAAAGGCTATGGATGGGATGGATATATATATGAATGAATTTAAAAAAAAAAACAAAAAAAAACTATGTGTGAAAATACGAAATAGTTATGCTGATATTTATACAAAACTGGATAAATTGGATTTTATAATGGTTGGCCACTTCTTGTTTAATGAAACAATGCTAATAGCTAATTAATGTTCAACATAACCCAGTTCAAATGTTAGTACATATACTTTGTTATTATACTGAATAAAAGTTTGATTAAATCATGTCATATCCAATGATTTAATGTTTTTCTACAACCTGGTACAGAAAACATAACTTTAAAGAATCATATTCATAAGATGTAAGAAAATATTCAGTTCTTTTTTTTATTTAAAATAGGAAATTCACAAAATCTTAAATCCAACTTAATAAAATTCATAAAATGTGAATACTTATAGAATTTATAAATTTTAGAAAAAAAAAATCCATTAAATACGAGTTACGAAGTAATTAATTGTGCAAAACAGAAAGCATCACACAAATTTCTATTTTATTTAATCAGAGACATTTATCTGCTTATTTTCATTTAACCATAATCCTCACCATTGCTATATTTTGGTCAACATATCCTCTGATCTTCAGATGTCTTGTTCATCATCTGTGCTGATTTTTTTCCTATATTCAATTTTCTTGATTATTTATTGCGCATGCAGATATTTATTATATGCACGTTATTTTGATGACTGTTTCATCTGTGACATTATTCTCACAATGTTTCAGTTGATGTAAACTCTGATCTCATTCAGGTGAGTTTTCTTAAACTTGGGAATCTGTATGGAACTTAAAACTTAACCATTTATTTAATACACAGGATTGTTTTTGTTTCATCAGACATGATCCAGTAGAAGTGTTAAGTAATTCTTAATTAGATTCTTAGTATGGCCTTTAGTGAGAATTGAACGTCTAGAAGAGTGTCATTTAAAACTGATTATTTATTACTTAGTAAAGGGTTTTTGTTTTTTTAGAAACGGAAAAATTTAAAAGAAATAACAAAAATATTTTTAAAAATATACAAAAATATGATTTATTCCAAAGATTCATTTTTGGCATTTATTTTTTAAATACAATTTCAGACATATGACTAATGAGACTCGTGTGTATATGGCATCATCTAGTGGTCCAATTTTCACAAAATCTATATATTAAATCAGGTTGAATTTTGGCAATAATATGTTGAATTTTATTTTCCAAGTGGTCTATTGTGTTTGGTTTATCAGCATAGAAATGGAACTTTATATATATTCCCTCCTCCCAAAGTAATCTAATGGGGATGAATCACATGAGCAAGGTGGACAGTTGACAAATGCATTTTGTGAAATTATTCGTTCATCAAATGTTTCTCTCAGTAAATTGTATCATTTGCAATTTACAAACAAGAAAATAGAATTGTCAATTTAATGTTCGCCGCTTCAAAAAAAAAAAAAAAAAAAAAAAAAAAATCATCCTATACTTTATCCATGTAAATGTTTATGTCCTGAATTCTGAATTATAAATAATATCAAAATAATTTAATTTGTGAACAGTATAGCATGGTATAACATGAACATTCTTATCAAATGTTGCATTCATATTTTTTAATGTCATTTTTGGAAGTAACTGTTCCACAATGTATTTAACAACATTGTATATGAGAAAAACATCACAGTTGACGATGAACACACCATCTGAAGAACAGAGGATGATATATTGGCTGAAATAAGGTTCACTGTTATTACAGTGAGGACAATGAAGATCCATTAAGAAAACAGAATAATGTAATGTAGTTTAAGCATTGGTATAATATGGAAAAATAAAAATATATTAAGAAACCAGCTAACTAATTTTCAAATTTCTCATTATATCGATGCTTCAATTGTAGTAAACTTGATCTCAACAATGAAAATAATTATATATATATATATATATATATATATATATATATATATATATATTACACACATACATAATTTACTCCCCTTAATTATATATATATATATATATATATATATATATATATAATTTTTTTTAGATAAATAAAAAAAATAATTCATGTATTTACCTTGTGAACTAGCAACATACAAAAATTGCCATATTTGATGATTTTTTTTCCATACTCGGCAATAATTGACTAAAATATTACCCTGCACATTTGAAGAGAAGGACTTTAGCTATTGTTTTAGACTTAATTTTTCTAAAAATTTCCGGTTGAAATAAGGGAGTTTCATTTCATTTGTTTCAATAGTGTATTCAACATTTAATCAAATATATTTTATTAGATGAATGACAGTGCAAGAGTTTGACAGAAAATGTTATCACCAAAAATGAATACAATATTAATGATGGCATTTTTTTCAATTTTAATGGTACACATAGTTAATGTTTATAACATAAAAGAATATTAAAAATGACGATAAAAAATATCTCACAAAAACTTTAAGAAAAGGATGTACATTTTAATAGCTTTTAGAAATTAATAAAACCATTATATTTTCATGATTTACCCTCTCTTCACTCTACATATTTGATTTTCTAATTACCTATAGTTTAATTGAACCGAAACCTATTTCACTCTAAATAATTTAAATGACTGAAATAGGAATGAATATTTTAAAAAAAAACAAAAAAAAACATGAATTTGGTTTAATTTCGTACATATAATGCATAGCATACACCATACATCGTACAAAACAAATGAAGCTAGGGTGATAACACTTGATATATCAAAAACCTTTAACAAGGTTTGGCCTGAAAGTTTTCATGAAAATTACTTTGCATAGTTTTATTAGATGAATATTTAATATAATCAAATCTATCTTAGCCAAAACAAAGGTCCAGGTTGTCCTGATTGATCATTCATGCAACATGACATTAATACCAATGCACCCCAGGGGTCTATTCTAGGATCTTTATTGCTCTTGATCTTCATAAATGACTTCCCTGATGTAATTGTGTTCAAGGTGGGTATATTTGCTGAGGACACTGTGCACTATCATTGACATGAGGATTAAACGAATGCAGACACATATCCAAGGCAATGGTTGAATCTTTAGATAATAGCCTCTAGTTTGTAGCTTAATGGCAACATAAACAGATGCTAAGTTAATGCAACAAAGACAAAGCTGTTTTCATTCAACAATTATAAGAAATCGTTTCAATCACTGATTACCATGACTAATAGCATATTACCTGATAGTTCATCATTCAAACTTTTCAGACTAACATTCACAGGCAACATGAATTCCCATCTAGAGTATTAGAAAACTTCTCAAATCTGCCAATATGCCATATCTCTACAAAGCCACCATTTGCCCATGGATGGAGTATTGTTGTCACATGTGGGCTGGTACACCAACCACTAGTCTTACTCTCTTAGAGTACCAAAAAAGAGTCTCTAATCTAATAGGTTCCACACCATCAACCAAGTTCCAATCTTATTGGTGCAATGTTGTACCCTTTTACTTGTTTTACAAATATTTCAATGGAATATGCTCCAGCGAACTTGCTACTCTGATGCCCCCTCAATAAAAATACTCTCAACAATGAGTTAAATCCCATCCCTTCATCATAGAGGTAACCGGATACTGTAGGGCTTTCTACTCTAATAGCATCTTTTCTCAATCTGTTCGATGTTTGGAATTCCTTCCCTGCTTCCCTGATATGTACAACATGCAGAAATTTAAATGTAATGTGAACAGCTATATCGCTGGACAACTTCCCACTTAGAATGCCCATGTGGATATGGTCCTTAATTTGTAGAAGTACATGACATCTCAGTGGCAATATGTCTTGTTGGGGAGGTGTGAATTTAAAATTTAAAAAACCCTTTCAATAAAGTTGATAATAAATTTACTTCATTTAGATTGCTTAAAAAAAAAAAAAATATCAAATTCGTTTGTTTAAATTTATAATTTTTAAAAATTCATTCATTTTAAGAAAGAATGCTTAATCAATAAAACTTCAATTGTCTACATTAATTTAAATGACAATAAAAAAGGATAAAGTAAATTTAACAGTATGAGTTAAAAATGGAAAAGCATAAGATCTTAAACTCAACGTTTCGAGAACAACAAAAAGTGTCAAAAAAAAAAAAATAAATAATAATAATTTAAATGCATTTTGAATTTTAGGATCCCACTAATTTACAATAAACACAACAATCGGTCAAAACTTCAAGAAATTAATTGACAATTATTTTCCTTCTAGAAAAAAAAAAAAAAAAAAAAAAAAGCTTCTATCGCCTCTATAATATTAGTAATACAAAAAAAAGTCTGTTGAATTAAATATATAATCGATAAAATCGATTGGAAATATTTTTTAAACCAATTAGAACAAAATTAAATATCGAGGATGTGTATGAAGTAAATAAAAAAACAGATTTGGTCTACTATATATAAATGACATGTTGAACAGAGCTCTACATTTATCTTTTGTCAACTGGACTTATTACCTCAACTGTTCTACATCTACTAACCTAAAGAACTGTCATCCATTCTTTTAATGTGGCCATAGCATACACCATACATAAGTTTTCTATTTTCTTTTTATACACATCTCCCTATATTGCCCATATTTTTCATTTACTAGCAAAACTCATGTGATTTTTGGAATATGACATCTTTGTTCTGTGTTCTGAGCACGTACATCATAAAGATTTTTCTGTAATTTTATTTGAAGTATAATCCTAAATAAGCACCAAAGTATATGTTGAGACTTGAAAGTATAAACATTCGAATTTCTTCAAATGTTTTTTTCCCAACAACCGTCATCAAAAAAAGAGTATATTATTCTATTAAACTTTTATTGTTTAAATAATTTGACATCGCTTGTTTTATTTAAACAACAACCACACAAAGGTCGAAGACATTTGTGCAAACAAGTAAGCAAAAAAAAACAAAACAAAAAAAAAACACACAGTCAACAAAAGATAAGTGTTTTATTATTTCTAGTGACCACTTGGGGGGGGGGGGGAAACAAAAAAAAAACATCACTCATAAATGCAATTGTTTCTTTCAAAACGTAACTTAAAACTCTGGAATGAAGAAAACGCATGTTGTGTTTACTTCATGTTTTTATAAGCTGTGTTTTTATTGATCTGAACTTCATGTCTGTGATAAAACCAGGTTTCCATTTCTCAAATGAAAGCGTTTTAATAAAACGAGAATTTATAATTATAAAAAATATATACTTTTGTCACTCAAAATTTTCATAAAGAAAAGTTTTAAATATAAAAAAAAAGAAAAGAAAAAAATCCTAACTACATTTTAAAAGAAGTCTTTTTGCTCTCTTCAAAAGTTTGCAAACCCGTTTATGAATTTGTTTTTGTAAAAAAAAAAAATTATACACACAATTTTGAGAATATTAATTTATTATATAAAGGCGGAAACTCTAAAGCTACAAAACAAACACTTAAAAAAACCCCAAGTATTTACTAGTATTTTTTTGATTGGTGTTGCCCTGGATGATTTTCTAAAACTTATAAAAATTATTCATTCTGGCACAATTTTCATAAGTGTCCATTTTCTAATCATTTAACCTACTAACTAAAGGGAAGTACATTTTTCAAGTAGTTATTTCACTAATGCTAACTCATGCTTTGAGTAATCTATAAAAGTGTATGAATATAAGTGTGTATATACAAAGAAGGGCGTGAGCTGAGCAGAGAGAGGAATGAGGAAAAGTTGGGAAAGAGAAACAGAGTTTTAATAGAAAACTCACTTTTGTCCCGGACAACACGGAGTAGTCCTGCTAGAATAAGATAAAACCTTTTTTTATATTTATCACTTTTTTCAAAAAGATTATTATGATTAGATATGTATATTTCAAAGTATAGTGCTTATGTTATGATATTATTCATATTACTAAAGTGCTATGTTAGTTTACAAAAAAAATAAAAAAAAATAATAATTTATAGTCTATAAAATTCTTTGAAGAAATCAGACTACTTTCAAATGATTTAAATAGATGCAAGAATGTTGTTGCTAGAAGCTATATTAGTAATTCAAATAGTGAATCTTGTTTTGACCTTTGATATTTGGCAAAGAAATAAAGGAAAATATTGGCAGCTAAAGAATTTGAGGTTTCATCTTAAACTACTGCATGTTTATTTCAAACTGTCCTTATCATATTTGGAGCATCCATTTTATTATGCAGACGTGTTGGATGTCTTTAAAAAACTGACTTCCCAACTAACCTACCTCTAGCCAGGTCTTCATCTATCCTTCTTTCCTTCGGGTCCATATTTATCACTTCGTCCCACATTTCCCCTGCCAACTGAACCTATTACCTCAACTGTTCTACATCTACTAACTCAAAGAACTGTCATCCATTCTTTTAATGTGGCCATAGCATTCAAGTCTTTTTTTTTTTTTTTTTACACACATCTCCCTATATTTCCCAGATTTAATCTTTTAAGATTATCAAACTTAACCTTGTCTTTAAGATTTACATTAAACGGCCATCATACCATTTCTTTCCATGCAACACGTCCTCAACCCTCACTAGCCAGGTTCAACTTCCATACATCATCACACTGCATACACATGCCTGGTAGACTCTTCCCTGGGTCGACAGTGGTAACGCTCTGCTGGTTAGTAAAGGCAGAAGTTGCCTGAACTTACTCCTAGAGATTATGGTTTGATAAAAAGCAGTGATCCCCATCACCTCATCCGGCCTATAAAAATCTAGCTTCAAATAAGGAAATGACTTCCAAAGAAATTGAAGCTTTAATATTACAATGAATTTATTTTATTAAGATACATATTATACTCAATGGATATAATGAAATTTTTTTGGAATACTAACTTTCTGTATTGCTATATGCAATGTGTTATGACGGACGACTTCTCTCAATGTAAATAGCCTTAACCAACCTAACAATTTGCACCACTTACTGTGGAGCCCCCCCCCCCCCCCAGATGTGGGAAAGTTGTCTATAATAGTTTCTTTCCTCAAATTGCTTGATTTTGAAATTGCCTCTCTGCTTTCTGTTTCCCTGACTGTATCAACATGCAGAAATTTAAATGTAATGTGAACAAACATCTTGATGTACAACTCCCAACTTAGAGTACTCTATTAATCTAGCCCCTGATTTACAAGTCTCTTACGTTCCAGTAGCAATTTGCCTTGATTGGGGTGAATATCAGTATACAAAAAAAAAAGTAAAATTTAATTGTAAGGTTACAAAGGAAAAAGTATTTATAAGATAACGAAATATAAAAGTAGCAAGGGTCCCATGATGATTCATTATCGTTATTCTTGTTTACATACAAATAAAATTAAATAAGCGAGTTTATGGTCTTGTGTAAGCGAGTACATTTTTTTAAATACATATATTTTTTATTGCATTTAAAGTCAAATAAAGTAATATTCAAAAGGTGAGAGTTCATATTCATCAGTATGATGCTCGTTTCAAGCGATAAATCATTCAATTATATGTCCATCCAATTGTTATATGAATTGTCGGTAAGAAATAGTACAAATAAATGTCTATATATAAAGTTATGTACGTGTATATGTTTATATATTTAGATGTACATGATTCACTCAAACTAATTGATTGATTCTTATTAATTTTGTATCAGGGATGCTAGACGTAAGGGTGGATAATGTGAGCTATATTGAGTTTATTTTAGTTTTATGCAAAGGGAGTAAAGAGAGCCTTCTATAAAAATTCCATTACTTCCAATTTGTGGGAAATTTTAGAAATAGGTATTAGACATCAATTAATAAATATTTCTCAAATGTCAGGTTTTTTAGAGTATTTCGGAGGGGAGGGGTATAATATCGATAAAATCCGCCCCCCTTTAAAAATTCAAATATTTCAAATTTGCATTGAATTTGATCCATAATCATTAGAAATCAACTAAGCAAGATTTCCTGGATTTCAGTTTTCTTTTCTTACAATACCTTTTATCCAATTTCTATAAGAGTCGTTGGGAACAAATAGTATGAATCTCTGCATATAAAGTTAAGGATGTGTATATGTTTATATATGTTTAGAAATGTTTGTGAGGGCTAATCTCAGAAACTAAGTAACTGGTAAATATGGATTTTAGAACACAACTGCTAAATGCAAAGGTGGGTAATGACATCTATATTTAGTTTAATTTGTCTTATGCAAAAAAGTACTTTATCAGAATTCAGATACCTTTAATTTGAATGAAATTGTAGCCATATATTAGACTTGAATTTATATAGCAAAAAATTTAATTTCTTCGCAATATTTTAAAGGGTTGTAAGAATAGGAGCATAATATGCACATTATCTTCCATTTAATAATTCAAATATTTCTGATTTACATGAAATTTTATCCTGCGTTATTAGACACTAATTAAGCAAGTTTCCCTAAATTTCAAATTTTTAAGATCTTTTAAGCTTAAGGTTAAATTTTTAGACACTTTTCTAGAATCAAACTCATTTAATAGATTTTTATCAAAATTGGAAGGTTTAGTAGAATATATATATCTTGCTTTTAATCTTTGCAAAAGGACATAAAAAATAGGGTTTCGTTCAGTGCATTAATTAGCAGAATACCCAACCTGTGGCTGATATTCTGCTAGTCTCTATTCATATAAAGCTATATAGCTCAATGTCTGTATGATGTTTGTGTTTACTACAGAAAGAAAGGTTAAGAGAATCTGGATAAAATCTAAAAGTATATTCTTTCTGGGGAAGACAATGGCAGTGATCCCAAATCTCCAAATGCCCTCCTAACATAAGGAAGCTATGGGGAGCCAGATCTCCTTCAAAACATCAAATATATCCCATTTTGATGAAATTTATATTATACTAGACTACCCGTGACCCATTGGGTCAGCATATATCATATCGAGCTATAGAATAGTTAGTATGCAGAATTAATGAATAAGTGCGATACTCATGGCAGTAAGATAATAGGTACTTATGCATCCTTTGAACCAGACATAACTCAGCGTTCACTCAGCTTTCTCTAGAAATTGACGTCAACAGTCAGATAATGCCGAGCATTGCCAATGAAATCATAACAAAAAAGAAAACAAAAAAGGAAATAGTAAAATTTTAAAATGTAGAAAAAAAAAAAAAAAAAAAGAAGCAAAAACTACTGTAATTTTTAATAACTGTGTGAAGGTTTTTTTTTTTTTTTTTTTTGGGTCAAAGAAATAATTTTAAGCAAGTTTTTTTTTTCAAATAAAAAAGTGTTAGCAAATGTTTTTGATGATTTTTTTTTGTTTGTTTATCAAGTATTTTTTTATTTTATGAAGAAAAATAGAAAAAAAAAAAAAACCCTTTTTTTTTGGGAGGGGAAGTTATGTTTTTCAAGTATTTTTTTATGAAACACTAAAAGTGCGCAAGTTTTTTTTGTCAGATTGACTGGGAGTAGTTGGAATCTTTTTTTTTCTCCCAATGCCAGGAAAATTTCCTTAGGAAGATGTTTTTTCCTCAGACTTTTGGACAACATCGGACGATAGCAAAGTGGGCAGAGAAGAGGTAGTGGACATGTAAGGAAGCTCTTCACCAACCTCTTTTTGCTAGGATGCATTCATGGCCGCGGGTTGTACATTTTATCAATTTTGCCATTAGTTTCTGCTGTTGACAAAAATCTATTACAACATCCGCTGTGTGGAGCTGTTGTGCCAAGATGGTCAGATTCATTTTTTTTTTTTTTTTAAAGATCTTCTCTATTCTTCCTGACTTGTATGTAAAAAAATGGATTTTTAAAAAAAATAAAAAAAAATTTAAAAAAAATTAAAAAAATTTTTTTTTAACTCTTCCAAATTCTCGTCTGCTGCTGAGGCGCGCATACATGTCAGGTTGAAACTCAGTATGCGGCGTTGTGATTGGCTGATCGCCATGTTCCGTCAGAGAGCAGCTAAACCCGAGCTGTTGATGTCGTGTTCCAGGAAAAGCTGAGTCGAACGCTGATTTACTGGTTCAAAGATTGTATAAGTACCAGATAATTTAAAAAAAAAAAAAAAAAAAAAAAAAAAATCACGTAAATTGATTAAGTATATCGTTTTTTTTTTTTTTTTACACATAAAAAAATATTTTTTTTGTGGAAGTATATTAAAATTAATATAGATAGCTTACTCTGAGTTGTTTCAACATTATATTTAATTATGCTCCCAGCCAACAAGGGTAGATATTTGTCTTAGACATCAAAAACTATACTCCAATTAATATCGACACAACCTCCCATGAAAAAAAATTTCAGATTTACATTGAATTTGATTCAGACACTAGAGTCTAAGTAAGATTTCCTGAATTTCAATTTCTTTAACATCATTTAAGTTTAAATCTTTACTTTTGATTAAAATTAGAATAAGGATTTTAGACATAAGGTTTAGTATCATTATATCTTCATTCGAACCTTTGTAAGGAGGCATAAATGTGATGAAAAACGGAATTTTACCCATCGTGTGATGGGTATTATTCTAGTTTGTATAACATCAAAACAGTTTTTGATTAGTAAACTATCACTTCAATAAGTTGTGTGGGAGTTAGTCATGTGACTAATCTATTCTAAGAGCAATGAATACTACTCCTATTCATTGCTTCAATGAAACCAGTCTCAATCAATTTTATCATTAGGAAGTAAAGATTAGAAGAAAGGCAATTGGTAAGTGGGAGAGAATGAACAAGGAAATTTCTTTGATGAAACTGTTAAAACCAGCTGATCCTACCTTCTTTCACACTGTCTAGATCAGTTTGAAAAAAAAAAAAAAAAAAAATCACTGGAAGTCAAAGTCTTAGCAATGTATTACTCACCTACCCTTAATTTTTTCATTTCAAAGAAAGCTGATAACTCATCTATGCAATAGGTCATATATACATACATACATACATACATAATGATTCTTGACAGAAGTTTGCCATCTCTTCAGTTAAGTGTTGTGCGGCTGTGTGCGTAGATAACTTTAATCCAGCTTTAGTCCTACATGAAAGTACACACATGTGACATAAAATCTTTCCTTCTTGTAAACATGATCACATGATAATATTGCGAATCTTCAACTGTTGTGTCACACCACTTTTACATTTGCAGATTAGACCACAAATATGACAACTTAGCGTTGCCGAATGTGCTGTAAAAAGCCTCCTCATTAAGACTGTCGTTCTTGTCTTTGATTGTATGATTTCAGATGATTTACAAAACCAGCTTTTGACAAAAATGTATCTGCCACATACAGTATTAGTGTTGGGACGATTAATCAGAATTGGGAAAAATAAAACTTTTTAGAGTATCGGAAAAATTTGTGCCTATTTTCCAGTGCTAAAAATGATTTCTTTAACTGTCGCTTTTTATTTGAATTTGTTTAAAACAAATTCTCCCACTGCTGGGAGTAATGATAAAATAATATTTATTGATTTCAAACTAATAGTAAAACTAAAATCTATAGATCATCCCCAACAAGTGTATTTTTACGTTTGGAAAAAATATTTGCTCTCATTCAATGTGTTTTATGATAATCAAGAAAAAAATAACTCTATAAGAATTTTTTATTTTATTTATTTATTAAGCTATTGGATGAGCACTTATCAAGGCCAAGAATCATGTGGATATGGGTAAATGAGATTGAATGAGCTGAGGAACATTATGGGAGTACTAACATAGATAATGATATGAACTGTGTTTGATAACTTATGGGATAGTGATTTGTTGACATTGGATTTAAAGACTGATTTGTAATCAGCAGGAAAGCAAACCTGTGGCAATGTGTTTCCACAGTCGTTTACAAAGAAAATTGGTCCCTGTAAATTCTGCCTGATGCTAAACACATAGCAAAAGAAAGTAATATTTCTTTCCACTGTGGTAGGAAGATAAGTTATTCCATGAATATAAAATACTAATGCATACAATTGTCGTAAAAGAAAAAAAAAACTATTGTGATAAAAGCAAATATTTTATTTGATATATAAAAAATGTTATTTTCAATCAGAATCAATAATATTTGCAATAAGATGAACCAATATTCTGATGAATCATCATCAGAGGGAAAAAGAGTTAATCAACTGGACAATCAGTAGAGGTCACTGTCCAATGGATGAGGATGAAATGTTGGCAGTGTGTAAATGATCTTTCTCTTGGCCTTTCTTTCAGAGTGTCATGAAAGAATAATAGCATGCAAAACATATCAGTTGTTAATACTTATCAATGTCATCAACGCAATAGCTTGCAAATGTACACACGGACGCTGACCAAGACATGAGTTAGCTACTAATTAATTTGAGTTCTCATTAACTTTCATGCATTTAGCACTATTTTATTGTCTTTGCAGGAAAGTGAAGACCGTTTTTGTAAAATAAGAGAAGAAATGTTAACATTATATTTGGATTCTTCGGATTACTGTTCTCATCGTGAGTGCCATTTTCACAACGTTTCGGTCAACGTAACCTCCAGCCTTCTTCAGGTGTATCTTGTTGAACTTGGGAAAGTTTCTGTCGAACTTGAGAATTTTGATGGAATTTTGAATGCAAGGACCTGTGGTGCAGTGGTTACACTACTTGGGAAAATCAATTGTTAAAATGATGTTCTCCTGAAGGTTAAAGTTTTAATCCTCAGGGTGGGTGACTGAAAAATACAATTGCAAATTACTTAGGACCTCTATCCAGTCATAACTGACAGAACGAGAGCATGCTACTTTCGTGAAGTAAATAAAGGGTTCCGTTTGAAATTCTCTCTAAATTGCTGAGTTTAGCAGAAACATTTTCAAGTTCGGCAAGATACACCTGAAGAAAGTCAAAGGTTACATCGACCGAAACATGAAAATAAGACTCAAAATGAGAACAGTGATGCAAATAATGAGAATAACCGATGGTCATCTAAAAAATTCAGAAACGTAATAAGAAATATTGACATGAAAAAATACAACACATTTTATAAAAATATATATATATATATATATATATATATTATATATAATTTAATGTTACTAAAATAAGAATAACACTATAATAATGATAATAATAAAAAGAAAAGGTCACATCAGCTGTGGTTGATCGCACACAAAATAGTTGTGAAGGGTTAAGAGGATGATAAAATTGAAAAAGGAGTGTGCCATTGAGGCCTTCACTGGAGGGCTGTGGCGAGCACTGGAATCTTGAGGAGGATTATTGGCACTCTAAAAATCTGGTGAGACTTGTCACTCAGACTCCAGGGAGCACTACTTGTTATTGCCAGTAAACAATGCCTTTTGTCTTTTCAAACCATGTGGTTGTATGACAGTTTTGCATTTATTTATATAGTCTTTGGCATTATCAAAGTTTGCACAATCTTTTAAACTGCACCAGTTCAATAATAGAAGAAAACAAGGTAATACTGCTTCATATGATCCTTTTCTTTCCATTTGTAAATGATTGGGTCAGTTTTGAATTCCTATATGGCCACAACAGCTTTTGGTCATTCCTGTTCTCAAGCATTTGAGGGTTTTCCATTGGATCTACAGCCTTTCTGAGCCAGGAACCAAGGTTTCAGAAGGAGGAGGAATTCCAATATTGACAAAATACGGATCATTCTACAGTTTTCTGGCTCATAGTTATAACCTAATTTCTTCCTGAAATCTTGTTAGGAGATGCACATAGCTGGAGATGCTTCTTTTTAACTTCAGCCATTGGACCATGTTTGTGAAGGAGATGGTATCCATCACTGGTAGTCTTTGTAATCTCTACTGAGCTGACAACTTCTTGCCTTCTATTTACAGGAATAATACCATGAAGGAGATGCAGGTTGGTAGGTTGTGGAAACCAATGAGCAATTATTGATAACAACTTATATGAAACTTGTCACTTAAACTCAAAGGACAATATCATCTGTTTTTACCAGTGAGTGATCAATGGTAATAACTTTATTGAACTCTTACTACTACAATTATTTCTAATATTACAACTCATACATAAAGATGTTTCCCCTGTATCTTTGCGATTAATAGCTTCTTTTTTTTTTATTTACTACGAGCTACTTAAGGTAAATATTGGTCAGTATTGTTAAAAGTTAAAATTATATTTCAATTAATTTTCATATTTTAATCCTGATCAATATTTCATTTTTAATTAGTCATAAATAGGTTGTTGAGCTTTTACCCTTTCACTTCCATCTATTTTCACTGTCCTTATGAACATCCAGGGGTAGGGTGTGATTTAAGACAAATTTTTAGAGATTTACCATGAAGAAAAAGAAAAAAGAGAAAAAGTTTTGAGTTGTTGGTTTTATCATTTTTTTTCCTCCATTTTTTTTAAAATCCCCATTTGATTATAAAAACAGAGGAAGAACAAAGTAAAGAGACAGGACAGGAAAAAAGAACTCTAAGCAGTCATTCACATTTATGCAGTTACTAGCGTCATGAATACTTATACTTATCTCAGTCCTTATAATGGTTGAACCGCAATATTTACAGACGGTGTGAGTTCAAATCAAGTATTTTTTACTCTGATTTGGTTTCAATATGAACTTACATTTCAAATAATAAAAGTCAATTCGTATAAATCAATAGGATACAACTGTTGGCTTGATTCTATTGCAGAAGTTGTCAACATCCTTAAATAAAAAAAAAAGTGGAACTATGCAACAAGTGGATTCAAACTCTGCTCAGCCTGTGTCATCATTCACTTGAATCACCATCATTTCCCCCATTTCAAATTATAATATTTAACAGATGCTTTACTTTTAGTTTTTTCTGTAATCAATTAGAACCTTAAGTCAAAGCAAGTAGTTCTGCAAGTAATTATAATAATCAGGAGTTGTTTTTGAAAGCTGGGTTTAAAATAAAAACACTCATGTTTGCATTTTAAATCTTGTGACAAATCATCTACTTCAACCATTTTTTTCTATTTTGAAACAATATAAAAAAGATGACCACATCAAAAAATCTGTAAATGTAATCTCTTTAACCTTTATTCAATAGATTTTTGAATTGCTAAACTTATTTCTTTTTAAATATGTTATATAAATATTTTGCATAAAATATTTAGCTCTTTGGTTATTGCTTGGTGAGTAACCCCATCCCCCAAAAGACCATCTCTGCAAAATGGCAGAAATATTGTTCTCACATATGAAAAATGTATAATCAGTGAAAGAAATACACAAGACCGATGGAAATTAACAAAAATGAGATTTATTTTTACTAACTAAACTTAACAATCAGTGTATGACAATATTTTTTGTTAAAGTCTTCATTTGATTTGTTGGGTTTGTATTACTGTACACATAGATTCGAAAAAGTTGTCAAAAAACAAATATATAACAAATAAATGTTATCAAAGGCAAGATAAGTTACTTTTCTACCAAACTGGATATATTTTTTGTGTTTTTATTCAATGTAACATATTTATTCAGCTCGAAAAACATACAGTGTTTACCGATGTATTCGAAAATTCAAGATGGCGTCTCACACCCGCTTTAACACCGTAAGTTTGGGAAAAGGTGTTATAAATAATAAACTATATAAAATACTATTAAAAACCCGCCGAATATATGTCAACCTATGTCACGGTAACATATATTGAGCGAGTTTTTAACAGTATTTTATTCGTTTTTTTTATTTATAACACCTTTTCCCAAACTTACCGTGTTAAAGAAAGAATCAGACGCCATCTTGAATGTTCCAATACATCGGTAAACACTGTATGCTTTTCGAGCTGAATAAACATGTTACATTGAAAACACAAAAAATATATCCAGTTTGGTAGAAAAGTAACTTATCTTGCCTTTGATAACATTTATTTGTTATATATTTGTTTTTTGACAACTTTTTCGAATCTATGTGTACAGTAATACAAACCCGATTTTTTTTTCAAATGTTCACTTATGATATTTTATGTTGAATAAAGAACCCCCACCCCGAATGCATATATATATATATATATATATATATATATATATATATATATATATACATACACACACACACACATATATATATATATATATATATATATATATATATATACACACACACATAGTGTTTGTTGTTGATTTTTTAAACAATATTAAGGTTAACGTCTCCGCCTCGGAGATCCGGTATTTTTCTTAGAAAGTCGCACATTTTTTATTTGGACATATTTTATTCATTTATTTATTATTTTTAAAAAACAGTAATCTACAGACACGCATTTCGGAGCCCTACTCCTCTTCAGCGTAGCTTGACTGTTGTTGGGATTCGAACCCCGGACTTTGTGTATTTCAGTCCAGCGCCCTTACTCATTACGCTATGATGCCATAGATAATTTACTGTTTAGTTTTTTATCGTTTATTTGTTTACATAGTGTTTGTTAATTTTTTTTAAACGATATTAAGGTTAACGTCTCCGCCTCTTATCGTATATTAGTTAAGCAACTTAGTATGAAACTTTTTTTAATATTTAGAAAAATGCCAATTTTATAGGGTGTTCATTGCTGAATTATGAAAAAGGACATTGCAGATGAGGTTTTATCGTTCATTCACAGCATATGCCGACTTTTATTAGTTTGCTGGAAGCAGAAGTTTTGGAAACATCACATGAAGATTTTTGGTGACAAAAAGTCTGGTGAATTAGGTTATCTAAAATGGATATCTAATTCCATTATAATCACACGAGTTAAAATATTTTATACTTTTATGCACAAACATAAAAACAATTTTTTTTTCTCTCGGTATTAAATAAAAATTTTAAGTTGTATTTCTAAATTACTTTATTTTAAAGATAATCTAAATCTTGATTGTAATAAAAAGAATTAGAATGGCGTTTTAACTGTCTGCAAATGCATTCAATTTCTACTACCTTTAAAAAATACACATAGATTTTATTAAAAGTTTTTTTGTTTTTTAAATTAAGACATTTTCTTTTTTTTTTTTATAATAAATGTCATAGTAATATTTATTGGGCAGGCTTCTACCAGTATTTTGTTTAATTTTCTTTATTTTGAGCGATTATGAAGACTCTGGAGATGTGACTCTCTCAGGTCGGCCATTTTTTCTTGTTCTCACATAATACTCAACACTATTTGTTTTTCAAACCGAATAAAACTTTAAAACAAGTTAGGACACTAAAAAACTTATCCAGGTATGTAAAAGAGTAACTTATCTTACGTTTGATAACATTTATTTCTTATATACTTTTTGACCATTTTTTGTTTTGTACAACCTATAGTCAAAAATAAATCTATAGTAAAAAAAAAAAAAATGCTCAAAATTTAAGTTATTGTATTAGCAGAATTCTATGGAAATTCCATGGTTGCTTACTTACTGTCTTTTCTTTCTTCTTATATAAAGAAAACAGTAGATGTAGGTATAGGTGTGTCTGTATGTAAATATTTAACCGATAAACTCTATAACTACTAGTCACAAGATACAGAAATTAACAGAAAATAGTAATCATACATCAAAGATGGTTTATAGGGAGTAAAATCTTTGTTTGGATAGATGAATAATGCATACAGAAATTGTCAGAAATGTAAAATGTTCATTTCAACTTACCAACATATTTGTATTACTTTTGCGCATGCACAAATTCATTCATAGCTTGAAGTGGTTTAATTTTAAATCTTTCTTATCTATCTGTTGGGTTAACTCAAATGGTAAGGAAATATAGCTGCAGCACTAAATGTTTTGGTTTGGATTCTAGCTGATGGTGCCAAAGTCATTTTTTTTTTTTTTAACTTTTGAAATCAGTACTATATATTAGCTACGATATGAGATGGAATAAAGAATTGGCTCTGTAATAATAAATACAAAATCTGAATGAATTCAAATATATTTAAGCATATTTTATGACCGGGCAAGCTTCTCCTGTCCCATCTTACCATAAAAATATTTGTCAGCTGAATATTTTGTTAAACAGATAAAATAGCACAAACTATTTAATTTATTGTAACAATGTAAATCTATTAAAAATAATCTTTTTTTTACTGTAAAAATAACTGCCAGTTAAATATCCTCTAAATAAAACAAATATCATTTTTAGGTCAACAGAATTCTGTTCATTAAATTTTATTCGATTTTGGAACAATTCATTTTTAACTGGATAAAAATCTTCATCTTTGGCACTTAATGATATATTGTTATTCAACTATTGTTATTTCGCATTTTTGTTGATCAAATGATCTCATTTTTTTTAATGGGTGTGAGAAGCACGTACAAACGATGGCACAACTGTTAATTACAAGCATATAGGTTACAATGTTGATTATCGCCCGACCATTTTACTTTATTACACATATTTTGAATGCGTAGCTCTATGTTCAAATGGAATAATTCTAATACATTAATATATTAAATTAAAAGATATCATTTCAAATTAAAGACAAATATCTTTACTTTCAAGCAGCATGTAAGTTGTTCAATTGTTAATTATTATGTTGAATACACACAAAAAGAATAAAAAGCAGGCTGTTTAAAATTACGATTTATGCTAATTGTGGGTTAAATTTTATATTTTTCAAAATCATTTTATATTCAGCTTTTTTAACACACGTTATTTTTTTTCTTCTCCATATTAAAATCTGACTGTGAGCCTAACTTTACTCTTATGAGGATGCAAGAAAAAAAGTCTGTACATGCCTTGTTATAATGTTCTTCACAGAATATATTAAAAGGTTTCTCATCTTCAGTCAAGCGAATATTTACTCTAATTTCATTTAATTTAGAAAGCAATGCTATCATACAAGTTTAAATAGACAAGTTCTTCACTAATAATTTTTGGAATTTTGCAGTATAGAAAACGAAATGGGGGGGGGGATGATCGAAAACAAATATATAACAATTAAATGTCACTAACATTGGGTTTTGTTTCATTTCATTTTCAGAATATCGTCTGGTGCTAGCCATTTTTTTTCTTGTTCTAACTTAAGACTCGGCAGTAAATGTGTTTCAAACTAAATAAAAACTTAATTTAAACACAAAAACTTATCTATGTAGGTAGAAGAGTAAGTTATCTTACCTTTGGTAACATTTATTTGGTGTGTGTGCGTGTGTGTGTGTATATATATATATATATATATATGTGTGTATATATATATATATATATATATATATATATATATATAACCACTTGTTCATTTTATTGTCCATACTGCAAAAAGTTCTAATTTTCTTCTAAGCCGTGGTTAGGAATTGGAGTCAAGAATTTTAAAAGACATTTGCTGGTAGTTCAATTACTCATTGTTTTGATTTTAAGAGGATGGTCACATTTTTATGGCTTTATGAATCCAATTTTTTTTTTCAATACACAAAATCAAAAGTATTCAATGAAAAAAGTGATACACGATGAAAAATATGCAAATAAAAAAAATACATCAAAATCTTTGTATCATTATTAAGTGGTGGTAGTCTTTTATCATAGGATAATCGCACACGTTTTAGAAATAAAAGTACACAAGTAATAAAATCTATAAAATTATATCTCTTCATTTGAGGAGTAGAATTTGAACAAGTACTTGTTGAAATTAAGTTTTAAATTGTACTTCAAAAATAGTTTTTTTAAAACTTAGAATTTAAAATACATTCATGTATAGATCTCTTTCTCTAATCTACAGATTTTGCCATTCACGGTATGTTCTTGAAAAATATAACCTGTTAGAGTCTATTAAAATTTTTTTTTTCATAAATGTTACATGAGTTTTTTTTTTTCGAAGACTAGTTGCCTTCCCGAGACTTGTAAGTTTAATTTATTTTTATGAATGATCGTGTGGGGAGAAAGGAGGTGGATTCATATTGTCTCTAAAATTAAGTACATCCACATTTGTTATGACTTGCATCACTATACAAAGTTTGTGCTCATAATAATTACATTAAATTACTGAGGGAGGCAGAGAGAAATGCGTTTACATTCATAGTTCACTTTTCTGTAGAAATGTACAGAAATTCACCACTATGAGAAAATAAATTTAAATGAAAAGTTCCCAAGCCTGTCATTCGCTTAATACTATACAAACATGGAATCCAGGATAATAGCACACAAAAAAACAAAACAAAACAAAAAAAAAAACAGTGTTAAATATATATAAAAAAAAAAAGAAAATATTTAGTAGTTATTTGAAGAACAAAGTAGAAATTGAAATGAAATGTTTTAAATATTAAAAAAAAAAACAACCCAAAAAAACAAAAGAAAAAAACCCAATCATTCATGATGTAGGAATTTTTATCCTCGTGCCCTCAAAATCAACAGAGATTAGAACATTCCTTTAATGATCCGGTCCTTGTTGATTTTATAGTGGGAGTTTAATTCTGTGCAATTCTAGAAGGTTCACCCTCCTAGACCTTGCCTTTTCTCTTTGAGAAAGGATTGATTCATTGCTAATCGCCTGAGGCGCTCTTACTGGGGAATGCCAACAGGGCTGCACAGACACATTTTTGCAGGTCAGAGTGGCTCTCCTTGGGGGGGCACTAACTTCTCAATCCCAATTTCCGAGCCTGGTGTCGGAGTTTTTGCAGTGAGAGAACTAAAATCTTTCACGATCATTTGAATGAAACCTGAGTTAATTACACAATTTATCAAGTTAAATAGTGAACACTATTTTGATATTTCATGCAAGTTGCAATACGGAGATAACTTACATTTATGCTACAAATATTTTTGATACTCATTTCTTACATTAGAATGATTGCTTGTAGTTGTAAACGTCTCTAGGGATGCCTTTTGGGTTAAAATGGCTAAAATTGACACTTTTGTGTTTATTAAAAAAAAAAAATTGATGCCTTGAATTTTTCTAAAACTTTCTGAAAAGTTGTAACTAACTGATTTTTACATAATTTTGTTTGTCTATAATTCGCAATAACTCTTGGGTGTGCCCCTGGGGCACTTCTAGGGTTAATAAAAACACTGCATTTTTTTGGACTATCTTACCATATTTGTTCAAAATTTTCTATGTATGTCAATTTAGCAGTTTTGCATGGTGCTGAACTCAAATTTAAATATGTTAAGGCCATGAGGACTTTTGGAGCTAAATGGGGGTGGGTGGGTGAGCAAATGATGAACTTAGTCATTTCTTTTTTTTGCATGGTGCAGAACTCAAATTTACATATGTTAAGGATTAAAACTGCACCATTTGTTCATTTTCACCAGGATTTGACGTCTCCTGGAGACTTTTGGGGCTAAATGGGGGTGCGTGAGATGCTGAACTTAGTCATTTTTTTTATGCCTTGTTCACTGTGCATTCACGGGGGACTTTGCATGCTTAACTTGTTTTACATGAATTTTACATGAACTTAGGTTAAGTACTTAGAAAATGGTATAAACAAATAACAAGAAATATATCAAAATAACTAAAAATAATATTCACAAATATGACAAGAAATAAAACAATTCTGCAAAAGGAAATTATTCAAGTAAAACAGCACACTTTGTAGTAACATTTCTTTTCAGGATTAATTCATACATAAAAAATACAAAATGAAAATAAAGAGTACTGGGCAATGCAGGGCAGAATGATATTTCGATATTATTACAGGTTCATATCTTATTATTCATTGAAAAGCAGTTAAGAATAATTTCTTGTAAAAAGAAAAGTTTTTCATTTAGTCATTGTTTGGAAATGTAGTTTAGTTACTGATGTCTAATTTTATTGTGCAAGATAAAATATTTTTCTTTTTGTAATGATAAATATTGTATTTGCTGTAATATTTATGAACGTTTTGATATTTCGATAAATTATATTGGTGTCTGTTAATATTTATTATTATCATCTATGTATTTAAAAATAGTTAAGTAACTTCTAAAAAAAAATAAAATTGCAGTCTGGTAGTCGACCATGGTAATTTCCTAATCAAAAACTATTCCAACTGACATGGAAAGTATTCAAAATATGGTACATTGTTTTTAAGAGAAAATTTTTTAAAATATTTGTTTTAAAGAAAGATATCAAAAGGTATTTATGGAATGAACGAATGAGTTAAATAGTAATAGACTTATAAAAATAATCCATTGTTCAAGATGAATATGCAGCCACTTATATCATTTAATTGAAATATCATAGTAATTAGTTATTCTAAATAAAATTATGTTAACTATTATCATATACAAATAATTAAAAGAAATAGTTGAATATTTCTTTTAAACATATATATTTGTTTCTTCAAAACTGGAAAAGTGCAACAGACTTTTTTTTAAAAATTAATGTCATAAGTTCAGGTTGTGGTTTAAGTCAATTTAGAAAAATATCTCCATTTTAACAATCATTATAGTTGAAAAGTAATTAAATTGAATTACATTTTATTGTTATGAAGAACATTAGTCACAAAAACTGATAATCTATATATTAATATGATAGCATGTGTGTTATTTATTTTGTGTGCCGCACTTATATATCCGAGTGACCCTCATTTAATTGTTATGAATTTTCATTTCTTGTAATAAATAATTTTACCAAGAATTCTTCATAAGTTTTGGTTTCGGTTTCAATTATAGCTGATGGCACTCCAGTAATCTATTTTTTTTTATGAATAATTTTATTAAGAATTCTTCATAAGTTTTGGTTTCGGTTATAGTTGAAGGAACTCAAGTTATATATATATATATATATATATATATATATATATATATAAATAAATTTTATTTATACAAACATTGATGGCTACATATGTGCATACATGTTTCTGTAATCACCAGCGTTGGGGGATTACGTCTTCAGGCCAAGAATTATTGTCGATAACTTTGCAGATCCATATGACTTGGGTGCATCAGCTTGAATCAAAACCAAAACTTATGAAAAATATATATATATTTTTTTTTTTCATAAGTTTTGGTTTCGATTCAAGCTAATGCACCCAAGTCATATGGATACATTTTTTATTTTTGAAATCACAACTTTAGAATATATAAAAATTGATAGAACATTATAATTGTATATACGAAATCTGCAAGAATCAAAATCATATATAAGCGTACTTTATTACCGGGCTATGCCAGGCGTCTCTGCTAGCTTAGATAAATACTTTTGCAGTTTTAACAAAAGAGCTACAATAATATCAGAGCGTCTCTATTTACGCTGAACATCTACAAAATGCCAACATCAATATTATATCATTCATATTACATATGAATGAGCCCCCTGTGGAATTTCCACGGGTTCCGCTAGTGAAATAAGCATTCTGTATGATGGAAACTATTGATGATGTCAAGAAATAGATGGATTAAACACTGAAAAAAAAAAAAAAAAAAAAAAAAAAAAAAAAAAATCACAAAAGAAATGCATGAATACCTACTTTAAGTGATACAAATCTATATCGAAACATGCATTTTTACATTCTCTTGTCTATTCAACAGAGAATCATGTTAATAAAAAAAAAAAAAAAATAACATGTAGCTTATAAATTGTTTTAATAGATTATTTGAAGTAGGGTTAAAATTTCAATAGATTTTTTAAAAATAAAAATGTTATGCAAACTGAAATCTTAATTGATTTGATGACATCAGAAAACTGCATAACCTTCAAAACATATATATATATATATATATATATATATATATATATATATATATATATATATATATATAATCTTATAGTATAAAGGACTCAAATAAACTATTTGTTTCCACTATCTGTCCTAGATAGTATAAATAAATCAAACTATACTAAGAAAAATACTGCGAAAAAAAAAAGGGAATGAGTGAATAAGACTAGGATAGCATATTCAAAGTACATGTAAATATACCATTGTCACTTATTAAGGATTTCCATAATTCAAGTTCGAATTCCATAAATGCCATTAGATTAAGTAATGTTGAAAGCTTATGTTGCTCTTGACTAAATTTATAGGTCGATGTTAAATCATGTAATATTTTAAGAACTCTAACATAAAACAGGTAAACTGGTTTATTCATTACAAAATAATGGTCTCAATTATGAATTGATGAATTATTTAAGGAATCGTTATTTTCTCAACTGATTAATTAACAATTTGGCAAAATTAAAACAGAGGGAGAGAGAGGGGGGAAACGAGGGGAAGGGGTGAAGAAAGACAAGACAGGAGATTACGAAGAGAGAAAAAGGAAGATAGAAAAAAAAAAAGCAAAAAGAGAACGTGAAAGATAGGAAGAAAAGAGAAATAAAACCGAGTTTGATTAAAATAAAAAGGTGGAATTCTACCTTTTCTGAATTTCAAAAAATTCTACTAAAATGCAGAAATCTATCCCTAGAAACTATTGAAGCTGCACACTTATCAATTTAAATTGTACTGTTTTTGGTTTCATCACGCATCAACCCAATAAATCATGTTGTACTATAGAGCTTATGGAATAGATATTGAATGAGTGCTAAATTTCTTGTTTTAGATTGATGTTAAAAAAAGATGGTCTGATTTTGAGAGAACTTTTTTTCTTTTTTTTTTTGTATCTTTGATTTCTACTATCTGAGTTGGAAGCGTGTATGTGTTTTTTCATTATTTCAGAGTTCAGAGCATTGTGAGGCTTGGTACTAATTAAGAATAAACAATTATTAAAAAAAAAAACTGTCAATGGGGAGGGGGACATTTTTCTTGTAATCTCATACAATGTTCATCACCAATGAAGACTAAGGACCATTGAAAATTTATACTTATCTATATAAATAAAACTCTAGATGTATGGATGCATGTGTATGTAGAAACAATTAACCAATAAACTCTTTAACTACTGATCACATAACACTGAAATTAACAGGAAATAATAATCATACATCAAGGATAGTTTATATGGAGTAAAATCTTTGTTTGGATTGATGAATAATACGTACAGAAATATGTTGGTAAGATGAAATGCAAAATGTTCATTTTAATTTATAAACATATTTCTATTAGTTCTGCGCATGCGCAAATTCATTCATAGCTTGAAGTTGTTTAATTTTAAATCTTATCTCTTTGGCGATAGCTCAAACAGTAGGGAATGCAGCTGAAGTGCTCAATGTTTTGGTTTCAATTCTAGTTAATGGCACTTAGAACCAACTTTCAGATAGTTACGCATTAATGTTAAAATGTTGAAGAATTGTTTGGTACCTATTAATGTTGGGACGATTAATCGGAATCAGAAAAATCAGAACTTTTTGAGGTATCGGAATCGGAAAAATTTGTATTTATTTTCCGATGCAAAAACGACTCCTTTAATTATTTCTTATTTGATTTTGTTTAAAACAAAATCTTCTGCAGCTAGCAGTAATTATTTAATACTAAATATTTCAATATTTTAAACTACCAGTCAAACTAAAATGTACAGATCACCCCACTTTGCAACTGTATTTTCACGTTTGAGAAAATATCTACACACTTAACATGTGTTTTTATGGTATGGGGGAAAAAATAACTTTATTGTTAAATATTTAGAGATTTATAAAGTATCGGAATTAGTAATTGTATCCGAATCGAGAATTTAGTAAGGAATCGGTAATTGTCTCAGAATTGGGAAAAATATTGGAATTGTACCATCACTAGTACCTATATTTATTGCCATTGGTATTACTAGTTTTACTGAAAGTTAAAAAAAAAAAAAAAAGGTTAATGTTGGAATGTAATTATATCATCAATGTCTTTCATCTTTTTTATCTTCCCGTTTAAAATATATTTTGAGCATATATTTTAGATATAAGAATATTATATTATAAATTAGTATTCCTGAATTTTATTTTAAAAAGATACAAGTGCAAATGTCAATACTTTTGTTTCTGAACTTTTTTAGATGAAGATCAATTATTCGTATTATTTTAGTTCTTTGAAGTACTGTTCTCATCTTGATGGTTATTTCCATGTTTCGCTCGATGTAACCTTTGAACTTCAGGTGTATCTTGTCAAACCTGGGAATCTGCACAGAATTTCAATGGAATCATTTAATTCACAATGGGAGCATGTGAATTACTTAGGACTTCTACCCAATCATAAATAACAGAATGAGACATGCTATCCCTTTGGATTAAATAAAGGGTTCTGCTCAAAATTCTTTTCAGATTCTTAAAAATTCAGAAACACGACATATTTTTGTTTTGTTTTGGAAATTTGGAGATGAGGATTTAGAAATCATATTTGGATTATTTAAACTACTATTCTCATCTTTAGATCTAAGAAATATCTAGTTATTCAAAAAATTGATCAAATCATGTAGCCAACCGAAGTTGTCTATTTTTTTTTTTTTTAACTATATATACAGAAAAATTCCAGAGTTTAACAAGATACACCTACAGAAGATAATAGATTACATTGACCAAAACGTGAAATTAACATTCAAGACGAGAACAGTAGCACGAAGAATCCAAATAATCCAATTGACTTATTAAACAAAAAAATATCCCACAAAAAGAAAGCATTGATATCAGTTTCTATTGTCCAAATCTGAGAAGTTTTTTAGTTTAAAGAAAAATAAGTATTGATAAAAATTCTGAAATTCAACCACTTTTTTTTTCTTTTTTTTAAATTTTTTTGATGAATTTTACTTTGAAATTTTGTATTTCACATGATATTGGATATTGTTCTTTTAAATTATTTCCATCATTTATAAAATTCATCACCATTCTGTCATAACTGATCAAAGAAATTGATTATTTAACAAGTGAAGCGGTCGAAAATGATCTTTGAAGTTTGATTCTAAAGATTAATAGTTCATTTTAAAAAAGCGCTTAATAAAGGTTATCAAATTTTTAAGCTTGGCTAGCCTCTTAGTAATAGCATTAACATTAGAGAAGAGCTATTTCTAAAATATGATAGCTTGGTTTCTGCTTTTATGATCTAATTAATACCGAAATATAAGGTTCGTTATCAACACTTGTATGATTGATTGAACACAACTATTTTATCCATAGCTTGGGACGAAATTCTGGGTTCATACAATATTAGAGAGAAATTGGACACAACAGATAAGATTTAAATGTAGTTAATGTAGCCAATTCTAGAGTTTTAATGGTATCAATTTGGCCAATCACACATCCTCTGTAAATACAATGACCTGTAACAGATGAACATTACCTCCTATGATTGGAGGGTGTGTGTGTGTGTTATTCATATTTTTTTTATTTTATACACAGTTAACTGTCAAAAAAAAAAAAAAAAAAAAAAAAAATTCAGTGCTACTTTTATACATTTATATCTATTTTCGTGTCTGTAAAAACTTATTTTTGCATCAATTCAAATATGTATCAAATTTTGCATTTTGTTTCTGCATTTTTGAGATGAGGCTGGATAATTTGGACTCTCATCTTCAGTGTTATTCAAACAACATTTTGACCAACGTAACTTTGACCTTTTTCAAGTGTATCTGCAGAAAATTTTGAATGCAACTCTTTATTCATGGGGTTAGCATGCCACCAACCATGGCCAGATAGAAGTCTTATTGTGCACACTGAGGATTAAACCATCAACCTCTAAAAAACTGTCACTTACAATTGAGTTTTTAGTACTTTATCCATTATGCCACGTGTCCTTGCAGACAATTCTAGTATGAATATTGGGAACCTTAAACATATTCTTGTTTTTAGATGTACAATCTATTACATATTACTATTTATCTATACACATCTTTAATTATATATAAAAGGCACTGTGTCTGTGTGGGAGTCCTATCTACATGGACTCTGAAACAGCGACCAAATTAAAAAAAATTTTTTTACACAAATGTATTTTGTGTCTGAGAGTGTTCTTCTGTAGGTTTTGTATTGGAATGCCTTCAATAATTATCATATATTGATAATTGAAAAAATCTGATTAAAGAGAGAACAATCCAATTTTGATTAAAGTTAACACCCTTATACAATCTAACATCACAAGTGCATTTGAAAAGTTTTATAACCACACAAGCAGAAAGATCCTGCATATAAAATCAACTGTGATAAGACGGGGTGTGTTCAAAATGAATGTTTGTTTAGAGCCCAATTGCAACCATGATACCTGACTTTTGCATTTTAAACATTAATTCAAGCTATTATATAAAAATAATTTCATAAAATCAACAGTAGGTTCTCTATGGTGCAATGTAACTACTATTGTTATTGTGGATTGCAGAAGGCATGTGAAAATTCATCTTATTTCACCATAGTAGGTCCATGACTAGAGCAGGCAATCAATCGATTTGATTGAAAAATGGGCGATTTCACAGATTTTGATGACAATAAAAGCATTGGAAGTTTGGAACATTTATTGATCCTCATTCAATCCTGTCTCCCTGCTAGGTACTAAATATAAAATAATCGCTGT
Source organism: Euprymna scolopes (assembly GCF_053919585.1). NCBI lineage: Eukaryota > Metazoa > Mollusca > Cephalopoda > Sepiida > Sepiolidae > Euprymna > Euprymna scolopes. The sequence goes on along the minus strand of NC_136484.1, from coordinate 67,071,315 downwards.
GATTTAGCATCAAAATGAATAAGATTTCTATTTCATATTTTACAAGTAAGATGAATAAAGTTTTCTCCTGAGATTTAAACCACTGTTAAAAGACTTGAATAAAACTGTATACTTATCTGTATTGAAGGTATCAAAGACAGAATTTTAAAGCCATATTTATTAGTGATGGGATCATTCCAATAATGTTTCCCGAAATCTGATACAATTACTGATTCTGTGCTAAATTAACGATTCCGATTCTTTATAAATCTCTAATTATTTAACTACAAGATAGTTATTTCCACCGGTTTTCATAAAAACACATGTTAAATATGCAGAAATTTTCCTAAACGTCAAAATACACTTGTAGGGGACGATCTATTGATTTTAAGTTTACTGGTAATTTAAAATAAATATTTATTATTTTATCATTATTACCAGCAATGGAAGATTTTGCTTTAAACAAAATAAAAAATAAAAAAAAAAAGAAAAAAAGACAATTAAAATAATCATTTTGGCATCGACAAATAGGCATTAATTTTTCCGATTCCAATACCCCCAAATCCTCCGATTTTTCCGATTCCGATTAATCGTCTCAACGCTAATATTTATGCTAGAAATAAACCAGGATTTGACATTCATTTGGAGCTTTTATTTTATTGTTTTGTTTTATAGCATATTAACCATTTTTTGCCTATTCAATGCCAAACTCCATAATTTAAAAAAAAAAAAAATTTATGCTCCAAGTTTTTTATATATTCAAATATTTATTCATGGTGTTTGGTTTGCTTTATTTTTTATAGGGAAATTATTGTTTTTAACTTCCCACCCATAGCCGTGAGCCCCTGGAGGGGCATAGGCCATCCACAACTTATGTAGATGCTTTTATCTCGTCCCACACCCAATCTTTCCAGAAGGTACATACAGTGCCTAGCCTTCCCAAATAGTCACCCATCTGGTACTGGCCAAGTTTCACTTTGGTGAACTGGCGAGAACTGATGTGTCAATGTGATTGTGCCATACTTTGCAGAACATGATTGAGTTTTCCAAAAGGAAAAACAAAACAATAACATTAATGTTTTGTTCATTTCAGGTGATTTAAAACCGAGTACTCAAGAATATATATTCAGGGTCAAAACTATTTGAAAGTTAGTTTAACAAGCCCCCCCCCCTCCCCGGCCGGATTTAACTTTACTCTTGTCTTTATATGGTTAGCAAAAATAAGTATAAAACAGGTGTAAAAGCAATTAGTAACTATTAACAAAGTGAATGTTTCTAACAGATTTCACCAAGTTTAAAAGTAGACTTGTAACTTCAATATGAAGACGAGGAAGCTACTGTAAATTTCCCTACTGACTTTTCAATCAACACATTTTGGCCGATATCTCCATCTGAACTGCGGCAAAAGGCTCCATGGAATTTTAATTAGAATCCAAGTCGATTTTAAATGGTATCCATCCAAACTCTATATAAATAATACAATCATGTAAAAGTAGAGCGTTGGCTACAAAAGTAAATCTGACCTTTGGGTCAATTTTAAAAGATATCACTGACTCCTGAAAAAATCTGCCTCCTCGCCTCTACTGTCATCTTAGAGTACAACAGCACGTATATATTCGTAAGAAAACTAAGCAAATAACTTTGTAATGGAAGAATTATACAATAACAAAGGAATTTTTGTGTGGAACGGAAAAATAATGACAATAATTGTAAAAGAAAAAAATCAACTATTGTTTCCATTAAATAGAAACTATTTATTATATAAAATTACAATAACTCTCTCTCTCTCTCTCTCTATAAATAATGGAAATCGCTCAAGACAAGGCATGAAGCCACTTGTTGTAAGGAGCTAACAAACACGAAAGCTGGTCATTGCAAAGACAGGAAATGCCTACTGACCTTAGCCGTGAAAAGACCAAGACTGTAAGTAGAAGGAAAACTAAGCAGAAAGCAAGTTCCACAATCTTGCAGCCCTCAGAAAGAAACTACTGGAATAAGAAGTAGTATTAAAATGAAGTATTAAACAAAACGAATTGATGGAGACCTTTAGATCAACGAATCAAATGAGCTGAAATAAAGAAAGTAGGAAATAGATCAGACAATTTTAAGGAATATATATATATATATATATATATATATATATATATATACACACACACATACATACACACACACGAATATAAAATTATTGTAATTTTGTAGTATCAATTTATTCAAATTTAAAAAAAAACTGGTTACACAGGATAAAATCTGGGCCGATCACTAACATCCAGAGACCAAAACCTAGTCAATGCAGTGAAAGCACTTGAATTCACCACCTCAATGAAGGTTTTCTGGTACCAGGACAGAGTAGTGATGACAGAATTCCTGGCAAAGTGTACCACAATTATAGGAACCTATTATGCTTCACTTTTGAAAAACTAAAGAGAAACTATCAAAAGGCAGAGCAAGATCCGCAAAGGTATCCTCTTCCTGCAAGACAATACTCCAGTCTCCAACACATGTCACCTGATCAGAAGCACAGCATATGGTTATGAAATCCTCTCCTATCTCCAATCTCTACTGACATTGCACTCTCTGACTGCAGCCAGGAAGCTGTTTTTGAAAGGAATGGGTTTCCAAGATGATGCAGCCTTGATTTCCGAAGTCATGTCATGGTTGGAGAACCAACATTGAGTGTTATAGAAAAACAGCCCCCAGAGTTGGGTAAACAACGAGAAAAATGCATAACTCTGGTTGGTTCTTATGCAGAGAAAGACTGCGCCAAGTTTCATTGCTCTACTGCTATGAGAAATTAGGAGCATTACTTATTGAATAATTTTGACTGCCTTTTATTTTGAAAAATATTTCATTAAATGAGGTTCTTGTTCTCTATTTGATGATCTATGACTCTTCAGGTCATGGGTCATATATGATCTATTTGAATAGATGATGTCATCAAGGATCTTTCTAGTATCTTCAAACAAGTGATGGAAGAGTATGCCATATCTCTCATAAATTGGTTATAACAGACATGCATAACCAAATTAAAACTACATAGATGAGTGAAACTGAGAGTATAATCTCACATTATATTTAATAAATATATTTCATCTTTAAACATTTGAAAGTATTTTTTTTTTTAATTTATTTAAAAATGTAATTTATACCTTTGTTTAAAAACTGACTAATTTCTTTTATATAACAAATTTTGTTTCGATGTCGCCTGTTATTTTTATTTTTTTACATGCCAAAAGTTGGAGAACTCCACAAAATCTTAGAAAGAAAACTTAAAAAATCCTTATCTTAAAATTAGTTCCATATAAAAACATTTAAGCTTGTATCTTTAATGGATAACTTAAAAAATTTGATTTTTTTTTTTTTTTCACCAATTACCAAATTGGGCTTCAGACCACGTTTGTTAAGAATAGTTTTTGTTATGAATGTATTAATGAAAAACAAAAACTAGCATAATCTGTAAAGTGCTATAAATCATAAGTTTCAATGTGTTAGCTGCTAAAATAAAACTTATATGGGCAGTCATAGTCGCTCTTCTGTATTGTTTGTGCATAATTTTCTGTGATCGCATGTGATTTTTAGTAATGTTTGATGCTGTTTATATATGTAAAAATTATTAATTTCATCTATATTATCTTTCTTTTAATGAATTGTGGCATTATATTTAGAAACATTTCTCACTTATTTGGAGCTTTTATCTTCAGTTATACACTGCTTAAGTTAGCCATTTGTTCAGTATCACACAAAGCACAATGTCCATCTAACTTTGAATAGCTATAACTCAGATATTAACAATTGATGTATCAAGATTAATTCCATATATTTTTTATATCTTGGAAATGTATATATGCATATATCAGTGCCTTTTAATATATTGGAGAAAAAAAAAAAAATTATGATCCGACATTAAATTTCTATATTTAAGCATTAGATCCAGTATTTCTATAAGTTGAAACAATTTGTTGTGAAAATATATAAATAAGCAAATAACTTTGATATGAAATATTGATTCCTCAGCTAACATGGAATGGGGGTTTTATCTGAAAATACGACGGCTTGTCTACTTATAAATAAATAAAATTATAAATTTAGTAAAAACACATAACACACAAAATCTTTTTTTTTTAATTATCCTAAAAATCTGTTTAATTAAATTTAGAGAATTAAAAAATTTTTTTCTGATTAAATTTTCTTAAAAAAAAAAAAAAAAAAAATATATATATATATATATATTATTACTTTAAGGTTATGTTATTAATTAAGAATATGTGATTAAAGTATCGTGAGATACATTCTTATTAATGCCTCAAGGAAGATGTTCAGTGATGCACTGCCTTCATTGCTAATTTCAGGTTTCACATATCGGCTTAAGCAACAACCCTGACCCGACTCAGGACATGTCAGATTGTTTCCTTGAAGGCTATCAGCCACATATGCCAACGTTACAAAAAAGTTGTGCTTTAGTCTTTCTTTTTAACAATTCTACATTAATAAAACAATTAACAAATTTATGAATATGTTTTAATAATGTGACTCACAAATGTATTTATTTTTTTTTTTTACTATTAGTTGAAAAAAAAAAAAAACATACTTGATGAATCTTTAAAATTTGAAAGCCTTTAAACTGGCTTTAAAATTTTTAGAAAATTCTTACGTTTTGAAACTTTTGGAAATAGAGATTAAAACATTATCATGATATATTTAGTTGTAGTTTTATGACTTGGTTCAGGTAATAAATTAAACGTTAGCAAGTAAATATAACTTGCAGAATTCTATAAAAAAAAAAAAATGAAAAAAAAAAAAAAATGATTATTTGGTAAAATGAAAAAAAAAACAAATATGAAAGTAAGACCCCTTGGCAACACCAGCTAAGGGATAGTTAGTCATAATATCGATAATAGTTTAACCAAACAAGTAACAGAAAATTCATATTTACAAATTTATGTATACACAAAAAATAGAAAACCAAAAGTAAGCACGACTTTGACTTTGTATTATATGACTACAAAAAAAAAAAAAAAAAAAAAAAAAATGAAAAACTAGCAACACCTGTGGACATTTCGCAATTAAAGAACACAGCTGTCCAACGCATTGCCAGCATGCAAAACGGACGTTTGACTGAATATTATGATGATTATGCTTGCTAGATATTGTTAATTAAACTGCAGAATGTGCATGGGTTCTTCTAATTTTTCAAAATATTAGCTTAATATCAAAAAAAGTCGACCATGTTAAATTTCCTTATTTCAATTAGTTTAAATGTATAAAAATAATGTAATTTACCATTCCACATTTGTTTATTTGCTTGATATTTAGAAGAAAATTCTAGATATGTTTACATTTAAATTAATACATGTAATGAAGTATGTATGATAAGTACATGCATTGTAAAATCTATATATCTAAGAAAGTGAAATTGTGTCTGTGTGTACATTTCCCTATCAAACTACTCTATCAATTTTCAGTCTATAGACTCGAGATTTGACATAAGAGGTATTGAGATTTGGGAAAATCGTTTTAATCGGTTTTCGGCCTGCAGTTTGGATTTCAAGAGGTCAACGTTCAAAGATTTGACCTTTGAAAACTCTACCAAACTCCTCTGCCAATGTTAGATCTAAACACTTTAAATTGTAGATGTAGGTTCCTTGGGCATGGATCTTTTTAATTTGATTTGGGCCTAAAACAATAAAGGTTAAGGGGGTCAAAATTGGGATCAAAGTTTTCAAAAAATGGACCCCTGCGGTTTCTACTAAATTACTCGGCCAATTTTTGGTCTAAACACTTGAAATTTTAAATGTAGGTTACCTGGGCACCAGTCAAACGTTTTAATATATATATATATATATATATATATATATATATATATATATATATACACACACACACACACACACATATGCACATAAAGTACATAGGGCCCGAGCAAAACCGGGCTGAACTGCTAGTATTTCTATAAATATAAGAAGACCTTTCTTGCGGTAGGTGTAATTATATCCCTTGAACCATAGTTACAAAGCATTGTCAAATATTTTCAACATTTAAATTTTCTTTTTATGTGGTGTTATTTCTATGCTGGAGGATAATTAAATTGCATAATTGTTTCTTTATTTTTAAGTTCCTGTAAATCGTAAAAGGCATGTAAAAAATTCTAATCGTATCAGATGTTCCCAGATAATTTCAATTAGCTAACAAATATAAATGAAAAAAAAAAGGAAACAAACAAAAAGCATGCCTTACAAAAACAAAACTTTAATTAGAAGCTAAAACAGGTTTTCATGTAGGATTGAACAGTAGTTTTGTGGCATAATGTCCAATGCTAAGAATTTACAACCAGATATGTAAACATCACAAAAACAATAACACTTGAATGCTAGTATCAGTTCAAATACTTTTTATTTGTTTTATTAGTCAGGAATGTTGCACACGAATATTTATAAGATAAAACACCTACACAAGGCCACCCCAAACTTAAATAACTAGAGTCCATTTACATAAGAGGAAATCGGATCACAAATAGTAAATTCTTCTAGACACAACCCCACTCTCTCTTCTTCTTTATAGAGAGTAATGTTTTCCAGATAACAACACTCATCAGCACTCTTTAATATTAGCAGCTCCCCCTACTTCAGATTACATCCAACAAACAAAAGACATTATTTTGAGCGTTGCTTTTACAAAATGCAAATCACAAAAAGTTGGTTTACAAAAAAAAAAAAAAAAAAAATTAAAAAAAATATGAACGTAGATTTTTCACAAATGAAAGAGTGCTGAATAACAAAAGTAATGATATAATAGTTTAAATGTAGAAAGAAAATAATTTATTGAACTTTTATCCTCAAGTGATCTTTAGCCTTAATAAGTGATGGTTCATTATCATAAAAAAAAATACATATTTAAATAGAGATTAAGTTCAGATATACCCATTCATACGAATTATTAGAAATTCTAAAGAGAAATGTATTATGTTGAGTTTGGCTTTTTCTTTTTTTTAAGGCACTTAACCTTCTAAGTGATTTTGTATTTGTAAAATAGTCATTTGGTAAGTTCTAGCGAGTCATTTAATTAGATCTTTGCTGTCTTCCATAGGAGCTAGAAGCGATTATTTTCTTTTTCAGTTAGTCTATTATTTATAAACTAAAGGTAGGATATGACCCAAGGCCAGCTTAATATGAGGAAGAAAGAGTCAGCACTTTTGAACTGTTTGGTTTGGAACATTTTGTCTCATCATTCTTCCAAATGAAGAGGTGCCAGAAGAGACAAGCTAAATAGATATTAAAACAAAAGGATAGAATTGTATTTGTATTTTTAGTGTTATTTGATAAGCTGTATCATATTGATGACAAAAAAAATATTTGCTATATGATATTCCTGTGTATTATGATTACAAAACCAAAATATCTTGGTATTTACAAATACTAAATATATATATATATATATATATATATATATATATATATATATATATATATATATATATATATATATATATCTGTTTTTGAAGGCTTACAATGCAGGAATGTACAGTCGTTGTGAACATATAAATAAATAAATAATTCAATAATATTTTTTTATTTACTTGATTGTTGTTTTTAACTGTGAACGGTATTTATTCCATAGGTTCTTTCAAGTGTATAACTCATCTTCAGTGGAGAAACATATCCAATCATATATATATCTGTGGAAATATTCTTTCTTCACTTATATTTCCCTTTTTATATATACCAATCCTTATTTAAGAAGCTCAATGTAATTACTAGGGCTATGACAAGAGAATATTCTTTGAATTATTTCGACTCTCGAGTATATACCAGTTAATATCTTATATGTTTTTAGATAAGGTGATGTGGTTCTCAATTGATTAACTGTGTCGGATATATATTTGAGAGCCAAAACAATGAAAAGAATATTCTCTTGTCATAGCCCTACTAATTACAGAGCATATAATGAATAAATAACAAAAGTCTATATTCCAAATTCCATGTTGACCATCTTACAATTTATTCCTTTAATTCAGTTGACATTCACAATTCTTGACAGTATTTGTTTTGTAGCACAAAATCATTCACTTAATCATGATATCAATTAATGAATCTATTTTGCCCTTAACGCATCAGAAGAAATAGCAACAATCAATCCACTAAAAGGAAATAAAATTCGTTTAGACATGATTAAAAAAATCCGAATATGTGGGTTTTAGTGACTTTATGTTTAAGTTCAAAATGGTGTAATATAAGCAAACTATAAGGTATTTGCAGCTTCTCCTCCAATTTTCGGATTTTTTAATCATGTTCAAATGCAATTTATTTCCTTTTAGTAGATTGATTATTACTATTTCTTCTGATGTGTTAAGGGCAAAATAGATTCACTGATTGAGGTAACAAGTGAATGATTTTGTGCTACGAAACAGATACTGTCAAGAATTGTGAATGTCAGCTGAATTGAAGGAATAAATTGTAAGATGGTCAACATGAAATTTGGAATATAGACTTTTGTCATTTATTCATTATATATATATATATATAATGAAAGCTAAAAATGATAATTATAAGATGATAACAAACTTTGATGCTTCTTTACAATCATACTGTCATGAAAAAAGCATCTTTATCCAACTTTGACAAAAACGAATAAATAATAAAAAAAATAAATGGTTAAAAATATTCCAAACAAAACAAATATCAAAATTATTATCAAAGTGATGATAGTCCTAAAAAAACACTTATCCACTTTAAAATCAAAACACTACCATCATGTTCGGTTTAATATCCATTTTTCATGCTGACATTAAGAAAACAACTTCCAAACTATCTCTGATCAGGTTATTATTTCTCCCTCTTTCTCTGAAGAAAATTCTTATTATTTCATCTTTTTCTTGGCATTCCACTGTGAACTGGACCTGCTACCTTAACTGTTCTACATCTACTGATCCAAGAACTCTTATCCATTCTTTCAATATGGCCATAGCATTAAACTCTTATTTTGCACACACACACCTCCCTCTACTGTCCAGATTTAATATTTCTCTGAGGTTATTAGAACTAAGCCTGTCTTTAAGATTCACCATACATCAATCATATTATTCTCATATCATTTCTTTACATGCATCGTATGTTCCCAACTCTCACTGGCCTGGTTTCACTTCCATACATTATCACTGCATACACATGCCTGATAGACTCTTCCCTTGTTTGACAATGATAACATTCTGCTGGTTAGTTATGCCAGAAATTACCTAAACTTACTGTATCAACTCCTAGTTCTTGCAATAACACTGCCACCTACTCCACTGTATGTTTCAATAATATAACCAAGGTAACAAAAAAAAAAAAAAAAACAACTTCAACATAGATATATTTTGTTCACATCTAAATTCTCATGTATCTCATTATCTCACATTTCTTGCATATAAATTGATTATTCCCTTCACATCTACTAGTAAATTCCACTACCTGATGATCACAGGTATCACAAACAAATTGAAGTGCATCTATCTTTTCACAAACTGAGCAGTGAGCTTTTCAATACGACAACCAAAGATCATCATCTTAACAACATTCACTCTTCAACCCTTTACTTTCCATAACATTCCTTCAACTCTTTAATTTAACAAATCGGTTTTACATGCATAAGCAAGTACTCTTCCAGACAATTCGTATGAAACTCTCTGGACAATATTTCTAGGATACAAATGAGAAACTACAGACTAAGTACAAAACACTGATGTAGTTCTACTTGAACATTAAAAGCTTTCACTAAATTTGATGTTAATTCTAACATAATTTTGAGCATTTCTGTACATTGTTTGAAAAACCCCCATCAACCACTCTTGGCACTTCGTCAATAGCTTTCTCCAGATCCACAACAACTGTAACCCACAATGTTTGTGACAGTTTTCTCTTTATTTTCTTGTTTTGTATTATCTTTTATATTGGCAAGTGCCAAGGGCGTATTCACCAGTTTACAAGTTGTGTTCAAAAGCAACACAATAAAAAGACAAACACAGACATACACATTGTATATTTAACTTGCTGGCTACAGTTGTATGTGTGTTGTCGTACTCAATAACTGAGTTAAGTTCCAGTCTTTCAAATTCATAACACCTAATTGATATGATTTGCATATTAAAGCAAGTCATCTCATCATCTACTCGACTTGATCTGACACATCTTTTTCAAGCAATTTTGATTTATTTTACTCCCAAAGTCTTTTCCAATCTCCTTTAAACTAAACTCTGATGCTCGTCTACTCCATCTCCTTAATAGATTTGCTTTTAACCAGAAATCCTAGATGCTCAGTCTTTTTCAGACATCCTCAGTTGCTCACTGGAAATGACTACATCCATCTTTTTTTTTTTTTAAAACATTGAATTCTAAATAAAAAGTATGTCAACATGTATTAGTAGCAGTAGAAGCATCAGTGACATTTTATTACTGTATTCGCCATTTCTATATTTTTTTTCTCTTTTCCTGTTTGAATAAATATTAACAACCTTGTTAAAACTAAAAAACTTTGCTTGTCGAATATGGAAAAAGAATCTTTGGATCATAGTTTGTGTATGATATATTTTAATAAATGATACCATCTCTTATGACATCATAAAGGCTTTTCGTAGTGTCTTCAACCAAGTGAATAAATAGTTATAAATCTATATAGACGAGAGTAGGTACTCTTGCAGAATTTTACCTGGATCCTTGGGATTTTCTGTCAATTATGGCTTGGGCTTGACCGGCAATCACTGGATATTCAAATGTTGACCGGCAATCACAGGATATTGTTCAAATGTTGAAACGCTAAAATCAACATTTTTATTTGCTTTTTGTATAAAAAATGAAATTTTATTTTTTGGGTAATGGGGGTATTTTTTTCTGTTTATTTTTGGAGCATTTGTTAAAAAATATAATTTGTAAATTTTCTTGCAAAAACTTTTCTGTACTTTCACCTAACAATTTACAGTTTTCATAAAAATCATTCATCTTTTCTTATAAAAAAACCCCAACTGTTTACAAAAAGTAAAAAAAAACAAACAAAAAAAAAAAAAAAAAAAAACGTTTACTGACAATTTAAAAAAAAAAAAATCAATAATATAAATTTTCTTTAAAAAGAAAATGTACTTTCATCTAACAATTTATGGTTAAAAAATATTCATGTTTTCTTGAAAAAAAAAAAAAAAGCAACAACTTTTGTTGATAAAAAAAATAGCAAAAAAATGAAAGTAAATAAACTCAAAATGCAACTTTTCTTGAAGAAAATATATATATATATTTTATATATATATATATATATATATATATATATATATATATATATATATATAATTTACAGTAGGTTTTTGCTAGTTTTTATTTATTGTATTTCTATTTTTTTTCGGTTTGTTTGTTTTGATATTCATCTGTCTGTTACTTTGCTCAGCTTAATCCAGTGACTGCCGGTCGAGCCTGAGCCATAATTGACAGAAAATCCCGAGGATCTGGGTCAAATTCTGCAAGAGTACCCGAGAGTGTAGTATAGTTTACAACAAAAAAAGGAAAAATACAAATATATAATAGCTGTTATCGAATTATTATAGAGGTAGATAGTGAAATAAATCACGTGTTTGCATAAAATATTTGTCAGGTTTCTCATTGTCACTAAACATGAATTGCACGGAAGAGATGTAGATCAGCAGACAGACGCTTTGAAGAACTGCCATCTAACAAATCCTGTTAAGTAAACATGCCTTTGGAAATTTAGATTTTAGCAACAATAACATGCACCACTATATAATCAAACTCAAATATGCTCAAACACATTAGCAGCTTAGTTAGAAAGAATATCATTAACTAAGAGCTAGTTCATTCTTAGCATTTCAAGAAAACATGCAAACATCTTTGACAAAGACACACCCAACAAAAAGTTCTTGCGAAACTCTGTATCCATGAAAATTTATACAAAATAAAAAAAAATAAGAGAAGGAAAAAGACTACCAAGCTGCTGCTGAGAAACAGGATCATCAACTCTGTTATCAATGATGGTTGTCTTGTAAAGTCCATTAAAGGGATACGACTGGTTTCAGAAAGTGGCTTAGAAGTACTAAAAGATCGATTGAGATATCTCAAGGTTGTCTTAGGTTTCAAGATCAACACCAGTGGAAATAAAGTCTAACTGGAAGCTGCTCTCATTGACTACATGAGAAGGGGAGGAAAAGAAAACACTAGAAAATCTTCTCATTTATAAATCACTAGCTGAACCCGACCACGTGTTACTGTGGCACACACACGCATGCAAACAAACACCACTGTAATAACTTTAATATGATTCTAAAAAATAGTTTGGTAACATAAAAATACAATATTTAGTAATAACATCTAAGAAGTATTTAATGAAAATTTAAAAAATTTAGTCTATCGTACGCACACACATGCACAAACAAGCAAACAAATAAACACAACTGTAAAAACTTGTAAATACCATTCTAAAAAACAGCATAGTTAACCTAAGTGCATAAGAACAATATTTATTATTGACAAGTACGATTTATTGAATGAAAAAGAAAAAGAATTTTAGGCTTTAAAACATGTCTGTTGGTGACGCCATGTTTTAATGTTAGTCAGTTTTCATTTATTTAGTAGAATTGAATTCTGGAATACGAGAATTTTCAGCCCCCAGCCAATCACAATGAACGGATTTTGCCAAAGGGGCCGTTATTATTTATGAATCGGAAAAGGGACAGCTTATGTTATGTCTATGTGTTTATGATCCAGTTACGATGGATGTAACCACATTATCTGTATAAAGTGTAGATTTCCTACCGGTGTTGACTAGTGGTGGTAAGAGGACTAAAAATCTAGATGGAAAAATAGGAACTCCTTCTTCTAAAGATGTTGCGATTGTGATAGTGATGTTCCTAGGATGCAATGTAGCATTTTATTATAACGACTAAATGTGTTTAAAATAGCATTCTAAAGTTACATAAGATAGTAGCTAATAGCGTATTGAATTTGTATGCGGCATCTGTTGTTGCAAACCTACAATACTTTTGTCCAGAGGGGAATTTCTGTAATCATTTATTATATAGGAGATTAAGAAGAATTGTTGAATTCCTCATCTCAAAATTTAAAAAAATAGTAAAGTTTCATGCATGTATCTCCAATCAATACTATTTTTAAGCATTTCAGAAACATATACTTTTGCACTATTATCAAATTGTGCTTTTGTTTATTTTTACACTAGCCTGGGTGCCTAGAGGTGTGTATTGAGCAAAAAAAAAAAAAAAGTGGTAGTAGGCAGGCTCGAACCCGTACTGCAAAGGAGGAAAAGAACGTGGAAAAAAAGAAGAATGGGATGTGTTTGCTGTTGCGACCATCGCCAATCCAGAAGTGATGTAGGTTTAAATTAAGGCTAGACAATCGAAAAGAGAGGATGACTTTCGAAAATATCGGCATATAATTAAATAGCATTATAAATAACGCCGTAAAGTTGGGCAAATACCGTAACCAGGCGCAGGAAAAGTATCATATTCCACATCGTAACCTAAGGCCACCATATCCCGGAGTTCTACTGTATGCTGAAATTCAACTAAAACATTTTTTCGGTTTCAATACAGTAAATTAATAATACATGCGACTGTAGACCGCTTATGAATTTGAAACGCATGAAACTTCCTCCTTCAGGAGGAGGAGGGGACCGGTTCAACCCGTCTAGAGTGAAATACCGCTGGCATGGCATTTTGACATTAGTAAAATAGTACACCTCCCCACCAAAAAAAATAAAACAAACAAACAAAAAAAAAGAAGACAGGAAGTTATTTTTAGTTTACATTCATTTTCATAAATACATAAAACTTTATTTAGTAGTAGTAGTTAAACAGCAACAATAACAAAGAGGTTAAGTCTTTCAAAGTCAAATGGAAGCAACAGTTTTCCTGAGATAAAGAAGCAATTTCCTAAAAATAGTTTGCAATTCTTATCAGTCCTCACCTATTTTTCCCCTATCGGACATACTAAGGCTTACAGTTTTCAATGGCGTTTCTATCATTTATTTTTGTAGCTTTAAATATTTTTCATTGAAACACTAAGAATATTATTCTATAAATATAACCTAACAGTGAATTTTTGTAATAAAAAACATACCATTGTACACATATGCATTTACATTCTTGGGTCCTTCTTTCCACGACAACTTTATTACCAATTAAAGTCACTTAAAATAAATATAACTTATTTTCTATTAATACCAATTTCCCTACAATGATATCTCTTAATTACCATTTACGTTTAACACAGAAAAAGGCCGAGGCAAATGAACTGCCGAGGAATTCTTAAGATCTTATATGAAAAAAGGTCGGCATATGATTGTTTTCTTTCACATAATTACGATCTGTTATCATTTCTACGTCATTTCGAAAAAAAAAAAAAAAAGAAAAAAAAAAAAATTATAGCTTTAATTTTGAGCCTCATATTCAATATCTGAATAGATGAATAAGCAGAAACATTTTTGGCCGCATTGTCGGTTTGTTTTACAATATCGTTGTGGTTCACTCAATATTAATAAAATGAGATAAAGTAGAACATTTAAATCTAAATACATTAGTTGAATATATATATATATATATATATATATATATATATATATATATATATGTGTGTGTGTGTGTGTGTGTGTGTGTGTGTGTGTGTGTGTGTCATCCTTTCAGGAATCATCAGTGCAGGGAGTTACAATTACAGCCGGCCGGAGACTGGAGACTCAAACATCGCTCCCTTTAGTTACATATTTTTTGCTAGGTTGGGGGGGGGGGATGATATAATGGTTTTTGCTGTGAACAAACTACATAAAATGACTCCTCCCCCTCCCCTAAGGAGGAAGTAATATTTGGAAAGATGGCATTATGACATTAGTACACTACCGTGCCCCCTATTATATAGCAAAGTTAGGGGAGACAGAGAGAGGTCACTCTAAACGAAGTGGGAAGCTCAAAAAAAAAAAAAACAGAAGTCATGAAATCATGTCACTTCAGTTCTACCTCTCTCAGCTTCCTGAAACCAATGAAAATGCCTCCTTCCTCGGCCAGCCCGGTGGGAGTGGAGTGGGCAAAGTTGGCCAAAAATCGGCCTCTCAGCATATCTAAATGGCATTTCTCCCTCCAATTCATTTCTTCTGAATCTATCATGTCATACACTCACAGTGTATGAGTATACCCCCTCCCCCAAGAATGTAATCCTGGAAAGGAACATATAACTATACTGGCACCTAAGAGGAGGTAATGCTTAGGAGTAATGAATCATGACAAATCAAAATAAAGTACACTACACCCAAAAGGAGGTAATAAAGTCCGGGAGGATTCTTATCCTTCCCTAAAAAAGGAGTTGGTAATAGTTGTAAGGATGGTACCATGATGAACAAACATATACAGTAGAACCCCGGGATACTGTGGCCTTAGGATACCTTTTTTTCAGGTTACGATGTGGAATACAATATTTTTACGACCCCTGGTTATGGTGTTTGCCCCACCTTACGGTGTTATTTATAATGTTATTTGATTATATACATGTGTATTATCTACTATACTGTATTTTGTTACTAATTTTTAATGCTGGATTCCGGAGTTCTACTGTACTACACTACCCCCTATGGAAAAGGTAATGCCTGATAGGATGGTTGCATGACAACAGAACAGATACTACAATAGCGCCTCCAAAATAGGAGGTAATACCTGGAAGGATGCCCACATGAAAGAAGGTAATGCCCACACATATATCATGGCACCAGGTAAGATACAATCCCACCCCCCCAATAATTTCTGAAAAGATGGGCTCGAAACAACAGAACAGATACTATGTTACCTTCTCCCTCAAAGGAAGACGTAATACCTTAAGTATTATCTCTATCCCTTTAAAAAGGAGGAGGTAATTCCTGGGAGAAAAATCTTATGACAGTAGAAAGATATTGCACTGCACAGACTCATTAAAAAATAAAGCAATAATCGATTAAATCAGTTTTTTTTTCTTCATTCATTTACAAATGCCTAGTCATAAAAACATTTGTATGATTACTTGGCTGTTTGTCTAAGATTAAAGTGTAGTATTTGTTTTCCATATCCAAGCAACATCAGAGATTTTACTATGAACGAAAATATGACAATGCAAATTAAAAATGTATATTACAGAATATTAATTTATTAGAAACTTAAAAAAATAAATATGCAAATTAGGAATACCTGAAACTGTTTGCAGATTACTATATACGGTTATTTAACAATCTTTTGTTGTATCAGAATTAAATAAGCATGACTCACTTCGATATTAATATTATTAGGATAGGTGGAAAAAATTTCACACACACAAACACTATATATATAATAAGCCAGTTGCCTTGGCCTTCAGTTTAGGAAGAAAGTGTAGTATCTCTTCTAATACTAACTGCACCTCATCTTTTCTGTTCTCTGTTAAAGAAAAATCCCTTTTAGAAAGAGTCAATTTTTTATTTTTGTTACAATTTACAAAAAAACCTTTTTAGGGGAGCTGAATTTTTTCAACTTACCTTGTTCCTACATCTGCCCTTGTGGGGAAGCAAGAAAACAGTGATATATAAGTCAGTTGTTTACACAAATGTTTTATTATAACCTTTTGTCAGCATAATTCAATATTGATTAAGCATAACATCTATCTAAGATTATATAAAAGTCATTTTGTGTGTGAATGAGTGCCTTCTTCATAGGTTCTGAAACAGCAGAGCCTATTTTTTGCAAATTTCACACAAGGCTAATTTATATATCTGGTAGTGTTCTTAGATATGTTTTGTACAGAAATTCATCTGATAAATATAAAAAATTGAAAAAATCCGACCTTAATAGCTTTTCTCTCATATAGATAAAAAAGAAGAATTTTACGTCACATCAGCCAAGAGAGATAAAATTCAGCAAATAATTTCTTCTCAAAAGAAAACAGATGGATTATAATCTGGAAATATAGCTTAGGGGTAGAGTATTTGATTACAGATTGAATGATCCCCGGTTCAAGCCCGGGTGTAACTCACCATTTTATTTTAATTTTTTCTTATTAATGAGTTCAATTTATGATAAAAGAGATACCATTTAAAATCGCCGCAAATCATTTCTTCATTTGCACATTTAAAAACTAAACATTAATCAGAAATTACTTTTAAAGGGCATTCACCGTCAAGCCAAATATCAGCTGAGGTGATATTTAAACAAACATAGACGGAATTGATGAACGATATTATAATTATTTAAAAAATTTTTTTTTGCGAATTAGTTGACCAGACAAATTATTCTTCATAATATATAATAATCAATAGAGGATTGATTCTATAATAATACATATGCAATCTGCATAAATTAAAATATGTCTAAGCATATTGTACGACCAGGCAATGTCAGGCTGCCAGTTATATATATATATATATATATATATATATATATATATATATATATATTTATAATAAAACAGGAAAAACAAAATGTACAATTAGAATTCAATCAGACTTCAGACACCTTTCAACATTTATCTATAAAAATCAAGGGTTTGTTTTACAATCCACAAAGGTACGAAAACGGTCAAAAAATAAATATATAACAAATGTCATCAAAGGCAAAATAAGTTACTTTTCTATCTAGCTGGATGCATTTCCTGTGTTTTCATTTAATGTAAAATATTTAAACAGTTCAAAAAGCAAGTAGTGTCGAGCGTTATATGAGAACGAGAAATAAAAATGGCCACAATCTATCTCATAAATCTTTGAAGTCTCAACAATTACTTAATAATAAAAAATGAAACAAAATACTGCTAGAAATCCACCCCAAAAATGTCACAGTATCATTTATTGGTTGAGTTTCTACCATCATTTTGTTTATTTTTTTTATTTTCAAGTCATTGTTAAACTGATACATAATGGCCATTTTTCCCTGTTCTTATCTAACACTTGATACTACTTGTTTTTTGAACTGCATAAACATTAAAAAATAAGTAAAACACTAAAAACTTATCCAGCTAAGTAAAAAATGTAACTCTTTTTTCCGTTTTGTAACATTTATTTATTTTTTTTTTTTGACACTTTTCGAATCTCTGTGGATTGTAAAACAAACCCAAATCAGTTTTCTAATAATGCTAAACAAGTAACAATGGCATGCCATTGTTACTCTCCATTTCTAGTCTTTCACTCATTCCCACTTTCTACCCCTTCTGGCCACTTTAACACTTAATTTTATCATCTATTTTTTAACATAATAACGAACACCTTAGTATTGTTTATTTAAACCACTATTTTAGATTCTATGTAGAAAATTTCCATTTGAACTGCTTTGGATTAGACTGGATTAGTGTTCAGGAGAGATGGAGAAGAATTATAAGTTATTTGTAAGTATAAAAGTGTGATTTTCATAAATGCTTGCATGCGTATGTAAACATGTGAACAGACAAGTATTCAAATATTAAATTTAGTTTTCCTGAAATCTACAGAACTAGCAGGCCGCTCGGCATTGCCCAGTTATAAAATATGCATAAATATTATATTTTAATTCATGCAGACACGGAGACATGCAAGTATTATGTTTTTCCTAAACAGCTCACTTCTTTTAAGTTAATATAAAAAAAAAATACTTGAGCTAAGATTGAAACCAAAAGATAACCATTAGGCCAGCTGAACATGATCTTTAAAAAGTATTTTCAAACCTACTTATTCTTAACATAAAGAATCTATTATGTAAACAAATCATGCATACACATTAGTGAAACAGTTGACAAACAGATAAAAATCTGATGACTCCCACGTACTAATTTTTTAAATTTTGACCCCTTAACAGCCCTCCTTTTATCCGGATGAAAACCCGATTAAAAATTTTTCCACATATTTGAATACCCTATATACCAAATTTCAAGTTTGTAAATCAAAAATTTTTTCAGTATATAGGTTGAGAATTGTCCTCACACACACATTCTCACTTTTATATATTCTATTAAAACAATTCTATTTCTAAATTTTTACACATCTACATTTAATTAATATTTCAAACAGTTTTGTACTTTCTCTCTCTCTCATACATTTATTTATTAAAATCACACTTTTACGGTTACAGATGGCTCAAATAAGTAAATAAAAATTTAGTGTTAGTTTAATTATAACAATATTTTAGTTTCAAAGTTTTTAAACAAAAATATTTTTATATTTAACTGTTAGTATAATGAGGTAAATACCCGAGAAGGTGACAATAAAATAGATACTACACAATTTCTCCCTATTCTATTTTAGCCTATTCTGCAATAGTCTGACATAGATTTTGATTTCAGACTAAGAGATACTAAATCTCCATTCTGAAAAGATAATAATTATCACTGATATCAACATCATTAATACATGTTACTGCTATGATAAAAAATACAAAGAAAATATGAATCAATGTATTCAAGATGAATTGTAAATCAAATAATTAAAAAATATACATTTTCATAATGCATAAATCAAAATTATTCAATCTATTTATGTGAAATCACAGTCTGATTTTGTCATTTTCGAAAGGTAATGTTAAAATTTTATAGACAAATAGTAAGGTTGGTTTGAACTGACCATAAAAAATTAAAATAATAAAAAGAATAAAACAAATGAAATTTGAATAAACTGGAAAATAACGTGTTTATCCATGACTGCTTTAGAACACAAGCGACTCGATATTGAGAAATCAATTTTATTTCCATGGCAATTAGAAACAATAAAGCAAAATGAGAATTGAAGCTTTAATACAAATTGGATAATGATTAATAATAAGAGAATAAAAAATAAAAAATGAAGGGTGAAAATCAGGTATAAAAGAGTATCAGAAATAAACCCATAATTTGAAGATTTAATTACCCTCATTATAGTGGATAGAATGACCTTTCAGAATCACCAGATTTGAATAGATTAGATCTTAAGATTTTTTTTAATCCCATCAGATTTATGGGAAAAAATTACTGATCTGATAAAGATGGAATACATATATTGATTAAGGTCCAATTGAAAAAATACATATATATATGGTTAACTGAGTGAATGGCGATCTTAGGTGAAATGCCACTCGGCTTTGCTCGGAACAAAATGTCAATCACCAGCTTTTGCCAAGTGTTGCCAATTATCAAAGCATACCAATGCTACTTAAGGAAAATACTGAAGAAAACATTTAAATATAATCACCAGAAAAATATATATATAAAGTAAAAAGGAACAATGACGACCTACCGTAACAATTGGTTCTATTCTTGTAACAAATTTTTTTTAAGTGAAAAAAAATAAAATAAAAATAAATAAATAAATAAACAAGGTGTATTTTTTTTTTTTTTTTTTTTTGCAATCAATTCATTTTGGTCAAACAAAATTGAACAGAACTAATAAGAAAACCAATTTTTTCATGTGTTTTTCATATTTTTTTTAAGCACTTATGTTTTTCATGTAATATTTTTTTTGCATTTTTTCTTTTCTCTTCATGAATATTTTTTTCCCCCCCTGTAGGGTGGGGCTAGGCAACCGATTTTTTTAATTAAATTAAGACAACCTTAGGATTAGGTAAACTTTTCTACGGTCGCATCAGATGATATCAAAGAGGGGTGAGAAAAGACAGTGGATGTGGAAGAAATTTCGCCAATCCAACCAGGTAGCTTTTCGATATCGGAAAGCTACCCGGTTGGATTGGCAAAATAGTTTAAGATGGAGACAAAAGGATCGTTACCAAATTTCTGTCTCCACATAAACCCGAAAAGATCGCTGTTGAGAAGCTGCTGGCTTGTCTTTTTTTTTTTTTACACGGTAGTCACCACTTATCAAGGCCCGGAAGCCACTCAGGGATAAGGGTTATTGCAAGTACAGTACGTTAGTGTGGAGATTTGATGAAGTGTTTACTTAAGGGGGCGGTTCATTAGGAATTTGTTAACGTTGGACTTGAAGACATCCAAGTTGTAGTCAGGTGGGAAGCAGGCAGACGGAACAGAGTTCCACAGGCGTGCAGTTCTAAGAAAGAAGCTTTGTTCATAGAATCCACATTTTGATTTAGGCACAGATAAAGAGTGGGGGAAATTTTTCACAGTGGATTCAGCTAGACGGGTGTTTTTCGTGAAAGATTGGCGAGGGGGGACCAGAGATTGGAGTTCAGACGAGCACCTGCCATGGAAATAACGATAAAACAAGGATAGGCTCGCAACGTCTCTTCTGTGGGAGAGAGGTTGCAGGGTAGAGAAAAGGGCATCCCCCACGAAGCCACCAAGTCTATTTTGTACTCTGTCAAGGTCTTGTCCCCCGCTCACTGATCAGCAGCTTAATGTCAGATTACAGTCAAACCTGAACACATAACGTCATGTTCTGAGCAAAGCCAATTAGTTATGTCTGGTTTAAATTCTGCACAAGTACCAAAAAACTAAAACGACTGAGTATCTACATAGAAAGATGAAGATAGATACATAATACTAAATTGTTTTCAAAACCATAGGAAATAAAATCTAAAATCCAGCATTTGTAATTAAAAATGAAGATAGAACAGGATCTAAATTACATCTGCTAATTTAACATAGGGATACTTTAGTACTAGATTATATATTTCACATAAAGGGATTGAATTATTTAATATGCTACTTAAAAATATAAATTAAACTATAAGGTCATATAAAATCAATTTACTTCAAATAAAGTTGGACATTTTTTTTTTAATAATAGGCCACCACTTATCAAGATAAAGCAACACACGAGGATAAAGGTTAATGAGATGGATAGACTAGCAGTTGAATGATAATATTATTAGAGAATTAAAAATCTCCAAATGCCACACTCAAAACAGCTGATCTAGAAAATAGCAATTTTTCCCTTTTGTCAGAAACTTTGTTCATAGAATGTGAGGAGAAAATGTGGAGGGAGAGGCTGAGAGTTATAAGGTTGTCAAAAGTAAACCCAAAGTTCACTTCCTACTCTTCTGAGGCCAATATTTAACACCATTGTGAAAGAATTGAAAAGATGATCCTTTCAAATTTAATGGTAGATTAGACTAAATCATTTTCTTTGTAAATATTAATTCTCAATCTTATTAAGGTCACACTCCTCTCTGATCCCTGAACTAAAAACTACTTTTTGCTGTGTACTATACATGCATGTTAGTTAATATAGATACGATATACCTAAATTTATTATTTGAATATCACAATTTATACTTAGAAAAAATAGAATGAGTCAGCATTTTCTTTCAGAATTAGTACATAAAATGGCTGAAAAACTGCCCCCATGATGATAGATTGCCCAGTTGATCCTCAAAAAATGAAAATATTTTAGATATTATTCAACACTGATCAAGAATATACCAACTTTGTGGGTGTTGCTTTGTAGTTTTTTACTTTTAGATGGACATACACAACGCTCCTTTATATAATACTAGTGGAGATACCAGGCATTGCCCAGGTGTGCAGAGGTTTTATTGTAAGGATATTGAGCAAGGGAGCCTTAAAAAATAAAATAAATAAATCAACCCCCTAAAAAAAATGTAATTAACGTCTGTGAGAGCACAAAAAGAAAAAAAAAACAAATAAATAAAAACTAGCCGCAGTAGTCAGGTTCGAACCTGTAATGCAAAGGAGGAAAAGAAGGTGAAAAAAGCCAACTAGCCTACCGTGACAAAAGATGTTGGTGGAGTTTGAAATAAAGCTAGTCATTGCAAAGCGTATGATGACTTTGCAAAAATGTCAACAAAAAAACTGACCCCCTCCTTATAAAAACGGCCCAGTTGATGGTCAAAGAATTACGTTTTTTGCCAATTTTTGGATATTTATTGGCCGAGAATACTAATTTTGTCAGTGTTGGTCGAGTGTGTCGGAAGTTTTAACAAGACATACAAACGTACATACATACACAAGTTTTAACAAGACATACAAACGTACATACATACACACTAACAAACAGGTGAGATTTATATAATAGAAAATATCTAAGTGAGATTGTATACATTACACACACACTTTTTTTTCATTATAATTAAAAATTTAAAGTGATGAGCAAAGAGTGCAAATAAGTACATTGTTTGCTTCATATAATCTTGCAATCTTCAAACGGAAAAATATAAATGAAAAATATAAATACTAATTAATGAAGGAAGAAGAACAAATCATGAAATGATGATTGCATTATAATCTAACAATGGACTTGAAATAGAAAAAAATCACGCGATACAAAAAAATAATTTTTCTAATATTAGTAAGAGAGAATAAGTAAAGCATCTGTTTTTGCTGTCTGTAGAGTCATTGCATAATTGCCTGTTGTCAGAGACGAGTCAACAACAGTCTATCATCAACAACAAAAAATATATAATTGGTGATTTAAAAGTCATATTCCTTAAGCAGTGCATTGAATATAAACGATGATGACAAACTGTGAAAGCATCGCAATTCAGCAGCGATCAAATTGTTTGCATTCTGTTTAATCTTGTCTGTGCTGCCACTAATCATATAACTTGACGTTTCCCCATCACAGGTGACTGCATGGTAGTTAAGGTGCACATGATCAGATCACAGGTCAAATTAATGTTCTCTTAGATACTTACTTTTACATATGTTTGGACAATGAAAGATATAAAGCATATTTATTTGATTGTTGGATCTCCATTTATTAAGGCCAAGATCCACTCGAGGGTTAAGATGAAAAGGTTCTCAGATGAAAGATGAAGAACAATCAATGGTATGAACTAAGTTTGATCACTTGTGAGGTGTTTGATGATGAGTATTTGTCGGCATTGGATTCGAAGATGGCTATGTTGTAATCTGCAGGGAAGCAGTACCATAAACATAAAGACCTTACAAAGCAACTGTGTCTATGGAAAATCAGCATGGAGGAATAAAGGAAAGTATTTCTACATAATGATAGAATGACGAGATCTTGCTGTGAATGTCTTACACGGAGGAATCAGAGTTCGGAGCTTAGTTGAGCACCTTACAGGAAAATGACAATAGTCTTTTCTAATCATTTTTAAGTTACAGAAAAAAAATATATCGTTGATAGTACGAAATTTATGATAGGCTTTATTGCGTCCAGAATAATTTTTAACAAATGACTCCGTTAAATCCCATAACTGAATATGATTTATAGTCCAGCATTATTAGAAAAGGTAATGAAGTATAATTCTCAAAATAAGTTATAGAAAGTTTTGCATTTCTCAGAAATGCTATGAACCTTAACTTTACTTATTGGGTTTTATCTATCTAATAGTTTTCAAAGAATTGCCAGAACTGTAACTTTCCAAAAAGAGTCATTTTGTGACTGATAAGATCCATTTAGTTGGAAATACCCAATGATTAACTATTATGATTAATCATGTCCACAAAATAATTTGCACGATTTGGTTATGCTTGAAAGAGTCAAGACTTTCCAATTATATATCATGCAAAAAGAGTGTTGAGAAATGAAAGCAGTGTTGCATTGTTGATCATATTAGCATAACCTACTTTGCACGGATAGCTGAAATAATGGATACCGCCATAGACTATACATTGGCTGTACGGATTTATAATCCTATCAGATTTATTGTGGGCATTAATGCAGTAATACTGTTTGGAAAGATATAACTAACCATCCTCAGCTATGGGTAAAATAGCAATATGGTCAATTAATCATATATAATAAACGGTGACTAATGGAAATAAAATCTGAAATAAAGATGGATTTCCTAACCTGGGGAGTCACGGCTCCCCATCAATTTCCAAACGCAAATATGAAATTAAACAAAATCATTCTTTTTCCTGGATCATTCTAGCTTTTTAGGACAGTTAACTTAAAAAGTTTTTGCTATGAGAGATAAATTCTGTGAGTTGAGGATTTTCTATGCTGTAAAGTTTGGACACGATATATCACTTAATAATACCACTAAGTCTAAGTGACAAGCCTTTTCCCTAAACACCTTTCCTTAATTCTACCACTGTCTAAGTGCCTTCTTACCCTGCAAAAAAAAACTCACAAAAAGTAAATGTAATCTTCTAAAAAAAGTAGATCTCCACCCCCTTACAAAAAGGACAAAATTCATATCTTATAGCAAAACTTTTTTTGAATTTTGAAGTGATTAATTGCCCTAAAATGCTAAAATAGAATAATCCCCGGATTTCAGAATTATTTTAAATTTATATGTCATACTCTTCTTTTATTGTAAATTCCAAATTAATTGTTTTTTTTGTTTTTGTTTTTTTTTTACACCAATTTTTCAAGGTATTCACTTATAGTCATCTAAAAATATTTAGAATCTTATTTCTTGAGGTATAGGGATTTAGTGAAGAGTGTTTATACTATCAATATGTTATAAAGGAGACAGGAAGTCATTCATTGATAAAACAAAAGTCTTCTACCAAAGGAAGGTAGAAGACTGGTTTATCAATGACTTGTTTGAAATATGACACAAGCAACATTATCAGAGGTGAACAAAATGTAACAGGGAGATAAAAACTAGGACATGACAAAGAAAGAGAAAGTGAGAGGGAGGGAGAAAGAAAAACAAATAAAAACAAACTGTAAAGCTCTAGGGATTTTGGCATTTTCTGATATATAGAAATTACACAAAAAAAAAAAAAGAGTCTGCTAAAAAGCAAAGAACTCACATCGTTAATAAATTTTCTACAATAAGCATTGCTGTTCAGCATAAAAAATAACCATGATAAACGTTGATATGCCATAAAACAAACAAAATACAAGTATACATTAGCATTAATTGAATTTCAAACTATGGAGACTGGATAAATAAAACCATTTAAATTTTTTCCTAAAAATAAAATTGAATGCAAAAGAAATAAAAATAAACATTTCATTTTGTTTTTATAGAAAAAAAAAAGTAAGGCTCAAGGGCAAATGAAAAAAAAAAAACAACAAAAAAACAACAAGCCGAGTATACGGGGGGGGGGGGGGTCCCCTCCACAAGTGAAAAATTTACTTTCACCATGACTAATGTTTGTGCAAAATTTCCAAAAAATCCAAGGTGTGATAATTGAGAAAAGTGCAAACAGAAACAATTTGGGGGTAATTTTACCCCTATAATGCCCCCTAGGGAGAGAACCAGAGTTATCTCGGAAAATCTGTTCTGGCAAACATTTGTGCAAATTTAAAAAAAAAAAAAAAATCTGAGTTGTGGTTATTGAGAAAAGTGTCAACAAACAAACGAATGAACGGGAGTGAATTACTAGGTCCAATTCATCCTTTGTCAGGGAACCAAAAGGCTTTTCAAGAACAAGTTACGTTTTTGTAAAACCTTGTTTCTCACACAGTATTTTCATGGAATTTCGCTTCACACACAATATTGCTTTCTGCATTTCATTTTCAATTTTTATTAGTTGCTTGATTTGATAGATGTTTTTATATCTAACATAAACCAAAAAAAGTTAAATCCTATTCCTTTAAAATCTCTTTTCAATCCCTTTGTTTCTCTTTCTCCATAAACATGTAGAAATTATAACACATCATTGTCATTTATTACAAAGTATTTAAGAATTAAATTAGACTATCAAATTAATAGAGTAACTGATTTTTAGCAATTCATCCACTGTCTATAAAGCAAGTATAGCAAAAGTTAAAAATAACAAGCGATTGAATGAATCAACCCATAAAAATTAGTGAATGCAGATAAAGATGAAGCCATGTCTTTTACTAGTTTCAAGATGAATGTTGAAAAAAAAAAAAAAAAAAAACAATACTGTAGACCACAGCAATAGAAGATTTCTAGATAAATATATGAGCTAACAGCTGCTAAAATTCACTTGGAGATATTTTACAAGAATTATTTGTTATTGTGGAAAATACTAAATTACATACACAAAAGAATATAAGATGTTCAGATATTATCGAATATAAAATGCTATTGGACCTATATTACCATAAATAATGAATGTCATTTATTTACTTCAATTTGAGATAAAGGCTGAACCTAGTATTATTATATTTTAAATATTAAAATGAAAATCATGATTTTAAAATTATCTTAAACATCCATACTCATATTTTATAACTAAATCCGTTAAAAAAAAGATAAAAAAATTAAAATAATTATTAGAAAAAAAGTTTTTAACAAATGATTTGAAAGCAAACTGATTATATTAACAACCTTTCTATAAACTAATGTAAAAATTCAGTTGTTCAATCTGTATAGTTATAGAGTTGAGTGTTTTCTTGAAATGCCTAACTTTTTCTATTTAAAAATTATTAAAACAAACTTCTTGATATACTCAGTTATAGATAAGCAAGCAAGGTTAATTAATTTGCATATTCCTTTTAACAACGAGCATCATTAATTTATTTATTTTTATGGTTTCTTATTACATGATTGGTTTCAGTTCACTATTATGTTTAATTCTTGTAATGTATAGTTTTTACATTATGCATAATTGCATAGAATTTAGGACGAAAACTTTTTTTTCTTTTTTTTTTTTACATGCAGGTCATCACTTATGAAGGCCTAGTAGGCGCTTGGGGATAAGGGTTCTAATACACGAATATATATACTAGCAAAAGTACCCGTCGTTGACTAGATTAAAAAAACAGCCTACAGAAAATGGACTCTGATTTATGAAAGTATGATAGGTTATGAAAAGGAAGGATTGTAAAGAGATAGCTGCGAATTTGGGGGTATCAAAACCAAAGCAAAATATGATGAAAGTAAAAATAAAATAGATAAACCCCATAATTTATTATACCATACCTGTTCGTACTGAAACACTTACCACAATATTCTGTGGATCTATATTAAAAAACCTCGTTAAACTTATTCTATGGAGATCAAGCGCAAACGAACACACCATAATTTTATCATACCATATTTCTTCAAACTGAAACATAATTATCAAAGTATACTTACGCAGATATATATGAAAAGTCTTTATTAAAGTTTGTGCCTATTTCCATTCTATGGAGGCCAGGCGCAAATGCAGACCCCACAATTTTATTATTTCATCCCTATTTAAGTTAAAACATACTTATCAAAGTATTCTTATGTACATCTATATCAAAAACACTTGTAAATGTTTTTTTGTTTTTTTTTTAATTCAAAAATTTTTTATTTCCACACTTTGTGGACCAAGCGCGTACGCAGACCCCACAATTTTAATGAATCATCATTATGCCAGATCAAACATACCCATTCCTGTGTCTCGATACATCTTCTATCATTATATGGGATCAGTTTTCTATAATAGTCAACCATATAGGAGCCTATTCGTGACCAGACACACACACAGACGTTCAGCTTTATATTATATATATATATATATATATATATATATATAAGTGACCTTGCCTATGTGTGTGCTAAACGTCTCTACCAAACTCCTCTCTGAATATTTGGTCTATAGATTTGAAACTCAATATATTTGGACATTGGAAACACTTAATTTAGTTTGTAACTAATGGGCCAAAATTGAAAAA
Organism: Euprymna scolopes; assembly: GCF_053919585.1. NCBI lineage: Eukaryota > Metazoa > Mollusca > Cephalopoda > Sepiida > Sepiolidae > Euprymna > Euprymna scolopes. Next base: position 67,042,956 of record NC_136484.1, on the reverse strand, counting down.
AAAAACAAACTTGACCTTGGTAAGATTAAATCAACCAACTTCTGAGCATGCACACATACATTTTTAGCTTGAAGCCATTTAATTTTGAGCTTTTTTTTTTTTTTTTTTTTAAATCAATCTGACAATAGCTCAAATGATAATGACAATGGCTGATGCGCTAAATAATGATGCTGAATGTTTTGGTTTTGATTCCATCTAATGGCACCAGAGTAATTTTTTTTAACTTTTGAAATCATTACTATATATGTTGGATATAATATAATAATAAATATGAAATCTGCATTAACTAAAATATATTTTAGCGTACTTTACAACCGCACAATGCTGGGCAGTCTACTAGTATTTTAATATTTGTTTACAATAAAATACATACCAAATCTCTGTTCAGTTTGTTTAGGTGGGGAATCAGAGTCTGATATTGGGAAAGCCGGAATTGGGATGAAAAAAAAAGTTGGACTTTAAGAGTAGGTTTTTTTTCCAGGTGAAATCTCACCTACCACCATTACGACTAATTTAATTACTGCAATTCTTTCCTATGTTTTTTATGCTATTTACTTCCATCCCTATCTTTTAATCGGGCAATGAGATTTCAAATATAGTATTACATGAACCGTTTCTAAAAATTCCCTTGCTTAATTTGTATTTTTGAAACTGATTAGCAATATACTCAGTGGTCAAAATTGCCAGATTTCTTCCCTTAAAAGAATTGAGGGATCGATTAATACAAAACAAAAATTATTTATATTTATGAAAAAAAAAAAAATTGGACATTGCTTACAAGGATATTGATAGGTAAGTGGAACTTTAATAATTTATTTCTTGACATGGATAATATTGATCAGAGGTAAGGAGTTGAAGTTGCATGACAAACAAAAACTGTCATTTTTGGATTACTCATTTCAGAGGTGAGGAGTCGGATAAGGAAAAATAAATAATAAATCCAATTTCAAATCAAATTTTAAAACACTGATTCCAAGAGTAATTTTAAAATCTGACCACAGAAGCAATTTAAAAAACCCTACTTTCTAACTCTAGAAGCAATAATAAAAACAAAATGACTTTGAACCTTAGAAGCAATTTAAAACATCCACCTTCTGACGCCAAAAATAATTTTAAACACCCACCTTCTGACCTCAGAAGCAATTTAAAAAACCCACCTTCTGATCCAAGAAACAATTAAAAAAAAAAAAAAAAAAAAAAAAAAAAACTTCCAATTCCAGAATCAGTTAAAAAAATAAAACTGACCTTTATTTTTCAAAATTTATCAATTCCCCATATCTGCTTCTCATATCACTTCCTAATGTAAATTTAATGAAATGATTAAAAAAGGCAAAGAATCTGACCTGATATAATCACTTATAGGAGAATTAACTTAATTCATAAACATAATCCATGTAATCTCTATCTCTATTATTATATAAAAGGAACTTTGTGTATATGCGCAAATTCGTTCCTTATGGACACCTAAAAAGTTGCACAGATTTAAAAAAAACAAACAAATTTCACACAAATGTACTTTCTGGCAGTGTTCTTAGATAGGTTTTGTTTCAGAATGTCTTCAATAAGTATCAATAAAAAATATATATATAATCCGATGAAAGAAGGAACAGACGATTTTGACTAACGTTAGCACTTTATAAAGCCTAACATCACAAGTGCATTTGAGAAGTTTTATTACAGCATAAGCAGAACGGCATGATATATGAAATCAACAGCAGGTTCTTTGATATGACAGGGATGTGTTCAAAATGAATGTTCCTGTTTAGAGCACAACTGAACCATGATACTTGACTTTTGCATTTTAAACCCTAATTCAAGCTATTATGCAAAAATCTATATCTATAAAAATGAAAGTGTCTGTCTGTGTACATTTCCCTACACAATAACTGTCAATTTTCAGTCTACAGACTCGAAATTTGATATACAGAGTATGGAGATTTGGGAAAATCTTTGTAATCCATTTTCAGCAAGAAAATTTGCTGTTAAGGGGTCAAAGTTCAACGATTTGATCTTTAAGAACTCTACCAAACTCCTCCGCCAATTTTGGGTCTAAACATTTGAAATTTTAGATGTAGGTTCCTTGGACATGGATCTAACTTAATAACTTGATTTGAGCCCAAAACAATAAATGTTAAGGGGTCATAATAGGGGTCAAAGTTAAAAAAAAAATTGACCTCTGCAGTCCCTACCAAATTACTCAGACAATTTCTGGTCTAAATTTTTGAAGCTCGACCCTTCAGACGACAAAACTGAAAAATTGGCTAAAAACAAATTTCTTCACCCTCAACTGGGCACTTTTCTACAGGGAGGGGTCGTCTTTTTCATCGATATTTTCGAAAGTAATCCCCTCTTTTCGATTGTCTAGCCTTAATTTAAACCTACGTCACTTCCGGTTTGACAGTGGTTGTAACAGCAAAGACGTCACGTTTTTTTCCCCTCCCGTTCTTTTCCTCCTTTCCGGTATGGGTTCGAGCTTGCCTTCTTACTACCACTTTTATTTTTTTATTTTTGCTCAACACACCTCCAAAACCTGGGGGTAACGCTGGGTACTCATGCTAGTATCTATAAAAGTGAAAATGTCTGTCTGTACATTTCTCTACCAAATAACTGTCAATTTTTGGTCTACAGAATCGAAATTTAACATACGGGGTATTGAGATTCGGGAAAATCTTTTTTCGGACAGAAATTTGGCTGTTTAGGGGTCAAAGGTCAATTATTTGACCTTTGAGAACTCTATCAAACTCCTTCGCCAATTTTGGATCTAAACACTTGAAATTTTAGATGTAGGTTACTGGAACATGGATCTAACTTTATAATTTGATTTGAGCCCAAAACAGTCAATGTTAAAGGGGTCAAAGTTAAAAAAAAATTTGATCTCTGCGGTCTTTAACAAGTAACTCAGCCAATTTTTGGTCTAAACATTTGAAATTTTACATAAAAGGTATTCAGACTTTCAGCAAGCTTTTTAATCATTTTTTGAGGCGAAAATTTGGCTGCCAAGAGGTCAAAGTTGAAAGAGTTGACCATTGCAGATTCTATCAAACTCCTCTGCCAGTTTTGGGTCTGAACATTTGAAATTTTAGATTTAGGTTATTTGGATATGGGTCAGACATTTTAATTTGATTTGAGCCCAAAACAAATGTTATGGGGTCAAAATTAGGGTCTAAGTAAAAAAATTTTTACCTTTGTGGTCCTTAGCAACTTTTCTCTATGGTAGCTAAGGAAGCCTATTATATAGAAAGGCATTACCATACATATTCACACTTTTTAATATATACATATAAAGTTATGAATAGTATATAGGGCCCGAGCAAAGCCAGGCTGAACTGCTAGTAATTTTATAAAATCAATAGTAGGTTCTCTACAGTGCAATGTAAACTACAATTCATTGTGGACTAAGTCAACAATATGAAGCTTCCTCCTGATGCAACGCGGTGTGTCTCCAACTAGAACAAGAAAAATGCACAATTTCACTGATTAAGGGAGTGTAAAACATTTGTTGATCCTCATTCAATCCCGGACAACGTCAGGTTTCCCTGTTAGTTATAGTTATACATTTTCTCACACTTACAATTGTTAAATTGATATTTTCTGCTGAATTCAAACTCTCTCTTCCAAATAAACTTCCAAAAAGTTTGTAACTAATTTTAATAGTTAAGTTTTATAGCACAACTTCCTTCACTTAACGAAACAGATTGGCTAATTTAAGCACCCTTTCTCTGGAATAGATCTCGGTCAGATCTAACTAATGGAACTGTTTCGTTTGTAATATTTTAGAATTTTAATTAGATTAGCAAACAATTTTTTTTTTTATTACTTAAATTATATTTTCATACAAAATGTGAATTTAAATTAATCCTCCACTCTATAATAAAGAGTAATGCATATTTAGATGTAAATATATATCTATCCTGTCATACAAGTCTTCTGGATAAATAAGGGAAAGCAGAATGCAAATTTATTTGCTTTTTATAACAATTTGTATGTTTTTGTTTTTTTTAAAGATCTTACCTGTTTAAGATGTTTTTCTTTCTTTCTTCTAGGAGCAAAAATTCCTTTCCATCTCATTTTTAATCACTTCACTTTTAAAATGTTTTTGATATCTAACCCCAATAACCAAAGAAAAATAAAAAAAAATAAAAAATAAGGCAGTTTTTTTTTTCTCTCTGGGTCATCAGAAATAACTAGTGTTCTTTTTTCAACTCAGATGGCTCTTAATTATACTATTGAAATAAAAGTTTTAGAATGGTTCACATTGAAAATCAAATAGAAAGTCCAACAGTCCTTACCACCGGAAATGAATTCAGAATTAAAACCTCTACTCTAAATAAAAAGTTAACGGTAAGCGTTTTTTTTTAAAGGTTATCAGAAATGATAATATATAAAAAATTAATTACTGAATTCTATGATCTTACGAAAGTCAATCCAAAAGTAATGCCTCCTATTTTTTTTTTACTCCAAAAGTTTAACTACAAAAACAAGAATGGTACCATCAAAATGGGCAAACATTTTTCCTCCAGAATTTACTTATTACATAGTCATCTCCATTCTCAATTCATTTTTGCCAGGAATAAAATAACGCATCTTTGATTCTGACGTACTTCAATAACAGAGATTGCTTCCTTAGAGTCTTACACTGTCATTATCCACAAGGGAGCGATGAAATTTTGATGCCATGGATGTATAAGTTCAATCATTATATTACAGTAGGCACCGCCAAAAATGGCAGAAAAATCAAGTTGTTGTTGTTGTTGTTTTTTTAAAACGAAATTACATTTATTAAAATCCATTATTTCTGAGTAACTTTCTTTTTTCCAGAAAGATAAAACCCTGAATTTTATCATATAAAAAACAGAATAATGTAAAACTTTTTCTACTATTTTTAATTAAATTTTAAATGTTAAATTTTCCCAAAAAGTTAACAATTGACATTTTTTGTCTTGCAATTTATTTGTTGTCTAACTAAGATTTAGGATGATTTTCTAAGAGAATATGCAAAAATATTATAATATAAATACCTGGATTTCAAATAATTCCACTTATTCATATAGGCAACCAGTTACTTCGCGTCGATCTAGAGTCTAGATTGACAATGTTTACGTTTGCATTTGATAAAAAGCAAACTATGGAAGACCAAACAGGCCAAAAAAAAAAGCTTATTTTTCAGTGACGAAAATTTCAATGTATTATTAACGCTGAGGCTGGCCAGTACCAGATGGGTGACCATTTGTATGAGTTTGGTTTTTAATGTGTATGTGTGTGGGGGCCAGGCTCCCCAAAATGGGGGGGGGGGGCAATTTAAAGCAGAATAAAAAAAATTTATTTCAGCGCGTTTGGTCCACCGTTGTCGAAAGGCGGCAAACGTTTTCAAACGGGATCGAAAAAAATGATGCTATTTTTAACACAAAGGGCACAATATTTATCAAATTTTTTTTTTTGTATCGATTCTTCAAAGCATGCCCTGTTTAATAATGGTCATGCATTATTCGGCTCGCTAAAAAAAAAAATTGTTAATTTATTTATCAAAGATTTTAAAATGGCTTTTTTCGTATAAATATAAATTTTTTTTTTTTTTTTTTTTGCTTAACTTAAATTAATTATTTTACTTAACATATTCACTGAATTTCACACTTCAAAACTCAAAAGCGGGATAATTAAACACAATCGAAGTTCTGATATTCAGACGTCAAAATAAGGTATGCAAACAATATTTTTTTTTTAATCTATAATTCTGTCCCTTACAACAACACAATATGTTGTGTTCAGTTTCAGATGATTATTTTAAGCATATTTGTACCCCCTCAAAACAATGAGATGTAATCGTCTTTTTAATTCCCTCTTCCCAACTGAAGGTAGCCAACCATGTCTCTCTCTTCCACGTTATAATAGCTTTTAGTTTAATAGGTGAAACAGAAAATAAAAATAATTTAATTAATCTGAATTAACCTTCACAAAATCACTTATAAAAACTGGTTTTAAGCTTTATTGTAGTAAGTTGATGTTTGAAATTTCAGAGAGAAATTAATTTTATTCCAACTTTTTTTTTTTTTTTTTTTTTTTTTTTAATCAAAAAGGTTTACTTGCTAAGAAAATCAAGTAAATTTGTTTATCAATCCAGTTTATGTATATTTAAGAAAAAGAAAAATGATTTTAGATATGGTTTATAAAACATACACTTAATTCTTATTTCCGAGGATATAAGATTGTACATATCACAATAAACAGTTTCTTTAACGTGCTGCATTAAGCCTAACACTAATGGGATCTACAGGCTGGAGTAAAAAAAAAAAACTACTCCACTTCGCAACTTGTGGTAATTGTTTTGATTCTTGTCAATGGCGGACTGGTGGGTCTAATATGCATTAATGAGTTGCAATAAAAACAAAACAGCCGTCTGTGGATGACTACCTCTAATTTATATATACATATATGCTCTTTACTTAGAAATCAAGCACTTTGAGAATAAATGTGCCATTCATGTTATTGCTAATTTATAGGTAAACACAGTTTGCATGAGGCACTGTATTTAAAATACTATTAATAAGACTTGCATGTTGGAGTAGAGGAAAACTGGCTAGACTATGGTGCTCATGGTTTGGATTTTATATGATGGTTTGCTGGGAAGCCTAATCTCGATTGATGAATTGTAATAACAATAAAAAATAGTTATCTGTGAATGACTAACTTTATATTTTAAAAGTTAAAAATGAGTTATCTCGTTGCTGATTTTTATTTTGAGGTCATTATTTTTTAAATATTTCATCTTAACAGTTGTCCAGACCAGACGAACTAGTTTTTTTAATTTTTCTTTTTTTAAATAAATTGTAGCGAAATATGTTATTACATTGCCAATAACATGGTACAACAATAACCAACAACAACCGACTTGTCAAAAACAAAGTTTTATTTATCAGCTCAAATGATATTTGGATCTGACTTCGAAAATCTAACAAGATAACTTTATATGTTATCTATACTAGAAAAAAAATGTGACTCATTAGGTCACCCACTGAGCTTAGGTTAGATTGTTTGAACTAGAAAAAAGTGAGTTTACAAAGCCAGTTAAATTAAAAAGTTTCTTTTCCTTTTCATCTATAAGCTAAATAGCATTACTAATTCTCATGGTAATATTTTCTTTAGTTTATAACAGACCACACCAATCTGAAGTTTTATTGACTGTTAAGGGGAGAGAGGGAGAAGAGGAGTGAGAATAATAGACATTGTATAAGAACGGGCAGTCAACCAAAATACATTGAGAAAATGAAAGGTATAAACAGAAACTCAGCAAAAAATAAATCATTTGGCAAGTTAATTGCAAATTACAGCTAATTAGAACAATAAAAATGGGGAAAAAAATGTTGTAACTCAATCCAAAAATTAAAGAATATTTATGGAGTAAAGATTTAGAAGGCTGTCACAATGCGAGGAATGAAATATAGTCGTTGGTATTCTTTGTAATTAAAATATCCCGGGGGGGGGGAAGCTTTATGGATACAAACATTTATTAACTCAACTATGATAATAGTAAATAAACAATTGCATAATACTACTAATAACAAGCCGCGCATGCGAGATGACGCCACAAAAAATAGCGAAGAAATGATGAATGTGAGAAGTGTGAAGGTTGAGTTAGTCCTATAAACAAATATTACTTCTGTCATAGTTAAAAATTGAGTAATTTGATTTGAACTTATCACATTTTTTTGCTCTTTTTCACCCAACCATGGTGCCTGAGCGTCCTAAGAAATTACGGTACTTTTTAGGTACTCCTCCAACCACTTCTCACGATAGCAATTCAAATCGTTCCAGGCAACACGCTTCCCCCTGTCGGACTCGTCAACATTGGGAACACCTGTTTTTTTTTTTAATTCTGCGATGCAAAACTTTTCTTGTGACCTTTTTTGAGCTCCTGGGAACGCAGAATCCCAGTGAAAATGGACAAACGGTGGAGTTTCACACCTTAAGACATGTATATTTGAATTCAGTATCATCGAAAACCACTATATAAGCATACATATCAAGTTTTTGAGTAATATGAAAAAAGAGTTCCAAAAAACCCTAAAAGTCCCAGAAGGATGCAAACCAGAATTTTGCCAGCGTCACCTATACTGAATTTATATTAAGAACAATGGTCTCCACATTTTGGCCAAGTTTCAGGGAAATATAATGGATGGATCAAACGCTATGGGGCAAAAAGTGTCATTTTTGGCCAGTTTGGGACATTTTTTACCTTTTAAGCCCCTGGGGACACCAAATCCCAGTGTAAATGGATAGCGGTGCAGTTTCAGGCCTTAACACATGTATATTTCAGTTGACCACCATGTAAAACCACTATATAGTCAGACATATCAAGTTTTTGTTGAGAAATATGAAAAAAGAGTCACAAAAAGAGGCGTGTATACAGATCCATACTTATACATGAAAATACTTTCTGAATAAACAATCCCAAGAATATATAGATAAGGAAGACTGTAAACTGATTCAAAAGAGAACTGCTCCACTATGACCAAGAATGAATGATTATGGCTGTCCCAGATGAAAACTTGATCATTGCTTTTAAAAAGGATTAGTAGTCTCACAAACCAACAGTGCAGTTTATGCTACACAGAAGTAGAGAATGTAAATTACTTGATATACATTTGTAAGGTTCTGCTGGGGGGGGGGTAACTATACAATGGACACAATGTATTATATAAATATTTCCAATGGACCATCTGTAAACGATTGAATATCTAGTGTAGTAACAAGTCCTAGGAACATATACAAAGAAGAACTGTTGGAAATAAGTTGTACATCATCCATTATTATTATGCAACCCCCAAAGCTATGTACCTAGAAAACAGAGTTATTAAACCTGATAGTAAGATGAAGAAAGTAGCAACCCTAGTTGAAGCCAGTGTCACTAATGATTCTTGCTTAAACAGAGCTGAGTGGGAGAAGAAAACTAAGTACCAAGTTCTTATGTATGACATGAAAAGAAACTGGAATCTTGGGAAGATCTCCATCATTTCAGTAATCATAAGAACAATCATATAATAATACAACAGTATGCTTATGAAAAGGAGTTTAAAAAAATTACCTAGTAAATATACCTGGTGAACCAAGTGAAAAAGCAATACAAGTAATTGTATTTAAAGGAATGATTAGAATCCTAACATGATCTCTCAGTTGGAATCTTTGAAATAGCGGGCGAATGCTTGGCATCAGTAGAATGCCTACATCTCCAGTAAGAAAATTGGAAAAAAAAAAAAAAAGAAAATATCTGACAGTTTTTTAATCTAAACCACACACAAAATTATACAGAGAATAAGTATACACAATGCCTATGAAATTAGTTGATAAAACTTCTCAATATATAAATAAAACAATATTCTTAAAATATATCTTTTAAAAAGTTTTAAAATTCTCTAAGATTATTTGCACTTAAAAAAAATTTAAAAAATAATTTCTAATGCAAATACTTATATATAATATCTAGAAGATGTGTATTAAAATCAAAATAACTGAAAACTATTATTTCAAGTTTAGCAACATATCGATTTGTAATTATAAGGGGTTTAAATTCACTATCGTTCTTGTACATTCATACAAAGCGTTACCAAAGTGTCCCAAATTAAATTTTAATTATACATAAAAACACATTTATGTGGGCAGATAGATTTTTGTAACCTATAAGCAAAGATACCAATTTTATTTTTGTAGACCAATTAAAATATGACCTTCAAACAAGTAAAAAATTCTTGTAAAGCTTATCTTGTAGTAGAATAAAAATTAGTCATAAGAATTTTAAGTTATTAAAATTTTTTATATATTATCACCCACAGAGAGTACTGTCTTGCTGTTTACAACTCATCAATGCAGCTAGACAAGCAAGTGCTTCAAACAAGTATCAAAACCTGACCATCCAGCTGACAGTTTACAGCTCATCAATGTAGTTAGATAAGCAAGTGCTTCATATATATTACAATAGAAAAATGCGAGCACGAAAAGTAATATGGTTAAGCTTAAACATGAAAAAGTAAAGAGCTAGTTGTTAAAACTGAAAAAGAAAAGGACAAGATATTCTAGTAAAGAATATAAATTTATAATTTAAAATATTGCAGCATTAAGAATTGATTATATAATGTTATAAATTGAATTTAAAAAAAAAATTCTTAATGCTACAATATTTTCAGTTTTAAATTTATTATATTTTTTACTAGAATATCTTATCCTTTTTTACCCACTTTTAACAACTAGTCCTTTACTTTTCCATGTTTAAGCTAAACCATATTACTTTTCATGCTCGCATTTTTCTATTGTAATCCATGATTTTTCCAGGCTTCCAATAAATTCACTTGTTCTTTGTTTAATTTCAGTCTTATTTTTTTGCCCTCATAGACACATGTAATAACAATGTACGGCACTTGTCTGCTTTCAATAAAATCTTCCCAATTATCTCCCTTTCATGCTCTCTGTTTCACTTGTTACTTCTCATTTCGTAGCAGCAACAATAGTCACTGAAGCGACTTGGTTGCTGCGGAAACCAGTCTAAAAAGCGTCACTCACCTCGTTACATATTTTTACGATTTTGAACACCAGAAAATTCATCATAACGTTTGTTTTACTGAACGAAAATTGAAAAAAAAATTTTTTCACAATATAGCTGAAGTGATCTCTAAACTGTATATAATTGTTTGAAATTTAATCGAAAAAAATGAGTGAGCTGTGAAGCTTTAAAGCAGTTCTAAATGGCTAAAACTACCACTACCGTGTTTTAATGATAATCTTTATAAATTTTACAATCAGAATAGAAAAAGTACATTTTATAAACTAATGAAATACTATTTATTTTTTTTTTTTAAAAAGTGGTTTTGTAAAATACTTAAAAGAAACGGTTAGAATTCTATAACAATTTCAGTATATTTAGCAACTTTATTTTTTAAGAATTTTCACAAACTGTAGTTCTAAATTAAAAATATGTAGGATAACTGACGTAGTGTTAAATCTTGTAAGGTCAGATGTAATTTTAAAAATTTAAATTATATAATCATAAACATTTTGTTCAAGAAAATCAACTTTGTATGAGGGTTGTTCCAAAAATACACCCCCCCCTTTTTTAAACTCAAAAAGTTAAAGAGCTACAAAGATGAAAGTAGTACCATTAAAGCAAACAACCATTTGTGCTCCAAAATTTATTTTTTTTTACATAATCACCACTATTCTGCTTCTGACACACATCTATGACAGGAGTTTTTTTTTTCTTAGAGTTTCACATTATCAATATCAGAAACAGAAAGATGAAACTTTCAGGTCATAAATGCATAAGTTATATCATAACAATGCAATGTAATCCCGTCTGATCCATTCGGGTGGAATAATAAATAGGAGACATTACTTTTGGAACGCCGTTAATATCTTATACAAAATTCATAAAATAGCGAAATCATTCTTATTCTCTTTTTTATTCATCACAAAAATTTATACATAAGTGTAAAAATGTTTGTGAATCTTAATATAGAAACCTTTACAGATGGATGCATATAAAACAAATTTAGCATGAATATGCAATGAACCAAGAAGTAAACATCTGAGAAACATTCTTAAAAAAAAAAAAAAAAGATTGAAGAAGGTGTTTTGGCGGCAATTATTATGCAACTATGATGTTAAGTATATATACTTTATGTATGGTTACTTTAATATACATAATACCCTTGATAACCCTGGCGAAGCATCAAATATTCAGCTACCGACAAGATTTGAATTACACTACAAACTCGTGCAGTGAGTTCAATCTTAGCTACCACTGCACTGAATGGATGTAGGTAAAAAAATGAGAATAGCATTGTCTATCACATTTAATAAATCACGTTTTTGCTGAATGTCATTTGTTTTCTCAAACAAATCCAACACAAGATCAGATTTTATATCTATACAAGTGGATAGAGATTTATGTTTAGGCAAACGACAAGCACCTTGGGACTGTACTGATGATACTTCTGTTAGTGAAATGAGTGTGTAGACAGGTTAGTTACAGATGAATAGTAGTTTGGGTTGAATCAGGTTTGTCTGCTTTGCAGCATGTGAAGACTATTTTATTAAAGTTATTTAATGTCCAAACACAATACATGTATATGATTCATTGAACACAAGTTTTTCCTATTTGCCTACTTACGAGTACAGAGTTAGACACAAGGTCAAGTTTTTAATGTGCAAAATCTAATTTCCCAAAAGGGCATCCTGAATTTAGACAAAAATAAAAATTGTCCCAGATTGGAAGTGTAATATCATAACAGATACTACATTTCACTCTTATCCAAAAGCCCAAGGATGAGCACACATTACTTCCTTTTACTTAAGTTGGGTAGAAATTGCAAATTTTCTTAATTATTTGAATTTATCATAATCGATTTCACTTTCTAAATCTAGTATCAATGACATCACCCCCTCTTCCTTCTCATCACAGAGTTTTCAACCTAAACAATATACATTTTATGTATGTGTGGTGGGGAGGGAAGTAATGTTCTGCCTATAAATTTTGCTTCAAGCAATTTTGTTTGTTGAATAAGTCAGACAAGATTTAATCAATACTTGCATAGACATCCAAATTATATAATTAATCAAATTGTTGAGTAGCACTTTGGGACACCATCATAAGGCAATGTTTCTAAAAATAATAAACATTGGATTTTTTCCCCCAATTTTTAATTCGCCCAAAAGAAGAAATAGAAAAATAATGTAATAAATATGCTGAGATAGAAGGAGAAAGAGCATTTAAATGACTGAATTGAAGATTAAAATTATTTCTAACTTGGTAGATTCTAAACTTGTTTGCCTCTACCCCCATTAATTTTATTGTGTTTTATTCTTTTCTAAAAATAAGAGAAATGATGAAAAATACCACCCCCCCTTCCCACTTGTATTGTGGTGACCCCCCCCCCCAAAAAAAAAAACTCATGGAATCAGAAGATATCAATAATATGAAATTTGTTCAATAAAACATTCAAAATAATCAAAAGTGAATCATTTTTATATTCTACTATCAAAGCTACTTGCTGTTGCCTGGCGGAGTAGACAACAAAACTGAAGGTTTAAAGAGTGCATATATTACAGTTTTTTTTTAAAACTCTTTTCTCTCTTCTATCACAAGTACAATTTTACCTCAAAAGTTAGACACGAGGACATTTTTAAATATGGGTTTATATCCAACTTCAAAAAGGAGCATTTCTGGATAGGATAAAAATTACCTCTCTTCCGAGTAAGGACAGAACAAATGCTACACTTTTACCCTAGGTTGAAGACCAGTTTGAGTTTCACACCAAAAAGTCAATAGGAAATTTTTTTTTTTCTAATATATCAGCTTTGTGTATTTTGTGTAGTTTCCGACTTGTGTCTTGACACACAAAATGATATAACAAATTATTTTTTTTTTTATTCATTGGCAAAATGAACAGGAGAAAATCCTTCATATGTAAATTATTATTAAAATATATTTAGGTAGCAAACCTTCTTAGAAATGCTTTGTTGTATACAACCAACAAGAAATTATTCCATTTCTTTTTTTTTTTTTTTTTACATTAGCTTATATTTTCTCATAAGAATTTTTTCTTACTGATTAAATAAAGAAAATTCCGAGTTAATATTTCAATGCTTTAAATTCAAATTATCACGGTTTATTCAGCTATTTAACATGCCATTTTCAAGAAATTATATATTAATAATAATTATTAATATCAGCAATAATTAATATCAATAATCATAAGTCATTGTAATGTTTGATTTTAAAACTAATTCCCAAATACAGCCAACATCATGGCTGCATTTGAATGCTATATTGCATGCGATAACAAGAAATTTTAATTTTATTCAGAGAGCTTCCTAAATCTTTAGCCCTTTTCTGCAATTTATTGTATAATTTTGGTGTTCATAGGAAATTTCTCAATTTTTTTTATTGAAAAATGTGTCGCATTTATGTGTCGTTTATCTTTTAAAATAATCATTTTGCAAAACATTAAGATGAATTATAATCAGATTATTATTGCTCTTATTGATATTAACATAATTCCTGGAAAATGGCTATTGAAATAGAACAAATGAAAATTGAAATTATAATAAAAATTTTCTTTATTTCATCATTAATGAGCACTCATAAATGCCAACAATAAAAGATGAGCACTCATAAACGCTAATGCTTGGGGGTAAAAACTGAGCACTCATAAAAGCTAATGAAAAAATGAGCATGCATAAAAGCTAATCAATGAAATAAAATGCAGCATGCATAAAAGCTAATGAATGAAAAAAAATGAGTATTCATAAAAGCTAATGGGGGGAAATGAATACTCATAAAAGCTAAAGGAGAAATGAGTACCTAAAATGAGTACTAATAAAAGATATGAGTACTCATAAACGTCAATGTTGAAATGAGTACTCAAAAAATCTAAGCAAAAAAAAAAATGAGCACTCACAAAAACTGATGAAAAAAAAATGAGCACGCATAATAACAAAAATGAGCATTTAGAAGATAACCAAAATGAGTAATCATAAAATAATGGGGGGGGGCTGAGTGCTCATAAAAACTGATGAAAAAAAATGAGTATTCAAAAAAATAATGGGGGGTGGTGGAATGAGTACTCATAAAAACTACTGAGGGAAAAAATTGAGCATTCATAAAACCTAATGGGGAAAAAAAGCATGCACAAAAGCTAATGAAAAAAAAAGAGCACTTATAAAAAAATGAGTACTCATAAAAACTAAGGGAGAATGAGTGCCTTAGAAATAATTACTCATAAAAGCTAATAGATGAGTACTTGCAGAAGCTGATAAAAAATCAGTATATATAAAAGCTGATAAAAAAATGAGTACTCACAAAAGCCGATAAACCATGTGTATTCATAAAAGCTAATAAAATGAGTACTTAAGCTAATGACAAATGAGTATTCATAGAAGCTAATGAAAAAACGAACATGCATAAAAAATGAGCAAGCAAAAAAGTGAATGAAAATGAACATTCATAAAAAGCTTATAAAATGACTACTCATAAAAGTTAATGAAAAAAAAAGAGTACCCATAAATAAAGGAATATGTAAATGAAAATGGATTTTGATATATGCAGTCACCTAATTAGAAATTGATGGCAAATAACACTAACGTGAACAACGACCCCCTGCTCTGGGATTCTGGAAGAGTGCACGCTGTAGTGTAGTGCGAAGTGAAATTAAGATATACATTAACGATGTAAAGTCCTCTTTTGTTTGAGTAATCACGTGTTATGAAACCTGCAGAAGAAAAATACTTATTTAAATACTAGATGGATTCACTAGCCGAAGAAACTAAATGTATTGTTTTAGCTTTATGTAATGTGCCAGCTTGACGAATTATAAGCAAATCATGTCAATGAAGATAATGACTGTGACACATGAGATGGCACTCATGGCCATTTAAAAAACATTACAGAATTTTGCATCTGGAAATCCTTTAAGACCAGAACCACATCAGATATCTATTTGTGGACACAACATTGCAAAAATGTTCTATTTAACAACTATTTAAAAAAAGGAACAGTAATTTCAATCAAGCCATATAATACAAAAGCAAATAGAAAAAAAGGATTCTCAAGCATTTAATAAAGAAAAAGAAAAGTCAATATCTTTTATATAATAGACTAGCCTGGGTGTTGGGAGGTGTGTTGAACAAAAAAAAAAAAGTTGTGGCAGGCAGGCTCAAACCCGTACTGTGGAAGAGGAAAACAATGTGAAAAAAAAGAAAAACAAAAAAAAAAGTGACGTTTTTGCTGTTGCATCCATCACCAAAGCGGAAGTGGCAAAGGTTTATATTAAGGCTAGTCAATCGAAACGAGGGGATGACTTTCGAAAATATTGGTGAAAAAAGCGACCCCTCCTGGTATAAAAGTGCTCAGTTGAGAGTGAAGGAATTAATGCTTTTAGCCAATTTTTTTATATTTGTTGTCCAAAGGGTTGAGCTTCAAAACGATACCGATTCTGTGAGGATCTGTTGTTGCTGTCAAAAGTTTTTGCGAGATATACAAACATATATACATACATTTAAACATACAGGTGAGATTTATATTATAGATTATCAAGCAATATCCAGATTAAATGAAATCTATATAATGTATTTGCAATTTAATGGACATATATCACAAGAGCCAGGACTGTTGTTTACAGCTATAGAATAATTTTGTATGTATTTAAAAAAAAAAATTGTAGGTTTAATAATTTAATCTTTTATATTGTACTAGCATAATTATCCAGCATTGACCATGAGTATGGACAACAAACTAGAAGAGTTAAATAGAGTGTAATGGCTTTATTTTAAAACCCCTTTCTTTCTTTACCCTTCTCTCTTTCTCTAATTCCTTCCTATTTTCCTCAATCAAGAATAATTTCCCCTTCCCTAACCAAGGACAGAACAAATACCATACTTTCACCCTAGCCTAAAGACCAAAAAATTGTATTTTAGTTAATTTCACACTAAAAGTTGATGAAAGAAAAAAAAATCAAATTGCTTTAAATATTGATGACCTAATTAATTTTGTTTTTGATAATCTCCAACAGAATGTATAATACAAAAAAGAATGTGTCCATATTGTGTGTCAAGGTAATGCTGAAAAGAACATACTAGTTTTATGAATGTGTCATGTGAAGTTTTTGACTTTGAATTGGATACAGAAACAGACAACTATCCTTTTGACATTTTTTTTATTATCAAAAAAAACAAAAAACTCCAAGATTATATTCAAATTTTAAAAAACATTAGCATCAACAGAATATCCCACCCACATTTTTTGTCTTTGAAATCAACAGTCTGACGTATTTTACCCTCTCACCTAATGGATTTTTCAACCAAGCGTATAATAATTTTATATTCCCATGACTTTATCTTGTGCAAAACCCCCCCAAAAAAACATGAAATGTGCTAAGAGTATTTACAATCTGACAGCAAATAGAAAAAGGCTGAGAAAGACAGTTTTGAAAGAACTGGAACTTTGAAGGTACAATATCTACAGAACTTATCTCGATGGAATATTATGCTCTTTCTCTTTTAATCAATTGCACATGCTTTTTATAGACTGCAGATTTCCAAATGGTCTAACAGCATTCGGTTAAATAAGTTTATTTGCTTCTTTAGAAAGAGCTCATTAATAATAAGAGACTTTTTTTCTAATTAAACTTTATATACACAGCATCATCTTTAAATTCTAAATGGTTGCTGAGATTTTTAAGTAGGGAAGTCTATTGAACAAACATGGTATTGTGGCAGCTGCAAGTATGAATGCAAAGGATAATTGTATATGTTGGATGATACTGTCAATATGTATGGGTCAAAATGCATCGAGTTAAGAATAGAATAGTCAGTGAAAAATTTCCTTTCCCAATTTAATGATCTTGTGCCTAATCATATATATTTAAAATCATTTATATTCAAGGTTCTATGGACAAATTGACTTTTGATAACTAAATATGTTTGTTTACTAGCCAAATAAAAGTTACTAGCAAAATCCACATGATTTTTAGATAATGACATCTTCGTTCGGTGACAAGTACATACATCATAAAGATTTTTCTGTATTCTTTGTTTTTTTATTAAGTGCAATTGTAAATATGCACCGAATTTTATGTTGAGAACTGAAGGTAATAGCATTCGAATTTCTTCAGATGTTTTTAAACAGCCTTCATTAAAAAAAAAGTATAGTGTTCTATTAAACCTTTTATTGTGTAAATAATTTGACTTTGCTTGTGAGCTTTGGCAGATTGTCGGTAAAAAAATACAATCACCAAAAGATGAGCGTTTTATTATTTCTAATTGTCACTTGGGGGAAAAAAAAATTACTTGCAATGTAAAGCCCTATATATATATATATATATATATATTTAAGATTCATTAAATTTATTTAAAAAAATGGAAAGTATTTTAAACAATAATCTCTTAATTTGATCAGATGAAATCTATAATATAAATCTCACCTGTCTGTTTAAATGTATGTATGTATGTACGTACGTACGTAGGTCTCAAAAACTTTTGACAGAGGCAATGGATTTTCACAAGATCAGTATCATTTTGAAGCTCGACCCTTTGGACAACAAATATCGAAAAATTGGCTAAAAACTAGTGTTGGGACAATTAATCAGAATCGGAAAAAAAGCGGAACTTCTTGGAATATCAGAATCGGAAAAATGTGTGCCTATTTTCTGATGCCAAAAACAATTCTTCAAATTGGATTTTTTATTTGATTTCCTGTAAAGAAAATTCTTTCTACTGCTGATATTAATACTAAAATAATGAATATCTATTGATTTTAAACTATTAGTAAAGCTAAAATCGATAAATCATCCCTCACATGAGAAAACATCTGCACATTTTACATGTGTTCTTTTTTTTATGGTAATGGTGAAAAATAACTTTAGTTAAATATTTAGATATTTATAAAGAATCAGGAATTTAATACGGAACCGGTAATTGTATCGGAATCGGAAAAAATATTGGAATTGTCCCATCCCTACTAAAAACATTAATTCCTTCACTGGGCATTTTTCTACAGGGAGGGGCAGCAAAAAATCGTTCCTTCATGACAATTTAGCCATACACAATACACAACTGTGCAAAAAACGTTCTTTCTTGAATTAGTTTAAATATTTAAAAACAAAAAAAAAACTATTTTGCTCATGCAATCGGTATAGTAGCAGCGTCATTATCTTAAGATTTCACGTTTGAGCCGAGATGTCAGATATATTTTTTCTTGGATTTTTTTAAAGTTTTAATATTGAAACAGAGTTATTTATGACATTTTTTGTTCGTTTATTTTTTTTTCATCAGGTTTGCTGTTTTTTTTTTTGTTTTTCCGATTTTTTAAAGAAGTTTTAACATCACTCATTCTTTATTTTGCATCAATTTTTTTTTTTTTTTGTTATAACATTTAAACAGGGTTATTACATTCGCTTATTCTTTATTTTCCATTTTGTTTAGATTCACCCCCCCCCCCACACATCTTCCCACACCCAGGCAACGCAAAGTACCCCTGCTAGTTAAAGTAGCAATACACATGGTCGTTAAAACGCTTTGGATAATCACAGATTTCAAGGGGTTTCTGCTAAAATAGTCATATTTTAAAAACCAAAGCACTTTAAGTCTTCAAAATACCACCGTTTTGTTCAGAAATGAATATACTTTCAAATGAATTAGTAAATAATAACATACATTATATATTTTTAGAGTTTTAAGCAAATAAAGTGATAAAAATGTGAACATCATAAAACGGCATTTTTGGTAAGTTTTGTAACGACCCCCCCCCCCCCCGATTTCTAAACATTCGTACTGTGTTTCTGTGAAGAATTTTTTAATGAAATTTAGAAATTTTTAATAATTTTGAGTGTCCGAAATTCATTTGACGACTCGTTTTTTTGTTGTGTTAAAAAAAAGAAGATTTCAAAATGATGAGTATTGAAAATTTTGAAAAAATATTTCTTCGGACACTCACTATTAAATAAAACAATCTTTTTACTATGTTTATTCGTTAAAAAGATGATTGGATAGTGTTTTCTCTAGTGGTACGTAGCAATTTAAAAACATAATATCCGAAAAAATCGTTATGAATTTGAATCAAGACTTCTGTAGTATATAGTAGCAGCAGCGATAACATGGCGTAAACAGACGTTTTGTTTTTGTTGTTTATTCTAATCTTAAATTGATTTTTTTTTATTGAAAATCTGGTTATAAATAAAAGTTCTTACATGTTTAGTTAGTGCTATTTTGTTATCAACCATACAAATATTTTTAAAAATTGGGTAGTAGTAAATTTTAATGTGAACTATCATTGCCTTGGTTCACGTGTACGAACGGTACACACACTTCTAATTTTCGTCCCTTAAAAAATGTTTTCAGTGAAATATTATCGAATGGAAACTAATCTACCCGATTATTGAAAAAAAAAAATAAATAAAAATAATCAATATTTAAATATTTGTAGGAGGTGCTCAGTTAAAAAATAAAAACGGTAGGAAAAGACATGAAATATAATTAAAAATCAAAATAACATTAATTCAAAATTTTTAACAATTTGTCAGCTTTAGCAAAAATTGTTTCTTTTTTTATATTTAAATAGAATTTAAATACTTGATATTTTTCCAAGCATCATGTTTTCTGTTAGAGGGACGTCACTTTTTTAAATAACATTTATTTTTGTCTGTTTGTCATAATTCTTGTAAAGTTTCACAATGGGTATCAAACACCCTCTTAAAAAAAAACAACAAAAAAAAAACTCGCTTAATTCTATGTCTAATCCTAGGTATGAGTGGCAAGCCTCCTCCTAAAACCTTTAGCCTTAACAATAACGTTAAGTACAAGTGGCAGAGCTCCCCACTAAACAAACTTCCTCTGTGAGCTCATATAAGCGTAAAAAAAAAAAAAAAAAAGCATAAAGAACATTTAAAGAAAGTGCACATGATTAATCTCCCATTAAAATTAATTGGTCAACTGTCCTAAAATGGGGAATTATTTTACATTTATGTGAAACCAACCCCCACTCTAAATTCTAAAATTGTTTTTGTTTTGTTTCTATCAAGTCTTCAGGATGTTCACACATAATTTTCCTTAGCCCTATCATTAACCCAAAGTCAGAGTGGCAACCTCCCCACCTTCTCATAATTGCACAAAAACCCTCTTAAAACCATGCATAATCGCCTTTTAGAAAACAAAAAAAAAAAAAAACAAAAAAAAAAAACACCCAGGATTTATCTATCATAGGAAAAAAAAAGGGGGGGGGTGTAGCTGCCCTAAAACGCTCGGATGATTCAAAATGGGAAATCATTTTACATTAAATTCTAAAATAATTTTTGTTTATCTTTTAAAGTTTTTCAAGTTGTTCACATGCAATTGTCTATAAAGGTAGAATCACATGTTTTGGAGAGGTGGTCAGATGGGGAGGGGTAGCAGAAGGTATCTCTAACTTCTTTTCTTTTAATGAATACTTGGCATTTTTAAGCAATCACGAGGTTGTCTCCTCAGCAACCGACAAGGCTAACATGCTTGCCAGTCGGTTTGCCTCAAACTCCACACTGGACCCTTCCAACCACCCCCTACCTGACTTTCCTATGCGGACAGACGCCACACTAGACGATCTGAAAACCACCCCTGCTCAGGTGCATGCTATCATAAAAAACCTTGACACCTCAAAAGCATGTGGACCCGATCTTATCCCAGCTGTGCTATTAAAAAAGTGCTCAGCCGAAGTAGCTCCAGTTCTCTCCAAACTCTACAACAAATGTCTTAATGAAGCTTGCTTTCCGGGCTGTTGGAAAACTGCTTCTGTTGTACCAGTATTCAAGAATTCTGGCGAAAGGACAGACCCATCAAATTATCGCCCCATTAGCCTCCTCCCACTTTTTGCCAAAATATTTGAGACCATAATTAACCATGCTCTAGTCCATCATCTTACAGATGCTAAACTACTGACTGACAAACAATATGGATTTAGACAAGCCCGTTCCACAGCAGACATCCTCACCGTGATCTCTGAACGTATATACCAATCACTGGACAAAGCGGGGGAAGGCAGAGCGGTAGCTCTAGATATATCTAAGGCTTTTGACAGGGTATGGCATGAGGGTCTCCTCAGTAAAATCAGATCATACGGTATCACTGGTAGAATACTTAACATAATTAAATCCTTCTTAGATAAGAGAAAAATCCAGGTAGTCCTCGACGGTCGCACATCTAAACAATATGATATAAATGCGGGAGTGCCCCAGGGTTCTATCCTTGGACCTCTATTGTTCCTGATATTCATAAATGACCTCCCCGACAACATTGCCTCTGAGATGGGTATATATGCTGATGACACTACACTCTATGGCAGACACGACAGGAAGACGAATGAACACATTTCTAAAGAAATGGCAGAAACACTAGAGGAAGACCTCCAATCTGTAGTGGAATGGGGACAAAAGTGGTTGGTCGCGTTCAATGCTGCCAAGACTAAACTAGTTTCATTCAATAATTACAAGAAACCCTCTCTACCACCAATAGCAATGGCCAACAGCTCTTTATCTGAGAGTCCATCTTTCAAACTCCTTGGCCTAACGTTCACAGGAAACATGAGTTGGAACAATTACATTGAAGGCATTGCCAGGGCCGCTGCAAGAAAGGTAGGCTCTCTCTACCGTGCTAGAAAACTACTAACACCCGAAAGTATCCTGTACCTCTATAAGGCCACCATTCGCCCATGTATGGAGTATTGCTGCCACATCTGGGCTGGTGCATCTGCTACTAGTCTCTCGCTCCTTGACAAGGTTCAAAAGAGAGTCGCACATCTGATAGGCCCTGAACTGGCATCTAAGCTTCAGCCTCTGTCCCATCGACGAAATGTTGCATCCCTCTGCCTGTTCTACAAGTATTTTAGTGGTGAATGCTCTGATGAACTGCAATCACTTGTGCCCCCACGACGCGAGCACCCTCGACAAACCCGACAGGCTACTAGATCCCACCCCCACACTGTAGAGGTCCCTAGATGTAAAAGATCTTTTTACTCCAATAGTTTCTTCCCCAGAACCGCAAGACTCTGGAATTCCATTCCAGGTCCCTGCTTCCCCAACAGTACTGACGTGCAGAAGTTCAAGTGTAACGTGAACCGACACCTTGCTGCCCAAATCCCTACATAGTACCCCAGTAGTTGTTGCCCCTGATAGTAGCCCCCTACACCAAAGTGACAATTTGCCTTGTTTGGGGTGAAAATGTAATAAAAAAAAAAAAAAAAAAAAAAAAAAAAAATCGCAGCATATTTATGTGTATTTACTGCAGATTATTTGGAAACCATTAATTTCTGGAGATTTTCAGTAGCATATTCAGATTGCACAAAAATACACTTATATGGCAAATTTCATTGCTTAGTCTTGTGTTTTAACAAAGATATAGCAATTTTACTGAAAAAGTAGTGCAAAAAATGTGACAAAACGCATATGGTCTTAAAGAAGGGAAAAATATCCAAACACGCAGGGTATAAAAATAGTCATAACTTCCTTGATTTTAATTGGATTTTAAAAATTTAAAAAGATTCTTTCTTAGCTTATCAAGCTCTTTATATATATATATATATATATATATATATATATATATATATATATATATATCAATATTGAAATATTTTAAGCCATTTAAATTTTTTCATGTGTATTGCTAATTAAAGATAAAAGAAATTAGTTGCAGAAATATATTTTGATGATACAAATTACTGAGCCAACCAAAGAAAATACATTGTGTGTAAAAGAAAAATAAACTTTCAGCCATGAAAAAAAGGATAACACTAGATCTCATAAATACTATGATTGTCCAACAAAATTACTGTTTTATTTATTTATTTTTTTTAAATCGCTAGACAAATTTAGGTGTTTGGTGTCGTCCAGCCTGAAAATGTCAAAATAGAGTCTACAATTACTGAATATGTAATTATTCAGATATTTTACTTCATTTATGCTAATATTATATCTTATGTCTGATACCTTCACAAAATGATTTCATACCAGAGATTTTCTTATACTTCTTACAGGTATTTTGTTATTATGATCAACTTAACTGAATAAAATAGGTTTATATATATATATATATATATATATATATATATATATATATATATATAAAGTAGTAGTAGTGTTTGTGTGTGTGTCACTGTGTGTACAACTCTCCTACAGCCCAAACCACTGGACTGATCATGACCAAACCTGGTATGATGATGGTCTCTCACCTAGGGGTGGTGGGCACCATTTTTCAAGGTTAAGGTCAAATATTAAGGTTGGGACTTTGCTGTACCCTTGGGTACCCATTTTGCAGGTACTGAAACATACAGCAAAGTCTTGCACAAAGCGTGGATATGCTAGTTTTTCATAATTCATTTTCTCAAAATTCAAATCATCAGTAAATATTTCCTTTCAATATTCATAATTACATTACAGAAAACAGTTTTTATCATCATTATTTACAAAAATCAAAATCTACTTTTCAAACATTTACTTTATTTTTTTTCTTGTAGTAAGGCATCACTTTTATAGATACGCTTCAAATAAAAAAATTTACTTAGGCATACTTAGATATTTCATAATTTTGTGCATTCATTTTTCTTGCAGACTTTTATCCTCATCTTCATAGTTGTTTCACCATGTTTTGGCCAACTCATCTTCTGGCCTTCTTGACTGTAACTACAACAGCTATGAAGATGAGGATAACAGTCCACAAAAAGAATGAATGCACAAATTATGAAGCCTCATCTCCAAGGATTCCAAAAATAAAAACAAAAAATAACATTTCATAAACACTTGCAGTTTTTAATTAATCATTTCACATTCCATGTCTTTTAGATATCTCTTTAGAAAAAAGAAAAGTGAAACGTGGACTGAAAGTCTACCCAGTGAATTAAATAAAAAGAGTTCAGCTTCCTGAATGTTACTAAATACTAATTATTCTAAAAGACATCCAAAGAAGGCCAAAATGTACAATGGCTGAAACATTATTAGTATCACAGTTGCTGAGTTGGAAAGTAACTGTCTCCTAAAATTCTAAAATATCCGACTCCTTATTTTTAAATCCTCCAATATTCAGAGTGTTGATTCATCGGACATGAAGAAATAAACCTTCAACTTCTCGCATTCTTACAAGTCTGACTAGTTCCAAAACACCCGACTCCATAATCCTGGCTACCATGACAATAAACAAAAATATGTAAATAATATCATATCGCACAAGGACCATCAGATACGCATAATTCACTTCCAGACTTTGAATAAGCTGTTTGAAGTTGAAAAAGTTATTGTCTGCAATATGTTAGAAAACATTACCATATAGTCATATATATATAACACACTTTTTTATCTATTGACCTATTAATTAAAATATGTGGCAGTAAGCATCTACACTTAGAATAGACATTAATACAATCTCTATTTTTGTGGTCGTCTGTCATCAGCATATGCCATTACCCATCAACAATGAGGAAAAAAAAAAAAAAAAAAAAAAAAAAAAAAAATGCATACAATTCATGGAGGATGGTCGGGTATCGATTTAAATATTTGATTTATTTTACATTTATTAAAAAGAAAAAATCTTTGGCACCTAAATTAGCTATATAAATGTTTTCTAATATATATATATATATATATATATATATATATATATATTTACTATATTCGAGGGGCGTGCAATAAGTAATGCCCCTGACCCACTTCCAGTTGGCTGATCTAGCTGACATTTTGCATGTGCAATGATTTATATCTCTATGGGTTATGTGGCAAATTACAGCTCTGAACTAATTGTGGTTTTTGTTTTACAGGTGTTTGAACTGAGTCAGATGTGAAATGGAGCATGTTGAATGTCGAGCAGTGATCCAGTTTTTGCATTTGAAAGGATGAAACTTATGGTGATAATGCACCATCATATGACCTTGTAAAATGCTGGCATCGTGAATTCAAACATGGCCGGAAGTCTGTGGAAACAGCTCCCAGACCTGGTTGCCCCCCTTCTGCCATTGATGAGGCATCTGTCCATCAAGTTGAGGCTGCCATTTTGGAAGATCGGCGCATTACTATTCGCCAAATAGCCCAAGATGTCAAGATTAGTACAGGGTCTGTGGAAACTATCATTCATGACCATTTGCATATGCATAAGGTGTCTGCAAGATAGATTCCCAGGTTGCTCACACCATTCCAGAAGTGAGAACGCGTCGAGTGCTCGAGGATGAATTTGGAGATGTGCCAAGAAGATGAGTCAAAGTTTTTAAAAAACTGATTACACAAGATGAAACCTGGGTCTATCACTATGATCCAGAAATCAAAGCCCAGTCAATGCAGTGGAAGCACTTGGACTCACCACCTCCAAAGAAGGCAAGGGTGCAGCCCTCCGCTGGCAAGGTCATGCTCACAGTCTTCTGGGACCAGGACGGAGTAGTGATGAGATTTCCCGGCAAAGGGTACCACAATTACAGGAGCCTATTATGCTTCACTTTTGAGGAAATTAAGGGAAGCTATCAAAATCGAGAGGCGGGGCAAGATCAGCAAAAGTACCCTCCTCCTGCAGGACAACGCTCCGGTCCACAACTCACATGTCGCCAGATCAGAAGCACAGGCATGTGGTTATGAAATCCTCCCTCATCCTCTCTACTCTCCTGACCTTGCACCCTCTGACTTTCACCTCTTCCCAGCCATGAAGTTGTTTTTGAAAGGAAAGCGTTTCCCAGATGATGCAGTCTTGATTTCTGAAGTCACGTCATGGTTGGAGGACCAACCTGGGGTGTTCTACAAAAACGGTCTCCAGAGCTCCATCAAACGATGGGAGAAATGCATAACTCTGGGTGGTTCCTATGTAGAGAAAGACTAATAACTGTGCCAAGTTTCGTTGCTCTACTGCTATGGGAAGTGGGTCAGGGGCATTACTTATTGCACGCCCCTCGTGTGTGTGTATATTTAATGAAAAGATTAAAAGATTACATTAAAAAGATGTTAGATAAAATGGAAATTAAATGAAAATGACTTATAAACATTGCCATTGTTGACAAATAGATGGAATTAGGACATTTTAATTAAAGAACGCTAATCACTCAGCAGAAGAATGGCAACTATGTAGACTAAACAAGCTGAAGTCCATTCAATCAACATCCCTTAAGGGAGAAAAAAAAATGCAACTCTTTTTCAATAAATGACCAGGGATTAAATTAGAGCCAATGAATTTATTTGAACAATGAGTGAAGCAAAACTGAAAATTCCAATCATTTCTTCCATCTATTCTGATTAAAGAATGAAAGTAACTATTTATGCAAATTCACTTACAAGGCAAATTGGAATGAATATTTCAGAACATAAAAAGCTATAGTCTTTCTATCTGTGTCTCCATATTTATATATAATTTATATACATAAAAGGCTGTGTCATCATATTTTCAAACTAACTCTTCCGAAGGTAAAAGTCGCAAAACGTCGATAGGGGCCTCAAATGATTGGATTTTTTTATAGACCATTCTTTTATGGGTCTTTAGCTGGTTAAATTAGTTTTTGAGACGTCAAAAATTGGTCAAAATTGAAAAAAATCGTTACAGATTTTGTACATCTGATGGCACTCAAATATTTTTTTTTTTTACTTTTGAAATCACAACTATAATAACATATACAAAATCTGGACAAATTAAAATATCATATTTAAGCATATTTTATGATCGGGCACCACACACCACACACTAGTGCTTTATATATATAAAACATCTCCTGCAATATATATATATATATATATATATATATATATATATATATATATATAAGTGAAAATGTCTGTGTGTATGTGTACATTTCCCTACCAAATAACTGTCAATTTTCAGTCTACAGACTCGAGATTTGACATAAGGGATTGAGATTTGGAAAAATCTTTTTAATCAGTTTTCGGCCAGAAATTTGGCTGTCAAGGGTTCAAAGTTCAACGATTTGACGTTGGAAAACTACCAAACTCCTCCGCCAATTTTCGGTCTAAACACTTGAAATTTTAAATGTAGGTTACTTCGACAGGGATCAAACTTTTAATTCGATTTGAGCCCCAAAAATAAATGTCAAGGAGTCAAAATTGGGGTCAAAGTTTTAAAAAATTTGACCTCTCAGTCATTGGTCAAAACATTTGAAATTTTACATAAAGTGAAAATCAGACATAGAATAAGCTTTTGAATCTTTTTTGCTGAAAATTTGACTGCCAAGGATTCAAGGTTCAAAAGATTTGACCTTTGTGGTCTCTAGCAAACTATTCAGCTAATTTTGAGTCGGAACATTTGAAATTTTACATAAAGGGTATTTAGACATGCAGCAAGGTTTTTAATCAGTTTTTGGGAGAAATTTTGGCTGCCAAGAGGTCAAAGTTGAAAAAGTTGACCTTTGCAGATGATCAAACTCCTCCACACCAATTTGGGGTCTAAACACTTGAAAATATAGGTTACCTGGACATGAGTCAAACTTTAATATATATAATATATATATATATATATATATATATATATATATATATATATATATGCATGCATATGCACATAAAGTTATGAACAGTACATAGGGCCCGAGCAAAGCCTGGCTGAACTGCTAGTATATATATATAAAAAAAAATGCTGCAAAACTTTTCACTGAGCAAGTAATAATTAATAAGCTTGAATTGAGAAATTTGACACCTGGTTCTCTTTAATAACCATAAAACTATTAAGATAAATTCTCTTTTGAGTAGACTCACGTGATTTGTAACTAGGATTAGTTTGATTAAAGGCTGGTTAAAAAAATCAAGCAGTGATGAGACCATCTATGTAATACGTTAAGACAATTTCATGTTTGTCTGCATATTATCATACTTCATCACTTTTTTAAAAGATGGGATAGTCTGATCACTAAAGATGCAATGCAAAACAATTTTTAGAAATTTCATTTGTTGGTATTGTGTCAAACATGGAACTCAAAATAAAATCCACTTTCTTGGCTTTCGAGCTAGGATCAAAGTGTGATATCTATTCTGTTTAAAGATGATATCATAACATTGACATCCATAGAAAAATATGTTGCAGACTTCTACAAGATAGATTCCCATAACCAGAAATCTTCTGAAACTACATTAATCAGAGTACTTACATGATTATGTTTCAGTTTGGAAAATGCCAGATGCTTATAAATGAAAATATTTTTAAGCATAGCACTATTAATCAACAGATAAAAGGATACACCTGTAAAAATTTCATGGGTCTCACTAATTTTATATAAAAATTTTCATGGGTCTCACTAATTTCATATAAAAATTAGATCAGAAACCAAACTCTCTTGCTAAATACTGAATAAGTTATTTCCATCAATTTTTTTTTTTTGTAATCTCAACATTTGGTTTTCACTTGATAATAATCCAAGCCCCCCCCCTCCCTTAACCACCCTCTCAAATTTTCTTTGTTTCAATCAAAATCAATCAGTAAAATTCTATGTCCAAACTTGTAAATTTTAAAAAAATATTAATTTTAAGACCTTTTTCTAATTTTTTGACTAGAATGTCAAAAAAACTTGAAAATTTCTTAAATAAGAATTAAATATAAATTAAAAAAAAATTAGTTAAAAACATTCAATAAAAAATATTACAAGTGTTTTAATTTAATAAACAATCAACATCTTTTTTTCTAAAGTTTCAATCATATGATTGAGCTGCTATTTTTTTCTTCCAGATAATTTATTGGTTATATCCATGATATATTATACACAGAAAAACATCATACAAATTTAAAATATATTATTATTATCAGCTTTCTATTGTTAATAAAAAAAATCAGTAAAAAGTTAATCATATAGATTAAAAATTTGGTTATACAAAACCTTAATATTTAAATATTATTTAAATTTTTGTTCAAGCTTATACAGATATAGTACTAGATATCCCTACCCAGAGTTGCCCAAGAGTCCTTTTTTTTCCATTTTTATTTCTTTTACCATTTTTTAATAGGATTTTTATAGTTAAATTTACTTCTCGTTTAAATTATTAATTGAATCAAATTATTACTAAACTACTACAAGTAAATTTGTTAAGGTGATGTTTTAATCTCTATTTCTTAAATTATTGGATATAAATAGCTTTCAAAATGTTCAATCTTTTAATACATCAGAATTTGCTAAATATTTTAAAGCCAGAACCAAATTTTTATTCAGCATTCCTTTTAAATTTTGAAGATACATCAATTATTTTACTTATTCAATTAATAGAAAAGTAAAAAGTGCAAATCACAAATGAGATTAAAATGGCTCTCTGGATTTATATAAAAATTGCCAGAATCTAAAGGGTTTCTCTTGACTAAGAACAGAACAGATGTTACACTTTCACTGTAGCTTGAGAGTCAAATATCTTGAGTTAATAGTAACTTTAGATAATTCTAAAATATGCCACTGTACACCTAATTTATTTTTGTGTGTAAACCAACTTACTTATGTCCCCACTATGACAATTTTTTAAAATTTACATGGATACACACACAACAAACTAAAAGAATTCTAAGTTAAATTTATAAACCTAAAATTAATCAAATCAAAATTGTAATGAATTATGCCAAACTAAAAACTTACTGATTTGTTGAAATAAACAGTCATTTTAAAAAAGTACAAATTTGGTCATTTGTTTTCTTTTTACAATACACGATAAAAATATTAACCAATGATAACACTTAAAGTATGATTTATTTCCGATGAATCCCTAAATGTCTAATCAAATTTATTTCCAATTGTCAAGAGTGTCAGAAAGAGGACTTTGCTTACAGTAGGGTTAGCATATCTCCCTTCCTTTATTTATGACTAACTAGCAAGGATACCTAGCGTTGCCTGGACCATATTAAAAAATAAAATGAAGTTGTGTTTAACTAGACTCATTAAATGATTTTTGTTTCAATTTAATTATTTTTACTGTGCAATAATTTATATGAGTTAAAAAAAAAAAAAAAATCCACTGATGATTCACAGGCATATAAGCAAGAAAAGAAAAGTATTAATCAATTACGGTTTAAAAAAATATATTTGTGATTTACATGTTTAATAGTAATCTTATCATTAAATCAACACTCAGCTAAATAAACTGGCAATAAAAAAAAATTTGAAATTAGAAAAATTATCGTTTTAAGTTAATTAACCGCTGATAAAAAAAAAAGTCAAGTAAATAACACAAAGTACAAAACAAAAAATATATCAAAAAAATCTTTTAATCCTGCTTAAATGCAAAAGCTTACCAAAATAAACGTCTTCAAAAAAAAAAAAAATGTTAAAAATTTTAAAAAACGTCCGCCATAAGGTGGGCACAAACACAAAAACTAATAGCTATGAGACACCGCTCCAACCCATTTGGCTACAGTGAGGGTTATAACATGATGTTTCAAATTTATGTACTTAACATATCTGAGAGGTGAACGGTTCACGCATGCGTAGATGTTGAAATCATTTAGAAAGAGATGATTTTATGTGACCTCTCATCAGATTCTGCCATCATTAAGGTAGAAAAAAATAAATATTTTGTTTTAAACTACACATATTATGTATCAGAGTCACTGTCCTTTAAAACAGTACTGTAATCAGTTTTATTCGAATTGGATTTAGAAAGGTTTAGTGAGATGTACAAACAAACACACATACGTACAGACGTTTGCCCTTCATATCATTACTAATAAAAAAAAAAAAAAAATGAACAGGATTAAATATTCAAATTTCAAGATTTCTAAGAACACAGATTGATATTTGCCCTGACTGCCAAAGAAACAACAGATTGGCCTTACTTTATACATAAGAAAACTAATAACTATTTTATAAACAAATCTCGAACATTTTTTTCTAGCAACACCTGTGAATTTTGAAAATTATTAAGCACATCCATCACCAAATTTGTTTTAATAAAAAAGTAGCAATACTTTTGAAAAATTCATTGATGTTGATATGATTAATACAAAATCCTCTTGGCAACCTTATAACAATGGTTCTTAACATTTTGGAGATCAAGCAAGAGAGCTCGTTAAAAGTACATAAGAATCAAAAATCTTATTACTCTAATGGAATATTATTTTTAAAGAAGCATGGTATTAAATAACATGGGTGGTTATACTCATTTACTAGTACAGTAAACTATAATGATCAATGTTATTTAATAGCATGTTCCTTTTCAAATAATATTCAGTTTTGATTACAAACATGCAGACATGGAATTTCCAGTAAAATAAGCATTATCTCACTGAATTCAAATTACACAGAAACCAAATGTTAATAGATATAAAATGATATCAGCAGTTATTGAAAAAAAAAAATAAATTGAAACGAGAAATCAGTTTTAAAATAATGAAGAGACAAAAACAGCAATGTGAAAATGATTTTTATAAGATCAAAGTAATAATAATAATAATATATATATATATATATATATATATATATTGGACAATGTTTAAACATTGTAATTTCACATACCCATCTCTGCAGCAGCCAAACAACGTAACGGTGAGAAGCACTGACCGTTTCCTAGATGGCTGCGTTTTAATCCTGGCTTGTGGTAGTTACTGATCTAGCTGCACTGAAGAGCTGTGATACAGTAAAACAATACTATATGTGGATGACATATACACATATATATATCCTGACAAATCCTTATAGGGATGTAATGCAGAAAATTTTGTCTAGTTTAATTGCCATAAATATATTTCCATAACTTACATATATAAAATGAATAAAAAAATATTTATAAACTTTTATACTTTTCATATTTATTTTTTATGCATTGTCATATATCTTAAAATTGGAACCTATCAAGTTTATTACACTAGATAAGGCAAATAAAAAAATAGGAAAAATCAATGATGAAAAATATTGAATAAATTACAATATTTATTGATTCATCAAGAATTCAAACAAGTTGAATTATAATAATGAAAAATTCTTAACCCATGAACTTTTCATCAGAATTTTTAATATTGTAATTTTCAACACCTCTATGTTAGCAGCTAAAAGGAACAATTTTAACACAGCACTGTATCTGATGTCATCCAAATCATAAAGAAAACAAGATAAGTCAACTGAAGCCTAAGATTCTAGGAAGATAAATTACATTAACATTAGCAATGATTGAGCAGATGGAGTTATTCAAGATGTGTATAATTTAATCAAAATAACTTTTTTTTAAAACTTCCTTTATAAAAATGCTTAATTTTGAAAAAACAATTTTTTTTGTAAATAGAATTTATTTTGTTATTCTGAGGCATTTTTCTTTTCAATAATTTTAAGAACTTTGTAAAAAGTATATTTTGAATGTATATTTTCTGTAAGAAGTAAATAATGATTGTTTAATGAAAACCTATTATTTTAGAACCAAATCAATTTGTAAAAGTTTTGTCTACCTAAGCATGGGTGTTTGACATAAAATATAGTGTCATGCTAAACCTATTCTATTCAGCTGCCCAAGTAAATAGGACGTTGAAAATACATTTGGTCCATTACTTGTAATTATTGAAGAAAAAAAAGGGACATTATTGCAACTTATTTGCTTATATCATTTGAAGAACAATTACACTTGCCAATATTAAAATGACAACTGTTTACCAATATCAGCACCAAACATCCACACCAAATCAGATGATGTATATTAGTGATGGAACGATTCCAATATTTTTCCCCGATTCCGATACAATTACTGATTCTGTACTAAATTCCTTATTCCGATTCTTTATAAATCTCTAAATATTTAACAATAGAGTTGCTATTTCCCCCCTTGATTACCATAAAAACCGCATGCTAAATGTGGAGAATAATCTACCGATTTTAGTTTTACTAGTAATTAAAAATCAATAAATATTTATTATTTTATAATTATCACTAGAAAAGGAAAATTTTGCATTAAAACACATTCAAATAAAAAAGACAATCGGAAAATATGCACAAATTTTCCAAATTAATCGCCCCAACATTAGTGTATGTGTGTCAGAAATTGCAAAGAAAACAAACAAAAGTAACTCTTCATTTTTTATTCTCTCTAGATAAAAGTGAGCCACAATGTTTAATAATAGACAGATTAGCAGGAAGATAAGAGTACCATATAAATGACACTTGAATCACATTCCAAATAACAAACATGTGTGAATGAAATCGGTTATATTTTGCTGGCTTATGAGAGAGAGAATGCTGGAGAGAGTCGGAAGGTAAAAAGAAAATGGAAGACAAGAGAATGTAATTCCGATATTGCATTATTTTGAAATTACCATATTATTATGAGTTTCATGATGTAGGAGTTCAGCAGATTAAATGCTTTTCATTACATTTATTTCATAAGACTTGAATAAAAGAAACAATGAATGCTTTCAATATCTTTTCCTGGTCTGCTCCTCTAATAAGCTGGATCATTGATACAGAGCACTCTTCCATATATATATATATATATAAAAAAAGAGGGGATGACTTTCGGAAATATCGGTGAAAAAAGCGACCCCTCTTTGTAGAAAAGTGCCCAGATGAGGGCGAAGGAATTAATGTTTTTAGCCAATTTTTCAATATTTGTCATCCGAAGGATAGAGCTTCAAAACTATACTGATCTTGTGAAAATCCATCGCCTCTGTTAAAAGTTTTAGGCCGATATACAAACATACATACATTTAAACAGACAGGTGAGATTTATATATGTGTGCCTGTCGTTGACCGGATGTTTGTTGGTGTAAAAGAAAAAAAGTTTTGGGAGGCAGGTAAGGCTTGAACCCAAAGCCTTCAGGCGAAGGTGAAAAAGAAAGTGTGTAAAATCCTGACATCTTACCGCTCAGCCACGAAGGGACAGGAACTGAAAAGCGTTTTAATTTAACGAATAAAAAGTTAAGTGACAGGTGCGTTAATTTAACGAGGTCAAACATCACACCATAGGGGAATGAAATTAACTTTGGCTGCAAGCCAGTTTCTGCATTTTCCTCCAAGATGTAGTCAGACATATAAAGGGGAGTGTCCAAATGAATAGCAATTGTCTGATATAAGGGGTTCCTCTGATAAGAAAAACACAAACTCTAAAACTCTGCAGATTAAGGAATTTTTAATGCTGCTTTCTGTATTTCCTGTCGAATACTAAATTCTTGTAAATTATAATTTACAGTCTGACTGTTTGAGCTTTGAAAGTCCACGGAAGGCAAAGGAGATCTTGAGCTAAGTTGCATTCGAAAGAACTGCTGCAAGGAGATTGCCTAACATGGAAGCTCTCTGAAATTGATCCTCATGATAGAACTTCTTGAAGGTGTGATGCAAGATCTGCTGTGCATGCAGTTAGCCAGTGTGGATGATGCCCCTCAATCTGCACGTTAATAAAAAAGAAAAAGAAAAGCTCCGATGATGATTTATTAAACTAAATATAGCCCACATTTGAATTCCTTACACCTAGTAGCTATGTTTCAAAAATCCACAAGAATCAGTTATTTTAGAAGTTAATCCTGTACATAAAAATATTGAATTTATTTATAACATGATTTTTTTTTTTTTCAAGTTGAAGTATTCACAATTTTGATAGATGTTATTTATTTGAACAGAGTTCCATTAAGCAATATTTGATTCAAAAGATAAATAAAAAATAAGTCTCAAAAGTTTTACAAATCACTGAAATCGATTTTAATGTTTGTAGTTTTTGCATTCTGAAAAACATTTCTCTATTGTAACAGCTGTTAGTCAGCCTTTAGATGTTTTATATATAAACATTTTATGTATTGCCATGCCCCCAAAATAAGCCAAATGTTGTTGCCTTTAATAATGTAAAAATAATATATGTAATAATGCAAAAGATTAAATATAAATTTGATTGCTCTGTATTGGAAAACAGAGAATTTAATAGACAGTGTTTTTATGAAATTTAACTTGACAATAACTTTTCAGATGGAGGAGAAATATTGAAAACATATCCACCACAGTTAGAAATCCCAAATTATTTTGAAATTGATATTTCTAACTATGATGGATATGGGAATTGTTTTCTGCTTTTTTTTAAAAAATATATTTTGGAAAATGTCTCTACAGCAGACTAAAAGCTTGAATTTATCAATTTCTACAGCTTTTTTTCTTTGATTGGAAAATAAAGATGACTAGATATCAACTCGAAACATTAAAATGTTGAACTGACAAAGAAGTATATATATTGTTTCAATACATGTTTAAAGACAATCTATATATACATACAATGTATATTGAAAATATTACTGATATGGCACTAACCTTAAGCGGGTTAAACCTGCTTCCTTTGAAGGAAGAAGCTTCATGGGAGTATGAAATTCACAAGTGGTTCCCAGACTCCATTAGAAGAGATGACAACATTAGGTTTTTTGGAGATGTTGCAAGAAGGTGTCAACATCCTCCTACAGACAGTGCCTAGTGTTTCCAAACAGTAGCCTATCTAGTACTGACCAAACCATGTTGCTTAACTTTGGTAATCTAGCAAGAACTGGTGTGTCAACGTGATTATGCCATATATTATTAAAAATATTAGCGCATTGAATGTGTTCAGTCATTAAGTATCACTATGCCATTAACCCATTCTAATCCAAAAACATAAATAAGTTTCTAAAATCTAAAATAAAATTATATACATAACTAGCAGTACTCTTGTAACGGTGCTACCCATTGGAAGTCAAGACAGCTTTGACGATTTATTCATCTACAGGGTGTCCAAAAAGTCACTGAAGAGCACAGGTTCTAGTAACCACTAACGATTGACACAAGAAATGTCTTGTCACCGACTATAGTCAGACCATCAACCAGGGTTCATGTACCTTGATGCTTATCCTTTACCAAGAATTGATGGATTGTCCAAAAATCATTTCCTATTCCGTTTTTACTACCCTAGACTTGCAGAATGTGTATCATCAAATACAAATACAAGAAGAGAAGAAATTCAAAGCTTTCGAAGCCTGTGAAAATCTATATCCATTCTGCCTATTCCATTTAGCATAACAAACAGTATATCATGTTTCCATTGATGGACAATCTAATAAAATGCAAGAAGGTTGCCGACACTTTCATCTATGTTGATAACATCACTATATGCAACCATAGCATGATAGAACATGATGAAAACTTTGTTTCTTAGATGTTACAAGAAAGTATGGCATGAGTTTCAATGAGAACAAGAGTATTATGCGGACTGAGAGAGTCACCCCCTTAGGGTATGAAGTGTCATTTGGAATTGTAAAACTAGATCCTGAACGCTTCTGTGCTTTGAGATATCTACCTCCACCACAAGATGTTAAATCATAACAGCGAATTGTTGAAATGTTTTCGTATTATGATCAATGGATTCCTCGTTTCTCAAATAAAATTTGACGGCTAACACAGAACCAAGTCTTCCTTCTAATTGAATCCTGCTTAGCAGATTTCACCAACCTCAAAGAACTTGAGACACTTCACTTACGACAACTATTCCCAACATACGCCTTACCATAGAAACTGACGCTTCAGACATTGTCCTGGCTGCCACTCTCAATCAGAATGGCTGCCCAGTTGCTTCCTTTTCGCGATCTCTTTCAGTCATTGAGCAACATTACTCTTTGGTCGAAAAAGAAGCACATGCCGTCATCGAAGCAGTGCATCAATCGCATTACTACCTTATCGGTTCTGCTTTTAAACTCATTACAGACCAATATTCTGTAGAAAACATGACCTGAAACACTCAAGCAAAATAAAGAATGAGAAGGTAGAACACCGAAGAATCAAACTAACAACCCTTACATTTGATATAATATACTGTTCAGGAAAAGATAATGCAGCCGCAGACACACTTTCTCAAGCAGTTAACTCCTTAACTAATTCAACCAGTCTACAAGACCTACATGTTTTATTGTCATCGAGGCATCACATGAATCTCATTTTGTATGTCTGCGTAATCGCCCTTACTCCATCGAGGATGTTTGACGAACTATTGAAAACTGTTCCGTCTGTGCAGAATTAAAACTGCAATTTTTTCATCCCACTAATTTTAAGCTTGTCAAAAGTAACACAATTATTTGACTTTAAGGGTCCCCTGCCATCTAATAGTCGAAACAAATATCTATTAACAATTATCGACGAATATTCACGTTTCCCCTTTGTCTTTCCTTGTCAAGATACATCCTCACAAACAGTCATAAATTGTTTCTAGCAACTATTTTCGCTGTTTGGCATGCCTTTTTTTATTAACTCTGACAGAGGTCCATCATTCCTTTTAACAGCACTAACAGATTTTTTGCATAGAAAGGGAATAGGAACGAGCTGCACAACCACCTATAACCCGCATGGAAATGGCCAGGTAGAATGACTAAATGCCACGTTTTGAAGAACAATATCGCTGGCATTGAAGTTTTGAAGACTGCCGATTTCTCACTGGAAATCAGTTTTGCATGATGCCTTGCATTCCACTAACACTACACCTCACAAATGAATATTCAAGTATAATCGGAAATCAACATCTAGTACCTCTCTTCCCAGTTGGCTTTTGGATACAGGTCCGGTCATCTAAGTATGAACCTTTTGTCAACGAAGTTGAATTGCTAGAACACAACCCTCAATAAACCCATGTTAGACTTCCATCTGGAAGGGAGGAAATGGTGTCATTGCG
Organism: Euprymna scolopes; assembly: GCF_053919585.1. NCBI lineage: Eukaryota > Metazoa > Mollusca > Cephalopoda > Sepiida > Sepiolidae > Euprymna > Euprymna scolopes. The sequence goes on along the minus strand of NC_136484.1, from coordinate 67,004,872 downwards.
ACAACTTGCCCCCAAACCACAAAACATAGCATCTAATACTAATGATTATTATCTCACCAGGGACTCAAACTCTACAACCAAATGCCTCATTTGAATCAGGTGTATCTGAAGAACCTTGTGAAACCTCACAGGCTGATACAACACTCGATAAGAACCAATTGGAACTCATCCTTAGACAACAACATGTCCATCCTTATCATCTAAGAAACAGAGATGCTTGAACTTGAACCTTTGTATATCATTTTATAACCCCTCTCTGAACTCTTTTCACTCGGGGTGAATGTCATATTAGCATTGTTACTTTGTGTGAAATCTTAGCAATTTTTCTTTCTTCGATTTCAGCATCCATATCTGTGATTCTAGATAAATAAAGCCTTAACTGGTTTTCATTCGTCTTCCGTGTTCTGAATCATTACACTGCATTTCTCAAGATGGCTACTCATGTCACATTTAATTATCTATTAATATGAAGAGTGTTTCAAAAGTAATGCCTCCTATGTTTTTATTTTGCCCGAATGGATCAGAAGGGATTGCAAATTGCATTGTTATTTCTGAACTTATGTATTCATGACCTGTAAGTTTCATCTCTCTGTTACAGATATTGACAGTGTGAGACTAAGAAAGCAACTCCTTTCATTGATGTGCATCAGAAGCAGAGATGCATCATTGAATTCCTGGCAATAGTGCATTAAGAATGGTGGTGACTATGTAGAAAAATAAATTCTGGAGTATAAAATGTTGCTTGTTTTAATGGTACCACTCCAGACTTTGTATTTCAGCTTTTTGAGTAAAAAAAAAAAAAGGTTTTATTTTGGGACCGTGCCTTGTAATAATATCTTTTCAAAAGTATGTAACTGCACTTGCTTCCTATCATGGCTAATTTATAAAAGTTATTGTGCTTATATTCAAAGTTTTAAAGCTTAAAAGTATTCATCAAATTAAAAATAAAATTCTAAAGATGGCTTCTTTACTTTTTTTTTGGTCTATTTTAATTATTAAACAAGCAGACAATTTGATTGTGATCAAATCAACCTGCTCAATTTGCTTTTGTTAATAACTAATATGACGACAGTGAGAAGTGGAGGAGAAAGAGGTTAGCAAGCAATAATTAATGATTTGCTCCTGATTTAGTCATGCAATTGGCATTCATACAAGATTTTCTAGTTCAGCTCTTTGATTAAAATCAATTGTTTGTGTAAAATGACAAATCAAAAGCATGAAAAACACAGATCACCTTGTATTATTGCATTCATACTTTTTATTTTTGAGCCATTTATGTCTGACTTTGTAACAGTAATAAAACTTTCTTGCTGAATATTACGACCCTCTCCCACACTAATTCAGGGCTGATCCAGTGGATAGTTTGATGGTGTAATGTTTATTGACATGGACTATGGAATTAACAACCCATGTTAAAATCCTGCCTGTTCTTTTGTTGTAACATAAGCATTAATAATGTTTGCAAAAGTATGACCACTCCTTCCTATCGAGTTAAATAAATCTGTCTACAATGTATCATTTATAATAAGTACTTTGGGTTTTTGTCCAGAATTCCCCTATATTAAAAAACAAAAATAAAGAAAAATCTTTAATGAATGTAATGTAATGAAACAAAAGTATTGTATTCCAAAATTTATGTAAAGTGATCAAGTAGTTTTATTTTTATAAAGAAAATCATTTTGAAATGATTAATGGGAATCTGTAGGCATTACGACAGAAATCTCACAAGTTTGAATTATTGAGTTATCTTCCTTTGTTTTTTTTAAAGACTATTTTCAAAACAGCGGACATGACAGCTGCTCTTCTGTTACTCATAAAATTTGATTTTCTTATTTAAAGAGAAACCTACTTGATCAATCTATGTGATTTTTGGAATATATTTTCATTTTGTCACGGATACATACATCATACAAAATTTTCTTTATTTTTGTTTTTTGATGGGGGAATTCTGGATCAGAACTGTACTTTGTTTCAGCATAAATTAATCAACAAAAGAGTTGATATACCATAAAACAAAAGACAAATGGAACTTAATACTAGCCTTGCGAAAATTAAAAACTTGATAAGATTTAATATACTCTTGCAGGAATGTGAGTGGCCAATGCAAAAAAAAAAAAAAAAAAAAAAAAAAAAAAAAAAAAATCAGAAACTGAGAATTATTTCTCAACATGGGCAGCCACGGCTCCTCTGACCAATTTTAGAAATGATGAGCCGAATAGTGTTCACTCATAATTACCTAAAAAATGTGAAATAGCATTTTTCTGTTTTTGGAAGAGGGAATATTTAACCAAGATTGTTAGTTTATAATACTGAAAGAATTGTCCGATATATTTGAAAAGAGACAGGAAGACATTAGCCATAGTTTTCTACCGCCCCATTCCCATGAATTGCTTGAAGTGTGGCAAAATTAACATTTTAAATGAGAAGGAAAAAAAGATGAAGCAAGACAAAACATAACAAAAAGAGGAAACAAGAAAAAAACAAACAACAGAAGATAAAGCAAGAGGAAGAAAAAGAAATTAAATCAAATTGGGGGGGTGTAAAGTTCTAGCAATTTAGAATTTTCTTTATATAAACAAGAAAAATTGATGATGAAAATAAAAATTGAATAAATTCCAATATTTATCAATCCACCAAGTATTTAAAATAAGAAATTATATTAAAAAAAAAAAAAAAAAAAAATGGTAACCCATGCATTTTTCAAAGATAGGCCCTTTTCATCAAGGGATAAACATTAATAAAAAAAAAAATGCATCACTGGTTAGCATAAATTTTCACACAAAAAAATTTCTTATATATTTTTATATATTTTCAAATTTTAATTTTTGAGAGATCCTTAAATATTGTAATTTATTTAATTGTTTATTTTCAACATCAATTTTTCTAGTTATTGAACTTTTCATTATCTTGATTGGTTCTAATTTTTAGAAAATATTTATCCTTGTAATTATATATAAATACTAGACTACCCGTGACCCGTTGGGTCGGTATGTTATATTAGCTATGGAATTCATGTATGAGCGTGACACTTGTGACATAAAGAAAATAGTTTTTGTTTGACATAACAGAAACATTTCTATGAAAGTATATTAAAATGAAAAAAAAAAAAAAAAAGAATAATAGATAGATTTCTGTTTATTATAATTGATTATTTAAAAAAAAAAAAAAATTACAGTTAGTTGGCCATACTTATAGGTAAATGTGCACTGAACAAATACCATAATACATTATAGTTAAATTCAAATTTTAATATATCTACTTTTTTTTTTTTTTTTTTTTTACATCGTTCATTTATGTATTACGTTTAAGTTATTTTAAACCCCACTCTTCCCATGTTAAATAATAATTTCAAAATAATAACGTTAATATTTCAGTGCACAGGTCAAAATCTGCAAAAGAAGCGATTTGTGTTTATTTGTTTATGTTATGTGTTAATGTTTATGCGCACATGTGCAACCGGATTTCGTAAACCGGAAAGTGGGTTACATACATCGTTACAAGGTCATTTGAGTTTTATAATTATATAGATATAAGCAGAATATATAAATTTATATACAGAAGCAGAATTCTGCTTCTCCTGAATGACAAAAAAGCAGAACTCCCTTGTTTTGTCTTTCCCAATTGTTAAAAATAATTTTTTTTTTTTTTTTTTTAATTTTTTTATTACATTTTCACCCCAAACAAGGCACATTGCCACTTTGGTGTAGGGGGCTACTATCAGGGGCAACAACTACTGGGGTACTATGTAGGGATTTGGGCAGCAAGATGTCAGTTCACGTTACACTTGAACTTCTGCACATTAGTACAGTTGGAGAAGCAGGGACCTGGAATGGAATTCCAAAGTCTAGTGGTTCTGGGGAAGAAACTACTGGAGTAGAAAGATCTTTTCCATCTAGGGATCTCTACTGTGTGGGGGGGTGGGATTTAGCTGCCTGTCGGGTTTGTCGAGAGTGTTTACATCACGGGGGGGGGGCACAAGTGCTTGCAGTCCGTCAGAGCATTCACCATTAAAATACTTGTAGAACAGGCAGAGGGATGCAACATTTCATCGATGGGATAAAGGCTGAAGCTTAGATGACAGTTCAGGACCTATCAGGTTGGCGACTCTCTTTTTAACCTTGTCTAGGAGCGAGAGACTAGTAGCAGATGCACCAGCCCAAATATGATATCAATACTCCATACATGGGTGAATGGTGGCCTTATAGAGATACAGGATACTTTCAGGTGTTAGTAGTTTTCTAGCACGGCAGAGAGAGAGCCGACCTTCTTCCCAGCAGCCCTGACAATACTTTCAATGTAATTGTTCCAACTCATGTTTCCTGTGAACGTTAGGCCAAGGATTCTTGATTCCTATATTAGTTTGTTTTATTCTATCCGGGTTTTATTTTTCACTAGCCTGGGTGCCCGGCATTGCCCAGGTGTTAAAAAAAAAAAAAAAAAAAAAGTGTTAGTAGGCAGGCAGGCTCAAACCCGTGATGTGAAGGTGGAAAAGAAAGTGAAAGAAAAGCTGAGATCTTACCGCTATGCTAAGATGTGAGAGAAAGTGAAAAGCATTCAAATTTAACGATTAAAAAGTTGATTTGCAGAAATGAATTCATGCAGGTGCAGAAATGAACGTCTGGCTTGAGGCCAGTCAAGCTTCTCGTCGTATTTCTTTCCCCACAATATTGGGTAAAACCAGCTCCCCCAAAAAGGGGGAGCTCTCAAATGAATAGCAATTGTCTGATATGAAGGGTTTTCCCAACATTAATCAAAGCTAATTGCTTTCAAGATGTTCCTGGCAGGAAAGCCAGGCGGCCTACTTCGTTCCAATTAATTTCACTTTATACGAAAAAGAAACACACGAAAGGACGGAATAGAGAGAATTTTATAAAAGTTCAAAATAAATGTAGAGACGACATCGATTCACAAATCGTAGATATTATGATCTAAGGAGTATATATATAAAAAATAGTAACGTAGTCGAAAGCACCCCCCCCCCCGCCTTCCTTGGACATGCAAAAACACGCATGCCACTTTTGCCTTTTATATATATATATATACACAGAGAACAGATCAATGATCGTGAGATTTATTCTAATGTGCAACAAACAAAATAATTTTTTAATATAATCTTAACCAAAGATCTTACTAAATTTTATTTGTGTTTTTATTACTTAAACAGCTATTTATCAAGGACCTGTAGTACAGTGGTTAGAGTACTTGGAAAAATCAAGTATGTTTTTGTGAAGGTTCAATTCTCAGTTTGAGTGACCGAAAAATACAATTGTGAATTACTTAAGACCTCTATCCAGTCATGGCTGACGGAACAAGAGCATGAAGTAAATAAAGGTTCAATTCTCAGTGTTGGCAACTGCAAAACGAGAGTATGCTACCCCATGAAATAAAGAGTTCTGTTCAAAATTCCATCTAAATTTCTGATTTCCACAAGATACACCTGAAGGTAGGAGGTTATATTGATTGAAATGTTGTGAAAATGACACTCAAGATGAGAATAGTGGTCCGATGAATACAAATAGTACAAAAATTCCATTAAAATCAAGTAATTTCCTAACTTTTGGCAATTTAAAAAAGAAAATGCAGGACAGTTGTTTGTCAACATTTTAAATTGACATCTATCAAATTCGAACATTGTTGCTTTAAACAGATATGCACTGCAGCAAATGAGAATATTTAATTACATTGCTAAAATATAGACCAGAAAAAAAACAAAAAAAAACCTCTCTATTGAATTTCTTTAAAAGATTATGACAATTATCTGATGAGCTTTAATGAATAGAGATAAAAAAAAAATCAAGATACAAAAACTCAAAACTAAAAAAGTCAACTCAACTTTGGTGGCACTGATTAAATTTGGTTTAATATACAGCAGCAGAAAATATAGAATTAATGTTCAAATTGGCTATGCAATAACTAAATTTTCAAGATGAAACCCTTCAAATAACACATCAAAATTACTAATGTACAAATAAAACAAATCCTGTTATGCTGCTGTTAAAATTGAAGTTAAAAAAAACCCTGGTGATTTAACACTAATCATATACAACTTCACACTAGCATTTTCTTTAGTCAGTAAAAATAAAAGTTATACATTGTGTCATATGAAATGCGGAGAATTGAGAAATAGCTCATTATTAAAAATGAGTTAATTTGGTTTCTGTGTAATACATGCACAAGTATACAACTGGATATATCTGATTATATGCAAGTAAAAGAAAGGATTTTAATTTTAAGCAATATTTTGAAGGAGGAAAGAAAACTTATCAAAAAGAAAAATTCAAGAATGATAATTAAAGATAAAAGATTCATATAGTTCAAATGTTAAAATGATAAATTTTAAATATTTTCTGAAAATTATTATTTTATTTTTTTTAGAAATGTAAATTTTGATATTCACTTCATATATTTTTCAAGTTCCAACTAAATATTTTTTTTTTATTTTGCAAACATATTGTGCCAAAGATTTTAATCTAAACATGATTTAAAATTGTCTTGGGAACAACACATAATCATATGTAGAGAATTGATACAGAACACAAAATAAGATATTCTAGATAAATTCTCCAGAGAGAATTTGAATGCCAAGTAGACACTATCCTCAAGTATCTAAGGTCTCTCTGTATAGGGTTTTATCAGAACAACCTGGCATAAGGATACTTTCCCTTATAAGTAAACCCTGACTAAATATTTAAAATATATTAAAAAAGTATTCAAAGCTCAAATAAACCCCCGTCAATATGGCTACCTTATTCTGGATTGGTGCACCTTCTCTATGTGATGTTGCTTATAGTAACGATTAATGTTGGAATGATTAATAATCAAGAACAGATCAATGTCTGGAGATTGACAATTGTGAATTGAATAAGCGTTGATCTATTTGAATGATAGAGAAAGTACTAAAGTACTAAGATTATGCTGAACAATTCATAGTTACTTTTGCCTCCATCACATGATGCATCTATTCACAATAGTCTAGAAATATAAAATTTAAATACTAAAATAATTTATAGTAAATGTACATAAGCTACCAGAAAAGAATAGAAGAGAGAGAGATCGCCGTCTGGGATTACTTGAACAAACTGTAAAAACAAATTTTTAATTTCAACATTTTTTTATTGTTTTTTTTGTCAAGTGATTATTTTTTGGCTCATTATTTTTTCTTAGATTATAAAACTTATTAAAAATATTTCCACTTGAATTTGGCTCATTAAGCAATTGCAATCTTCAGATGACTCACCAAAAATAGACGATAGCTCGTAGACTTAGAATTCCTACAATAATGCTGATCGTTTCATATGAATTTATTAAATGGGGAAATAAAAAATAATCATGTACGAAGAAGCTGATCTCTTTTTAGATGGATATTTGAAGATTATATGACAATGGCCAATTGCAAAATAGAAGAGAAACACGGCAAAAGAAATGTCTTACTTCAACATAAATTATAAAAAGATTTTACATGAAAGCAGTAGTTGTAGAATTTTTCCACAACCTCTGCAGATTGAACTAATATAATTTCAATTTACGTCTATATAAATGAAACAGTAGTCTGTGTGTGTGTATATATTTAACCGATAAACTCTAAAACTACTCGTCACATCACACTGAAATTAACAGGAAATAGTAATCATACACCAAAGATGGTTTATAACAAGTAAAATCTTTGTCTGGATGAATAACATATTCAGAAATATGTCGGCAAGTTGAAATGCAAAATGTTCATTTCAACTTGCTGACATCTGCACATGCTCAAATTCAAATCATTTCTTCTAGTCGTTTAATATTAAATCCTTACTTATCGCTCAATAACTACATTGGTAGGAGACGCAGCTGGAGCAATAAATGTTTTGGTTTCGATTTTAGTTGATGACACCCAAGTCGTCATTATTTTTAAACTTTTGAAATCACTATTATATATTAGGTACAATATAATATTCAATAGAGAATTGGCTCTGTAATAATAAATACGAATTCCGCAGGAATTTAAATTCATTTAACCGTATTTTATAACTTGGCACTAGTTTTGTCATAAATGGTTTAAATAAAATATAAGCAATCACAGCTGATAAGAGTAAACAAATATACTCAGCAGATCAACATCTACAAATAATCAGCAAAAAATTGAAATGAAGTTCTGTTATTTCTATTTTTGGTATCAAACTATTTGAAAAGATGACACATTATCAACAAGGTCTACTTTGATTATACTTTTATCATTTATAGTATTTACGATGCTACCTTTGTTTGTTTTTTTTTTGTTTTAAGCTGAAATAACCAAACTGACAAGCAGTGCAAATGAAAATAAGAACTTTGTTATCATTAGAAATTTTAAAATGACAATTTTCAATTAAAAACAAAATCTGTTCACTATAACTGATAAACATTTTTAATAAGTCAAATTTGAAAGAAAATTGAAAAAAACATTGAAGTTATACTTCAAATTATTTTAAGAGATAAACAAGAAAAAATGTTTCAAGAATCATATTAAAGCATAAATTCTATTTTTTTTTAATTAAAAATATACAAAAAAGTTGGCAAGAGAGCTAAAATTTATTATCAAATTAAGAATTCAGTCATTTTAAAAGATTTTACATGTTAATGATATTAAATAACTTAAACATTTTTTTTTAATTCAAAATCATGAGTGCAAACATTTTAGTGGTTTTATAAAAAATGCTCAATTTATTTGTTTTTGTAAATATTGTGACAATTAAGTTTTATGCTATTCTAATTAATTCAGTTTTGATAAAAATTGCTTAAAAAAAAAAAATAAAAAAAAAAAAAAAAGGAAAAATTTGTGGAAGAATAAAGACCAAATAAATAGATAATCTTCAAATGGAGTTGAATAAATCTGCAAAAAAGGTAAATAAAACGCATAAGACATGTACCAAGTAAAATAAAGTTTTGACTTCATATTAAAATGAAATATCCATGACAAATATTATACTTTCTGTTATCCTTCATGGTCTTGGATGTGTAAATTATATCTTAACTCTGAATAACAAACTTCAGACCTTTAAAAATCACATAATGAAAGACGAGATCTACTGTAATCGGATGCAAACAACAGCAATTTAACCTCAGTATAATGTGCATGATAAAGAGTAAATGTTTGGCCATTTGTAAAACGCTTTCAAAATGGTCTTTCTAAACTGTGTATAATGAAAGATTCAAGGTTAGAGAAATAAGGTTAGGGTTGGCAGCAACCGAAGTGCTGACAGACTGATGTTTACAAATTATCAGGTCTTAGTCTGAATATGAACTGAACAAAACTGCATAATATAGGAAAATTTTTGATGTAACTGAACTATCTATGATATAAATCTCACCTGCCTGTTTAAATATATGTATATCTGCCTAAAACTTTCGACAGAGGAGATGGATTTTCATGAGATCAGTATCGTTTTGAAGCTCGACTCTTCAGACAACAAATATTGAAAAATTGGCCCAAAACATTAATTCCTTATTCCTTAACCCTCAACTGGGCACTTTTCTATAGGGTGGGGGTCGCTTTTTTCGCCAATATTTTCGAAAGTCACCCCCCCCCTCTTTTAAATTGATTAGCCTAAATTTAAACCTTTGCCACTTCCGGTTTGGCTATGGACACAACAGCAAAGACGTCACATTTTTTTTCACATTCTTTTCCTCCTTCGTGATACAGGTTTGAGCCTGCCTGCCTACTACCACTTTTTTTTTTTTTTTTTTTTCTTTTTTGCTTAACACACACCTCCAAACACCCGGGTAATGCTGGGCACCCAGGATAGTCTACCAGAGGAGTAGAATGTAGGCATACATTGTTTTTAGCAAGTCACAATAAAATGGACATTTCTTGAAATGTTACCTACAAAATTTGATAACTTATTTGTTTTGTTTGTGTTTATAGCATACTAGCAGTTCCGCCCAGCTTTGCTCGGGCCCTATGTACTGTTCATAACGTTATGTGCATATGTGTGAGTATGTAAAGTAATGACTTTCTGTGTAATAGTCTTCCTTAACTATCATAGAAAAAAGACAGACATTTTCTCTTTTATAGATATACTAGCATGGGTGCCTTGCGTTGCCCGGGTATTTCGAGGTGTATGTTTAGCAAAAAAGCGCTCAATTTTTTTTTTTTTAACTATGACCCCTTAACATTTGTTTTGGGCTCAAATCAAGTTATTAAGTTAGATCCATGTCCAAGGAACCTATATCTAAAATTTCAAGTTTTTAGACCCAAAATTGTTGGAGGAGTTTGGTAGAGTTCTCAAAGGTCAAATCGTTGAACTTTGACCCCTTAATCGCCAAATTTCTGGCCGAAAACCGATCACATCGATTTTCCCAAATCTCAGTACCCTGGTATATCAAATTTCGAGTCTGTAGACTTAAAATTGACAGACAGATACACAGACATGTTCACTTTTATAGATATATAGATTTGCCCCATTTGTTTTTGATTTAATATGAGAGAGAGAGAGAAAACAAAGCACTGTTTTCATATTTTTTAATGTTTGAGATGAGGTATTATTATTATTATTTGCACCCCCCTTCCCATTATTATGTTCACTTTGCTATTTCTCTTCTCCAACCTTCAGGTGTATTCTTCATTCACATGGCATAAGCAATTGCATGAAGCTGCCATGTTCTTACGAAACCTTCAATTTAAATATTTACATTATTCTTTTTTAATCAACAGTTCCCATCTTTAATATTTAAACTAAATTAACTGACAATGTTTCTACAGCTTAAGATTTGAAACTTTCTTTTTTCAGCATGTTTTTGCATATATTACCGTTTATGTTTTTTCGACACCTGAACATTGTCCAATGGCATATCAGCCGAAAAATAACAAAGATGAGCATCATAGTCTGCAAAGCAAAGACAACAACAAAACAATATATCATCAATAGCTAAGCTGGATTGAAATGCCATATGTATAGTTTGAGGAATGAATATCTTTCTAAAACTGGCCGGAACTTCCATAGGCAAAGTTTTTCTTTTTTTAAAAATCACCTGTTTGTACAACATGATAGTTTTCAAGTCCAATGTTTACAAATTTTTGCTGAACCATCCTCTTAAGTAATTAAATTTTACTCTATCTCACCATTCAAACTCATTAACCCTTATCCTCAAGAGGCTTTTGGGTCTTGATTCATTAGTATAAAAAAAAAAGAAAGAAAAAAATATATGATGCTACATCATCTAAAACTCCCTCTTTGACATGTGGTGGCTTTATTACTGGCAAGTCATCAAAGATGACTAAGAATAAGGCAGTCAACTACTGGTACCATATCTACTATTACCACCATGCCCCCCCCCCCCAAAAAAAAATGTTAAATTTAAACAAAACATAATAAAATTAAATGTCTATTCAAACTGATGAAAATATTCAAAATTTAAAAAAAAATTTGTTTTACATACATTGTTTTTGTTTCTTTAAAAGACAGTTCAAGAGATCTTTGGAGTTATTTATTATTTTGAAAAGCAATTTAAAAAAAGCAAATAGAGATATGTTAGTGAGACTTATTATTATTATATCATTATCAATTTTGTTATACATTATTTGGTGGCAGGTACTTCCTAAATGCAAAAAAATAAAAAAAATAAATAAATAAAAACTTTAAGGATGACCCCCCCCCCCCTCCAAACCCCCAAAACAATCATTTTATTATGAGAATTAATTCTTTAATTTAAAATAACCAATTTTCTTTATAACCAAAAGATATGAGAATCTGAAAAGGTGTTTATGCTCGCCTATATGTAAACTAGATAAGCATACATTTGATGTATTATTATTATTATTATTATTTAGGGTCAGTCAAATATTAAAAATAGGAGAAAACTAACACAAATCAAAAAGTTCTAAAGAAATTGTAACCATGACTATTGTTCAAATTATTTTTCTCTAAAACCTTAATCTGGGCAATGCAGATTAAGTAGAGTCAGCTTTTGTTTTAAATAAAATTTGAAAAAGTTTTTTATAAAAAAACAATCATTTGATTCAAATCAAACAACCCTGTACACTTTACTTATGGTGTCCACACTTAATTTCTCAGTCTTTGCATCGTTATTCTTCTTTTTCTTTGTTTTCTGTCTGGTTTTACTGTCTGCAACATACAACTCCCATTTACCAATGATATTATTACAGGTCTTTCTTTCCATCGCATGAAAAATAGCATCTTTTTATATTAGTCTCTCATCAAAGTTCACAATTCTGGTATCATGACAATTCTAATTTAATGTTACCTTTATCAAGTAACTTTGCCCCAGAAGAGACGGCACAACACCCAAATGATTTCTTAAACTACAAAGCCAACTAATTAACCTAGCACTATATTTATCAGATACTCTCTAGCCTTTTGTTTGTAAGGTATTTTATTACAATAAGGTTTTATTTGTGCAACCAGAGTTTACTTCAAGATTTATGATCTGCCAACTAGTGTAACTAAGTGCTCTTAAGCTAGAATATAATTAGAAATTAAATGGATTTCTAATGACAATCTAAATTAAGAGTACTTTACAGCCAACTTAAGTAGAATTTAACAATTAGACAGATGAATGCCTGATAACAAAATAAAATTAAAGGAATAAAACATTTAAAATATGAGTACTTATGTATTTTTGGTATCGCGCTAAAATAATGTTTCATTTCAAAAGCCATTCTTAACATAGAGAGGGTGTTTTGTAAGTATTCTGGGCTTTCATCTAACAATTTAATAATAATAAAAAAAAGATAACAAACCTTGAGGTAAAGAGTAAATACAATGCTGTGCTAGAATGTATGAGATTCTTACTAGGTGACAACTCTTTGTAATGTGTTAATTTCTTTATTTTAATTATTTAATAACCAAAAAGAAAGAAAAATCAAGAGTTATCTAATTTAAATCCAATTGTCAGCAAGTTGGAGTTTGATTAAATTATATTTCAATGATTAAAATTCTATTTTACAAATAAAAAATGACTCAATCTTATTAAATTACTTCGTACAATCCAAGAATATATATATATATATCACAGTTCTCTATTTATAGTATTCAAAGAGGATCTTTTATCCATCATTAAAATATTAAAGACAAAATAAAATTTTAATATTTTTTAGAAATTAAATTTAAAAATAAATTTTTTTTCAAGAACCAAAATATTTTCAAGAAAAATATTCTTTGAAGAAAATTCATCAAATAAACTTGTTGACAATTATTCCTATTTATGTCGCTACATGAGGGAGAGAGCGCCAGAAAAATAAAAAAAATATATATTTGTTTCACAAGTGACAGTAGTCCTTAACAAATTCATTCACGCAATTCCGAACACCACTGCTGAATCGACACGCCACACCACGAACAAATACTGTTGAATCGACACACAAGTTCCTGAGCAGAACCAAACAATCTCGCTGAATCGACACACCACGATACGAAAATGCATTAACGTGAAACACGTTATCAAAGCAGTGTATTTCAATCCCCAATCACTTATCGGCTTGTTCTTTTCATCTTTTCATAGCTGTTAGGTGAAACTAAATTCTCACATTAGGGTAAGATGGGTGTAGTTCATTAATGGATTTGATTTGTAATCGAAAGGTCACGGGTTCGCTTTTCACCGCAGGTAGGCTCAACTCGAATGCTTGTGCGCTTCCGCACATGCTCAGCACAGTTTATCTAATGTTATTGAAATTTCCCAGAATTAATATTTTTCAGATAAACAAATGTTTGATGTTAAAAAAAAGATTAAAAAAAAATGTGTCTATCATTGCCTTAAATTAACAGCATGAATTAATGAAAGGTATTTTTTTGTATGCTGAAATGACCTATATTACTGATTAATTCTTTTGTTTTTTTAAACTAGCATAGTTACAATAATAAAAAAACGAACAACTTCTCTCACTCATGTGATCATTACTACTTGAATAATATAACTTTTAATCATAACTTTTGTTGGATTTTAAAGAAAAATCTAAGGCATCAACTTTTGGATATTTTGTGAAAAAAGAAAAAAAAGAAATAAATAAAAAAAAAAAAGAAAGAATTTTTTTTTTCAATTTTGAGTGAAACATTTTCCAGTTTGCCAAACTTTTTCTTGGGTTATAATTATATCTTTTATGTAAATAAACTATTAATCCAACAGTTTTAGACAAAATTTAATCAAGATACATTTTTTTTTTTGTAAATTATCATATTAGCCTCCTGAGGAAAAAAGAGTTTTCTCATAAAATATAGCTGTCAGTGCTCAACTTTCATAATTATATAAATCAATGCAACATTTTTGTGAAAAACAAACTAATTTTGAGAAAATCAAAAGACTAAAAGGTGTAAAGGTATTTCCATTCCTGCTCCCCTTAAAATGATGGCTATTTATGTATTAGTACTTCTACCTAGGATCAAAGTTTGTATTACACACATGCACAATGCATTTAATCTATGTAGAAGATAAACACTATTATTTATGGTTTTATTAATAATCAAGGACAACTATTTTATCATGGCATCTTTATCTCATACTTGTTATTAGTTCACTTTTGAACTATTATTACGAATAATACAAATATGTGAAACCAAAAATAATTTTGAAAAATTTGAAAAAAGAAAAGTCATTAAATGTATTTTTTCATTTTGCTAATGGATTCAAAACAAATGCAAAAAGAAAAATGACAAATGGATGAACATTTTCTTTCTACAGTTAATATCAGACATTTTTGTAATATATCTTCTTGTTCTTATTCTTCTTATATTATAGGTTAAAGCCAATTCATATCTTATTTGACCAAAATAGCTTAGCTAAGTTTTGGTATATATTGGTCTGTGTTCTTAAAGACAATTTAATTTTTAATTGTTTTCATCAAATTTTATTAAAAAGAAAAACAAAATGTAAAAACATGACTATTTCTTTATAAGCCCTTTACCCTGACAACGTTGGGTAAATGCAGTTTATATAAAATAAAATTGTTAGACAAGTTGTTGCATTCTCAAGCAATTTACATTCAAACCTGACTTTTTAAATTAAGCTTTTCTAAATGTTATAATTCAAATTTTTTTTTTATTCAATTTATATAATGATCCAATTGATACAATAAATAATTTTGAAATTTGTTAAACTTTGCAAAAATCCATTTAAAAAAAAAGAAAAAAAAAGAAGGGGGATTAGTATGTAAAAGCCGTTTTTTATTTAATTTCTTTTGTATATACTATGTTTATTTCATAAAAAAAAATACACACACACACGCACTCTAAAGTATTTGTGATTTAAATTTTAGCATTTTGTAAGACATCAATTATATTGCAAACTCATTTTTAAACGACAAACATTCCCTCTAATATATCAAACTAGATGAAACAGTTTATAAACATTATTAAATAGAAAAACAAAATACTTAACATTACTTATATGAAAATTAAAAACTTTTTAAAAATTTCAATTTTGTTTTTCCTTCCTTCTTTATGTACCGACACATTGACTGAACTCCTTCCCTCTCAAGAGATGATGAAAACACTCATAGAAGGTGCCTCCATGTTGAGGAGTATATAGTGAAACAAGGATTTCACATTCATAAGCATAATTTTCCTGAGTCGGCATTGCTTGAATCAAAAGAGAATGAAACATCCAAGACTATCAAAATCAATGTTGCGATACACAGACACAGTTTGTACATTTTTCTTTCACTTTCCTTACATTTCAATGCAAGTTAGATATTGTTACATACAAATAGAACTGGCAATGTGGAAACGATAGGATTTCTTAGAAAGAGATGAAAGAATTGAAACAACATAATTCAATTATTCAATTTGTGAGTGAGCAATAAAGCTAATCTAAATTATGAAAACAATATAAACCATTTACTTGTGAGAAACAATGAATCTGAAATGCATAAAGCTGAACAGCCTAGTTTTAAGTCGTCTTATTTCCTCAGCCAACAAATCCATGTTAAATATGTCCAAAAATTATTAATGGTATTTTTAAAATAATATTTTGTTAGATGGTGAGTCACAGGATAAGTGATTACATTTATATTAAAAAACAAACTTAGTTATATTTTAGTCTGAAATTTTGAAATGAATAATTTACATATTTTTTTTTTTTTTTATTCAAAGTTGATATTTTTATGATTTAGATTTGTTGACTACTCTTCTAATCTTAGATAGTATTCTCATAACATTTTGGCTGATGTAACCTATGGCAAGTGCATTTTGTGGAATCTTGAAATCTGACTGAACCCATTATTTAATCAATGAAAGTAGACTCTTCTTGTTCCATCAGCCATAACCAGATAGAAGTCTTAAGTAATCATTGCCTGTACTGAGGTTTGAACTTTTAACTACTAGAAGACTGTCACTTAGAACTGATTAACACTTTATCTGTTGCACAACCGGTCCATATAAAGGCTATAGATTCCAGGGTTCAACAAATTCCGACTGAAGGCTGGGGGTTACATTGGCCAAAATGTGAAAATAACATTGAAGATAAGAACAGTAGTCCAAATTAAGACATCAATCCTCAAAAAATTATAAAACATTGATATTTATATACAGTGTTTTTATTTTTATTTTTTAGACAACTCTGTTTTCTTTAATCGCAGATTTTGCATTTTTTGAGTTCAGCTTGATTTTACAATTCATCATGTGGTTTCAGCAGGACAGAGCCACGTGCCACATAGCTTATGATACGATCAATGTACCGAGAGAAACATTTAATAAATGAAAGAATAATTTCACAAAATGAACCTGTAAACTGGCCACCTCGTTCATACGATTTAACCGCATTAGATTATTTTCTTTGAGGATATGTAAAGTGCCATGTCTATGCTGACAAAGAAGACACTATAGACTACTTGGAAGACAACATTTGACATGTTGTTGCTGAAATACAATCTAATTTAATGCATAGAGTTGTGAAAATTGGGCCTCTAGATTATGCCGTGTGTGCAAGCCGTGTGTGTGCGTGTGTGTTGGGGGGGGGCATATATCTGCAATTATTGTATTCAAATTATAAATGCCAAAAATTAATCTTTGGAATAAACTATACTTTTCATAAGATTCTAAATAAATATTAAAAATATTTTTATGTGATTTATTTTAATTTAAAGTTTACTGCCTCTAGAAAAAAACAAAACAAAACAAAAAAAAAAAAACTTTATTTTGTCAGCTGTGCCATCTGAATGAAAAAAAAAAAGCTACAAGTTGTCTTGGCTTGATTATATTTCTATTTCTGATGTTAATCTGTGACTGAGTATTCATTAATTCCAAATTAATAGACAAAATAACCAGGCTATTAGAGTTATGTGGGAAATATTCAAGTATACACAATACACAAAAATCAAGTTAATCATATTTAAATACACAAAAACATTGCGGTAAACAAACAATAAACCTGGAAAAAAAAGGCACATCCAGCCAAAAAACACTAGAACTATAAATATGAGTCATCATTTACCATGGTCAAAAGCTACTTGAGGATAAGGATCAATGAGATAGAATAAGTTGAATGATGGAAAATATTATAGGAGTATTGGAAATGAATAATGGATTAAGTTTGATTACTGATGGGGACGAGTTATTTCATTTACCTCCTTTTCAAGAGGTGGGACATAAGGTCAAGGGTGGGTTTGATGAACGGGTTTCTGGATTTGAATTTGGCACACCTAAGTTTTCAGTCCATGTCGTTTTTGACAAGTATTTATTGACATTGGATTTGAAATGATGCTGTAATCTGCAGGGAAGCAGTTCTGTGGTTATGTTTTCAGAGATGCAGAAAACTGATCACCAGTATTTTTAAATACTGGGTAGACTAACAAAGTTTTCCAAGGAGATGGAATTCATTTCTTCTTTAAGCAATGATTGAATAATTTTGTAGGGATGGGGATAGGCACAATTCTGGGAGCAGATTTTGAAACATGCTGGAATATTTTCAGAACTAGTCGCTTGCTGCCATCTAGGTTCCTGGCAACATTCTAGACAAATATATATCACTCAGAGTATTTTTAGTCATAGGGTAAGGAATCCTGGAAGTAGGTGGTCTTGCTTGCAAAAGACAGAATCTGTCACAAAATTGTTTGCAAAAAGCTTGACTTTTTTAGCTACTGAGGAAATCTTCTACAATCCATTGATGATGGTTGAAACTGAAGTTTTACATTTGTTTAGTATCAGTATTGTTATTCTCCAAAATTCTTGAGAAACAAATCTCTGTTTAGTATTTCTAAATTTAACAGATTGGGTATATAACTTTTTTGCGTATAACCCCTTTGGAGCAGTTTTAAAAGTGGCTTTGTTTTTTGAACATCTATCCTATTAATAATAATTAAAATAATGGTTTCTGTGAGCAATGGAAGCAGCACACTCAGGAGTGAACCATGGTTGACTGTTTGGTCTCTGTTAGAATTTTAGAGTGTATAAAACTAAACACCAGCGATTGACCAACTGGATATTTTGGAGGCGACACCGAAATGTTCTTCCTCAAATTAAAATGCAGATGAATTTCAGTTGAAAGATCTAAAAATTATCGCAATCAGCTGTTGAATATTGATTGGTTGGTACAATGGAAGAGAACATCAGGCCTCCCTGAAGTTTTAACCAGTTTTTATGGAAATTTGTGCTGGCAAATCATGTGATTCCAAGTTATACTGATAGAATAACTAACCAGACCAACCAAATTAGGAACTAAATTTAATGTTTGGGATTAAGAATTTGGTTAATCTTGAAGACACAATTTTTCAAATCATTTATTCTTGTGATTATAAATAATACACTACAGTAATGCAATAGTCACGCTGTTATGAAGTAAACAACCACTAAACAATTTTATATCATGTTTTAATGTCTATTGTTAGAATATGTAAATAAAGATAAAAATTTAGACAACTGAACATTAGAGATAATTTCTTACTTTTAAAATTAACGTTTTTTTTTTTCAGATTGTGAAATGGAAAAGCTTAACAGAAAAGTAAAATTCAAACTTATAAAATAAGCCCAAGTAAAACTTGGAGAATATCATGATTTTTTTATGTTGTAAGTAGTAGAATACTGATCCCAAGGCAGATATTCTGCGAATAAAATGAATTCATTGAGCAGCAATACTTTTTGTACTACTTTTATGCCCTCTTATGAAGTTTAAAATTAAGATAGTATACTTATAAAACTCTGTGGATCTTTATGTTTGCATCTTATTTGGAGAACATTACAGAGATAGAGGGAAAAGAGAGAGGGAGTAGAAGAAGAAAAAGGTGGAGAATAGAAAGAAAAGCAGAGAGAGAGAGTGGGGAAAGGGGATGGAGAGAGAGGGAGCAGAAGAGAGATAGGAGGAAAAAAGGGATATAAGAAAAAAGGAGAGAGAAAAGGAGAGAAAAGGAAAGAGAAGGAGGGGAAAGGAAAGAGAAGGAGGGGAAAGGAAAGAGAAGGAGGGGAAAGGAAAGAAGGAAGTGAAAGGAAAGAGAAGGAGGGGAAAGGAAAGAGAAGGAGGGGAAAGGAAAGAGAAGGAGGGGAAAGGAAAGAAGGAAGTGAAAGGAAAGAAGGAGGGGAAAGGAAAGAAGGAAGTGAAAGGAAAGAAGGAAGTGAAAGGAAAGAGAAGGAGGGGAAAGGAAAGAGAAGGAGGGGAAAGGAAAGAGAAGGAGGGGAAAGGAAAGAGAAGGAGGGGAAAGGAAAGAGAAGGAGGAGAAAGGAAAGAGAAGGAGGGGAAAGGAAAGAGAAGGAGGGGAAAGGAAAGAAGGAAGTGAAAGGAAAGAGAGGAGGGGAAAGGAAAGAGAAGGAGGGGAAAGGAAAGAGAAGGAGGGGAAAGGAAAGAGAAGGAGGGGAAAGGAAAGAGAAGGAGGGGAAAGGAAAGAGAAGGAGGGGAAAGGAAAGAAAAGGAGGGGAAAGGAAAGAGAGGAAGGGAAAGGAAAGAGAGGAAGGGAAAGGAAAGAGAGGAAGGGAAAGGAAAGAGAGGAAGGGAAAGGAAAGAGAGGAAGGGAAAGGAAAGAGAGGAAGGGAAAGGAAAGAGAAGGGGGAAAGGAAAGAGAAGGGGGAAAGGAAAGAGAAGGGGGAAAGGAAAGAGAGGAAGGGAAAGAGGTGAGGATAAGAGAAAAGGGAGAGAGTAAGAAAGGTGATAAAATAAGAGAGAAGAAGATAATTCAAAAAGGAACAAGTGAATAAATGAGGATAATACTTTTAGAATATATGAATATGCCATTGTCATCACTGGAGAAACATACAATATTATAGATATTCTTTAAGTAAAAAAGTTCTATTTAAAAAATAATAATTGTAGCATCAGTGCATGTACATTTTACTTGCATCAAGATCTGACAACATTCAGTTAAAACTTGACATAATTGTAATCACACCTAACAATTTGTTAGATTTTTCTCAGTTTTATAAAACCATTATTTACTTTCAAAGATTCTTTCATACTAACTTTTGTTTAAAATAACAAACCGAACATTTTAGTATGTATTTACTTATTGCAAATCGTTTTTTCTACGTTTATTAAAAAAACTATTTGCATTGTAGTAAAAAAATCAAATTTTTGTGTTATCTTTGATCTTTTTTGCTTATTTTTTCAAAATAAGAAATAATTAAATGTTTTTCTTAACAGTTATAGTTTAATAAAAATATTTGACTGTTTTCACATTTTTCCATAAGATTCTAAATAAATAAAATACAGTGTTAAACAATTTTTAACAGTAAAAAAAAATCACTAGCAAATATATATAAAAAAGAAAATCTAGATTTTTTTGTACAATTTCAATATTCTAATATGAATTTATATATGCTAATACAACTAGGGAAACAGGTGAAAATTGCAGTTCCAAGTAAATCAGCAACAAAACTCTTTAATATATTTATGCTTTAGGCAAAAATATTTATCTACACCAAAAGTTAAGAATTTTGGCCGAGCCACCCTTGATAAAAATGGAAATACTCGTAAAGCAAAGGGAGATAAGTCAGTCTGCTATTTAACCAAGTAATAATGAATGGAGTATTGGCAAAATACGAAAAGTGATTTTTATTTTTAATTAAAATTCTACTTGATAATTTCTTAATTTTTGCATGATAGGTAAATGTACCAAAGATTTTTTTACTTGTGCCTCATACTATATAAGCACCTAATATTTTTTAATTCAAAATAAAATGTGACTAAAGAACAGATGCATGTATAATGTCTTCTTTATACTATACAAAAAAAAAAAAAAAACATTACCCCAAATTACATAAAAAATACTTGCTGGTAATTAACAAGTTATACTGGAAATTGTAAAATCAAATTTACAATCTAGGTTTGTGTTGGTTTAATAATTATCTTCTATTTATTATTTTGCTACTTGTACAGTTTATTCAGACATTAAAAAATGAAAATATACAAAAAAAGGTTATATTGGATTTATCCGTTCTGAACTGAAGATCTCCGAAAGAAATTTCGCTTAATTTGATCACATAGATTTTTTTTTACAGCGGAAAAACACGTTTTTATGACAGCACATTGAAGGCAGACATCTTGGATTTTTTCTTAATTTTTGTTTGGGGTTTAGAAACGCCACGGGGAGATAACTCCAATTAAAGCGCCGACACTCCCTCCCTATCTTTAATACTAGCTTTTCTTCCTAAAAATCGAACCTTTTGCTCGGTATCATAACAAATTGTTTTTTCGCTGTCAAACAAAAAATACTTGATGAAATTAAGTGAAATTTTTTTTCGGAGAACTTCATTCCATAATGGATACGTACAATTTAAACTTTTTTTTTTTTTTTTTTTCTCGATATTTTCATTTTTTAATGTTTTGATTAAACTGTACAAGTACCATTATTTTACCTCTAGCTAGAGGCAGGTCTTGAATAGTTTAAATTATTACAATAGATCTTACTGGGTTTTAAATTAGTTTAACTGATTAAATAGATTGTGTCATATTCATGATACCACTTTTGTTGCTATTTAATCTGTGGAGAAAATATGAAAAGAAATGGATCCAAAATTTCTCAACATAAAGTTCAATGATCAATTTCGAATGTCAAGGTATTGTCATAGACAAAAACTTCAAATGAGAATATTAATGTATTTTCTTTAAAAGAATTGAAAATAATCGTTTGCCAAAAATTAACAATATAATTCAATTTACGATTGCTAGTATTAATATCTTTCAAGTTGTTTATATCATTATAATCATTGTTGCAAGCCTGATTTCAAATCATATAATCAAAGGTTTTTAAAGAAACTATGTCGAAGTTGAATAACTTAATGTAAAAAAACAGTGTGTAATAGCATTCTAATAAATCTACAAAAATCTAAGAACAAAGAAAATCATAATATTAACTTTAACTATATCTTAATAAAATAGTTAAGAAAACTTATTTGCTTATTATAAAGAAATTGCATATTGCCAAATGGAATTTAAAATCTTCAATAACTGTTTCTCATGAAGAATTAAAATTCTTTAGATTTTTTTGTTATAGAGTAGATGAAAATTGAAGAACACTTTCATGCAGCAAATTGATGAAAATATAATGCAAAAAAAGAAAAATGTTTAAAAATGAAAAAAAAAAAAACATAAATGAAAAAAAAAAAAAACATGAGAAGAAATAAAATAAAAAAGAGGAAGCATAAGTTTTCTTAATATAAAGATATAATAAAAAAAAAAAAATAAATGTGAATAAATGACCTACCTTTGGGAATTAACATAATCCAAAAAACCATTGTCACCAAAAACCCAGCACTTGACCCCTGATGTCAATTGTTGATGTAATTATGGTAAATCCTTGTAGAATCAAAATTGCTGTTTAAATTTTTTTCTTTTTTTCCCCTTACATTTGAAATTTCTTTCATTCACTTTTTTTTTTTTTTTTTTTTATTGAATGACAGATGTAAAATGTTTTTCTTTTTTCTTAAAAAAAAAAAGAAAAAAAAAGAAAAAAAAAGATAAACGCTGAAGTCTTTGTGCTAGTGATATTGTTTATAGGAAATTGATATCAGCGATGGCTGTAGCAGTTGATAAATTGGGATCATGATCCTCTTCTTGTTTTGATCCATTATAATCCAACAGCTTCAGAGGAATAAAAGCCAAATTGAATCCAACATGAAGACGCGTTGTAGTGGTGGTGTGCGAGTGATACAATTTATAATATCATTTTAAACGGGCAGAAGGCAGAGATATTACATAATTAGATTGTTTATCGCATCATTTAGGGATTAAATAATAAATGCCATTATTTTTTTTTTTGCCTTCTTTTTTAAAAATATATATTTTTTAAACTTATTAAAAACTTAAAAAATAAAAATGAATTAAAATAAAATAACAAAATAAAAATTTATATATTTTAGACTACGATTCATAAGCATATTTTTTTTTTATTCATCTCTCATTTTATAATGTCGTAGAGCACTGACATATTTAAAACAAATGAAATAAACGAAAAGAAAAAAAATAATTTTATTATGAATTTTTTTTCTATGCAAAATCGAGGATAAGATGATCACTCTGCTGTGAATAAATCGACATCCACAATCCATAATTCGTTCCTTCCACGATTTTGACTTGTCAATCCTTCCAGTTGTGGATCCCCGTCTTTGTATGGACTTCTGAAAAGCTCGTCATTATATCTCTTCTTTCAGTTAGCGAGATTCTTCTTCCTTGGAAACTTTTGTAAGTATAGATTCAAGACGTTTGAGGCACATAATAGAGGTAAAAAAAAAATTAAAAAAAAAAAATGGCTCCTCAACATTTTTGCTCAACACTTTCACAGCATTCTCCAAATAGTTGTAGTAGTAGTATTGATGTTGATAAGGCCAGCTTAGAATTTCCCATTAACATTATGAAAGCCCTTAGTGGGAGGGTGGGGGGGAACATAACATATTCGACCAAGCAATTTTGTGATCACTTGCTGTTGATCAATTTCTTTTCCTTTGGTTTATGTGACTTTTGATAAAATTTCTTTAATTTATCATTCAACAGGAACATGATATCAAATGAGATCATTCTATTTCTCATCCCAGCATGAAAAACAACCGACACCATTATAATTCCTCTTTCTCTTGCACTGTGCTTGATGATGATGATGATGATGATACACAAAGATAATTATGCAGCATTCCCAAAAGGTGAGCCAAGGTGAGCCAAGTTGAAATATTAATTTTAAATTTAAAGACAATAGAAACCATTTTCAAATAAATACTTTGCGTTATCGAAAGAGGTTTTGCCAAGATGATCATCCGTTTTCTATCTTCTTTATACTTGCAAGTAGAAACCTGTGAAAGTCCATGTATGGAAACATCTGGATCTTTTAAGAATAAAAATATTTTAGCATTTTTCCCCATATCAAAATGAACTCAAAAAATATTAAACGAATGTGGAATTAATCTAATTTCTCCTTTAAGATTTCCAACGGCTTCTATGATGTTCTATGATGACGTTGATTGCTGTTTCTGGATCACTTGCTCGTCAATTCATGCAGATCAAAAGAAAAGCGAAGAGTAACAAAAAAAGGCAGCATAGGTTCTCTCTTAATAAATTTCCCAGAGAGCATTGGAACCTAAGATGTTGGATGTCGATGGATTCTTCTCGGGGAAAACTGAATTTAAAAGGCCGCACGGCTTCTTCAGCTCATCAGAAACACCAATACTACAGTGCCATGATGTTGACCAAACATAACTGGGTTGCAAATCAAACAGCAAGCACCAGGTGGGGGCGGCATTCAGCAAGACTGCACATGTACCCTGGAAGTTGCAAATATGCTTCAGGGGAGGTGCCTATGCATCAAATCAACCTTCCCTATTTAGTAGTAATAGTAGTAACTACATATACCAACATGTGCTTGACGTCTCCAAAAATACCTTTTAAATGCATTCTTTCTCTTTCCCTTCTGAATGAATTCCATCACAAGACAGCATTGAAAGATGACCACATTTTGAGCAGGACAATTAACGGCGTTATTATTTTTATTAAATCCTGGAAACCTGTGAATCATAGAATTGTATGATTAAGGTGTGTGTGTGTGGCTGAAAGACAGCACATTCTTCTCTGGCCACTTCCATTTTTCCTCTCCTGGGGCTACACAATGCCTCTTTTCCTAGAGGCAGATCACTGTAGACAGGTTGGTTGCTGAATTTGATGGTCATGTAGGAAAAGCGGGCAGCAATGGCTGCTACCTTCCTTCATTTGTGAAGAATCACCTATAACCCTAGCTTGTTTGAAGCTGACTCAATCTGAGACATCCATACTAACCTTTGTAGAAGTGGATGATGACGTCTCCAGCTTTCTTCGTTTAACATCTGAAAAAAAGAAAGAAAAAAAAAGAAATATATAGAAGAACAAATTCAAACTAAAGATGTTTTCATAGATATATACAGGACATATGTAGATCACTGAAAATGTTTTTGAACCGAATTCAAATTGAAAAGATTGATTTCCTAATCTAGTTGAGCAATTATTTTATGTCCTAAGTAAAAGTGAGGCGTTATGTCAAACACACACACACACACAAAACTCTCCTCCAACTTGCTATGTTAAAGGATTGAAAATAACCAAAGTTCTTTTGTTTTTATTGAATATAATGCATTTTGTAAGATATGTATGGGAATCTACAATTGTTGTTATTTAAATCTTTTTTTTTAAAGTTGAAATGTGATTGTTAATAAAAATAAGTGATGACCAAAAGACAATAAATAAATGTCTTAATAAAAAAAATACCAAATTCGTCTGATGAATAAGAAATTATAATCTCTAGTTTTAATTAAATTTTAAAAATATTGATGATAGCCACGGGGAATGATTTTATTGCTATTAATGATGTCTCTCTTTCACTCTCTCTCTCTCGAGAGAGAGAGGTAGAAAGAGAAAGGGATAATTAAAAAAAAAGTTTTATTTCATATTATTTAATGAATTAATTTCAATTAAATAAAAGGTAAAAAATATTCTGCATACATTTTATAAGAAAATAAAGGAAATCAAATCACATTTCGAAATTTGTCAGAATTAGCTTAGAAATAAATTAATAAGTTCTTTAGTATTCTTTTGTCACAGGGGAAAAAACATCTTATTTTTTTCTAAATTCAATTTTTGGCATGCATACCCCAATTGTGATGAAGTCTAAGAATCTCACAGATTTTGTTTTTATTTTTTATAAGTAGCAGGACTCAGGTCCCGGTGTTGCGCAGTTGAAAAACGATTTACCTTTGTTAAGTAACCTAAATCTGGGTTGCAGAAAAACCTTTGCATGAATACATTTTTATGAAACAAATAAGTATTACCGACATTCATCAAAAACATTTTCTCTCTTTATATATTTGTAACCTATTTGTATTAAGACAATTAATCTATATACCTATAAAAGTGAGAATGTGTGTTTGCGTGTGAGGACACTTAACCTATATATGCAACAAATTTTTGATCTACAGACTTGAAATTTGGTATTTAGGGTATTCAGACATGTGGAAAACGTTTTAATCAGTTTCCATCCAGAAAAACAGGGCTGCTAAGGGGTCAAAATTGAAAAATTGCTACATTGAGGTCATAGGATGTTTATCTGTTTGTCAACTGTTTCACGAATGCACATGTGTGAATCGTTCATATAACAAATTACTTAAGAATAAGTAGGTTTGAAAACATTTTTTAAAGATCGTGTCAAGCTGGCTTAAAGATTATTGTACTTGACTCACTGTCGTTAGGTTTTGGTTTCAATCTCAGCTTGAGTATATATATATATATATATATATATATAAAATATATATATATTTTTATTTACAAGTGAACTATTTAGAAAAGCATAATACTCGCAAGCACATGCCTCAGTTTTTTTGTTTTTTTTTTTTAAAAAGAAATTTAACATAATGTTTAATATCTACAGTATTTCTGTTTATAATAAATAAGAAATCTGCATTAACTGAAATATATTTATGCATATTTTATGACCGGGCAATGCCGGGTGGCCTGCTGGTGTAAAATCGCTATTTCACTGTAAGTAATTTACATGATTAAAATAGGATTTATCCATAAATGACTTTCAAATTGTTAATGCAAGTAGGTCACAAATTCAATGAATTTCCCAAGTGTATTTGCATTAAAACGATTTATGTCAGTAATTACAAGACACCTCTCCAACCATCGCTATTCATGACAAATACCACCCTACCTTAGAATTCTTCCTTCAAACTCCTCGGCCTAACATTCATGAACTGGAACAAATACATTGAGGACACTGCGAAGGCTGCTACAAAAAAATGTGGGTTCCCTTTATCGAGCTAGAAGATTACTCACACCTGAGAGTATCCTGTACCTCTACATGGCCACCATTCGCCCATGCATGGAGCATTGTTGCCACGTTTGGGTCAGCGCATCTACCACTAACCTCTCCCTCTTGGAGAGGATCAAAAAAGAGTTTTCAATAGGTCCCACTTTTGTTAACTAAGCTCCAACCCCTGTCTTATCGCTGCAATGTTAAATGTGTTAATGAAATGTGCTCTGATATACTTGTTGCAAGTGTGCCCCTTCAACATACATATCCCTGACAACCCTGCTTAGCAGTAAAATCTCACCCCTTCATTGCTGAAGTCCCTTAATGCCAGAAAGCTTTCTACTCTTAATAGTTTCTTCCGTCGAACAGTTAGACTAGATTAGAATACCCTCCCTGCTACCCACTTCCTTGACTGTATTGATATGCAGAAGTTTAAATGTAATGTGAATCAACATTTTGTTAATCTTTCCTAGGCATGGTCCCAAATAGTAGCCCCTTATGTCAAGTGTGAGTGAAAAAAAAAATACTTATTTGTTTTATGAAACTTATAAATAAAATTGTATTCATGCAGAGCTTTTTTTTTCAACACAGACTTAGGCTTAGTTATTTTTTTGTCACACAGGTATAACAGAAATATTATTTCCTAGTTGAGTGAGAACATCAACATAGTTGGCGTAAAAAACAAACAAACAACTGTGACCTATTTGTGTTAATAACATGTAATCTATTCAAAGTGATTTGTTTCCAGTCAGGAAAGAAGAAATCCTTCTTGACTGAGGTAATTACCAAAAGAGAAATTTCTGAGGAGATTTATAAAATAATTTTAAAAAATGTTCGAAGATGAATTGTAGTGCTCACTATAACTAATAGTTTGTGTATGCAACATTTCATTCTTTCATTCTGCAATAAGTTATAACATTCTGTTAGTGTTGTGCATTAAAAAGAATAGTGATGTAATTAAAAAATAACTATCAATTCAGATGGAAAAAAAAAAATTAAGTGTATGAAAAAAATAATTGAATAAGTTTACCGATGTAGAAATAAGAAGTTGCCATTTTTCTGAGGTGTTTCTTGTGAATCGCTTAAGTATTCTGGAATCACCACCAGTGTTTGTTTGATTTTTATTCAATGGAAAACTTGTACACAATGATTCTGGTGGTGGTAGTAGTAGTAGTAGTAAAATATTAGTGGGTAAAGGGAGCTGCCTCTTTCTCTTTGTGAGAGTCATGGAAGGTGGAGTAAATAAAAGTACAAAGAAATGAATGCATAATTTCTAGAAACACACGAGTGTTTAAGGTAATAGAAGTGTCAAGAAGATTAGCCTATGAACGGCTTGATTAGTTTGTGATTATGTCCAAAGGCAGAGGAGGAAACAAAACGATTTTATTACAGAGATTTCAAATTTTATTTGTAACATGAAATCATTACAGATGCGGCCATCTTGTTTAAACTACAGCAGCACAAATTGGTAACTATTTTGATGTTTTAGGTACTTTGTGAACCTTATTTTCAATGTTTTATGCACCCAAACTGCAAATATATACATTCTGATAGCAATCATAATACTATCATGTAAATAGTTAAAATAAAACCTACTTGTTTTTTGTTTTATTGAAATGCATAGAGATTCTAAGAGTTTATAACTATTAGATTACCCACCCCTAAGATGGGTGGATTCAAAAACTTATGGGGATATTTTTTTCAGAGGGGGAAAGGGGGAAACACCTGAAGTCATGTTATCCTGATATCACCTGACTGATAAAAACAAATGATAGCCCCCATTAGAATTAAGAGCTGGTAGTGTGATACTGTGTTTAAAAAAATATAATAGAAAGGATTAAGAATTGAGAATCTATATATATAAAGTAGTAGCATTCGTGTGTGTGTGTTTGTCTGTGTGTACAACTCCCAATGATCAAAGAAATATAAAGGCCATATGTGTGTACACCTCTCCTGGTCAAGAATATCAATGCCCATGATAGGATACTTCTGTCAAAGGAGACATCATATTTTATACATAATTTCTATATATAGCATTCTTCAAACCACATCTACAATGATTGAGTTCCGGTCATTAGCATATCACATTAAATTAAATCTATTTAAATAATTAGCTCGATGATATTACTTATTCGACATAATAGCTTTGTTTCAACTGTACTAATTAAAATTTTTAAAATTATTTAGTTTATTTAAATTTCAATTTATATTTGATTTAACTTATTTTATCTGAAATCATTTAATTTTCAAACCAAAAAACCAAAGGGGAAACTGTGATAATTTAATTGAAAACTTGTTTTAAACGGAGCACGTTATTGAATATTTTCTGTAATAGATTTGTTTTCATTTCGAAATATTCTTCTAAGCTGAATTATTATTTTTAATTTGGAGGAAATGTTTTTCACTTATTCTTAATTTTTAAGTAATTTTTTTATTTGTTAGAGAAAAATAATTAAAACTAATGTCCTCATATACTTGCATCCCTATGAGGGTAGAGTTAGTCAGACACAGGGTCAATTTCCCATGTGAGCAACATCCACCATCCAATACATTATCTGCTCCTTTTTTTTTTTGTTTATAAACTTTAATCAGTGTTGTCCAGGATTTATTATAATAATTATACCATAGCAAGTGTGTTTAATTGCCTATGAAACAGATCTTCTTTATAATTTATTTAATATCTTAAATTAAAAATGGTTAATTTTTACGACGTGACCAAGCACCGTTTAACCCCCTAAAAAAAAATTAAGACCTACTTTTTTGGGGCCTAATACGTTTAAACAGTCTTTAGAAATAATATGAAAGAAGAAATTTTGAAAAAAAAAAAAAAAAAAAAAAAAAAAACTATTTTAGCGTAGAGGATCACTTTTCTATATAAATTCAACGTAACATGAGCACCCACTTTTTGGCCACAAAGCATTTAACGAGACATGTAATCTCTAGCATTTTTTCAAGTTTAGCGATCGAGAGGTGGGGGGGATTGAAAATTCAATTTTTTTTTTTTTTTTTTGGTGGTGGTGGTGGTGGTGGTGGTGGTGGGGCTGGAATTACATTTGAAACATAAAATAACGATAAATTTAATTAATTTTTATGAGACCATTCTGTACTTTCACCTAACAATATTATAAACAGAACGAACCTCAAAATATGACAAATTCAATTTGGAGGGGGGGGGGAATTAGATTAGAAGTATAAAATGATGAAAAATTTCATTTAATTGTTTTTAGAATTAAGTTTTGGTAGATCTTTTTTTTTTGCGATCGCTCGGGCCTTCACTGCTATTTTTTATTGAAACAAAAGTTGTAATGATTTATTTTTAATTAATTTTTTTTTTGGGGGGGGGGGGGGGGTCCAGTTCTCAATATATAGTTTCTTCTCTTTGTAGCCCTTCTGCCGAAATATCTGGTGGGTAGGGTATCACATACTTCTTTTTTTTGGGTGAAGACATTTACATGTTTTCATTCGTTCTTTTATTTTTGTTGTGGTGGATTATCCACGTTGCCCATGATAAAAATGATCAGTATACAGGTGTGTTTCAAACGGAACTTCATGTCATTCCAGGCAATGCTGGGTACCCATGCTAGTTTGTTATATTTGATTTGGGTGCATCTTAATAGGTAATTGCATATAATCATGTATTATTGTATGTTGAATGTTAGGGTAAACTGGATACTCAGGCTACTGTATCCTTATCGTCTTTCCTATTCATTGTGTTGTGTGAGCAAGTATAATTGGCATAGATTAGTTGTCCAGTAAAAACAGAGCCTAGTCTACCCTATTATTTTATCTACATGTGAGAGAAGAAACAATGATTCATACGTTGCTTAGGAGCATTAATATTGTTGCCAGTTGCATTCACCATAGGCAAGTTAAACCAGTTTCCTCGAGAGGAATAATATAGTGTGAACGGAAAACTGTCAATGGAATCTGAACTTGACATCCAAAGCTTACAATAACTATTTAATGAATTGCACTTCAAGCAATTTAGTTGGTTTTCATTTAAATGTAGCAGGTGATATAAAAAAGGAAGGTTTGGTCGGTCAGTTTTCAGAGCAAATTAATCTTATTTGAATTATCTATTATCTATTTTTTATTTTATCTGTACTGAGTGACTGGCATTGTCCGGGTGTTTGGAGGTGTGTGTTGAGCAAAGAAAAAAAAAAAAGTGGTAGTAGGCAGGTAGGTTTGAACCCGTATTGCGAAGGAGGAAAAGAACAGATGGGGGTGGGGGTAATGTCTTTGCTGTTATGCCCATCACCAAACCGAAAGTGACATAGGTTTGAATTAAGGCTAGTCAATCAAAAAGAGGGAATGACTTTCAAAAGTATCGGCGAAAAAAGTAACCCCTCTCTGTAGAAAAGTGTCCAGTTGAGAGTGAAGGAATTAATGTTTTTAGCCAATTTTTCGATATTTATCGTCCGAAGGGTTGAGCTTCAAACAATGTTAGTAAATAAATGACCACAACCGATTCGATAGGCCAAAGTCTGGAGCAGTAACCATTAGACTAATATTCCCATCTTGAGAAAAAGATGTTTGAATCTCTTACCTCTTTCCTCTGCATGTTTTGGTGAGGGTTCAGCACTTCGTCTATATTGGCCATAGTTAGCTGGAGCTGATATGATAGCCGAAACCTTTTCGGAGTGCCTGCTGCTGCTACTGCTGCTACTACCAACACTGCTGCTGCTCATCTCCTTCTCCTTGTGATGATGGTGGTTGTCTTTCTTCATTTTCTCCTCATACTTTTCTTCCTCCTTCTCTTGTTGCTTACGAAGCTTCTTCTCCTCGGACTTCTCTTTGCTTGTGGTCTTTTCTTTTGTTCCGGACAGTTTCTCCTTGGCCAGCAGCTTCTCATCATGATTCTTGCTGTGTCTCTTTTCCTCCTTGTGACGGTTCTCCTTGTCACTGTTCTTTTCCTCGGGGATCTTCTCCTTGCTTGAACCATGTTCCTTAGGATTTGCCTTTTCTTCTTTCAAGGCACTAAAAGTGAAAAATACAAGATGAAATTAATCTAAGAAAACAACCGTATAGCACAAAGAGGGCAACTCAGCATTGCCCATTATGTAAAAAAAACAAAAAACAATAGCAGTGATAAAAAATATAATCCAATTGTTAACATTGAAACCTTAGTGGGAAGATATAAACATATATATTTACAAAACCACAATTTGCCAATGCATCAAATTTTGTTGCCCCATTTGAGCTGGTACATCCACCACTAATCTCACTTATACAAGGTGCAAAAAAGAGTCTCAAATCTAATAGATCCCGCACTATCAGCCAAACTGTAACCTCTGTCCCATCACTGCAATGTTGCATTCCTGTGTCTGTTTTTCAAGTACTTTAATGGAATGTGCTCTGATGAACTCATAGCACTTGTGTCCTCTTGATGTATATACTTTTGACTAACCCAACAAGCAGCAAAATCCTACCCCTTCATTGTAGAGATCCCTAGATGCTGAAAGCCCTTCTACAGTAATAGTTTCTTTCCTTGGCCTGCAAAATTTTGAAATTGTCTCCCCGTTTCCCTGACTGTACTAACCTGCAGAAGTTTAAATATAAAGTGAAGAGACATCTCGCTGCTCAACTCCTCACAATCCCTTTATTAGACACGATCCCAGATACTAACTCTTTAAATCCAAGTGGCAATATGCTTTGTTTTTTAAAGAAAAAAAGCTACTTGTATTTATTCAATACTAGCATGGATGCCCAGTGTTGCCCGGGTGTTTGTAGGTGTATGTTGAGCAAAAAAAAAAAAAAAAAAAAAAAAAAAGTGGTAGTAGGAAGGCAAGCTCGAACCCGTACCACAAAGGAGGAAAAGAATGGAAAAAATATGTGACGTCTTTGCTGTTACGACTACCGGCAAACCGGAAGTGATGTAGGTTTTAATTAAGGCTAGACAATCGAAAGGAGAGGATGACTTTCGAAAATATCGGTGAAAAAAGCGATCCCTCCCCACCCTGTAGAAAAGTGCCTAATTGAAGGTGAAGAGACTAATGTTTTTAGCAAATTTTTCAATATTTGTCGTCTGAAAAAGGTCCAACTTCAAAACGATACTCATCTTGTAAAAATCCGTCGCCTCTGTCGAAAGTTTTAGGTAGACATGCAAACATACATACATTTATATATTGGTAACTCAAATTTTCAACCAAAACCGATTAAAAAGGTTGCCCTATCTCTGAATAACCTTTATGTAAAATTTCAAATGTTTAGACCAGAGTAATTTGGTAGAGATCGAAGTGGTCAAAATTTTTTTTTAACTTTGACCCCTATTATGACCCCATAACATTTATTTTGGGCTCAAATCAAGTTATTAAGTTAGATCCATGTCCAAGGAACTTATATCTAAAATTTCAAGTGTTTAGACCCAAAATTGGCGGAGTTTGGTAGAGTTTTCAAAGGTCAAATCATTGAACTTTGACCCCTTAAACTCCAAATTTCTGGCCGAAAACTGATTACAAAGATTTTCCCAAATCTCCATACCCTGTATATCAAATTTCAAGTCTAGGGAAATGTACACAGGGGTATATGTTGATGCCAGAACTCCCAAATACTTCATTCAAAACAATCAAAAACAATCGATTTAGAAAAAAGTGTGAAGAAATCGATTTAGAAAGAAAAGTTTTAGTTTTTTGGAGTCAAGTCCTCATTAGCTGATTTTAATGAATCAAATTTGCTTACACGTCTTAAATCAGTCTCATCATGTGTTTAATAATTATGGTTTAAATCTTATCAAAATGTGGCAGTAAATAATTCAGTGATGACTTCATACTTTTTCATGCTATCCGTTCAAAAATATAAAAGTGCAGATTAAAAAATACTTTTATATAAAAAACATTTACTGTTATAACAAAAACAGAGCTTACACGATTTAAAAAAACAAACAAAAAAGAAAACACACAAATTTAGAAAAGTTTAATTATTTGGAATTAAGCCTCTAAAGGTTTGTAAAATGATCAAAATCTGCTATAATTTTGAGAATCTATTTCATGTAATTGAACTAGTTTAAATTTGATTAAAATCAGGAGTAATTTTTTTTTTTTTTTTTTTTTAAACTCCTTACTATATACTGGATAATCTGCATAGGTAGAATATCATTTCTATTTCATGTTCCTAGCAGTGTTGGAACGATTAATCGAAATCAGGAATCAGAAAAACCAAAACTTTTGAATGTATCACAATTGGAAAAATTTGTGCTTATTAAATGATTCTTTTGATTAGCTTTTTTTATTTGATTTTATTTGAAGCTAAATCTTTTACTGCTGATAGTACTAAAATAATGAAAATCTATTGATTTTAAACGACCAGTAAAACTAAAATTGATAGATCATCCACCACAAATGTATTTTTAAATTAGAGTAAAATCTGCACATTTAACAAGAGTTTTTACGGTAATCGTGGAAAAATAATAACTTTATTGTTAAATATTTACAGATTTATAGAGAATCGGGATCAGATAAAGGTCGTAAGTAATTTGAAATTGTATTTCTCGGTCGCCCACACTGAGAATTGAACCTTCAACCTTCAGGAGAGAAAGAATATCACTACCTCTGTGAAGTAAATAATGGGTCTGTTTGAAATTCCGTCTAAATTCCAGAATTCGACAAGATATACCTGAAGAAGGTTGGGGGTTACATTGACCGAAACGTTATGAAAATGACACTCAAGATGAGAACAGTAGTCTGATAAATCTACATAATACAAATAACCAATCCTCATCTTAAAAAGTCAGAAACGTCATAATAAAAGCAATTCATGAATATATATCTAATTGTTTGATATTTTCAAATTTTAAAAAAGTGGAAAATATTTGTTTGTTACAATTATTACCTGGCAATGGATTTTTTGTCAACATCATTTTTCTTCATATCAGCAGCTGGAACTGATTTTGATCTCCCCTCTACAGATGATTCACGCTTTTCTAATTTTTTGTCTCCTTTCTCCTTCTTTAACTCTTTGCTTTCTTTACCATCACGAACTTTAGCTGAAACATAAAATTAAAATTAAATCAATTTTTCTATGTAAACATAGATAAGTATACACAATTGTTAGGCACATACGTGTAAATCTTTCTACCTGTTGTTACACATGGAAAAACAAGATGCTTAAAAAATTAAATCAGACTTTTCCTTTGACTAAATAAAATAATGATGAAAGTTAGTTGCTTTATTTTATGACATGGCAAACATTTTCGCGTTATTTAATAATTAATCCAGCAATTTTGGAAAAAGTTTTATGCTTAAGTTCTTTATATCTTCAAAGATTTATTTCTGGAGTTTAGTTTGATTATCTGTAGAAGAAAATTGTTTTTGACTTTACAGAACATGATTGAGTTTTGCAAAGGGGAGAAAAAAAAAACAATAACATCAATATTTGGTGCATTTTAGACTAATGGTGAAAACAATAGTCTGAGGGAAAAACAATACAAAAAAAAATTGAAACAAAATCATCATTATTCAGTCCTTAAAAGGTCAATACTTGACAATTTTAAATTAATCCTCAAAAATAAAATATTCCAAGAATAGTTTGTACTTAAAAAATATTACAATAGATAAAAAAAAAGCATGGTGCTAATTTTTCATATTGTTATCTTCTACATCTTAGATAAAATTATTTTGGCCATTTTGATTAATTTCTTATAACATATTCCACCACTACCAACAGAAAAGACTACAAACAAAAGTAGCCACTCATATTTTAATTTATAATATAATATATAAAACAAAGATATACTTTTTTTTTAATAAATTGGTTTATTTCAGTGTTTTATCAAATATTTTCTCCATATATTTCAGAATACAATCATGTATTGCTTCAAAAGTCTTGTATCTCATTATATGGTTAGTCAGCTAACATACTTCCTAACTTCTGGCATAGCACTATTCAAAGTGGTGACAAGGCTTCGCTTTTTTTCTCATACCTATATCTCCCCTGTGCATGTACTCTTTTTTTTATTATGTTTTTACAATCTTTTTTATTCAATAACCATTGAAAAGATTTTTTTTTTCAGTCTCATTTTAATTAAGAATTATGGAAATTAGTTTTATATTTTAAAAAAGTTATTGAAAACACTTAATTTTTTTTTTTTTTTTTTTTTTTTTTAACTATTTTGGGAATATTATGTATTGAATACATTTTTTATGATGTTTGAAATTTTGTTATTTTGATTTCAATAATTTTTTTTTTATACTTTAATAAACATTTATTATATAAATTCGAATAAACTTTTATTTTCAAAATTGAAAAAAAAATTTTTTTTTTATAAACTGATAAACATATTTATTATAAAAGTTCAAATAAAATAAAAACTTATTTTAATTTCATTAAAAGTGCAAATAAAGACTTACTTTTATCTGCATAATTTTGTTAATTCTTATTGTATACTTTTCAGTAATATCCTTTTTTCTATTTTATTTCAATAAATCGCTTCACAATAGAAATATTGAAGAATAAAAGTGAAGGAACTTTGCTTTGTCACCGCTTCTGGTAGTGCTAGGCTGGAAGTTAGGAAGTATGTTAGCTGACTAAAACCCATTATTTTGTTTAACTGACTAATGATGTAGACATCTTGTTAATCCACCATCTTCTTTTTCTGCACCTTTCCATCATTCCTTCTAAATAGATTAAATTAGCAACTGATTAGTTTATACTTTTGTACATGCTTTCCAGATTACTTCCAGATCAGAGATTAAAAATCTGATCACTTAAAAGCATTTTGCAAAGTTTGTGCTTTTTCTATGTTTAGAAGATTATATTTTACAGTTTAATGTGTCTTCTTTGGCTAAACAAAGCAAACCAGATGTTGTGATTTGAAATGTCAAAATATTGACAAAGTTTTATAATGTCTAAAATATCAATGTAAATGGTCTTACTTTCAGCAGCTTTTTTCATCAGTTGATCTTTTGAGAAACCTGAGACATCATGTCTTGAAGAATGGGATGTATTCTTTGTTTGGTTCTTTGGCTAACAAAATAAAAGAAACAGATGTTTTTTATAAAATTTAATTTAAAAAATTTGAATTAATAATTTGTACTTTCACCAATAAAAACGTGGTATTATATCTGGAGTCTGAGTAACAACCAGTACTCTCCATTTTGTTTCCCCTCATTATTGTAAGTCACTTGATACTCTTGTGCCAGTGGTTTCTTTAAACTTTTGCTGATAATAATTAATGGTTCTCTCTGGAATTTCAGTTAAATAAGCATACTCAAGATTTTAATACCATTTGCACATTTTCAGTCAAGGATGGGATAATATTATCTCTTCTCAGTCTTTCCACCTGTAGTAAAGACCAATTTCAGTGTCAGAGTATTTCTTTGGAGAGGTGGCCATGTCAAATTACAGCATATATTTCTTTTATATCAGGGTTCATCATTCATACAATATTCCTTTACAAGGCCTTCTTTAGACAAAATTCAAGTTTAAAAAATTTGATATGTAAAGAATGATATAATAAACAAAAAAACTAATATTTTAATTAATATGTTTTAACAGTATTTATTTCGATTTTGAATTTCACTTTGGCTACATCTGTTAAGTATATAACTAACATCAGGTAATTTCGTGATAAAGGGGCTTAACTCTTGTATTGACAATACTGGAAATACTAATATGATGCAATTGCAGAAGAATGTATTTCGATTTTATTTTTTTTATACTTAAAAAATATTTTAATAGTATTATTTCAGTTTTATTTCTAATATTCCAACAAAATCTTTTACTGAATTTAAAGAATACGATTTTTAAGCCCATCTCAATACATTTCCCATATTTTCGAGGCCTTTTCAAAGTTATAACAGAAATAAGGCCTTTTTAAGAGAAAGCTCAAGATTCAAAGCCTTTCAAGCCTGTGTGAACCCTGTATACTTACTCTTTGCTTTGGTTCATCTTAGAATTGTCCACCTATACTTATAATCATACTCACAAAGTACCATTTCAGTTGATGTTCAGGATGATTATTACTTAAAGCATTAAAAAAAAATTTTATTTTTGAAGTAGATGGTATTTTATTCTAAATTTTAGAGTTGGGGTTAGATTTTTTTTTTTTTTTAGTCAAAACTGGGAGGTAAAAAAATCAGAAATTTTTGTAGGAGTTAGATGAAAAAAACTCTTACTTTTCTGTTAGATATTGATCAGGCAACACTGAAACATGTGCTGGTCGACGATTATTATTAAGCCAAAAAGATTTATCGGATAAAATATGCAAAATAGTAATGTTTAGAATAAATATTTACATTCATTTAGGAATGTTAACTTCAAAACGTTATAACAATTTAGTTAACAACTTAGAAATAATAACATGTAGAACATCAGGTGATTATCTTAGTGACATATATTAATATCGTCATTTAGAGAGGGAGATATTTTGGAGATACGTGAAATTTAGTTAGAGTTAGGTCATTGGACAAAGAAGTTAGATTAGAAGAGCTGACTGGTCATGATCGCTCAAAACACTGTGAGTAGTGAGGTGTCCTATACCTATCAAATGTAAGAATCTAGGACCAGCATACCAACTTACTAAAAAGGGAGAAAAAAAACAAACAAACAAACAAAAAACACTCTGGCATAAGAAGTTGCTGAAAATAAAACCCGAGGCTCTGTTCTTATGAATTTCCATTGCAGCATTTCCGTCAAATCAAGACCAAAGATGAACCAAACATGTTCCAGATTAGCCAGACGTTTAAACCCCAAATAATTGTTACTCATCCTTTGTGCTGTAAAGGTATTTATGTATATTGTTGTTCCATCATGAACTGTATTTAAATGTACAGACGCACACAACAAACTCTAGATTAGATGATCACAATGCAAGATGGTCATAGATAATCACACGTATATACACTTGCATACAATCATACACTAGATGATAATAGAAACTCATAAAGATATACATGATTAACATCGCCGCCATGTTATATAGACTTCCACAACATTACACTTCTGCTTAACTTTAAACTCTGTTTCATATACCACTGAAGTACTAAATTTATTTAATTTAAAGAGATAAACACCTAATTTTACAAAAAAAATAAATATGTATAATAAACTTCATGAAAAAAAATAAATCTCACCATTTCCTTGTCTTTTAAATGGAAATCGTGTTCAGGAACCCACATTGACTTTTTATTTTTCAACTGACCCGAATATCTGTACAAATAATTTAAAGTTTCATTAGGAATATTACAAGCAAAATAAAAATTTCTTGAAAACTTTATAAAAAAAAATCATAATTTATTATAATGAATCAAGTTCAAAAGGTGTTTATAAAAATATAAGAAAACTAAACTGTAAACAGAATATGATGAAAAGTGTTTTACCCCATTGCAAGAGCATAGATATCTGGTCGTTTCTCTTTTTCTTCCTGACGAATTCTAGTCACTCTCCGTTCCAATGCTTGACCAAATTGCATTATTCTCGGATAATAGGGGAGAATCTAAATATAAAATAGATTTTAAATCAATCAAATTTAAAATCAGAAAAAAAGTATGATGAAACGTTGGTAAATTAACTAAAAACAAATGTCAAATAATTTATTGCCTTATAACAAATTAGCATATGGCTACATCACATTGAGACACTGATTCTCATTGGATCACTAAAGTTAAACAATGTTAACTTGGGAATATCAAGTATCATAGGTTTGAAAGTGGCTGCAAAGTTTTCTAATAACATTAAGAAATGTATGAATCCATCTTTTGTAGCTGTGTATGTATAATTGTATGGTAGACTAAACTCTGAAAACTTGGTATAGTGCTTTTTGTTTTTAATACGCAGTCACTTCTTATCAAGGCCCAATCACCACTTGAGGATAGGGATTATTGAGTTGGACAGATAAACAAGAAAAAGAAAACTCCTTCTATAGGTGTTGTATTTCTCCTCACAATGCCAGGTCATGAGATGCAGTTGTAAATTGTGAAACCATTGCTTCACTGAAAGACATAATTTCAGAGGGTAGCCATTATCCCTCTCTCTATATATATATATCTATCTATATATATATATATATATATATATAAAGAGAGAGAGAGAGGGAGGGAGGGAGGGAGACTAACACAAATTACTTGCCAATCTACTCACAACTTAATATTTGAGTCAACAGAATGAAGGACATTCTTTTGAGCACACAACAAAAATTATAAAAACAAATATCTGAATAACCATACAGTAAAATGAACATATGCATTTTGACATTTAATTTTCTGGTTAAAATGTATAGGAAAAAAATTTAAAACTTACCTTAGTGAGAATGATCAATGAATTTCTGATCTGAATATAATTTCCTGATTCAAGGCAAGCTACCATAGACTAAAAAAAAAATCAACAAAAAAAACAGTTTAGACATCAGTACTAAGCCTGGTGCTACCAGATCAGGCTGTCTATTGGCTTCCTGAGACGAAATGCACCTACATTGATGTTTCCTTTTTGTTTTTCTATTCTCTTTTGTAAAACTTAATTGTGTTCTACAAAACCAAAAACAAAAACAACAGCCCGTTTCCCTTCCCTCCCCGCCTTTTTTTTCTTCCCCTACTTCCCAACCGGCCCTGTCGGTGGGGCATTAGAATACACCGACTGCCCCCCTGCAGAGAGTAAAAGTCTCTCAATGGGGCCACCTGTTGACCGTGAGTGGCAACCTGTAATGCCTAAGGACGGGATCCTGGTGGTTGAGCAAATCATGTTCAAGGTCCTATTAGGACATGAGGTGCAACACACCACTTTGGCCCTTACTTGGGTTAAGACAGGAAGTTGGATAGGCCCGATCCAATCAATCGGTTGGTCATGACTAGCACTAAATCAGACAAACACAAGAAAATACGCTCACACTCCCCACATTAGGCAAAAACTGATTTAGTAAGCGGTGGCTGGAGGGTCAATCAACTTGTTGAAGAATGGATAAAACACGGCTGGAAAACCAACATCTTTTCTAGAAATGAGGCCATTAGAAAGGACGAAGGAAACACGGGTGCTTGAGTCCATCAGCAGGAAGAGTATACTTCTCCTGTATCCTTGTTGTGTTGGGGCAAATAGGTCCCCCCCCCCTCCGAGTCGGGTGGGGAGCAGGAGAAATGAAAAATTCAAAATATTTAAATGGCAAATAAAAAGCCTCAGAAAAGAAACCATTGTGAAGTTTCAGACAAATCTAGTTCAGATTCAGAAACAGAATCACAATACCAAAATCTTGTGCAAAATCTACCTTTTTTTATAATCATTGAAGCAACCGAAGGAGAACCAATAACAAAAGTTTCCCCCTTCAAAATAGAGAAAATCTTCTCTAGTATCAAACCAAAAATGGTCAAAAAACTAAATAACGGCACACTACTAGTGCAAGTAGAAAGCCAAAAGCAAATAACAGAAATCTTTAAATGGAGACTTTTTAATAACCAAAAAGTAAAAATCTATCCCAACAAAACTTTGAATACTAGTAAAGGAGTAATCAGGAGTTCAGAACTATCACTGTGCTCCTTAGAAGAAATTAAAACTAACCTAAAAAATCAAAACGTTACTGATGTAAAAAGGATCCAAATTAAAAAAATATGGTGAACCCATCGATACAAACTCTTATATTCTAACCTTTAATAGCCATCAAATCCCGAGTAACATCAAAATAGGATATGAAAAAATCAATATAGAACCGTACATACCAAACCCTCTTAGATGCTACAACTGTCAAAGGTACGGACATCATCGAGACCGGTGCACACACTCTCCAGTATGCATGAGGTGTGGAGAAAATGAAACCCACACAGATTGCAAAAAAGATCCAAAATGTATTAACTGCCAAAAAGGCCATAGTGCAAATTCAAAAGAATGCGACAAATGGAAGAAAGAAAAAGAAATTATTAAAATAAAATATACAAAAAATATAACCTTCCAGAAGACATCATTAAATTACTCAATGAAGTAAGGGAGCTAATGGAAGAATTCAAAAAAGCTATAAAACAAATAAACAATGAAAATAAAGATTACAAAACTGAACAAAACTCCCAAACCAAAACTCAACCCAAAAGACCCACAAGACCCCAAAGTGCTACAACACCCACATAAACAACCCCTCTAACCGAAAAAAAAAACAGACACCAAAAAGTGCCCATGAAGGAAAAGGAAACAAACCACAAACCAACAAAGAAGCTAAAACCAAAATAAACAGACCACCTTCATCTTCCAGACCAAGAGACTCAATCCAAAACTGATTTGAGGAAATGGAAGATCGAAGATCAGGCACCAACGACTAACAAAAGTCAAAAACAAATACATAAAATCTAATCATGACCCAAAAAAATCATCCAATGGAATTGCAGGGGCCTAAAACCCAACATAAATGACTTATTACTTCTTATAACAAACCATCAATGAGCCATCATATATCTCCAAGAAACCTTTTTAAAAGCTGAAGATAAAATAAATATAAAAAACTACAAACAATACAACCACATCCACAATACCCAATAGAGAGCCTCTGGAGGAGTATCTGTACTTATTAGAAATAATATCCCACAAAGCAAAATAGATCTAAACATTAATATTCAAGCCATTGCTGCAGCAGCCACACTACACAGAACTATAAATATCTGCGCTATCT
This sequence comes from Euprymna scolopes, assembly GCF_053919585.1. NCBI lineage: Eukaryota > Metazoa > Mollusca > Cephalopoda > Sepiida > Sepiolidae > Euprymna > Euprymna scolopes. The sequence goes on along the minus strand of NC_136484.1, from coordinate 66,962,141 downwards.
ACATCCCACTCCAAGATCCAATAGACGAAGCAGAGCTGAACAAAATAATAAATCAGTTACCCAAACCCTTCTTACTGTTAGGTGATTTCAATAGTCACAACGATATATGGGGATCTGCATACTCAGATAAGAAAGGGAAGAATCTTGAAAAAGTTATTAACGACAATGACTTGTATATATTAAACAATAAATCCAACACATATCTTCATCCCACTTCAGGCACCGACTCAGCATTAGATTTATCTTTGTGTGACCCTACTATCCTCATGGACTATAACTGGAAGGTTCTAGAAGATTCATGGGGTAGCGACCATTTTCCAGTGATTTTAACAAATCTAAAAGAAACAAAAACCCATCTCTCCCAATGGAAAATAAAAAAAGCAAATTGGGAGGAATAATAAAAAAAAATGCCAACAAAAACTCTCAGAGGAGGAAAACCCAAATAAATCCATAGAATACTTCTCTAAAACTTTACTAGCCATTCCACATGAATGTATACCTAAAAGTAGCAAAACAAACAACAAAGACCCTGGTTTAATAACGAATGCCAAAAAGCAATTCGCCAACGTAAAGCTGCCTTATGAAAATTCAACTCCCAACCGACAAAGTACAATTTAAACCTTTTTAAGCAAAAAAGAGCAGTGGCTCGTAAAGTTATTAGAAAAGCAAAAAGAACATCATGGAAAGACTATAATAATAATATAATAAAATAAACTCGAATACAAACCCCAAACAAGTGCAGAACATGGTAAGGAAAATTTCGGGTAAAAACTCACCCTCCCCTCTAAATCATCTCTTACAAAACAACATCAAAATAACAGAGACAAAAAATATTGCGAATCTTCTTGCTGAAACCTTTCAAAACAATTCTCCCAGCAAAAATTACAGTCAATCCTTCCAAAAGATAAAACAAGATACAGAAAAAAAAAAAAAAAATCAAATTTCAACTTAAACAACAAAGAAAAATACAACTATCCTTTTACTAAAAATGAACTCTTAAAAGCCATAAACGAAGCACATAATACAGCTACTGGGGCGGATGAGATACATTATGAGTTTCTGAAACCACTTCCTTCCAAATCAATAACACATCTTTTAAACATGCTCAACAAAATATGGTTCAAGGGAAAACTACCCAATAGCTGGAAACATGCTATCGTGATCCCCATGCCTAAACCAGAGAAAGACAATTCAGATCCACAAAATTTCAGACCAATTGCATTGACAAGTTGTCTCTGCAAAACATTTGAAAGAATGATAAATAAACGACTGAATTGGTATCTGGAAACGAACGACTCGATTGCCAACCTACAAAGTGGTTTTAGAAACAAAAGAGGAACAATGGACAACATAGTCCGATTGGAGACCTTTATCAAAGAAGCATTCATTCAAAAAGAACATGCAATAGCTGTCTTTTTTGATTTAGAAAAGGCATATGATACAACATGGCGACAGGGTATAATTAAAGACCTTTACAACCTTGGATTAAAGGGCAGACTACCCATACTGATCAAAGATTTTCTATCTGATAGAAGTTTTAAAGTAAGAATCGGACCCTACCTATCAGACACAAAAAATACAGGAAGGAGTCCCACAAGGATGCATTTTATCAGTTATGCTATTTAATATAAAAATTAATAATATCGTAAATTGTCTAAACAATGGGATAAATGGCTCCTTATATGTGGATGACCTTGTAATCTGCCATAGATCCAAAAATATTCATACTTCAGAATGCCAACTACAAATGTGCATAAACAAACTAACACAATGGATGACAGAAAATGGCTTTAAATTTTCAACAACTAAAACTAAATGTGTCCATTTCTGTAATCATAGAAAAATTCACAGTGACCCAGTTCTCAATCTAAAAGGATCAAAAATTGAAATAGCTGATCAACATAAATTTTTGGGACTTATTTTTGATAAAAACTCTCCTTCATCTCTCACTTAAAATATTTAAAACAAAAATGATTCAAGACTCTACAACTATTAAGGGTTATAGCAAATACTGAGTGGAGATCAGATTGCTCATCACTCTTAAAATTATATAGAACTCTGATAAGAACCAAACTAGATTATGGAAGCTTCATATATGGTTTAACCAGAAAAAGTTACCTTAAAACTCTAGATTCTATCCATCACACAGGATTAAGACTTGCCCTGGCCGCATTCAAAACCTCTCCGACAGAAAGCTTATATGCTGAAGCCTATGAACCTCCACTAAAATTGAGACGTGAAAAATTAGGCTTACAATATTATCTAAAACTAAAATCAAACCCCAAAAATTCTGCCTATCAATGAACTTTCAATCCCAACTACACACATCTATTCAAACAAAAAGAAAATGCAATTAAACCCTTTGGTCTCTACATGGAAGAAACAATAAAACCACTTACAGACAACTCAATAGATCAAACCAGCATCCACGAGGAAAATCTCCCAGAACTCCAACCCTGGCTGTTAAATCAACCTAAAATCATACTAGACTTGACAATATATCCTAAATCCAATACTCACCCTGCAGACTATAGAGAAAAACTAAGCAACATTCTGGATACTTACCCAAATTGGACACACAATTATACTGATGGTTCCAAAGATCAAAACAAAGTGGGATGTGCCGCTATTTCAGAAAACACTATTCAGCAGAAAAGGTTACCAAATAACCCCTCTATCTATAGTGCAGAAATTACAGCCATAAACCTGGCTCTAGATATTATCATCAACCAAAACTCAAAAAAATTTATATTTGTAGACTCATTATCAGTATTAGAAACAATAAAAAATCAAAAATTAAACAACCCTCTACTCATCAAACTGTTACAAAAGATCCATTCTATCCTGCAACACAAAACTTTTTTCTTTTGTTGGATTCCCAGTCACTACGGTTTCCGTGGAAATGATAAAGCTGACATGGTGGCCAAAAATTCATTAAAGCTACAAATAAATGACATAAAGGTTCCATACACGGATTCAATAAACATTTTTATCACAAAGAAATGGCAAGAAAATTGGAACAATTGCCAAAACAACAAACTCTTCCAAATTACTCCTATACTTAAAAAGAACCCTCTACATACCAGAAAATCACGTAAAGAAGAAGTTGTCTTATCACGTATCCGGATAGGACACACATACATAACTCACTCCCACCAACTAAAAAGTGAAGAACCCCCCAAATGTATACCATGTCACGAACCTTACACAGTGAAACACTTTTTACTTGACTGTCATGATCTCACACGAATTCGTCAACACTATTACAAGGCTACAAGTTGAAAAGAACTTTTTGATAAAGAAAATCCTAAAACCATTCTAAATTTCTTAAAACAAGCAAATCTTTACCATAAAATATAAAAACCATCAAATAACAAACTACACCAAAACATTGGGCGAATATACCCAGCGAAAATCGATTCTAAAAATATCAAAAATTTAAATTTTGTATACAGCATTAAATGACCCAAAGAAGGTTGATATGCTGGTTAAACAAACAAACAAACAAACAGTACTAAGCAATAGTGGGTCGTCAGAGATGCATTTTTTAAAAAAATAAGTGCAGTCAACTTATTCTCTACCTTTGCTAATAGGCCAACTCAATGTTGTCATATATATATATATATATATATATATATATATATATATATATATACTAGCAAAAGTACCCGTCGTTGACTGGGTTCAAAAACAGCCTACAGAAAATGGACTCTGATTCATGAAAGTATGATAGGTTATGAAAAGGAAGGGTTGTAAAGAGATAGCTTTGAATTTGGGGGTATCAAAACCAAAGCAAAATATGATGAAAGTAAAAATAAAATAGATAAACCCCATAATTTATTATACCATACCTGTTCACACTGAAACACTTATCACAATATTCTGTGGATCTATATTAAAAAACCTTGTTAAACTTTGTGACATATTTCCATTCTATGGAGGTCAGGCACGAACGAACACCCCATAATTTTATTATACCATATTTCTTCAAACTGAAACATAATTATCAAAGTATACTTACGCAGATAGATATGAAAAGTCTTTGTTAAAGTTTGTGCCTATTTCCATTCTATGGAGACCAGGCGCGAACGCAGACCTCACAATTTTATTTAAGTTAAAACATACTTATCAAAGTATTATTATGTACATCTATATCAAAAACACTTGTAAACGTTTTTTTTAATTTTTAAATATTTTATTTTCATACTTTGTGGACCAGGTGTGTACGCAAACCCCACAATTTTAATGAATCATCATTATGCCAGATCAAACATACCCATTCCTGTGTCTTGATACATCTTCTATCATTATATGTGATAAGTTTTCTATAATAGTTAACCACATAGGAGCCTATTCGTGACCAGACACACACGCAGACATACAGCTTTATATATATATATATATATATATATATATATATATATATATTGAGGATGAACAATATTTACATTTTTTGCCACTATTCTTTGAAATGAATATACTACACATAAAAAATAACACTTAATCACTCCCCCAAATAATTAGCAGGTAATAAAAAATATAAAGAAATTATGATATAATTACTTACCATGAATTATATGATGGTATTAAGGCTTCAACTTAATCGATCATTTATAATTTAATAGAAAAAAATTCAAATAAAAATTATTAACGGTTCATCAAAATGATAAGAATAGTGAACAGATTAACCCACATTTAGTATCAATCAGCCATTCTAAATGATAATAAAAAAAAGGGAACATTTCTCTTAAATAAAAAAAAATTTACTTGTTTAATTTTACTAAGGTGTTCATGTTCATTGTAAAAGAGACTTTCTTTTCAGTGTTCATGTTTTTCTCTAATCTTCATTTTTCACATCTTAATTGGAAAAAAAGTACTTTTACTTTCAATTGTAATAAAAACAATTAAAACTTTTGAATTGCTTATAAAATATTTAATGATGATTAAAACTTTTGTTAAATTAAAAATTGAAGACATAAATTACATGTAATTACACTACATATAAAAACACAGTACATATATTTGCAATAGATAGATAAAAAAATTTTTTTTAATCAAATTAAATTATAAAGTAAATTACAAATTTCAATATAAATAAAATCCGAAAAATAATTCTCCTGGAGGTTAAATCTTAAAACAGATTATCTCCTGAACTTTAGATTCGTTCTGAAGACAAGGTTCAGAATTTGAATTAAAAATCAATTGATGATACAATGGGGTGCGTGTTGATCCTTATGTTTTTCTATTATTGCTATACAATTCAGTACAATTTTTGTAGGATTGTTATGGTTTTTAGGTTGGCATTGGATAAAGAAAACGGACAAGTTTTGCCTTTTCAATAATTATGAGAAGAATACTAAAACATTTGAAACAGGAAATCACTGATTATCAACCATCAGCAATACACAATATTTTAAAAAGAGAATTAATAATAAGAACTGACTCTTAGTTCAAGCATGAGAAGAATTTGTTAAAAGTAGTCAAAGGTTATAATTTCAGTTCCAATTTTGATTTGAAGGAAACTTTTCTTAAATAGAGCTGAGACATGCTTTATGTACATCTTTATATGTGACTGAGGACTGCTTGTGAATTTGATATTTTCTAGAAACATCCTCCTTCAGAGAAAGCTGGTTCAACCCATCTAGGATAAATGCTGCTGCCATGGCATATGTACGTCTTTGCTTTCATCCTTTACTGACTTGACTGTATTTCTTCTTCCTGCAAGATGTGTAACAATTTTCCAGCTTCCTATGCCCTCACCATTTTGGATAAGAGAAAGGCTTTGGAATAAATGATTTAACAAGTCAGCAAAATGTTGAGATACTGACTTTTCGGAGTTAAACCATGATGAGTTTTTCCAAATCCTAAGATTTCAGAATGTTTTTCCTAACGTTTTCTTTAGTTGAGAGCTGTTGTAAACCATGGTGAATTATAATTCTTTGTAAAGTGTTGAATCTTTTTTTTTTTTTTTTTTTTTTACATAGGAGTCACCACTTATCAAGGCCTGGAGGACACTCGAGGATAAGGGTTATTGAGTGTACAGTAATCAATGGGATAATATCGTAGTAATCGTTAGTAATGGAAATTTGGTAGATTGGATTACTTAAGGGGCGGTTCATAAAGAATTTGTTTATGTTGGACTTAAAGACAACCAAATTGTAGTTAGCTGGGAAACAGGCAAACAGAAGTGAGTTCCACAGGCGTGCAGTTCTAAGAAAGATTTTTGACTTAGACACAGTCAAAGAGTGGGCAAAATTATTGACAGTGGTTTCAGCTAGATAGGTGTTTTTCGTGAAAGATTGGCGAGATGGGACCAAAGATTGGAGCTCAGACGAGCACTTGCCATGGAAATAATGATAAAACAAAGACAGGCTCGCAACTCCCTTCTGTGGGAAAGAGGTTGCAGAGAAGAGAAAAAGGCATCGCCCACTAATTAATGCAAATTTAAGTATTCTTTTAGAAAAAAATATCTTTTACATTAAAGTAAAAATACTGACTTTACAAGAAAAATAGTTTTTATTAAGACGGTTTTAGTGCTGCTTATTTTTTAAAATTATTTATCAACTCAGTTAAAACATTTAATTGTTTATTTCTTTTTATTCAAAATAAATACATGGTAGTTTGTTAATTTTCTTTTTAATAAACTACAATGAAAATGTACTAAACTAATCCTCAAAAAAAAAAAAAAAAAAAAAAAAAATAGATGTCCAAATGGGTATAAATTTTAAATCTAATCACTAACACTTAAAATAGATTATATTATGAGAATAAGTTTATGACTTTTCCATTATATGTATAGTGATATGCGTTATACTGTGATTTGATATGGTTACAAGCCTAATGTAAACTAACGTCTTTCTCAGTCTGTTGTATATCTTACTTATCAAGACTTTTCCACTTTTTGTTCAACACTGGATAAAACGAATATTAAATATATTCAAATTCAGTTTTCAAACTTGTATTTGCCTTCTAATTTAAGAAAAAAAAAAAAAGAATGTGTGCAGAGGGGATGAGGTATTTTGCATAAGTTAAAAAGGATAAATTTAATAAAAGAAAAGAAAAAAACAGCAATGTTTAATAAAAAAAAAAACTTGATATTTGATTTAACCAAATGAGCTGATGAAAAACAATCTACTCGTTCAATGTTGCAAGAAGTGGAGAGGGCCAAGTGTAAATATGATTATCAAGTGCAATAGTATATACAGGATTAGGATTTTTTTAATTTATTCCATATCAACTTTAGAGGTCATTTTATGCCATGCAATTTTAATAATTATAAAACTATGTGGACCATCCAGCCATCCTTGCTTGCTTGAATCTTGTACAATAAAGCAGCATTCTTGTCTGTTTGTTCACAATTTAATTAATATTTACAAAAATGACACTGTTTCACAAATTAATTTTCAAACTGAAAACGGACTTATATACAATTAAAAATTCCAGCATGATTTCTATATATACTATGTATATATACAATTAAAAATTCCAGCATGCTTAGAAAGCTTCCTACATCCAAGGATCTTCATTAATGGTCTAGAAAGAATTATACATAGATTTAGTAGAAAGTTCCATTTGAGTGCAGCTGATATGATCGATGAAATAGGGGTGATTTGTCCACAGCGAGTTATCCCTTAGTGGAACAATTCTTAGTTCAAGTATAGTCAACATGCCTGATTAGCAATGCTGCAATAGCACTGAAGACAAAAAAAAAACTCTTCTTCAGTTGCAATAAACTTTAACTGTTCTGGAAGTATATTAACAAGTTAACTGTTTGAATCGATCTTCAAAAGTTAGCAATAACATGTGATAGGAAAACAATTGGGTGATTTACTTTTAAAAAGAGTTGGAATGACTTGCTTCTGATTTTTTGAGTATTTTTTTATCAATGCAGAAATTTTTTAGGGCAGTCCATAGAGTAAATATGGTATTGTGCTGACTGATGAAGTAAAAATGGAGAAAGAATGAAAGGAATTGTGCATTTGGAAAAATTAGTCAGAATGGCTCTAGTTAATAGAATAAACAGAGAATGATCACTGACCCCCTTCCTATACAATTTTTAGGTAGCTTTGTGTCTAATTTATAAAATTTGCTTGCTTTTATTTTGCAAATTCTAAGTGTATTATCTATTCTGACCTCAGTCAGGGGAGGAGAAAAAGTTCATCAAAATCTTTTTTTTTTTTTCCCATCCAGAGTGTACTTTTTTTTTTTAGCTATAAATCTCCTACATAAAAAAGTGACTGTCTAATTTTGCCTTAGTGAGAAGGTAAGTAAATAGGATCAGTTAAAAATATTTGTGTAAGTAGCTGAATAAATAATTGTTAACATGTAAAAACTTGTTAGTAATCAAATGTTTTGACGTTCTTCTAGAGTTAGCTTCCGATATAGCTATTACAACACACTGCAACAATATAATAAAAAAGGCAGAACTTTACCTTGGTTATCCGGAAATGCCATTTATGGCAGACATGTCTGTAGTTTTCATAGTCAAGCTGATCAGCTTTATTGATACTATCAGTACCCTTACGAAACACGGTCACAAAACCAGGATAGTTGGCACATTCCTAAAATAGCAATATTCATAGATAATATTAGGACTTTATGATTAATGTTTTCAAATATTCAAGAGAGAAAATCTATATTCACAATATCTACTAGTTTGTTACCATACACAAGCTTATCTCTTCAGTGATGTTTGACTATGAATCATATTAGGTTTTGTGTCTTCCAACATAAAATTTGTTCATCTAGGCTACCTTTTTTGAAAAATATCTATACTAACAGGTGATTCTGGAGCAAATGTTTACCAAGCCTACATGTTAAATGGAAAAGATTTCCACAAATAATAGTTTTAAATATTTTTATATTTAAAAGGGAATTAACTTTATCCTTAACTTATCTCCCATGGTTAAAACAGCACTTTAGAAAGTAGAGTTATAAACCCTTGTATTGATAGACGACAAATGAGAAATAGTCAACAGATAAATATGTCCTCATTTAAAAGTAATTCCTTTTCAGTTGTATTTATATAATAGATAATTATTATCTCCAGAATCGTTTTCATTCAATATATTCCTTCATATTTGTGTATTTCCACTCACAGAAAAAAACAAAACCTTATTTCAAATCAAATTAAACCATTGCTGCAAATACTTAATACTAAAAATGGAAGAAACTAATCCCAGTCATTTAAAGGAAAACAATCTTTTTGATCTGCCTTAGTTTTATACACAACACCTGACTAACCCCCGGATACAGTATAAAAAAAATGTGTGTCTATGATAAAGTTTGATTTATATATAAAAAAAACAAACTGAAATACATAAATTATTTTGCTATCATTTTTATTTTAGAAAATATCTACATGCATCAGCGTACAAAAATATATTACCACTATCTTATAAATTTTTCCGGTGCTTCTATATGATAAAAACGAAAAAATATTGAATTTCAAGTAAAGCAAATGGTACCTATGTAATTGTCAGGTGTCAAATAGTAACAGATCCAAAAATTACAAAAAATGATAATGTAGAAAATTAATTATTCATAAAAAAAGAAAAAAAAGACATTTGTAAAATCTACCGATTTGAATATTCAATTTCTCAGAAATCTTATGCCAATTACAGAAAAGTAATTTCAATAAGTTTTGAAAACAGTTAAAAAAAAAAAAGAAAAAGAAAAAAAAAAAGATTATTTTTTAAAAAGTTCACAAATTAAATACATGTTTATTTTTGTTTTCTGAATAAATTTTGTCTGCTACAAATTGTTTCAACCGTGTTACTTCCCCTTTTGCTTATGTCACATGACCCGATATGTTCAACCCAGCATGTAACTTCATCAAACTGTTTTTAACATTATAGGAACTAATTTTTATTTATTTTAATAAAAGATGAGGATAATAGTCTGCAATAAATAAAAATTAAAAAATAATACTCATCTCAATGAATTCCAATTAAAATAATATATTATAGGAACTGATTTTCATGAATAATTATTTTTCCACGCATATTCACTCAGATATTAATAAATTTAACACTGTTCCCTCCTGAATCGTTAGCCTGGTTTAATGCCCGTTTTATGGTATATCAACCGTTTTTAGGTAATTTCATGTCAAAACATTTATTGGAAACAACTCATTGTACACAATTGGATAAATATATAGCTGGAAGAAAAAATTTCACTTTTATATCTTTGCCAATGTTATTTGTGCATAAATGACCACAATAGATCCAATATCAAGCCAATCATGTAACATACTCTTTTTGCAGGTGTTATATAAAACTGAATTACTTACTTTTTCATAAGTAGTTTTGTCACTATGCCACTTCATAATGGTCTCTAAGGCTGCACAAAGGAAGCGCCCATAACGATGAGCTTCATTCTCAGTACAACTGGTTACTGTATATGTAATATCACAGAAAATCTAAAGGAAATTAAAAGAAATGTAGAAAAACATTTGAAAGGTTTGACCATTAAAAACTAAAAGGACTGACATCAAAATAAATGACGATAGAATCCGAAGATATTTGGATAACGAAAGGTATCAAATTGAAATGCAACATTGGTTAAGCATAGCACATAATTTTTTTGATTGCTAATTAAAAAATAATTATGGTGTGAATGAGAGACGATCTATTATTTACACAGGGGAAATGTACATATGTATTATGAATATAGATAAATATTGATGCAGTGATAAATGTTTTTCATATACAAGTTTTTGATGCGAATAAGCAGATGCTTTTTCATCAGAGAACATGAAGTTTAATTTTTACTTTTTCACTTGTATTTATGGCAGCATTCATTCCAATTTTCCCTGGCATAAACCACATCTCAAAACATAATAGCACATATGTGGCAGTCTTGGGCAGGGTCGCATTAAATGACTAAACACTCATGATTCCACTGCTGAAGACCAACCACTTGTAGGCCAGGCCAGAAAGTATTGAACATCTTTGTTTTTTTTCAGCTGCGAACCAATCAACAAACCAAACACATTTGTGGCAGGCAGAAATGCACAAAGTACATCAAATGATAATTGTTATAGTTTAATATATAGTCAAGTACTTACTCTGTCACAGCAGATTAAAGTAGAAAAATTTGGAGTTTTCTGCTCATGTAGGATGTATATGAACTTAGCACAATAGAGAGCATCACTGGCTGTTAGGCAACAGCGAGGGAAGATACACAACTGCAGAAACTGAGTGATCATCTCATTTTTGGTGGATCCTGCAAACATAGTTTTTCAATCATTACAAATATGACATATGCATGTCAGTTTGGTTATATAAACTGTCATAGTGGTTTCAATTTCAAATGTTGAAAATTTAACAATTGTAAAATTTATTAAAATAATTTTTTTTTTTTCAATTAGATATCTAGAATATCTGGTATAACATAAAAAAAAAAAATTTGGCATTGTCGTAAACTGCTTCCTCAAACCCCATTTATGAGGTTGGAAAATTTAGTACTCTATTCGGACAAGTTTCAACTCTTAAAATTTATTTTATGAGAAAGCTCTTATTTTATTCATTATGCTATGACAGCTCAACCCTTAGATTTTTACCGTGTGATGTAGGGTAAGTGGAGTTTCAACCTTATTTGATTTGTGAATATCAAATATGTCCACGCAGACAAAGTTGGGTATTGGTCAATCGTGAGTACTGATACCAAAAACTAGATTATTAACATAGTAATTCTTGAGTTTCAACTACTTTTCAAGCTCATAGAATAAGCCACATGCAAAAATTTCCTGTTTTCAAAACATTTTTGTATAAAATGTAAATATCATAGTAACTACATGAGCTGAACTTATGAACATTAGCGTCCACTTTTCTCCAATTCAAACTCAACCCAACACAACATATACTGCTACTCTATTACCAGTTTTACTTGCTGGCATGTGTTGAATGACTTTTAGAAATTGATTTTCAAACCAAGTTATCTCTGGCCAAATCTTTATCCCCCTTTATCTCAAAACCTTCCTTATTACTTCCTCCCATGTTTTCCTTGACATTTCCCTGCCAACTTGTCACACTATCTCAACTGTTATACATCTACTAATTCAAGAACTCTTAATCATTATTTCAATGTGAACAAACCAATGAATCTCCCGATACTGTTTAAATTTCATCTTCCTTCGAGATCAGATCTAAGTCTGTCTTTAAGACACATTACAGTCATTGTATCACTATTCTATCATTTCTTTCCAAATAAAGCATATCATCTTCTCTAGTGATGTTTTATTTCCTTACATCATAACACAGCACACACACGTGCCTGATAAATTCTTCCCTTGGTCAACAGTGGTAATCCTCTGCTAGTTAGTAATGACAGAAGAGTTACCTGAACTTATTCCACCCACTCCTAACTCTTGAAATCACACCAGCACAAAATCCTCTTTCCCTGTATCACATAGATATTAAAAAGCATAAAAAAATTCTATTCTGAAATTACAAATGAAAAGCAAATTTAAAATATATTTGAAATGAAGTAAATCGTATAAGATTACATGTAGCACATTCAGAAAAATTGAAAAGTTATCTTTAAAAAAATATAATTGCAAATTCATTTTTCGTATTTTTTGGATTCTTTGGACTAGTGTTCTTTTCTTTAGTGCCATTTTCACAAAGTTTCCGTCAATGTAACCCCGACCTTCCTCAGGTGTATTTTGTTGAACTCGGGAATGTTTCTGTTGAACTCTGGAATTTGGATGGAATTTCCAAAATATGACAAATCAGACAAAAGCATTTCCGAGTTTGACAAGATACACCTGAAGAAGTTCAGAAGTTACATAGACCGAAACGTGAAAACAACACTCAATATGAAAACAGTAGTCTGAGGAATCCAAATAACATGAATTAACCAAGCCTCATCTTAAAAATTCAGAAACGTAAAATTCATTTTTATATTAAAAATACATGTACAAATAAACTTCAAAAAAATATTAAATACATAGATAAACATATATTCTAATTTTATAAGAGTTAAGCTAATTTGAAGATTACCTTCACTATTTTATTGCTCAAATATTCTTAATAATGAACAAATAACAGCAAAATAGAATTATGATAAGAAAATACAAAAGCTTAATACCTGTGAATTCAAATATAATTAAAAAAACATTAAATATAATGTAATGATTAAAGAAGTTTAAAAACTGAAATTGAAGGACTTACTACACAGGAACCATGAATCTTTCTCATGTTTGAGACGAGCCATAACTCTTTGTACATGGTCAGATTGTTTTTTCTCTTCCTCAATCAGTTTTTCAATAAGAGATGTACATCTTTCCTTATCCTTTTTCTTTTTACTTTGAGGCTGAAAATCATGAGAAAAAACAGCTTTGAATATGTGTGTGTGTGTTATATGGTTATGGCACGGAATAATATTACATGCAAAACTTTATATTATTATAGTAAAACACATTAAAAATAGAAAAGAGGAACATACCAGATCATTTTCATCAATGACAGCAATCTGTACTTTCAATTGTTGTATTTGTTTATCATAGGCTGTACGGGGAACATGAAGATCATACATAGATAAAGCCCAGAAAGTCATATAAAAATGAGTGCTGAAAGAAAATCATATAAAAATGAGTGTTGAAAGAAAATCATATAAAAATGAGTGTTGAAAGAAAATCATATAAAAATGAGTGCTGAAAGAAAGTCATATAAAAATGAGTGCTGAAAGAAAATCATATAAAAATGAGTGCTGAAAGAAAGAAGTAATGCATTTTATAAAAAAAAAATGTTTTTTCTTTAAATCGAAAACGGTGCTTTAGTAAAACCGATTCTTAAATTGTTTTTATAAATTATTATAAAATAATATTCGTAGGTACTCTATAACACAATACATTCCTCCATATTTCACATTGAAATTTAGGTACTTGTACAGTTTAATCAAGACATTAAAAAATGAAAATATCGAAAAATGTTTATATTGTACATATCCGTTATGGAATGAAGTTCTTTGAAAATTTTTTTCCACTTATTTGATCAAGTAGGTTTTTTTTTTTTACAGCGAAAAAACAATTTGTTATACCAAGCAAAAGGTCTGATTTTTAGGAACAAAAGCTAGCATTAAAGATGAGGAGGGAGTGTCGGTGCTTTAAATTGAGTTATCTCCCCGTGGCGTGTTCAAAAAAATTCAACATGCTGTCATAAAAACATGTTTTTCCACTGTAAAAAAAAAAAAAATCTACTCAATTAAATTAAGTAAAAAAATTTTTGTTGTTGAGATCTTCAATATAACCTTTTTTTTTTTTTTTTTTTTTTCCCCTCGATATTTTCATTTTTAAGGTCTTGATTAAACTGTACAAGTATCGAAATTTACCCAATAGTCAATAATTAGTTGCTGATTAATGCTAATTACTTGTGCCATTATAATAAGATATAATACAAATAGATTCTGATGGCTTATCAAAATTGGCAAAATTGAAATTTAGATTAAAAAAAGTGTTATGTACTTCTATATTTGAATACAAGCTAAACAAAATATTAATTGAGGAATATGATTTAGGAGTAAATTTTTAACCATCATATTTTATGAATCATATCAAAAGTTAATAAAAGATTGATTGAATGATTAATGCTGCAGTGACTGCTTACCTCAAGTCATCCCATACTTTGGCAGGATACAGAGGGCGTATCAGCTCTATCACAGGTTCCATAACAATTGCACTTGCTTCCACATATTTCTGAGTCTGATTATAAAGGAATATACAAAATGAAATACAAAAATGAAATTCTAATCAAAATATGTTGTAAATCTTTTCTTAGGGAAAATAGATTTCATAAAATTGATATATTAGTTTTCTAGTAACACAAAAGGATTAAAATGTTAATGTTTGAACATTATTCTATTGACATGCTTCCTGGCTGACTACAATATAGTAACCTTCAAGTCTAATGTAAACAAGTTCATGTTGAACCGTCCCCTTAAATAATCAAGCTTCATCCAACTTACACAATTAACGATTATTACACTACATCCTTACATTCATTAACCCTTATGCTCAAGTGGCCTCCGGGCTCCCTTGCAAAAAAAGTTGCAATTTAAAAGAATTTCTAAGCAATGTCAACTTTGTTTTCTTACTATTTGTCTGCTTTTTTATTTGAAACCTTTCAAATATATAAAGAAAAATATGTAAAACAAAAAATATCTCAAAATTAATAAGACAATAGTCCTCAAATGTTTAACTTTTTAAAGGATATAATAGTTATTTGAAACATACAAACTAATTATTTTTGAAAATAGAGTGATTGTTGTTTTATAGCATATCAACCCTTTTACAGTTATCTAATGCTGAATTTGCTCATTTGGGTAAAAAAAAAAAAAAAAAATTTTTTTTTTTTCCCCAAATTCTTTATATCTTCAAATATTTATTTAGGCTTGGTTTGATTATTTTGTTTTACGGCATATCAACCCATTTGGGGTTATTTAATGAAGAATGCTGTCATTTTGGTAAAGGTTTTTATACATAAAGTTCTTTATATTTTCAAATATTTATTTATGATGCTTAGTTTGCTTGTTTTGTAGAGGAAATTGTTTTTGTTTTTGGCTTTGCAGAACATGATTAAGTTTTGCAACCGGAAAGGAAAAAATAATAGCATCAACGTCTGATGCATTTTTTGAACAGGAAGGCAGTATCTTCAGACAGCCTGATCTAGTAGCGCCAGATAGAAAATAGAATTTAGTTTGTATTAACAGATACTTGTAAAAAAAAAAAAACAAATATAAATTACTATATTGAACAAATAAAAACTTTTTTGAAACTATGATAATTATATTTTTGATCACTATGAATAAGCAAATAAATCCATTTCAGAGAGGAAAACAAAAAAAATGACACCTTTAAAATCTTAACATTTTCTGTTAAAAGCAATATTGAAAGTCTCACCTTTTGCTGACTTGAAAGTTGTTTATCAAGTTTTTTCAGTTCTTCAAATTTAGTCTGGAAATAAAATAAAACACTAAATATAGAAAGGCAAAATCTGAAAAATAGTTTTAAACGTTTTATATTGAAAATTTTAAAAGCAATGATTTTTAATAAATCAATTTTCTCAAACCTTGAAATATAAAGAAAAAAATGCTATTATAGAAAGGTTTCATACTCACATTGACAGCATAGGAATACAATGGTCTGGACAAGAAAAAAGCAGCATCATGAGGAACATGGTAATTACCAATCAATTCATTGATTGGTGGTAATCTTTTAATAAATTCTTCTGTACTTAATTGCATTGATAAGAAACTTCCAAATTGAACCAAGGTATCTTGACACTACAAAAAAAAACAAAAACCAAATAAAACTAAAACATTAAATATTTAGGTTTAAAAACTGAGGGAATATAATAATAGTGTCAAATAAAAAAGTTGTTAAAATTTTTCCAATTAAATTAAAATTATATAATTGTTTTTTGAAAGAAAAATTATTTTGAATATATATATATATGCACATGGCACCTAAATCATATTTCTCTGGTTTTGATCTCAACATATATTAGGTTCAATATAATAATCAACAGAGAATTGTTTCTATAATAATATTTAATCTGCATGAATTATACTATCGTATTGAAGTGTATCTTACGACTGGGCAACGCTGGGCAGCCTGTTAATATTTACTTAAGTGAGACGAACATTCTAAAAATAAAAAAAAATGAAATTTATTTGGGGTTTGTTTTGTGGTGCATCAACTCAATAAGTGATTTTGTGCCATACAAAATATTTATAAAATAAGCATTTTATAAATATTTTGGATTCCTCTTATTTGTTGTGATTTGCACATTTCCAAAAGAGAAGGAAAAATGGCTGAAAAATTTAAATAACAATGCCTCATCTCAGAAATACTATAAAATAATAATCAAGGAGTTTTTCAACATTAAAATAATATCGATATAACATTAAAACTGAGAACTGTGAATGTTCATTTGTCATTGTGTATATTAGATGACACCATTGTTTTGTGACAACATTCAGTGAAACAGGTGAGGATAACCGTGCACAGTTGATAACGTCCTCTATCTAGTCAGATAGAAAGAAATCCTTTATGGTGTTTTTACAGCACATCAACTTTACAAGTTATTTTGCGGCATACAAAATATTTATAAATTTATTTATGCTTATTACTATATGTTGTCTTTGATCAGATAATAGTTCCAATTTTTCTCTTCCAACTGTTAATGGCTGTTCATATGATTTATTGTTTGGGAACGTATCCTATACTGTTTGCTGCTTTTTATTTCATCAAATATTGACCAATGTTCAAAGAAAGACCTAAAGAAGGTTGGAAAGTAGAATGGCCGAAACATTTAGAAACACAAAGATCATGATAGAGACAACAGGCTGAAAGATGTAAATGTTATTTTACCTGATCATAGAGCTTTCCAGTTAATTTTAAATGCCTTTCATTTCCTTCTTTGTAAACAACTCCATCTCGCTGTTGGGCCATAAGCAGACAAAGAGAAAGAGCCAAACCATGTTCTAATAAAGCATCTTTCAACCGAGTGGATGATTTCTTGGTGTTTCGCACTTGTGCAAAGTAACCTCCCTGAAAGAAACACAAGATTTTATTGTGACAACTCTTATGACTAGAAAGATACAAAAATGTTGACCAATGTATTATTTAAGTGATCACACAAATATAGAAAACTGATTTTTTTTTTTTCTCAATTTTCAGATTTTTTATTTGTATAAAATTTTTTTTTCACATTATTATACAGGGATATTTATACAAGGAATGTAAATGACCAATGGAAAAAAATACCTGAAATCGAGATGACCTCCACCACTCTTTCACATATATAATTTAACATGATTCCCCGTTTCCAAACCATTCTACACTCCTCTCCAAATATTTAGCATGTTGAAAAGTTAGTAAATAAAAAAAATTACCTAACCTACCATTAACACTAGGTCCAAGTTTTAAAATCTCTCTAAAACAAACTTGCTATAGCCACACTACTGAGTGCCCCCACCCCCCAAAAAACACTCTTACCTAATTAGTAGCATAAAGCCAAGTGGCAAAACCAAACCAAAAACGTAAAAAGCTTTAACAAGTTGGTCTCTTTTCATAAAAAAAAAAGAAAAAAAAAAGTAGAAAACTCACATTTGTATACTTGGAAATTTTTTAGATAAGGATTAAGAAGTTGTATTATTTAAACTACTGTTCTTGTTTCGGAGGTTATTCTCACAATGTTTCAGCCAATGTAACCTCCAACGTTTTTGTCTGTCTAACTTGTTAATATGTACAGAATTTCGAACTGAACCCTTTATTTAATTCATGAGGGCAGAATGTTCTCAATCTAATCTTGGGTAGAAATCTTAAGTAATTCTTAATTATATTCTTAATATTGCCTGTATTAAACCTCCAGAAGACTATCAATTAAAACTAATTATTATGTCGCATTTTATCTGTGTTGTTCAACAAAACTCATCTGAAGAAAGTCAGAGGTTATATTGGACAAAATGTAAGAATAACATCCAAGATGAGAACAGCAGTCTGAATAATCTATATTTATATTACATTCGGCAGATTTGATCTCAAACCTATTTAGATAGAATTTTTCATTTACAATATTTTTTTCATATTTAAATAAGATTGTGAATACACATGAAAAAATTAAAATGACTTAAAATATTTCAATAATAGCACACATAGAAAGAGTTTGATCAGTTAAGAAATAATCTTTTTAAATTTTTTTAAATCCGATTAAAATTAAGGAATTTATGACTATTTTTGTGTCTTGCACATTTGGATATTTTCCCTCTTTAACACCATATGCGTTTCGTCATATTTTTTACATTACTTTTTCAGTAAAAATATTATATCTTTGTTAAAACACAAGATTAAGCAATGAAATTTGCCATATAAATGTATTTTTATGCAAGTAATCAGAATATGCTACTGATAATCTCCAGAAATTAATGGTTTCCAAATAATCTGCAGTAAATGCAATATGCTGCAATTTCTTAAAAATGGCATGTGCCCATTAAAAAGAAAAGTTAGAGAACTTTGAAAGTTTAGAAAGTTGAATTGTAATGCATTTTATGTACAAAAAACTGAAATCTATATCTAGGACTGTTTAAAAATGAATATATTGCAATACTTTTTTTGATTAATACTTCCTGTTACCCCCTCCCCCCCCTCTCCGTCTGACCACCTCTCCAAAATATGTGATTCTAACTTTGTAGGCAATTACATGCAAACACCCCGAAAAAAGTTAATGAGAGATAAAGAAAAATTATTTTAGTATTTAATGTAAAATTATTCCCCATTTTGAGCCATTTCAGTGTTTTAGGGCAATTAACCATTTTTTTTTATAGGAGATAAATCCTGGGCTTTTTTTTTTTTTTTTTTTTCCCCCGAAGACGATTATGGGTGATTTTAAGAGGGTCTTTGTGCAATTATGGTAGGATGGGAAGGTTGCCACTTTAACTTTGGGTTAATGATAGGGCTAAGGAAAATTATGTGTGAACATCATGAAGACTTGGTAGGAACAAAACAAAAACAATTTTAGAATTTAGAGTTAGGGTTGGTTTCACATGAATTTAATGTAAAATAATTCACCGTTTCGAAACCATTCTAGCATTTTAGGACAATTGACAAATTTATTTTTTACAGGAGATAAATCATGTGCACTTTTCTTTAAGGAAGGATCTGTTTTTTTTTTTTTTTTAGACACTTATATGTAGCTTACCAAGGAATTTTGTTTGGTTTTGAAAAAGTAATTTCTTCATCATGAAAACTATTTCCCTGCACCACTTTCAAAGTATATATTTGTTTTCAGCACCTCTGAACACCTATAAAGTTGTCATTGTAAAATGGTTTTGAAGTTGGAAAGATTCTAGATATTCACTGACATTTTTATTTCTTAACTTAACTAGAAACTGACCACCTTCTACATATATTTAAATATTGATTTTATATTTAAAATAATTTTTTTTTTATAATCAGGTAGGTTAGTTTCCATTCGATAATAATTCGCTGAAAACATTGTATATAAAAAAAAAAAGGCGAAAATAAAAAATCAAGAGGAGGGGAGTACTGCTTGTACACGCGAACCAAAAAAATAATTTCACATTTTCAGTTGTTCAAAGAAAAACACTGTTTAATTCACCATTAAAAAACTAATGCACGCAAGTTATACATTTAAAAAGCTTATTTTCTTGTTTTTTTTTTTTTTTTTTTTTTTTTCAACCATATTATCCAGAACATTTTGTTTTATATTCAGATTTTCAATTTAAAAAAAATTTGTTCTGGAATAAAAAATCAACAACAAACAACAACAAAAAAGAAGTCTGTTGTTAACAACCATGCTATCGTTGTTGTCGCTACTAATACTACAAGATAATCTTATTCCCAAACTCAAATAGAAAAGATTTGTTTCTGGGCATCATGATTTTAAATTGCTAGCTACCACAAGAGAAAACAACATACAATTATACTTTTAATGGATAAAAATAGTAAAAAGATTGTTTTAATTACTAGTTCATGTCCGAAGAAATTTTTTTAAAAATATTTACAAAACTTGTCATGTCTTATTTTTAACATAAGAAAAAAAAAAAAAAAAAAAAATGAGCGGTCAAAAGTATTTCAGATATCCCAAACTATTAAAAGTGACCTCTTATGGTTAGATTCCAAAGATTCATGACAAAATTCTTAATACAAACATGGTATAAGCATTTACAAATCGTGGAGGGGGTTACAAAACGTTACCAAAAACGCTAGTTTTATGATCACATTTGTATCACTTTATTTTCTTAAAACTCTTAAAATATATAATGTACATTATTGTTTATTAATTCATTTGAAGGTATATTCATTTCCAAACAAAACAGTTGTATTTTGAGAAATTAAACTGCTTTGGTTTTTAAAATATGACAATTTTAGCAGAACTCCATGGAAATCTGTGATTATTCAAAGTGTTTTATCCTCCATGTGTATTGCTAATTATTTGAGTAATTTCTTCTATACTCAAATTTGCTTAACTGATGATTTTGATGTCTATTTGTTTTCATTAATGAACACAATAGTGTGATGTTTGATATAAATGGCTGCATTCAGATTTTTTAAAACTCCTTTGTTAGTATTTTAATTACTGTTTCCCCATTTGGAATTCATACCTGTACTTCACAGACTGATAATATTAAACTGACTTTGCTTGTTATACTACGTACAAGTCTTTCTTAATTTAAAAACAAAGTTCAAGCATATAAAATTATTGTGTTGAAATTGATCATAAATATCAACAATGATCATATTTAAATACAAGAAAGAAAAAAAAAAAATAGAATGAATAATATACCTGAAGAAAGCGAATGGGCATTTTGATTGAAGCATAGTAGAGATAAAAATATCTAAAATGATGAGTAATCTGAAGAATAGGATAAACAAATAAAGCAAAAGTTGCCTCCTCACTTGAATAATACAAACAAAACATTGATCATAACTTTGTTAGATTTGGGGAAAATTAATGTGTACTTTTAGATAATTATGAAAATATGCAATTTTTCCCAATTAATAGGACATTTTTTTTTTTAATTCTTTTCAGAGGCAAACTAATTTCCTTGAAGATAGTGGATCTTGGGTTAACTTCCAGCAGTCTCATAACTCTTGTTTCCCTTTGTTTTTTAATTCTCACATTCCATGAGTGATGTTTCTGACAAAGGGGGAAAAAATCACTTTTCTGTGTCAGAATCTATCCATCTAATACTTAGTGTAGGTTAGTTTTTGACTTTTTTTTGGAGAAATTGAGTAAAAATGAGTAATTGCAATTTTCAATATTAAAAAATAAAAATTAAAATAAGGAAAAAAAAGAAATAAAGACAAGAAAAAAGAAATAAAGTTATTTTTGCACCCTGACATTTTCTTGAAGCATTTGATTCAATCATATAACTTCATGACGCAACATTTGGTGAAAAACTAATGAACCAATTCTGAGAATCAGAAGATTAACAGATAGAGACAAAAAAAAAAAAAAAAAAAGAAAAGTTTTTCCCAGTTAACATCAGAGATTAAATAATATCTTATCTCGTCAGAGTTAGTTTTTACAGCTGTAAATACCTCCTGTCTCAGTAATTCGCCACCCGACATTGCTTCAAGTTGATCATCTGTAATTTCTTCAGAAATTTCTATACCAGCCATTTTTTGGACTATTTCTCTGAGCAGAAGAAGATCAAAACTGAAAAAAATAAAAAAAATAAAGAATCAGTACTGACTAAAAAAAAAATAATAAATAAAAAGATAAATATAAGAAAGCAAAATATAAAGGTGTGAGTGATTAAACTATTGAAATAAAAAAAATTGAAAAATGATTAAATTATCTTTGCTGCTTTTAGTTTTCAAATATTAAATTAGAAAATAAACAAAAATTACCTCTTTCCTGCTTTCAGCTGGTTAGTTACATATTGCATGAGACCTGCCAATTCAACTGGGTATTTCCTACATATATAGCCAGCAAAACTTGCTAAACCTGTGCAAAACAAATTATAAACAGATTTTAAGATATTTCTACAAAAAAAAAAATCATTTAAAATTATTAACACTAACTGAATTTAAAATATTAACACAAAAATAAGGTCTGTTAAACTAAAATGCTTATTTTTTTTCAGACACAAGAGATATTCAATACGGGAGGAAAATTGACAAAATAAAGTATACAATATCTGATGTATATACAATTTAATGTTTATTAGTGCATGGTTGTGAAATATGATCAATGATGAAATGTCAAAATGACATGATTCTGGCTGCCAGATATCAGATGAAGAAAATTGCTCCGAAGTGTGTCCCGCATCAATGTTGATTGTGGTAGGTTGTTGAAGAAAATTTGATCTTAACAGACAGCACAAGTGAAATGGCATCAGACAAATGTTAGAAAGCATTCATGAAACATCTAATCTCAACAAAAACAAAAAATCAAAGTAATAAAAAATATTTAGGTTGTTGTTTTTTTTTTATAGATGTGTTCATGCATGTCATGATACACTGAAGTTTGATAGGGATTTTTTGCTTAACAGCACATCAACCCTATAATTCATTTTGTGCCTAAAATATATTTATAAAATAATAATTTGGTAAGTTCTGGAATATTATTTAATTGAAATATTATTTTTACATGAATTCATGCATTTCCATAAATATTATTAGTTCATCATATTTAAGTTTAGAATGCATTTTAAGAATATTCAAATTTTTAATTTTTTTAAAAAATTTTGATAGACTTTAGAAAATAAATTTATTTAAAAAAGAAAAAAAAAAGAAATTGTGAATTGGAATTTATAAGTTTAAGAAGCCAATATAATACAGAATTAAAAAATTAATTTAAAATCAACTTAATTTCACTGTTATACATCATCATACACCATAAAAACAATTTGTTATTCCAATACTAATTTAGACAAAGTTTATATGGGAGAAGAAAAAAAAATCTAATTTTACATGACCCACAGTCTTGTTGATTAGAATATGTGAAAAAAATTGCTCTTAAAGATCACAGATTTTATTTTTCTTGTGAGACCATGCTGTGAAGAAAAAAGAAAAAATACAAAGTGTTTCTATACTTGATGATCATGTATATTATCCAAACCAAGTTAATTCTAAATAAATATTTATTAAAAAAAAATTCTGCATTGTATTGTCTTCTTAAACTTGAGAATTCTCATGAAAATTTAAACAATGCTTACATTGGGGGAAAAAATATCTCTGAAATTAATTATATTTTGATTGGGTTTGCTTGTTTAATCCTTTTTGGGAGTTAATTAGCAGAAAGACAATGCTTACTGCAACCGATTCATTGTCAGACACAAGTTACTATTTTATTAATAGATTGTAGAAAATTATAGGTTCATATATTTTCCACCAGTATTAGAGCATAATTAAACACAAATTTGATCTAAGAAGATTTGAACTCGGCTTATGCAATTTCATAGTCTGCAGTAGTATCCATTAGGCTAATTGTGCATCATGGATAATGGACAATTTTTTTTTTTTTTTTTTTTACTAATTAAGAAGCAAATTTTCCTTAAAAAAACAAACCTTTTAATTAAACATCAGCAAAACTCTAAAGCTATTTCACAACAAACTGCTGTTACATTGTAAATATTGCTGCAAACTTATTAAATGTCATATATTTTAGAATCAATTATATCAATACATTTGGTAAAATGTCAAATAAAACAAAAAAAAAATATCTTATTATTTCAGTGAGATTTAATCCACATTTTCTTGTGAAAAAAAAAAAAAAAAATGCAAAGTTAAAATGACATAAAATAAAAAAATTTCTTACTCTGAAGCCACAACGATATATTTGTGTCATCATGTTTTAGTCTCTCACGGTCAGGATTGGCAACTGCCTCAACAATAGAATCTTCAAGATGGTTAAGAATAATAAACAAAATATTTTGGAAAATATATTTAATAACGGACGGAAAATAATTATGAACACTTATTCAAACACAAAGGATGTCGGCATCCTATAAAATGTGTAATGCCATGTACTGAATTCAACAACCACTATACTGAAACTCAATGTCCCCATGACAAATGGATTTACAAGCATAACAGAGCAATTAATGTAGGCAATGTTGAAAACACACTCATTTTGCATACATTTGAATAGAACCAAAAGTTTAACATTGCTCAAACTGTGTTAATCAAATATGCATATATCATCTGGTGGCAACAACTTGTGGTAGCAGTTTTAATTGCACATTAAAACAATATCAAGCAATGCCATGATTTCTCTCATATTTTCCTTATTCTTATCCCCCCCCCCCCAAAAAAAAATTCTATAGTAATAAAAATGGCTACTGTTTAAAGTACTATTGATATAGAATGTAAAATTTAACGGTTTTAAAAACCAAAAACAAGTGCAAAAGTTTTTTAATAAATAAACATGATTCCCTAATTACTTATCCTTCCATCCAACTCTTATTTTGACTTTTCTAATATGCTTATCGTTGCTCTCTACTGACTCCTCCATCACTTTAACTCCTTTCCTACCTATCTATCCTTTCATCCACTTAGTTTTTCTATATATGCTTACCTTCTATTCTTTCAATGCCCTTGTCTTTGCCATTTCAACTCTTTTCTTATCACCCATATATGTTTGTATAAATACTTTGTTTTTACCTGTAGGTTGTCTTTTCTCTTGAGTAAGCCTTAATAAATATATTTCTTCACCCATGTCACCATGGTGGTTTTTATTTGTTTCATCCTCTTTTTCCATTTTAATTTTGCCAATACATTCTCTCAGACTTTTATAGTCACATTCTATCCCACATGTGTATTCTCAACCAAACAAATGAATAATAACTTATAGCAATTGCTTTTATATAAAAGACACCATTCAAAAAAAGAATGGCCATGTGAATATTGATGCATGAAAATATGGAGATGTGATTGTTTTAAGGATACAAGCTAAAACATCATATGATAAAGATGTTAAAAATTTAAGAGAGTCAACAACTGGAACAATGAAGTTGTCATATTTTTGAATCTGGGAGAGGACCTGAAAAGAACAAGAAGATATCTTGAAATTATTAAAAAAATCATACTTCAATTTAGTTTAAATTCTTTCAATAAAATACACATGTATAATTGCATAAAATAATTCATATAAATTTCTTTAATTTTATATTTTAAAAAGATGAAAAAAAAAAAAAAAACTAGAACAAAGGATTAGTCCACTAACATACTTCCTAATTTTCTGCGGAGCATTACCGGAAGTGGTGACAAGGTAAATCAGTTTCTCCACTTTTATTGTTCTTTCAGTATTTCTATTGTGAAGCAATTTATTTAAATAAAATATAAGAAAAAGACATTATTGAAAAGTATATAATAAAAATTAACAAAATTATACAGATAAAAATAACACAGTTAGTCTTTATCTGCACTTTTAATAACAAAATTGTAAAAAAAAAAAATAAGAAATATGTTTATGAAATTATAAAAATTTTTTTTTAGATAATTTTAAAAATAGAAATGTTTCCATTTGAATTTATATAATAAATATGTGTTTATGGAAGTATAAAAATAACAAATGAAATTATTGAAATCAAAATAACAAAATTTTAAGTATCATAAAAAAAAACATATTCAATACATAATAAAAGTAAAATAAATTAAAGGAACTAATTTGCTTTACTTCCGGTAGTGTTCCACAGAAATAAAATCAAAATTACAAGTTTAAACAGCTGAATATATCAAATTCTCCTATTATAAAGCATACCATATTTTATTCAAAGTTATTTAACTGTTGCATTTGAATTGAAATTAATAGTTCTTGTCCAGAATTCCCCATGTTAAAAAAAGACAAAAAAAAAAACCTGCATGATGCTATTGCCTGTAACGAAATGAAAATATATTCCAAAAAATTGCATAAATCGATTAAATAATTTTATTTCTAAAAGAAAATAATATTTTATGAGTAACAGAAGAGTGACTGTTTTGACCGCCATTTTGAAAACAATCTAAAAATAATAAAAATAAAGGGAGATAACAATAATTCAAATTTGAGATCTGTTGTAATGCCTACAAATTCCCATCAATCACTTAGAAATGCTATTTTCTATAAAAATCAAACTACTTGATCAATTTACATAATTTTTAGAAGATGATATTTTTGTTTTGTCATAGGTATGTACATCGTAGAGATCTTTCTTTATTTTTTTAATATCGTGAATTCTTAACAAGAAGCAAATTAATTTATAAAAAAAAAAATCTTTATATTCATTTTTTTTTATATTAGACATTTACATCAGAATTCCAAATTTTATTTTCATAAATTTGATAGTTATAAATATAGTTATCGTACTCACATATTCAAATAAAACACCAGGGTTACTGTGGCTGAGCTTGCCTAACTGTCTTCCAGATGGTTTCACATTTTCCTTAGAAAGTCGCCTTAATAGGAAGAAGAAAAAAATCTATAACAACATATATAATTTCAAAACCGAATTATTTTTATCTACTCCAGACACAAAGTACAAAGTTATTTTATTTTTTAGTGCAAATTTAATTAAATTTTACCAACATAAAAAACAACAATGACACTTTTTGCTGCAACCGTTGATATTTACGCATTAATTTTAACAAAATAAGCATGTCTTCTGTGCAGAGAGATGAGCAAAACATGTTGCCAAAATCATGTGAATTTAAATAAGACCATACAATTGACATACAATATCTCAAGATTTCGTAGGTTGTGTAGCAGTGATTTCGTTGGTTTTGTCAGTTTCATGGTATATCGACTATTTTGGGACTATTCTTTACAAAAGAATACCTATTAATGTATATGGATTATTTTTAGAAAAAGTGGTTATTTTTACCCATAGCTTAGAGGATAAAATTGTGAATTAATACTAACCTTGTTAGTATGCAATTTAACACAATAGATCTGATAGGTTTAGAACTGTATATAATCAATTCTATAGTCTGTGAGAGTATTCAAGAGATCCATTCCTGAATAAAGAATGTAAATTTCAATATCAGCATCAGAATGGCCATTTTCTCTCCAAAGTTGGTTTGATCTGACATGAACGTGTAACTGACTCTTTGGGGGTGCTTTACTTCAACAGGCTCTCTTGCAAATAAGGCAGACAAAAGAATTTTCGATGGAATTGAAAGTGATTTAGTTTCTGTAAATTTTCATGCCTTATGTCTGCTTTACAGACTTTATCAAACAATTTTCTTCTAGTCCATTGGGGGAGGACATTGTTATACTTATTTTGACAGTACAAAACTTGCCTTAGATAAAAGGGCTCTCTCACATATGTTGCAGATGGGCTCAGATCGATAATTTTTCAGTATAATTTTTGTTTTCTAAAAATCTGGTTGAGTGAGGAATGTTTAAACCTCTGATCACATACAAACTCATATGTGTACATGGAAATGAATTGGAAAAGCAGAAAGATTTATAAAAAAAAAAAAAAAAAAAAAAAAAAAAAAAAAGGTACATTTCTTTAGAAATTTGAAATCTTAAAATTTTTTTACTTTGATTTCTTTGTTATAAGACATCCTTTCTTTTTATCTAGCTCTACACTTTGATATTTTTCAAAATTTCTTCATACATGTATAATACATAAAAGGAGAAAATATATTGATATATATGTTACGTTATAATGAGAAGATGAACATATTGATTGCAAGTGCTTTTATTCACTACAAGATCTTTTTTTAGCAACATTAAAAGCTATTAGTTCAGTCTTATATCTGAAATCCAATTTTAAAGTCATTTTAAAAAGAGACAGAATGTCTTTGAAGAAAAATACTACACAGCAATAATTTCATTTTTCACATAAAAATTCAAAATATTTTTAATTGAAAGAGAAATATATATGTGAAAACTTACTTCATAATATACTTGGCTCTCTCTAAACAGCTGACCTTAGCATGAATCATCCGGGCATGTGCAGTATAAGTTTCATTTTTCCAGTGCCCATACAAACGATATCTAAAATCAAAAGTTAAGCAGAATAATAAACCATTTAGAAAAACTTTTGTAAATTGAGATAGTTAACAAAAATGTCTCAAATCAAAATTGTAAATTGACCTAGATAAAAAGTGTCTCCAAAGAGACATAACAGCAACAGAAAAAGTAAATAAAACTTTATTTACCTAAGTTCATAAGGAAACAGTTTAAGCAGACTCCACAGTTCTTCTGACAGGCAGCAGTTGCAAGGCAGCAGTGTTAAACTAGGCAACAACACTTCGTCTAATATAGTGAGAAATCCATAAAAGGCTATTTCATCGTCAGGACTAATTGCATTATCTTGGCGCTATCAATGATAATAAAAATACATAATTTTAGTAAATGAATATTTTAATGGTTGATTTTACATTCACTATTTAATAATTAATATATGTAAATAATTACAGACAAAAATGATTTTTCTATGAAATGTATATTTGTTAAATACTAAAAGAAAATATATTTAAAAATTGCATTATTCCGGTACTACTAATAATGTAAATATATATATATATATATATATATATATATATATATATATATATTATACACACACACACACATTTTTGTTAATATCTATCATATATTATGCTTGCCACATATTTTAAATCTTGTTCATTTGGCTTTTTTTTGTATACTAGTAGACCGTCTGGTGTTACCTGGCCGTAAAACACACTTAACTATGATATTTTCATTTGAGCAGACTTTGTATTTATTATTATTATAGAGCCAATTCTCTATTGATTATTATATTGTACCCAATATATAGTAATGTCCACTAGGCGTAGTCAGGTTGTAAAGTATGATTAAATATATTTTAATTCATTAAGAGTTTGTATTAATTATTATAGAGCCAACACTTATTATATTGTATATATAGTAGTGATTTCAAAAGTTAAATAAAAAAAAAAAAATGACTTGGGTGCAAGCAGTTAGAATAAACATATCTCTCCAGCCTTATTCATTACCGTCTGACCTAAATCCATACCTATACAAAAACTGAAATAAAATAACGTTGTTAAAGATATAAATATAACACGTTTACTTGACTTATGTCTGTCAAGTTCCAATTTTAAAAATTTTAGCAGCTATTTTTACAGACAAAAAATGAAATTGAATTTTGTCCACAGGTTCAAATTCTATATATATCAAGTTTCAAGCCTGTAGGCCAAAGATTGACAGAGGAGTTTCGTAGAGATCGTTCCTCATACTGACAGATAAGGTCACTTTAAAGTGGAATTACGAAAAACAAACAAACAAAGAACCAACATCCCTGGTAGAAACAGAATCAATTTCAAACAGAAAATTGAAAAAAGGGTCTATATTCTGTAAAATGGGTTTTATTTTATATTCAGTTTAACATAATCTTTAAATAGACATAAATGTATAATCCTGTATGTAACGTAGTGCAAAGTTACATAACATTACTTCTTTCTTATGAGTACATGTCAGATTTGGACTGGTTAACAAACAAGACTTAACAGGGCAATTTCTCTAGAAGAAAAACTCTTGACACTAGGCCTTCCCTGCTTATCTCAGCATTACATTTGGTTTTCTTGTCTTTCAAGAAAGGATGCCAATCAATCATATGAAAAAAAAAAGATTAAATATAAAAAAGGCTGCATACCTTCAGCA
Source organism: Euprymna scolopes (assembly GCF_053919585.1). Taxonomy (NCBI): domain Eukaryota; kingdom Metazoa; phylum Mollusca; class Cephalopoda; order Sepiida; family Sepiolidae; genus Euprymna; species Euprymna scolopes. Next base: position 66,932,028 of record NC_136484.1, on the reverse strand, counting down.
TAAAACTTTTACCAATTCTGATAAATTTCACCAAAAGAACAACATCATAAGAAGCATGTGGTCCAAGGTAACACATCATTGGAAAGATTTGAGAATGCAGTTGTAGGAAAGAATGAACTTTTTCTAACTCATCTTCATCTTTGCTTGTTGCCTTTCTCTTTAGCACACCTGCTGGGAAACCAGTATTCCTATAAAAAAAAAATTATCTACTTAAAAAGATGATAAAAATTGCATTTATAAAATTTTAAGAGAATGTCCTTTTTTATAAATTTGTAACTTTAAATTTGTATGTCCCAGTGTCAGTATCTGCAAGATACTGTCATACTATGTCAAATTGTTGTAAAAATATCAATGAATGACTACAACTACATCTGAATACCTATAATAAGTTTAATCATTTGTAAATTCCTTTCTCATCTTCATTCATTAATAAATATATCACTTAAAACAGTAAACTGTTTGAAAGAATCACAATTTATTGTGGATACATTAACTGTTATGATCACTAAGCAAATTACTTTTTTCCCATTCAAAAGAGAGTGGAAGGAGCAGGGAAAAGAGAAGGAGAGAGAAAGAAAGAAAAAGAGAGGAGAAAAGGGAAGGAAGAGAGGAAGGTAGAGAGAGAAGAGATAAGGTAATGTAACTTCTTTTTTGATTTTCTCTATTCACAAGAGATAAATCTGGCTAGTTTATAAAAACTAGCCAGATTTATCTACTATGAATCTAAAACAATGTGTATTAGAATAAAACTGAAATGTGACTTCAGATGTTTTTTAAAATGTGAAGAGAGTGAAAATGCAGATTAACTGTTCACGTACAAGAGATTTACACGTTTTTGTATGGAAATAAATGTTAGGTTTGTTATTCTTACTCTCTGTATATAGGTTCAATGAGGGCATGGATCAAGGCACACATAGCCTGGGCAGTGGCTGGATGGGAAGTCACAAAGAAATCAGGAAGTCTGTCCATGATGGCCTTGGCATGCTGCCAATCTCCAACTTTCAACAAGGCTTTACATAAGCCAAGTTTCTGATTACTGTCTTGCTGGAAATCAAAACAAGAAAAAAGAAAAACAAATATTTCAAAAAGTAAAATTCTTTTAGAAAAACCAAACAAACAAAGGACATAAATAATTCTAATTATTTTAGTCTTATAAGTATTTTTTTTATTGAATACCAAATTTCTGATTTAATAATGTACAAACTTTAGAAAAATTACTTTTGGAGAATAATTAAAGCAACTGATTGAGTACAGAAGTATTCACATAATTAAATTGGCACATCCATCTGTGCATCTACTCCTAAAGTCTTTGATACAACAAATACATGTAAAAAAAAAATTGTAAATCTAATCCTGTATGTTGCATATTTGTACTTTGCAGATCAATTTTTATATAGTTTTTATGGATATTAAAGTGAAGTCAGTTTTTATTAAGATGCATCTAATGTTGTCTAAGCTATCACCAGGTAAATACTTTTTTTTTTTTTTTTACAAGAGTGTCGCTACTTATCAAAGCCTGAATGCCACTCAAAGGAAAGAGTTAATGAGTGTACAGTGATAACTGAGAAAATGGCATAATGATCGTTAATGGTGGAAATTGGGTTGAATGATTTAAGAGGATGGTTCAACAAGAACCTGTTTAGATTGGACTTGAAGATAACCATGCTTTAGTTAGCTGAAAAACAGGCCAGTGGAACACAGTTTCACAGGCTGGCAGGTCTAAGAAAGAAGCTTTGTTCATAAAAGCTCAGTTTAGATTTACGTATGGATAGAGAGTGAGGGGAAACGTGACAGTGTTGTAGCTAGAAAAGTGCTTTTTGTGAAAGTTTAGCAAAGGAAGAGCATAGATTAAAGCTGATGAAAATAATGATAGAGAAGAGACAGGCTCACAATGTCTCTTCTGTGGGGAAAACGTTGCAGAGAAGAGAAAAGGGCATCATTTACTAGGTTTTGAAGCCAGTTTTGAACTCAAGGCAGGATAAGATGCTTTAAGCAGCTTATTCCTAGATGTGACAACGTATTGCATTTTAGGATGTATTTGGCTCTTATACCGGTAGAGGATTGTGTAGAGAGTGATATAACTTCTAGAGCAGGAGAATGATTCAAGCATTTCTCCAACGACAACAGATTTAATGCACATCTTCCATCTCAGAACAGAAGTGAAGGTCAGTCCCAAAAAGTTGTTGAAACAGGGTGCTTCTTTGTGACAATCGGAGCCATTGAAATGTTCTGGCTAATGTAGAGTAAAGGGAATTATCTCCAATAACTTTCCTTATGATTAACCTAAAGACAGAACTATAATTCTGTCCCATCTATAGTTCCATTAGTATTGCACACATTATATATGTGTGTGTGTGTGTGTGTGTTGGGCCCGTGAAGGATAGAGTAACTTCTGTAAGAAATCTTAAGAGGGCTAAATCTAATATACAGAGTAAGAATAAAAGCTAAGAAACAAAATTCCAGCCATTTCTCATAATTTAATCTCACCAAGATCAGTAAGATTCTTCAGATGAGGTAACCTTACATTAAAACATGTAAAACATATTTAAACAAGTCTTACCATTAAAGATTTTACTTGAAGTAAAGTCGTTAAAACAGGTTTTGTATCTTCAAATGTCAAAATAATTGCTATAAGCTAATTGAAAAGATATATCATTTACACTTAAATCTCATCAATAATAAATTATGCCTTATATAATAAAAAAATATTTGTAAATAGAAAAAACAAATCCTTACCAAATTAATTTTTGTTTCATTGTCATTTTCTTTATCTTTATTTTCATTTGCTTTGTCAGATACACAAACAATATTCAGCTTCCGGGCAAGCTGTTTAGCTTCCAGCAACTCTCTTTGGTGATATTCAATAATGCTCGTATCAACCGGACATAACTAAAAGGAAAAAAGAAAATATTCAATTTTATTTAGAAATAAATCATTTTTTTGACACTGGAATAGTTTCATATAAAAATATAGAAAGTACAAAATATTAACTGAAAATATTCATATTTATAATACATGATAGCAGAACTTGAAATTTGAATTGCTAAATAATAAATTGTTTTTCTAATAAATGAAGTATAATTAAATCTATATATATAAAAGGCAAAATGTGTGTGATCATTTTATGTATGTCTCGCAAAGGCTTTTATCGACGCAATTCTCGAGGGGCTTACTATGTCTTAAAACTTCTTATATACCGTCTAAATCATGATATCGAGGATTTGTGAACGCATGTCGCGTATAGATTTATTTAAATCGACTTTTATAAAAATCGCGCTATTTCGCTGTGTCGCCTGCTTGTTCGACTTTTAAGTACAAATAAAGTGAAACTAAATTGAAACGTTGCATGTTCGCAGCTTTCACGTCGGAACGTCCAGAAAGCAATCAACTTTTGATCAATGTGGACTTTCTCCTTATATCAGACAATTGCTATTCAATTTGGACATCCCCCTTTAAATGTGGAGCTTATTCCCCCCCCCCATCATCTTGGGGAAGCGAAAACTGCCCTGCATTGAAACAAAGTAAACAAACCCCAAAAAGCTGTCTTGCATTAAATAAAATACTGCCACGTCATCGTAATGCTTCTGTGATGACCTCATTTAGCGGCTACCTGTCAATCAAACCTCTTTAACTCGCTTTATAACTCTTAACTTAACACGCTAACTAATTTCTCTCACTTGTGGCCGAGATGGTTAAGTGGTTGGCTTTTGTTTCCACCTCCGCGTCAAGGCTTCGGGGTTCAATCCTAACTTCCTACTAAAACTTTTTTTTTTTTTCTAAACACACACACACCGCCAAACACCCGGGCAACGCCGGGTACCCCCTGCTAGTTATTTTTTATAAAATAAAAAAATGCATAAAAAGATCCAAATATCGCCAGTGTTGTTACAATATCAGAATTTTAACTCGGATTTGGTACTTGCATAAAAAAAAAAAATGATCGCAATGCTACATTTGATAGGAAAAACATCATATGACACCATTGGTATCAGTTGCACGTTGCAGACCTTGAAGTCAGATAGAAAGTAAAAAGTAAACAGAAAGAAGAGAAAAAGTGAAGTGAGCATAGTGCCAAAGCTAGGTAAAAATCTATTCAGGAGAAAGGGAATACAGATCAAAGGATTTGATATGTAACAGGAACAAACAAAAGAAAAGGAAATCACAAACAATTTGAACAGAATGCTATTAAATGCATAATATATTATTTTGACAGATTTTTCATGTTAGACCAAAATAGCAATACAACTGAGAAATTGATATTTATTTCTGTTTTCTCCTTTTTATCATTTCAGTTTCATTTCAAAAATAATTATTTCAGCAGAGAAGATTATTAAAATGGAGACAACTTTCAATAATCACCGAAAAAAGCTCAAAATGTAAGAAAGATAATGCCCACTTTAATTTAAAGATAAAAAATACGAGTTATCTCTTTTATATTTTCAGTTTTTACTTCACGATTATTTACATATTATTTAGACATTTTTTAAAACTATAATGACAACAATGACTCCTGGACTCTACTGAGTAGATACATCTACTTTTATATGCATTAAATATACTTTTTCTCATAACATAATGAAAAATATCAAAGTATTGATACTTTTAAACAAGCTAGTTCAAAGTGATATTTCTGATTAAATCAATTTCAGCTAAAAGTGAAGTGACCTTTCATTTACAATCAGTTAAAAAATACACATGATGCATTGGAATTTAAATAGTTTGGATATGCAACATGTTTTGAAATTCTGAAGAAAAGTTTGCTGGATTACAATTTTTCCTTATCCCCCCCCCCCACCCCCGCCACTCAGTATGGAATTACATCCAAGCATTTTTTTGGGGGGCAAGATTTTTATTGAATGAACAATAAATGTAATCAAACACTTACATGTGAGTATAAATCCTCCAATTCAATGAGACCATGTTTCAACAACAAAGCAGCGACTTGGTACAACGACACTGGAGTATCTTCAGCGGCTGACTAAAAAAAAAAAATATCAAAAACATTTCATAAAGTAAAAGAATTTTGGAATACATAATAATTTGTATTGCTTGAATGATTCATTTTATAAAGAAAAAAATCTCTTTGAAATGCTTAATAAAAGGTTTAAAGTACAATAATGGAACCATACTATTCATGGAATAATATAAATTTATTAAAAAAAAATTTAATAGAAAATAATGAAAAAAGTTTTAATTCATCCATCCATCCAGTGTGGCTGCAGCCAAGATTGAACTCACTACACGAGTTTGTAGTGTAATTCAAATCTTGTTGGTAACTGAATACTTGATGCTTCACCAGGGCTATCAAGGGATTTTTATCATGACGCCATCACTAGATGGGGTGCCTATTAATTCATAAATATGATAAAAATACTTAAATGAATGACTATTTGAAAATACCAGGTGACAATGAGACATGAAATTTGTTCATTGATAAGTTTAATCATGAATTAAGGGCTCAACACATATTCAAATTCCTATCAAGTTGTTGCGTTTTTTTTCTCCTACCTACAGACTTGGTCTCTTCAAAGCTAAAGTTAACAGGCATCTCCTGTCTTTGCGATAATCATCCCTTGCTAGCTTCTTACATCAAGTAGTTTCACGCCTTGTCTGGAGCAATTTCCATAAAAAAACATATCTGCGCCATCGTGTGCAAGCCAGATGACATACTAAACTCATTCAGTGACATAGGAAGGTTGAGTGAAGAGAAAGAAATCATGTTCTATCATACTTGAAACAAGCATATGAACCAGTTGCCATAAATTTTCAAGCGGAAGGAAAATATACTTGAGAAATGTATGAATGCATCTCTCATCTTTCTAGCTATGAGTGCAATGCAAGGTAGACTAGACTCAAATCTTCTTGTCATCTTGGATATCTCTTCTACTACTGAACTGAGTTTCACTATAAACTCTTCATCACACATGCATTTTAGAAAGTATTCATTATTTCTAATTTGTCAGTAACAAATATATTGCAGATCAAAAAAAAAAAAAAAACTTAAAGAAACAGTCAAAATAAAATATTCCCTTATATTACTTGTTTTGATTGGACTATTGTTCTCATCTTGAGTGTTATTTGTGCAACGTTTCGGTCTGTGTAACCATTGACCTTCATCAGACATGTCGGTCACTATCTTGGAAAAGAAAGGAGAAAAGTTACTGGCTCCATAGATGGTTTTGTATTCTTGGAGTTGTTTTTGTTTTTTTTGCCATGGTTACGAAACCATTTATGGAGCCAGTAACTTTTCTTCTTTCTTTTCCAAGATAACACCCAACATGCCTGACAAAGGTCAAAGGCCAAACTGATCGAAGAATTGCAAAAATAACATTCAAGATGAGAATAATAGTCCGATCAAAACAAATAATATAAACAATTAGCATCCATCTAATAAATTCAGAATTGTAAAATATTCCAATTTCTAAACGAATAGCTTCTCTCATAATCCACCAGAGAAAATGTGACCCATTGGTTCACCCATTGAGCTCAGATTAGATTTAGAGTGTATGAATTAGGAAATGAGGATTTACAAAGTCAAATACAAAAAAATCAGAAATTAATCCCTTCTGCCTTTTCTACCCCATCTCTAGATATATATTAAATAGTATTATTACTTGATAAGACAAACTTTAGGCAACAAATATTCATCAATTCAGTTTTAGTGTAAGATGTCAAATTTAAAAATATAAGTTTTATTAAGCTAAACAGAAAAAATAAAATTGTTAATTACCTGATAAAAATGAAATTTGAATCCCAGCACGTGGCATAGAGTCTTTTGCTCACTCATATAAGCCCGGAACAAAGAGATATAAAAGTGTTCATATTCTGGACGGCATTCAAAAGATTCCAACAAAATATCAAGAACTCTATTGGGATCAAGATCAAAACAACCTGAAATTTTAGATTGAAAAATTCTTTTTCAAATTATTTACAATAATGAAAATATTAGAAAATTTGGAAAACATTACATATTTTTAAAAAATTTGCAAATTTTAACTCAAAAAATTCATAAGATTGGAAAATTTTTAACTCTTAAAAATTTAGTTTGTCAATTTTATAACACTAAATTTGATTTGTTTTCCTTTCATGAAAATAATGTAAAATGTTTTGTACAGTACAACTCCGAGATACGCCATTAAAAATTAACAAAATACAGTACATCGTAAGGCGGGGCAAATACTGTAACCAGGGGCTAGAAAAACATTGTATTCCACATCGTTACCGAAACAAAAAACAAAAAAATCCCGGGATTCTACTGTATTACATAAAATATTGACAATTTTGAGCCCTAAGAGTTTATTGTTAAGACATTTGTAATACAGGCAAAAATAATTTACAATATTTTTTTCCTCCAAAACTTACCAATAAGCGACTTGATGCTTTCCAAAACCTGTGAGAATGAAATACTCTCGGAAAGGTCCTGATTAAGTTCACTCATTAATTTTGCATAACCTTCATTTTCTTCTCGAAGAAGATTAAACTTCTGTTGTTTGTAACTGAAAAAAAAAAATTAATGAATAACAAGTAAGAAAACTAAGGTATAGAACACAGACAAATCCAATATTTTCAAACTAGGCCATGTATTTATGAAGTCAAATTTTTTCTTGCTCTGATGTTGATATTAAAACCCAACTTTTTCTATTTAAAAATTATTACAAACATTTTTTATATACTCAGTCATGGATATGCAAGAGACTACATGAACGTTAACTAATTTGCATATTTTTTTGAAAAACAAGTTAATTACTTATTCATGGTTCATTTCACTATTACACTGAATTCTTTTATGCAGTTTCTACATTTTCGAAATCATTACTACATATTAGGTACAATATAATAATCAATAGAGAACTAGCTCTAGAATACAAAATCAGCATTAAAATATAATATTTAAGCATATTTTCTGACCAAGCAAAACATTTAATATTTTAGTGTTATTCAAGCTAGATTGGTTTCACTTGTCTGTCAACAACTTTCTGATTTATTTAATAGTTGACAATAGTTATTAGACTTATTAATGTATACAATTAGTTGAATATAAGCCATATTTAAACTGAAAAAGAGTAAAAACAAAAATTCTCTGTAGAAATGATGAAATATGATCAGTAGAAAAATGAGATGGAAATTTATGAATTTCATCATATTTAGTTTAAATTCTGTTTTACTGACATGGATGGCGTTTAGAAATTATCTTCTTAACTTATCTCTGGCCAGGTTTTTATACCTCTTTCTCTCAAATAAGTCCTTATACATTCCTCTCATGTTGTCATATGCCAACTGACTGCTACTTCAAATAGACATTATTAGATAGTGTAAATTAGTGTTGGGACGATTAATCAAAATTGGTATTGGAAAAATTTGCGCTTATTTTACGATACCAAAACGATTCCTTTAAATATCTTTTTTTATTATATTTTAGTTTAAGAAAAATCTTCCACTGCTGGTAGTAATAATAAAATAAATATTTATTGATTTAAACTTCCAGTAAAACTAAAATCTATAGATCTCCTCATCACAAGTGTTTTTATGTTTGATAAAATCTATACACATTTAAGATGTCTTTTTTTTATTGTAATTGGAACAAAATAGCCATTTTATAATTAAATATTTAGAGATTTATAAAGAATTGTATCGGAATTGGGAATTTAGTATGGAATCGGGAAAAATACTGGAATCGTGTCATCACTAGTGTAAATTGATTCATTCAAAATATTATGCTTATGATTGGATTAACATAATTTACAATTTTCATTTGTAAAAAAAAAACTTAAATGAATTTATTTTCAACCTTGGTCAGAGAGCTGCTATCATCAAGTGTTGATTGATTGATTGATTGATTGGTTTTACGGCATATCAACCTATGTGGTCATTTAATGCCGGAGTCCTTTTTTTTTTTTTTTTTTAACTTTTTTTATTGGGAGGGGGGGAATGACTTTTTCAGCCTTTCCTCCCTTTTTTTATAAAATTGAACTAAGAAATTAAATGTTGTATTTATACATGGATGTGTATATTTGGATGACTTTAAATTTCCTTAAATTTTCTTATATAAATTTACTTTCCTTAGGTATGCTAGAATATTTGCTGAGTTGACCTTTTCAAAAAGGTCTTCCATATTGCTTTCTGTATAATATAATTTTCTAGTTGGGGCAAGGTCATCACACCCAACTAGGATATGTTTTACTGTGAGTGTCTCCTGGCATGGGATGCACTCTGGTGCCGATTCTCCATTTAGTATATAAGAATGAGTAAAGTTGGTGTGCCCTATGCGCAGCCGAGTCAGTATCACATCTTCTCGGCGTGATCTCTTGATGTCCGGACATCGTTCCTTAAGTTCAGGTTTGATTGAGTATAATTTGTTGCCCTCTTGCTGACTCCACCGCAGTTGCCATTTTTCCTGTATGTATGCTTTTATCTGGGGTCTAAGATCAGTATGTGGAATCTTAAAATTGTCAGTTGGAAGGTGAGAAGATCTTTTTGCAGCTGTATCTGCCCTGTCATTGCCTTTGATCCCCACATGGCTGGGGATCCAGACAAGAATAATGTTTTTAGTAGTTGAAAGGATATTGATTTTTTCTATTAATTTTGTTGTTAGTGGATTTTCTTGTTTTTGATTTTGTATAGATAATAGGACTGATAGAGAATCTGTGAGAATGATGAAGTTTTTGGTGGTTTCCTCTGAAATTATGTTGAGTGCTAGATCGATAGCTATAGTCTCTGCAGTGAATATAGATGCTTCATTTTGAAGGTTTCTCTTCATTGTGGTTTTATGGTACGTTGCTGCACATCCAGTGTGATTGTTGCTTTTAGACCCGTCTGTGTAGATAAAGGTGTAGTCTGAATATTGTAATTTTAAATGTTGAAGTTCGTCGTGGTATTCAATAGGGTTTGTGGTAGATTTGGACTTTTTGTTTAGGTTGAGTTTTATTTCAACTTGTTTCATGGTCCATGGGGGTGTTTTAGGCAGTATGAAGTTGTGAATGCTGGAGATTGGAATTTTCGATTCTTCAATGCTTTCCTTCATTTGGAGCCCGAACGTTTTGATAGTTTTTCTTCTCATGTTAAAGAGTTCTTCATATTTAGGATAGAAGGTACATTGGTATGCAGGGTTGTTTGGGCAAGACTTCAGTTTCAGTAAATATTGAAGGGCTAACTTTTCTCGCCTTAGATCTAGTGGGGGTTCGTGTGCTTCCGTGTATAGACTGTTCACGGGGGAAGTTCTGTATGCTCCTAGGGCCAATCTTAGGCCAGTATGGTGAATAGGGTCTAGGCTTTTTATATATGATGTTCGGGTTGATCCATATATGAAACAACCGTAGTCTAGCTTTGAGCGGACTAGTGCTCTGTAAAGTTTAAGGAGTGTTTCCCTATCTGCACCCCAATCGGTATGTGCTACCACTCTCAAAAGATTTACAGCTTTGTTACATTTTTTTTTCAGATAGTTTATGTGTGGGATGAATGTTAACTTTTTGTCAAATAAAATCCCTAAGAATTTGTACTGGTCAGTAACTGGTATGGGCATTCCTTCCATGGTTAGGACAGGATCATTATGCATGTTCTTTAGTTTGCAGAAATGCATGCATTTCGTTTTTCTTTTGGAGAATCTAAATCCATTCTCTTCTGTCCATCTCATTACTTTGTTTAAGCACAATTGAAGCTTCCTTTCTATTATAGATATATATCTAGATCTACAGCATATTAGGAAGTCATCCACATATAGGGAACAATCTACCCCAGGGTTAAGGTTTTTTACAATGTTGTTAATTCGGATACTGAACAGGGTCACTGACAGTATACTCCCTTGAGGTACTCCATTCTCTTGTTCTTTCAAGTCCGAGAGAGCTGTGCCAACCTTTATTCTGAACCGTCTATTTTTTAAAAAATTTTCAATAAAAATTGGCATTCTGCCTTTTAGTCCAAGCGCCTTCAGATCCCTTGTAACACCGTACTTCCACACAGTATCGTAGGCTTTTTCCATGTCAAAAAACACTGCTGTTAAATGTTCTTTCCTTACAAAGGCTTCTCTGATGAAGGTTTCAAGTCTGACTATGTGGTCTATTGAACTTCGGTTTTTCCTGAATCCTGTTTGAAATTCTGTAATAAGATTCTCTGTTTCCAGGAACCAGATTAGTCTTTTGTTTATAATCTTTTCCATGGTCTTACAAATGCAGCTTGTTAGAGCTATTGGCCTGAAATTCAATGGATCTGAGACGTTACTTGATTGGGATTGGATGTTTGAGTTTTCAGATTTGGGGATTGGTATTATTGTGGCCTCTTTCCAGGTCTCGGGTACGTTTCCACTGGACCATATAATATTGAAAATTTCAAGTAGGTATTTCATTGAGGCTTCTGGAAGTTTTTTGAGGATTTCATATGGAATTTCATCGGGCCCTGTAGCTGTGTCATGGGATTTGGTTAGCGATTCTTTTAATTCAGGCAAGGTAAGAGGTTGGTTGTATTTTTCAGTATTTTGTGATTTAAATAGAATTTTCTTTTTCTCTTCCTTTTCTCTAATCTTTTTGAATTTCTCTGTTTGTCTGTCACATGATGAAATTTTTGATAAATTATCTGCCAGGTTATTGGAAATGTCTTTTTGATCGGTGTATATTTTGTTGCCTTTAGAGATGTGGGATATTGGTGTACTACTACACTTTCCTTCTATTTTCCTCATCATGTTCCAAACTGTTTTCGCCTTGGTATTCACATTAATTTTGGATATATAATTTCTCCAGGTTGTTCTTTTGGATTCCTTTATGATTCGTCTGGCTTTTGCTCTGTTGTTTTTGAAGAAATCCAGATTTTCGCTTGTTGGATACTTTTCGAATTTTCTCAAGGCAGCTCGTCGAGCTCTGATGGCTTTTCTGCATTCTTTTGTGAACCAAGGTTTGTTGTGATTGTTGGTTTTGGTTGTTTTCGGTATGGTATTATTTGCTATGTTTGTGAGTGTTTTAATGAAGTAGTTCAAATGGTCATCTTCATCATTCTTTTCGATAATTAATTGGTTTTTGCACTGTTCCTGGAAGTCTTCCCAATCCGCTTTATGTAGGTTCCATTTGGGTGTTTTTTGTTCAGTGCTAGTACTTAGACTTTCCAGGATGATTGGGAAATGATCACTCCCACAGGTGTCATTGTGTACTTTCCAGTCATAGTCCATATATATGGAAGGATCACATAAGGTAAGGTCAATGGCGGTGAAAGTACCTATTGCTGGGTACATATAGGTGTAGTTTTGATTATTAAGGAGGCATAGATTATTTTTATTTATTATGTTTTCTATTTCTTTTCCTTTTTTATTTGTTTCTTTACTTCCCCATATTACATTGTGACTGTTGAGATCTCCTAGTAGAAAAAAGGGTTTAGGGAGTTGTTTTATTAATTGAGTTATCTCAGTTTCGTTGATTGTATCTTTTGGAGGGATGTATATTGAGCAAAGTGTTATAGTTCTATGTAGAGTCACTGAAACTGCAATTGCTTGCAAGTTTGTGTTTATATTTATTTGTCTTTGAGGGACTTCATTCTTCACAAGTATTGATGTGCCTCCAGAAGCTCTGTCCGTATCTTTATTTATGTAGTTGTAAGATGTGTAGTGTTTTATGTTGATGGTATTATTTTCTTTCAGAAAGGTCTCCTGTAGACAGACAAGTGCTGGGCTCATATTTGTTATTAATAATGTGAGTTCATTTTGGTTTGCTTTTATCCCTCTGATATTCCATTGTAATATTTTGTTCATCATTTGGAATTGTGTTCAACTTCCATCGTCTCCAATCCCTCAAATCTATTTTCTGTCGGAGTCCCTGTTCGAGATATAGATCGGGATCTTTCTTTTCCTGTTTTTGTTTGTTTTTTTTTTTTGTCTGGGGGGGATTTTTGATTCTTTTCTGGCTTGTGATGTGTTTGATGGTTGTTCGGTTGTTTTTGTAGAAATGGTTTGTGGTTTTGTTTCTTTTTGTGGTTCAGTAGTGTCTTTACTTAATATTATCCTTGGATTGGTTGCAGACATTGCACTATTCATTTTCCTCATTTCTTCTAATAGTTCTTTCATTTCCTTTATTAGTTTGCTTAGGACATCAATTTTCTTGTCAGTTGTATCCGTTACATGTATATGACCATTTTGATTGTTGATTGGATTAGTTTTTTTTGTTGCATCTGCATATGTTTTAGTTTCGATGATTTTCCTGGCCTCTGGGTAGGATATATTCTTTATATGTTTTAGTTTGGTCACTTCTTTTTCTCTTTTCCATATTTCGCAATATCTAGAGCCAGCGCCATGGTTTCCCAGGCAGTTGGCACACTTGAAATCTTTTCTGCAGTCAATGTGTGGGCCACTTTCTCCACATCTTCCACACACTGGTAATCGTGTGCACCGATCTTGATGGTGTCCAAACTTCTGGCACTTGAAGCATTGGAGGGGGTTTGGAATATAAATTTCTACATTTATTTTCATATATCCGACTTTCACTTCTTTGGGTATGGTGAGGGAATCGAAAGTTAGTATATATGTATTGGTATCGATTTTCTCACCGTTTTTTTTAATTTGAACTCTGCGAACATCTAACACATTCTGTTTCTGTAAGTTTGTCTGGATTTCCTCCAAGGGACAAAGTGCAAGTTCGTGGCTTTTCACTACTCCTTTGCAGGTATTTAGGGTTGGATGTCTGTAGCATTTGACTTTGATGTTTTCAAATAATTTTAGTTTCAATATTTCTTTAGTTTGTTCTTTGTTATGGGTTTCTATTAGTAGGCTGCCGTTAAATTGTTTTTTAATAGACTTTGGTTTTAGAGTTTTAAGATTTTTTTCAATTTTAAAAGGTGATAGTTTGGTCAAAGGAGTTTCCTCCATTGATTCTATTACTACGAATGTTGAGTTCCTTGGTTTTATCGTCTCTTCGTCAGAGCTACTGATGTCAGAGACATCAGAGTGGGTTCTCTTTGGGTGGTTAGGTGGTTTTTGGGAGGAATAAGCCATATATTTTGTTTTCTTTTTTCGTCATCTTTGTTCCCCCACCCACCTCGGAGTCCTATTTGGGAAGAGCCTGGGGGGAAACCCATTCGCCCAGCCTCTACAGGGATACAATGATGATATAACCGACTTTGGTGGTATCATAATGATTATCTGTTCTCTCTTGATATTGCTATGGGATCTGTAGCAATCCTGAGGGGTTTACAGCCTCGTCATCGATATTCACACCTAATCGATTGACCCTCAGCGACCGCTTTCCATCATATATTAGGGAGTAGGGTTATTTGTGGGAGAGGGGGGATGTGTTGTATTAGTAGTGGGTTTTTGGAATGGGCAATATATGGTGGGGCTTGGCGTGACTGGCCGATTGGTCGGATCGGGCCTCTCCGACCGCCCGTCTAATCGAAGTAAGGGCCAAAGTAATGTGTTGCGGTGCCTAAACTTCTATGTATCCTGGTTTAGGTTCGCTCAATCACCAGGATCACGTCCTAAGACTTTACGGGTAGCAACCCACGGCTAACTGGTTGCCCCATTGAGGGATTTTTACCCTCTGCAGGGGGACAGTCGGTTTGTTCTCATGCCCTACCGACAGGGCAAAAAAATAAATAAATAAATAGATAATTTAATAGAATATATTTGTTTTCTTTTTCTTTCTTTTTTTGTTGTTTCTTTTCCTTTTTAAAATCTGTTTCTATTTAACCCATAGTTGGGACCCTAACAGGTACTACCACTCCGGGTCAGGGTGGACCTGGGAGCAATGGCAATTAAGAGGTGGCTCCACACTCCCCAAGCCCGTAAGCTGGACCTCACCATCGGATGTAGTTTAAGGTCATATCCAGGACCGGGAGTAAGGTAGGAAAAAATAAAATAAAAGGGGGGGGGGATAGGCTGTTGTTTTTGTTTTTGGTTTTGCAGAACATAATTAAGTTTTACAAAAAAGATCAGAAAACAAAAAAACGTCAATGTAGGTGCATTTCGTCTCAGGAAGCCACAGGGCAGCCTGATCTGGTAGCACCAGCTATCATCAAGTGCAAACATAGGAAAGAATGTTTTGTTTAAGAGAGTCTCTACAGGCCAACACCTGTGTCATTGTTCATAATTATCCCTTTTCCCTTGAAGCAAATGCTTTCATTTGAATAATTGCCCATTTAGCATTGTTTTTTTTTTCTCCACAGTTTTAAAGAGGTAGTTGAATGTAGTTCAATAAAAATTGACTTGGGTTGTTAAAAAATACAAAAAAATACAAAAAAAAAAATCGATATTGTAAATCTAAAATACATATGGTATTGCTAAATAAAATTACAAACAAAACTGATTCGATTTGTTAAAATGCAATTTAATAATATATTATATTTTTAGTTATGGTATTCATCTCTCAAATGTCAATAAAAAAAAATGTCACTTTAAAAATACTTATATATCATTCCGAATATCTACTTTTCCAATTGTTGATATACATAAAGTTTGAAATAATATTAAAGCAGGATATTTGCCTCAAGGAAAAAGAGATAGTGTTGATATATGCAAAAAGAAAAATCAAACAAAAAGGAGAGAAGCTTCAATTTGTTAGTTAAATACTAACAATTATCAAATCACAGATGTTGCCAGTTTTGTTCTAAAAGTGAAGAAAACTATGAGATGGAAATTTGCAAAATAATCAATTTTAAAGAAAAATATGACATACAGGAATCTATTATACTGGGTATTTTTTTTTTTTTTATAGTTATCAAATTTTAAATTGACAACTATTTTCTTTAATTGTAGATTTGGCGATCGGTTATCTTGAGTTGAGCTTGGTTTGACAATTCATCATAAAGAGACTGATACCCAAGCAGTGTTTGCAAATGATATGATCAATTTACTGAAACATTTGATAACCAAAATAATTTCACAAAATGAACCTGCCAACTGGCCACCTCATATATGCGATTTAACCCCATTAGATTATTTCTTTGACGATATGCAAAGTCTCATGTTGACGCTAATATACCACACATAACAGACCACTTGGAAGACAACATTTGACACATTATAGCCAAAATACAGCCTAATTTAATGTGTAAAATTTGTGAAAATTGGACGTCTAGATTGGGCCATATGGTTAGAATTGTATGAAAAACATTAATCTTTGAAATAAATCACATATTTGCATAATAAAAATATTTTTTTTTGCGATTTATTTTAAGTTAAAGTTCACTACCTATTTGTTAAAGATCTTATTCCAATTGAACATACAACAATAAAAGTATCATTCAATCTTATTGCTTATCTCATATCCTAAATGTATATATTTGTTAAAAAACATATTTTTCTGTTTCATGTACAATTTTCAAAATTGTGACTATAAAATTTGAAAACATTTAAGAAAATGTTGACTTGTTCTTGATCAAAATGACACCAAGAAAATACTTGATTCTTAAGGAATATATTTTTTGAACGGATAATTTTTAAATATCTAAAAGTTATAATAAATTTTTCCAAATTTATCCATTTTTAAAGCTCAATTGTTAAGTGTTTTACTCTTTGTGCCACTTTTATTATATATAGAATTAATGTGATTATAATATATTATTTTAAAAAAGTATATATATATATATATATATATATATATATATATTTTTTTTTTTTTTGAAAACCAATGTATTTCTAATCAAAATGTAAGAAATGTGCAAAATTTCATTGATATTATAAATGTTCTGGGGCAGAGATACCATAAAATTAATGTTCAAAACATTATATATACATATATATATATATATATATATATATATATATATATATATATATAAGGCTGAATGTGTGTGTGTGTGTGTGTGTTTGATCACGAAGAGGCTCCTATATGGTTGACAATTTTAAAAAACTGATTATATATAATGATAGAAGATGTATCGAGACACAGGAATGGGTAGGTTTGATCTGGCAGAACGGTGGTTCATTAAAATTGTGGGGTCTGCGTTCGCGCCTGGTCCACGAAGTATGGAAATAAAAAATTAAAAAAAAAAAAACGTTTACAAGTGTTTTTGATATAGATGTATATAAGAATACTTTGATAAGTATGTTTTAACTTAAATAGGGATGGTATAATAAAATTGTGGGGTCTGCATTCGCGCCTGGCCTCCATAGAATGGAAATAGGCACAAACTTTAATAAAGACTTTTCATATCTATCTGCGTAAGTATACTTTGATAATTATGTTTCAGTTTGAAGAAATATGGTATAATAAAATTATGGGGTGTTCGTTCGCGCCTGACCTCCATAGAATGGAAATATGTCACAAAGTTTAACAAGGTTTTTAATATAGATCCACAGAACATTGTGATAAGTGTTTCAGTGTGAACAGGTATGGTATAATAAATTATGAGGTTTATCTACTTTATTTTTACTTTCATCATATTTTGCTTTGGTTTTGATACTCTCGAATTTGAAGCTATCTCTTTACAACCCTTCCTTTTCATAACCTATCATACTTTCATAAATCGGAGTCCATTTTCTGTAGGCTGTTTTTGAACCCAGTCAACGGCGGGTACTTTTGCTAGTATATATATATATATATATATATATATATATATATATATATATATATATATATATAACCTTGAATTAGAATATAACCAATTCAAGTGAAAGGATTTTTTTCAAATAGCGTACTAATCGCATAGACAGTTTTAAGTACTTCTATCCATGTAATCTTTCATAAAATTTACAATCCTTTCTGAAATCTAAATAAACTTCATCGGTGTCTGATTTATCCAAGTTTTAGTCATGAATGCTCAAGTTTTTGTTTTATCACCTTTCAATCATATGCAAAGACAATTTCATGATTGTGAAAGCGCTTCACACTCGCTGGACCTTAAACCCTACCACCACCACCTTTTTATCTATGTCTATGAAAACAATCCTTAGACTATTCTTGGACTGAAAGGGGCCATTGTATCCAAAATCAGAGCAGTGCCAAGACAGTTTAGTATGCCATATCCAGGTGTATATGTTAAACAGTGAAAAAAAAAAAAAAAAAAAAAAAACGAAGACTGGTAGATATTCATGATTAAAACTTGGTGGACAAATCAGTTATAGATTTCAGTTTATTTGTATCTAATATGCTTAGATTTCAGAAATTTCCGTAGATTATTATTTTTTTTTTTTTTGCAAGTCAATACAGTATGGTAATGTTGGATTTAAGATTAGGAGAAGAAATAATTTTGCCACTTGTGTTTTTGCACAATAGCAAATTTCAAGTAATAAAACCCAAAATTTAGAAATACAATATTGTTTTGAACATGAATCATACATTTAAAAATGTTAGATTCAGTTTAAATTATCAACAGATAAATATTGACTGAGCAAAACCGATTTCAGCAGTTTGAAAACTCCCAGAAACATTATTTTAACATTTGGTATTAAAATAAATTGTTTCTGAGATGGGTATATTTGCTGATGACACCACTCTCTATAACAGGCACGAGGGGAAAACAAATGAACACATTTGTAAGGAAATGGCAGAAACACTAGAGGATGACCTCCAATTTGTAGTGGAATGGGAATAAAAATTAATGGTCACATTCAATGCTGCCAATACTAAGCTTGTTTCCTTCAATAATTACAGGAAAACTTCACTGCCATCAATAGCAATGGCCAAGAACACATTACCCAAAAGTATTTCCTTTAAACTCCTCGGCCTAACGTTTACAGGGAACATGAACTGAAATAGATACATTGAGAGCATTGCTAAAGCTGGTGCGAAGAAGGTGGGCTCTTTCTACCGTGCTAGAAAGCTACTTAAGTTATCCTGTACCTCTATAAGGCCACCATTCGCCCATGTATGGAGTTGTCACATTTGAGCTGGTGCATCTGCTACTTGTCTCTCACACCTTGACAGGGTTCAAAAGAGAGTCACCAACCTGATAGGTCCTGAACTGTTATCTAAGCTTCAGCCTCTGTCCCATCAATGAAACATATAACAAATATAATTTATGAACAACAATAATATAAATAGTTTCATTTATACATGACATTAATTATTTTATGTAAAATCTAAAAAAAGATACTTACTATAATTTTGTTTTAGTTTTGACATATTTCTGTTGGAAAAGCTGTTTAGACTGAATAAGCCCAACACATTCCAGTGTCTCTTGATCCAATCGTTCTTTTAAAATGCAATCAGGAATGAGACCCTGAAAAAGAAAATATGTAAAATGATTATTAATTTACTTAAATAAACAAAAAAAATTTTTTTTTTTAGAGTTTTTCTGGATCAAAATACTAACAAACGAAAATGTTTGTAGGTTTTACCCTAATAAAGTGACCATAATAAATTAAAAATCTATGTGCACTTAAACGTAAATAATGAATGTGCTTTCAAAGAAAAGGAATACAGAGGTCATAGCGATCCGATTGAATTATAATGTAGTTCTTACAAAGAGTAAGTAGCCATCAGATGCGATGTGCTACTAGCAGTTTAGGCTCTCTCTCTGTTTATCTCTCCTACGGACACAGACAGAATGTAACACTGAATATAATAAAGTGTATACTTTATTACAACTGTCTGTGTTTTAATCATCAGCAATCATGAAGATCTAGCCATAGAGGTGACTCCTCCATCCAAGAAAGTTCCAATCTACAACCACTAAAAGTACAAGAGTCAATCACCAAAGAAATATTGCCAGGCATCATTTGGGGGGGGGGGGGGGTCCATAATTCATTTTTTGTATATCTTTTCTTAAAAAAAAAAAAAAAAAAAAAATATAAACTACTTTGTTAGAAGTTATATTGATTAGCTTTTAACCTTCAAATAATAACCTTGGAAGAAATGGATTTCTGATGTTTTAAGAAAAAAGAAAATAGTATATTTTTTTTAATTGAATTAATTTTTCCTTAAATTTAACAATCTTTAGAAAAGATTTGAAAACAGCTAAAAGATTTGCTAGTATTTTTTACCAGTAATGAAGACATGATGATTAAAAAAAAAAAAAAACTTTAAAAATACCATTAAAAATTATTTAAATAATTAAAGCTATTTTTTACAGATTAGTTTTAGACTTATTAAAAAAAAACATTTTATTAAAAAGACATGTAAACTATCTTCAATAAAAAAAAAAAATTTCTGCAGAAATCTGGTATTAACATTTCAGATTTGAAATCAAAATCAAAATGCATTACAAAAATTTTTTTTTTTAAAATGTTACTTTTATTTTCATGAATTTAGAAAACAATGTTAAAGGTTGAGCAAACATTTTAAAGAAATAATAAGAATCATCATTGGCATCCATGTCTTGGCAAACCATAATGGATGTGTCCTAGAATTAAACCAAGCCTGTGGCACAGTCTGCTATCCTGTAAGGTGATATATTAGTAACACTTCTAATTGCACTTAACGAAGCAGGAAACTTGGATTGCAAACACTGCTATTGTACACCATCTTTAATATCAATAAAAACTGACCCCAAGTCTCCTGTCATCTCTGTGAAATCCATATAAACAATTTGGCACCAGATTATGATTGATGATCTCAATTGCAAATTAATCAGTTATAATAATTGTAATATATTTTATGGAGTAAATGTTCAATTTGTGTTCCAAATTTTCTGATTTTAACAACTTCTTTAACACGGACACATTTATAAGAGAAAATAAGCTTGCAAACACTTACCACCATACCAGAAACTAAGAGAAGAAATCGATCCCTTTGTTGTTTGTCATCACTACAACTGGATTCTACATCTGAAATAATAATGTAGGTAAATTTCATGCGAAAATTCATTTAAAAAAGAAAAGAAAAATGTAAACATAGTTCACTGCATGGCTGACTTAGTATGCCATGTTCATTGTAAAAAAAAAAAAAAATTAAAAGAAAAAAAAAAATGTAAAAGTAAATCAATAGCCAAATCTATGTCTGCAAAACAACAATAATAAAGGTCCCTCTACAAATTTCACCCAGGCATTTTGGGTGTCAATGTGTGAGACACAGAATATCATCCTTATTTATTGACAGGGTGGAAGCAATAGATATAATTAAAAAAAATAAAAAACAAAACTAATCTTTTTGATTTTTAAAACTTTGGTAAATCTCTGTAACATGTTCATTGATAAAGTTATTGGAATCACATCGAAATGAAAAAAAAAAATTTTAAACGTTTTTGAATCTGTTGAATTGTTAGAATTTATTACTTGTTTTGATAATAAAAATTAGTTTTCATAATATTGATAATCATTACTTAAATACAACATATAGAAACATGTACATAAAATGCAGGAAATTATCAATAGATAAATATTGTTTGCTTCAGCAATCTTCATACTGAGTATTATTTTTCAACATTTTTTTAAAGCATCTATTAAATCTGAAAAGTATAAGATGTGTGCAGAACAGGAGAGTTTGTTGGTATGGTCATATTGAAAGAATAGATGAGAGTTTTGGGGTAGTAGATGTAAAACAGTTGAGACAGCAGGGTCATTTGGTCGTAAAAGGTCAGAGAAAACATAGGAGAAAATAAGAATGGATTTAAGAAAAAGAAGAATATAAATTAAGACTTGATCAAAGATAGGTTAGTTTTTAAATCAATTTCTGAAAGCCACCCAACAGATCCGAACATTTAATACAGATATTAAACTGAATATGATATTTACTATTTAGCAGATGTGTAATTACGAGTTTTTCAAATTTCAGTAAATGTGTGAATAATTTTTTGTTTTACAACTTGAAATGGATTATTGAGTAAAAAAATAATTTCATGGTTATCATTTGTATTGCAAATAATATTTTCTCTCATTTTTATTTCATTACTTTTCGAAACTGGTGTTCAAATAATTTTGTTTTTCTACACAAATCAATTAATAATCTCAGCAATTATAATTTTTTTTTTTCCACATCAGTATTTTGTTTTACGTTAATTATTTGGAATTTCATATTGGTAAGCATTTTTTTTTTCTCAAGAGAATCTGAATGCCAGAACAGAAACTGAATGACTTCGGTCTCTCTATACAAGGGGTTGCCAAGCCACCCTGACATGAAAATAATTCCCATATAAAGTAATCCCTGACCAACTAGTAAACAAGTGAAGCATGCATGGTCCCCCGTGAGTGCACAGTGAACGAGGCATGAAAAAAATGACTAAGTTCAGCATTTGCCCTGCCTCTCCCCTCCCCATTTAGCCCCAAAAGTTCCCAGGGGACATCAAATCCTGGTGAAAATGAACGAACGGTGCAGTTTTAGGCTTTAACATATGTAATGCAAAAAAAAAGAAATGACTAAGTCCATTATTTACCCCTTCCCATTTAGCCCCCAAAGTCCCCAAGACCTTAACATATTTAAATTTGAGTTCAGCACCATGCAAAACTGTTAAATAGACATACATAGAAAATTTTGGACAAATATGGTAAATAGTCCTAAAAATGGAGTGTTTTTATTAGTCCTAAAAGAGCCCCTGGGGCACACCCAAGACTTATTGCAAAGTATAGATAAACAAAATTATATAGAAACCAGTTAGAACTTTTCAGAAAGTTTTATAAAAATCCAAGGCATCAATCTATATAACTATGAAACTCAAATGACCTTGTAATGGGTGTTGTAACCCCACATCCAGTTTACGACTTCCGGTTGCGCATGCGTACACAAACATAAACCCATAAAAGTATAAACAAATAAACACAAATCGCTACTTTTGCAGAATTTGATTTGCACACTGAAATATTAACGTTATTATTTAGAAACTATTATTTAATATGGGAAAGGTGGGGATGTTTTGCAACTATTCTGTATTACAACAATACTGTCACAATTTTCTTACAAAGAAATCAACTTTGACCCATTGACAACCATAAGAGCATTTTACAACAGCTCTTTTACAACCCACTGCCTTCCTTTTTTTTTTTTTTTTAATTTATTCTCCATTTTTTAATACACCTTTCTTAAAAACATTCATACATTTTCTTCTACACTACCAACATAAATAAATAACCCCGAAAAAATGTTTTTTAAAATTTGCATTACAAATAAATAATCACCGCGAAAATAAAACATATTGTTTTGCTGTGTATGTTTTCAGCGTCCCAATTGTTTTTTTTCGCGTTTAAATAATCCAAATAAACAATTGTTAATACTTTCTGCTTCATTTTTACATCGTTCATTTCCGCATAGTCTTAATTAGTTTTATTAACCTTATTATTAACGTATAAATTAAATATATTAATTAAATATTTGACCCAATGGATCATGAATGTTTGTTTAAAAATAAATGAAAAAATGCTACATTTTATTTTCATTTTCTATTTAAAAAGTCATTCTTAACATGGGGAGTGTTTTTTTTTTTTTAAATTTTTTTTTTTTAACTATTCTGTACTTTGAACTAACAATTTCATTTAAAAAAAGACATATCAAAATTTGAATTTAACTTTAAGTTATTATGGTATCTGTTCAGTGCACATTGACCTATTAGTATGGCAAACCACTTATAATTCAATGGCTGTAAGTTTTTTTTTTTTTTTTTCAAAAATAAACAATTATAAACAGAAGGACTCATAGAAATCTATCTATATTCTTTTTTCATTTTAATATACTTTTCATAGAAATGTTTTTGTTTTGTCACAAAAAAACCCCAAAAAAACAAACTATTTTCTTTACGTCACAAGTGTCACGGTCATAAATTAATTCCATAACTAATATAACATACTGACCCAACAGGTCACAGGTAGTCTAGTTTTTTTAATAAGCACAAAAGTGTCAATTTAGCCATTTTAACCCAAAAGGCACCCCTAGGGAGGCAACCAGAGTTTTCCCAGAAAATCCGTTCTGTTACTTTTTTACTTGTATCATTTTTAATGTTTGTGCAAAATTTCAAAAAATTCCAAGGCATACTTATTGAGAAAAGTGTAGACAGACGAACAGATAAGGGTGAATTTACAGGTCCACCCTCTTTTTGTCGGGGGACCAAAAAAAATATATGCTGTCTCCTGACATTATCCACTATGATCTTCAGGTTGTAGACAGAGGAAGCTTTGAATAATAAAATCTGTTAACAATGAAGAACTGATAAAAAGAACAAGACTAAGTACTGGCAAGATGGCATGCTGAATCTGTTTACACATCAAGTGGGAAAGGTAAGTAATGGTGTAAACCTTGTCTCTGAAAGTGGCACTTTTATGATGACAGAGGCCAACCAGAATCAGCCATCAAGACTTAAAAAAAGGTTGTGCACCCCACTACCATCATCTCCAATATGTGTAGCAATTAAAAAAAGAAAAAGAAGAGGCTTAAAAGCACAGCCAGGGTCTGTTGCACAAAAGAAGGTGTTATTGTTTTGCTACCACTACTCAAAGTTTGGAAAGTGCAGCAAGACATCAAAAGAAATTCTGGCCGAGAAAATCTAAGAATCTACTCTCCTTGAGGAGAAAAAGTTTGTATTAATATATTTAAAGCCTTTTCTTTTTTTGTGTTATCTAAATCCAATCCTAATGATCTGGCAGGCCAAGAGCCAGCGATCAATCTGTACATACAACAGATGGACCTGGTCCAGTTATTACTTTAAACAGTCTAAGAATATATTTCCGATAGCTGGAAATACCAAACCTTTTGCAGAGATTTACGGAGGCTTCTAAAAACTGATATAGTCAAGATATCAAAACTTTCCAGTGCACAATTCAACAAAACAAGAAGAAATGACTGGACACAAAAAAATTATACGTATGTATTTATAAATACATTGACTATTTTATTATGCAATAAAATTTAATAAACACAAAACAAAACATAGAATACAATGTCCCAACAGGTCAAAACAAAACAGAGCAAATGAAGGAATTCAACAAGTTAACCGATGTCTTTCTTTTCTCTCTTTTTCTTTTCTTTATACGATATAAAATAATGTGGTCAACCGAAAACAAATGTCTGAAGATTTTAGTTTGGCTATTCATGGGAGGGGACAGGATCGGAATAAAAGGGGGATTAATAATCACAGA
This sequence comes from Euprymna scolopes, assembly GCF_053919585.1. Classification (NCBI taxonomy): domain Eukaryota; kingdom Metazoa; phylum Mollusca; class Cephalopoda; order Sepiida; family Sepiolidae; genus Euprymna; species Euprymna scolopes. Next base: position 66,907,121 of record NC_136484.1, on the reverse strand, counting down.
GTACTTATCTCTTAGAAAAGGTATAATCTAAATAAAGTGAACGCTCCAAAGGAAATAAAGTCTTCAAGAGAAGTCATTGTTCAATTCCAAGCTTACTAGCATTTTAATAGTTTTGGAGGATTTGCGGTAATACGCCTATTCCTTGATTTGTAGTAAACATGGTTCTTTATCTCATGCAGTTTGGGCGCGTGGCAAAGTTAGTGATTTTTTCGCTACAAATTCTGGTAATAACTTCATCCTGTGGCGTTTTGACTCTGCATGCTTTTTTTTTTTTTTTTTTTTTAAAAATATTTTCTGCCCCCATGTGGTCTAATTTGTGCACCAACTCTATTTCAAATTACTTACCCTCTTTCTGTCTCTTTATCTTTAGGAAGGAAGAATGGATGTGGTGAGGGTAAGGGGATAAAGATAGATGTGATGTGACAAGGGGCTGGTCATCTGCATCATTTCTGCTAGTAACTTAACCATTGGGCATTTATGAATTTGCTGCTTTTCCCCTCGATCAAATAAAAATCAAATCAAGGAAAGTAGGGGGGGATCTTATCACACATTTTAGCCGACTCTCATACTGGTATTGACACTTAATCGTGCTCGCATGTAACACAAATGAACAGATAAAACTTATTTTTTCTTTCAGTTGAAAATCTGGTGGTCATTTCTTATGCAAAACATATTGGAAGGGTTTCACACAAACATTTTTACTTGACAAAGAGAATTGTTGTTAATCTTTGATAGAGTCACAACCCCTGCTCAAAAACACACACTTCGTAGAGTCCACCGAATATTATATGGTATTTTTTTTGTTTTAGTTATTCCTTGTGATCATATACTTTGTATTATCCAAGTGATATTGGTTATAGAAAAATCAACAACATATACAACTTTTTTTATTATTATTTTAAAGAAACATTAATTTCTAATCTTTAATATTTTGGACTTATCTTACTGACAATAAAAGTATGATGCCTTCAATAAATTTACAGACTTTTTTGTACAGGCGTTTAAATTTGTCATAGGCTCTTGAAAATTCAGTATGTCACTGCTATACATCTCATGAGATGATTGACAAAGTTTTATGATTTCAGGTTTAAATGAACAGCTACAGCAGGAATTAGAATACACTTTACTAAAGCCTGATTGTCACAACTGGTGAATTTCAAAAATGCAATATGGACGTGAGGGCACTTTAGAAGAATAACATGCAATAAAATTCTGTTTTAAACTTGGAAAAAATGCCACAGAAACATATGGAATGCTTCAGACTGCTTTTTGACCATCTTGCATGAATCAAGCATCAGTTTTTGAATGACATAAGAAATTCAAGGAAGGTAGGGAGTCTGTGAGGGATGATGAAAGGTGTGGAACGAGTAAGGAAGTCAGAACACCAGAGTTGATTGGCCAAATAAAGCATTTCATGGATAAGGCCAGTTCTGTGTCTATAGAGACAATAAGGGCACAGTTTGATGTCAATGTGGGAACTGTACACAAAATTATTTGCAAGGAACTGAAGATGTGAAAGATTTGCGTGAATGCACCAATCCACAACTCCATCCTTGTCACAGACTACTTAACCAAGATGGGTATCAAGACAGTTCCTCATCCTCCCTAAAGTCCAGACCCTGCTCTCTGTGACTTTTAGTTATTCCCTAAGCTCAAGGAAAACCTTAGAGGCTGTTGTTATGAGACAACTGAGGAGATAAAAGAGGTTATGATGAGGGTTATTGACACGCTCACACAAGATTTCCATGGGTCTTCTAGAAGTTGCTTGCATCGTACAAGTACATTGCAACTGGAGCAGATTACTTTGAAAGAGACTAGTTTCATGTGTGCATTATCAATAAAAGTGCCCCTATGATAAGTCTGGAAACCTATTGAAGGCACCTCATATATTCTCTCCAGATTCTGTTGCCTCTTTTTCTGTAATCTGGACTAAACCAATTCTATTAACTTTGAAATTAAATATGGAAAAATTTAAAAGATTCTTACCTATAACACTGAGGATTCCAGCTAAAAGTGATGGTAGATCTTTGTGGAAATCCTAAAATAAATAAATAAAAAAGAAAATAAAAGATATTTTTCAAATAAATAAATTAAAATGCAGTGTTTTAATCTAATTACATTTGTCGTTCAGATGTTATTTATTCCCATTGAGCAAACTACTAAAATTTGTCCTTGAACATTGTCTTAAAAGTGAATAATAAACCTATGATCATAAAGGCTTTATATTGCAAATTAAACAGACAATTGCATTTACAAGTAAATGTTCCAAATGGAGACCAGAAATAATAAAACATTTATATTTTGGTGACTATGTGCTTTGCACCAACAATTTTCCTAAACTTTATTTTTTTTATAACGAAGGCTGTTTAAAAAACATCCAAAGAAATTTGAATGTTTATACCTTCAAGTCTTCACATAAAATGCAGTGCATATTTAGAACTACACTTATTTAAAAGAAATAAAATCAGAAAATTCTTAATGATGTGCAAACTAATCATGGAACAAAAAGGTCATATTCCAAAAATATATAAATTGATAGAGTATTTTTTAAAGAAAATTAGGTTATCTTTCAGATGCAAGGTTCATTGTTTACTTGCGGTTTTAACGATGTAAGATTCCGTTGTACGGAAGACCAAATCGGCCAAAATGTCTATGATGTTTTATTGGCGCTTTTCTTCGTATTTTTAATAACATTTTTTTGCACCATTTACAAGTTCTTTTTACAAATAAGTTTTTAATACTGTAATAGTAAAATAAAGATACATTTATTAATTATACGGAAAAAGTATCTCGTAATGTTTTCACACGAGATTTTTTTCCTGTTGATTTCTCTTTTTTTTTTAAATATTAAAATTGATTTACTATTTAAAGTGATTTCAAAGCCTTTAACATGACGGAGTTTATAATGAAAACCAAATTACCGTTAAAATTAAAATAATCTTTATTAGAAATTTGTAACAAAATAACAAAATTATAAAACTATTAGATTAAAATTGAGAACTTTTAATTAAACAACGTGAACATTTTATAATGAGTGTTTTCATGAAATGTATTTTTAATAATAAAAAAGTGAACTTTTTTTACTTAAACTTCATAAAAAAAAACGTATCCAATATAGAATGTTACTAAAATAATTTTACTATTACAGTATTAAAAAAAATATTTGTAAAAAAAACCTTGTAAATGGTGCAAAAAAATGTTATTAAAAAATACGAAGAAAAGCGCCAATAAAAACATCGTAGACGTATATTATCATTTAAACAGTATATCAATTTAAATATTTAAATTCAGTAAATAAATTTAAATATTTAAATTATGGCCGATTTGGTCTTCCGTACAACGGAATCTTACATCGTTACAACCGCAAGTAAACAAGGAACCTTGCATCTGAAAGATAACCGAAAATTAACTTTTATGATTTTTAGCAATTAATAAAATAACACGGTTCCTAAATCTCAGTGGTTGAATGGAGTTGTCGGCCTTGGAATTTTAACACAATCTAAAATAATATTGCTGTTCCCTTCCCTCACTTCATCGTAAAATTTGATTTTTTTTATTTAAAAAAAAAAAAAATAAAAAATCTACTTGATCAATTTACATAATTTTTGGAATATGACATCCTCATTCTGTGACAAATAGATTCACCAAAGATTTATCTGTATTTTTTTTTTTTTTTAAGTAAGTGTAATTCTAAATCAGAACCAAAGTCTTAAATTTCATTTTTGTAATATAAAAAATATTTTATTAAAAGACAATATTTTTAATTAAAAAAAATGTTACAGTTTATTTGCAAAAAACAAAAACAAACAACAACAACAAAAAAAAAAAAACAGGATTATTTAATTTAAAAAGTCAGTGATTATTTAGAATTACACTTGATTAAAAAAACAGCAATACAGAAAAATCTTTATGGTGTAAGAACTTTGCATGAAACGAAGATGTCATATTTTAAAAATCAAGTAAATTGATTAAGTATTTTTTTTTTCAATTAATCTTCTGGCCACTTACTGTAAGCATCAACCAAAATTAAGTAATTTTGTCCATTTTTTGGTACTACAAAATCAACAGGTAGTTGTGCCCAAAGAATTTTTGTGGTAGGCCAAGAATGTAATATTGTTTTCTGAGGAGACTTTGCAACCAATTGACATTTGGTACAACTCTTTACAAGTTCCTATAACTGCTTGCTCATGCTTGTCCAATACATATAACCACATGCCAAGGCTTTCACCTAATATATCCCTGATGTTCATAATAAAATTGCTTGAGAATTCTGTTCTGGAGTTTGAATGGGACAACATGTTCAGCAAAAAGGAGAGTTCCATTGATTTTGCTCAGATACAGAAAATCTTTGCTGAAAAAAAAAAAAAAAAAAAAAAAAAAAATTACTGAAGTTGCTGGTCAGTGCACGTTTTTGACTAATTTGTGAAATGAAAATGTAGAATCTTCTGTAATAATGGATCTGTGGCTATAGCCTCCTGGATCATCTCTGAACTAGCAGGTAGTAATCTCACTGTGAAAACAAATCTAGAGAAAACTTTAGGTTCCACATATATAGCAGCGATAGCAGTCTTCCACTGCTTTTTGATGAGAAGAGATGAGTCTGGACAATGCATCTACTTACCCAATTTTGCTGCCTAATTGATATTTTATGGAAAAGTCGTAATCTAAAAACATAGTTGCTCATCTTTGTAAGTGGTTTGCTTTATAGACTGGAATTCTTTTCTTGGAACCAAAGATACTTGTTAGAGTGTGAGAGAGCCTTTTCTGTACAGAAGAAGATAATGACATATAGAGCAGCTTGTCTGTCAGACTTAATGGTTTTCTTCTGAAGGTCCAAATATGGCTGAATTCAACCCACAGAAATCCATTAACAAGTGTATGGGAAACGACAGGAAAAAGATTGCTGGGGGCCAGGACAGTGTGACTGGCCAGTTAACATTGTGTCTGTGGATCAAAAGTGAAAACAAAGCAATATTGTTTGAAAACAAAAACATTTGAAGTCACAAGCTATTGATTTGACGATTCAAATTGAGCAAGTGTTCAAGTGGGACCGGAAATGGGAATAAAAAGATAACCACAATTAAATATCAGGAAAATGGAGTTAGAAATTTTAAAAGATAAAATTTCAGCTTGAAACAGAAATAAGTTCAATTTCAGTAATACAAAGACACAATGTGCATTTGTTAGACCATCTGGACATTTCTCTTTCCAATCCCACTTTAAGATCTTAGATCAGTATAACTATAGTTAATGTCACAAATATTTCTTAGTGGCATCCACCAACTTGACAGGTAAATTGAAAATAAGGTAAATGCCTGTTACAATAACTGCAATCATGACTGAATATTTTTAAATGACACCTGATTTCCAGGTAACAATTAAAATGAATGTAATATTTTTATGAGATTATTGTGGTTTAAAGTTTAATAATACTGGAACTAATGAGATCTTCAAACTTATTAGTCAGTTGGCTGGATTATTCTGAATATTTGTCCAAGTAACTAAACAGTTCTACACTCTCTAGACTCAATACAATGTTTTCATGAGATGGTTGCTTGATGAATCAAGTTTAGTAAAACTGAAACTGATGAGATCTTCAAATTTGTATTTAAATTTTGTCAGTAAGTTTACTGGATATTTCTAAATGACACCTTTCAAAGTTTAACAAGTAAAATTGAAGTGAATGTTGTTATGAGGTTGTTGTTTCAAATTTAGTAACTAACTAGCAGGCCGACTGGTGTTGCCCAGTCATAAAATATGTTTACATAAGATATTTTAAGTTATGCAGATTTCATATTTATTATTATAGAGCCAATTCTTTATTAAGAGTGTACTCAATATACAGCAATGCCCTGGTTTTAAAATATGCTTAAATATTATATTTTAATTCATGCAGATTACAGAGTTATTATAGAGCCAATAGTCTATTGATTATGTATTGCACCCAATATATAGTAGTTATTTCAAAAGTAAAAAAAAAGAAAAAAGTGCCATCAGCAAGAATTGAAACAAAGATATGTACTGTATAAAAAATAAAGTTATTAAAGATATATATGTATATTTTCATATGCATCGATATAACATGCTTAGTTGACTTACACCTGCCAAGTTAGAATTTTTACTCCTTAGCAGCTATTTTTACCAGCTAAAAATCAAATCAAATATTCCACAGGTCCAAATCCTTTATAGATAAAGCTTCAAGTCTGTACACCAAAAATAGACAGAGCAGTTTGATAAAAAATATTCCCCACACAGACGGACAAGGTCACTGTGATATATATAGATATTGAAACTGATGAGATTTTAAAATTTGTATTTGTCAGTTAACTGAATTATTCTGAGTGATATTTGGCAAGTAACAGGACAACAGATTATAATTGTTCTTGAAATTTTTAAATTTCCTCCGATAAATTTCGTTTGTATCGTCTTAGCGAATTAAAAAGTAAAACAATACTTTACATAAATTTGTTTAATTCATAACATAAAAAGTGAACTAACATTACATGGGTTTGGATATTAACTTTTCAATTTGGCTAATAAATGAAAATATTTAGTTGTCAAAGGTTAACTAAAGGTAAATTTGTCTATAGAGCCTTGTGTGTGTGTGTGTGTGTGTGTGTGCGCATATATATATAACAAAAATTCTGTTATATCATTAATATATTTCATTTTTTTTCAGATTCTGTCAGTTTTATGTAAAAAAAAAAAACAGAATAATGCAAGCACAATAATAAAATAAAAATTCAGAAATGAGAAAGCTTATAGGATGAATGAAAATCTGAATTGCAATGCATTAAAAAACGTTACTAGTGCAAACCTCACTGTTACAGTTTGGAAACTTAAGACTTCAAGATGAGTCATACCATGATTCATGAGTTGAAAAGATTTTGTAAAGTATCAAAGGTTGAAAAATGTGTTCTGCATGATGTCTTTCATCCTTCATTATAATGCTAAATCACACACTGCAAAACAACCAAAGATCTATCAGGTTGATAAATTTTTTGTGGTTTGAAACTTAAATTCAGTTGAACAGCTCAAATAAAAATTTATTGATTGAAATAAGCATCATCAAAATCAACACACTTTTACAAACACAAAACAAGTGTATTTATGCTAATAACATAAAAATCTTGCGTTCTGGTGGCGATGAAGTCGCTGAAGGCGTTTCTGATATTGCTTAGATTTTTTAAGCATTTCTCACACAAAGTTATTGAGATGCTTGAAAAAGTGGTAATCATTAGGTGAGAGGTCTGAAGTGTATGGCAGATGAGGCAGAGTTTCGTAGTCCAATTCGTTCAGCAGGGTTAGTTTAACAACTTGTGGTTGGGCATTGTTGTTAAGGAGAATTGGACCGTTTCTGTTGACTAATGCTGATTGTCAGTTTCTGATGCATTTCATCGATTTGACAACAGTTTTTTAAGTCCTCAAAATATCACCATCAGAAATGAATATACTTTCAAATTAATTAATAAATAATGTACATTATATATTTTAAGAGTTTTAAGCAAATAAAGTAATAAAAATGTGAACATTATAAAACAGCGTTTTAGGTAAGGTCTTGTAAAGATCCCCCCCTCCTGATTTGTAAATGCTCATACCACGCTTGTATTAAGAATTTTGTCTTGAAATTCGGAAATTAACCAGAAGAGATGTCATTTTTAATAGTTTGAGGTGTTCGAAATACTTTTTGTCCACTCGTTTTTTTTTTGTTTCTTTTTTTAAACTTCAACATGACGAGTATCGAACATTTTGAAAAAAAAAATTTTTTTTTTTCTTTGGACACTCACTAGTAAATAAAACAATCTTTGTACTGCTTTTATCCGTCAAAAGTAGAAAGAACTATATGTTGTTTTTTCTTGTGGTAACTAGCAATTTAAAATCACCATATCCGGAGAAAAAAAAAATCATTTCTATTGACTTTTGATGCAAAACAGTTTTGTAGTATTAGTATTAGTAGCAGTGATAGCATGGCTGTAAACAACAGTTCTTCCCCCCCCCCCCCGAACGATTTTTTTTCAACGGATTTTTATTGAATGCGTACTTATCTACTAGATTATAAAAACAATAATAATAATCAATATTTAAGCATTTGTACGGGTGCTGAGTTTCTAGTGAAATTAAGAAATAAAAAGCGTCTTAAACTGGAAAGTTTAAATACAAAATAATGTGTCACTCGATAGAAAAAAAGGACATGAAATATAATTGAAAATAAAAATCAAATTTATTCCAAATTCGTAAACGATTTTTTAGCTTTAGCAATTTTTTTAAATGTATATTTAAATAGATGGGCGAAAGGAAAAAATACTTGATACTTTCCCAAAACGTCACTTATTTTAAATAAACTTTATTTTTCCCTGCTTGTCTTAATTCTTGTAAAGTTTCACATATACTTAAGTTTGCATATTTAAAAGTAATTTGATGTTCAAAATCTAAGTCATAACATTTTCAAAAGCTAATAATTATGAACAACTAACTGTAAACATGAGTGTTAAATTCCCTCTTAAAAAAAAACAAAAAAACTCCCTTAATCCTAACCCTAGGTATGATTGGCAAACCTCCTCCTAAAATCTTCTTTAACCTTAACAATAACACAAAGTTTGAGTGGTAAGCTCCCCACCAAACAAAATTCCTCTGTATGCTATACATAAGCATCTAAAAATAGATCCTTCCTTAAAAATACACAGGATTTAACTTCCATTATATAAAGGAAAGTCATCTGTGTGTTTGTATCTCTACTAAAAACTTTTGTCAGCTGCATCAGACTAGATTGAAAGAGTAATCCCTCGGATACATAATATGTGAAAATTATAAAAAAAGGAAAAAAAAAAGAAGATTAATTCTGTGGTGATTAACTGGACAATTATTTTGGAAGGGAGGTCACTTTTCGCGTTGCATTTTTTGCAAGTCATGCACATGTATCAAACTGAAACTATGTTCAAAAATGTTATTTTGCAGCTTCATGATGTCATAAGCAAGCACGTAACAGCAAGCACGTTTGCCAGTAACTTTTTTCATTTCTTTTCCTCTTTTACGTTTCAGGATTGAACCCAGCTGCCATGACTAAATTTTTTTTTTTTGATCGTATGGCCACTTGGTCGGGGGGTCCAGCACACAGACAACAAAAAGTGTTCAATATCCGAAGAATAACTACTTATCTTCTGGTGGGGAGGTTGTTCTATTTGTTGGGCGATCCCGTTCTTTTATTTTTGAAATTGTTGTGAGGGTATCGATGAAAGTGCTCAACATCCTTAGTATAGCAGCTATGTCCAAACTGAACTTCATGATCACTTGGGAAATGCCAGGTATCCATGCTAGTCTCATAAAAAATAAATTAGTTAACTGCCCTAAGATGCTAGAATGACATCGATGTGAATTATTTTACATTAAATTTGTGAAACTAACCCCCATTCGAAATTCTAAAATTGTTTTTGTTTTGTTTCTATCAAGTCTTCGGGATGTTTTCACATAATTTCCCTTAGCTATAACCCAAAGTCAGAGTAGCAAGCCTCCTCATCCTCCCTTAATTGTACAAAGACCCTATTAAAACAACACATAATTGTCTTAAAAAAAAAAAAAAAAAAAAAAAAAAAAAAGGATTTGTTTCCCATAGAAAAGTGGTTAACTGTGCTAAAATGCTAGAATGGCACAAAATTAATCATTTTACATTAAATTCTGAAATAATTTTTGTTTATCTTTCATGAAAGTTTTTCAGGGTATTCGCATGTAATTGCCTACAAAGGTTGGTTGGTTGGTTGGTTGGTTGGTATTTTTGTTTTACGGCATATCAACCCTTTTCAGGTTATTTAATGACGAATTCAAAGATTTTGAAGAAAAAATTTTTAATAGAATATATTTGTTGTTTTCAAGTCGGTTTCTATTTAACCCATAGTTGGAACCCTAACAGGTACTACCACTCCGGGTCAGAGTCGACCCGGGAGCAATGGTAATTAAAGGGTGGCTCCATACTCCCCAAAGCCTGCAAGCTGGGGCCTCACCACTGGATATAGTTTAAGGTCATATCCAGGACCACCTACAAAGGTAGAATCATATTCTGGAGAGGTGGTCAGATGGGGAGTAGGGGTATCAGATGGTGTTAATCTACAATAATACCAAACAATATTGCAATATATTCATTGTTAAGTAGTTCTAGATTTCGATTTCAATTTTTTGTACATAAAATGCATCACAATTCAACTGTAAATTCTCTAATGTCTTTTCTTTTAATGGATACATGCCATTTTTAAGGAATTGCAGCATATTTATGTGCAAATACACATAAATATGCTGCAACTGTAGATTATTTAAGAACCATTAATTTCTTGAGATTTTCAGTAACATATTCTGATTCCTTACACAAAAATACACTTATATGGTAAACTTCATTGCTTAATCTTGTTTTAAAAAAGATACAGCACTTTTACTGAAAAAGTAGTGTAAAAAAAAATGTGACAACACGCATATGTTCTTAAAGAGGGAAAAAATATTCAAACATGCAAGACAGAAGAAATAGTCATAACTTCCTTATTTTTTAATTGGATTTTAACAATTTAAAGAAATTCTTTCTTAGCTCATCAAGCTCTTTCTATGTATGCCATTATTGAAATATTTTAAGGCATTTAAATTTTTTCATATGTATTGCTAACTTTAGCAAACTCTGTTTTAAGAGATAATGATTATTCTTTTAACAGATGAATTTATAATGAAACAAAGGTTGTATAATCATCAACTGCAATTCTGATGACATTGCTTGAATCCAATGAGAGGGAGAATTTCATGACAGCAGAAAGCAATGACTAAATAAGCAGAGGAATACTAATGTTATTTAAGAGTTTCTTTCTAGATGAGTTGCTTTACTAAGGCTTGAGAGTCTAGTCTACCCTATGCAACTAATAGATATGGAGAAGAGAAATGGATTTGTACCTTGCCAAAGAATGTGAGAGAAAGCAACTCTACAGTTATTTTAATTCATAAATTCCACCAATTACAAAGCAATGAGTTTTTCCTCAACACATTAGGTTTCACTGTTGATATATAAAAAAAGAATTACATGGCAAATATACCCAATGAACTAAGTGCAAGTGAGATTCAAACACTTACATTTAAGAGACAGTTAGAATTTTTTAAAAATCTCTCAGTTGGAATGTATGAGATGGCATGTGAATGTCTAGCATCCAATAGGATGCCCCATTCCCATCTTGAACAAAAAAATCATGGTATAAAAAAAAAAAAAATCAATGTTTCCCAAATTCTTTTCTACCACTTGGTTAAATTTATTTTTCTTCTACTTTACAAGCCATTAATGATATGCGATATTTAACTAAAGTGATTTTGATCAGTATCATCTTTTACCTATCTCCATGTCAACTAGAGATATAGCAATTGTCAACAATACTTATCATGATCCATGAAAAAAAAAAAAAAAAATGATAAAACTTTTTTTTTTTTTTTTTTACATAGAAGTCACCACTTATCAAGGCCTGGAGGACACTCGAGGATAAGGGTTATTGAGTGTACAGTAATCAATGGGATAATATCGTAGTAATCGTTAGTAATGGAAATTTGGTAGATTGGATTACTTAAGGGGTGGTTCATAAAGAATTTGTTTATGTTGGACTTAAAGACAACCAAATTGTAGTTAGCTGAGAAACAGACAAACGGAAGAGAGTTCCTCAGGCGTGCAGTTCTAAGAAAGATTTTTGACTTAGACACAGTCAAAGAGTGGGCAAAATTATTGACAGTGGTTTCAGCTAGATGGGTGTTTTTTGTGAAAGATTGGCGAGATGGGACCAAAGATTGGAGCTCAGACGAGCACTTGCCATGGAAATAATGATAAAACAAAAACAGGCTCGCAACGTCCCTTCTGTGGGAAAGAGGTTGCAGAGAAGAGAAAAAGGCATCGCCCACTAATTAATGCAAATTTAAGTATTCTTTTAGAAAAAAATATCTTTCACATTAAAGTAAAAATACTGACTTTACAAGAAAAAATAGTTTTTATTAAGACGGTTTTAGTGCTGCTTATTTTTTAAAATTATTTATCAACTCAGTTAAAACATTTAATTGTTTATTTCTTTTTATTCAAAATAAATAGATGGTAGTTTGTTAATTTTCTTTTTAATAAACTACAATGAAAATGTACTAAACTAATCCTCAAAAAAAAAAAAAAAATAAAAAAAATAAAAAAATAGATGTCCAAATGGGTATAAATTTTAAATCTAATCACTAACACTTAAAATAGATTATATTATGAGAATAAGTTTATGACTTTTCCATTATATGTATAGTGATATGCGTTATACTGTGATTTGATATGGTTACAAGCCTAATGTAAACTAATGTCTTTCTCAGTCTGTTGTATATCTTACTTATCAAGACTTTTCCACTTTTTGTTCCACACTGGATAAAACGAATATTAAATATATTCAAATTCAGTTTTCAAACTTGTATTTGCCTTCTAATTTTAGAAAAAAAAGGATGTGTGCAGAGGGGAAGAGGTATTTTGCATAAGTTAAAAAGGATAAATTTAATAAAAGAAAAGAAAAAAAAAACAGCAATGTTTAATCAAATAAAAAAAAAAACTTGATATTTGATTTAACCAAATGAGCTGATGAAAAACAATCTACTCGTTCAATGTTGCAAGAAGTGGAGGGGGCCAAGTGTAAATATGATTATCAAGTGCAATAGTATATACAGGATTAGGATATTTTTATTTATTCCATATCAACTTTAGAGGTCATTTTATGCCATGCAATTTTAATAATTATAAAACAATGTGGACCATCCAGCCATCCTTGCTTGCTTGAATCTTGTACAATAAAGCAGCATTCTTGTCTGTTTGTTCACAATTTAATTAATATTTACAAAAATGACACTGTTTCACAAATTTATTTTCAAACTGAAAACGGACTTATACACAATTAAAAATTCCAGCATGATTTCTATATATACTATGTATTCAAACGAAATCTAAATTCAATCAATACTCTCATTTGCATGTTACAATAAAGAAAATCTATTTCAATAATTAGCTCGATGTTATTATTTTAATACAGTCGTTTTATTTAGAAATATTATTTAAAGTTAATTTATTTTCAATTATTAATAGCTAACAACAGTTGCATTTAAAACCAGAAGTAAGCTTATTTATTCAAGCTATGGAAGTTATTTCCTATTTAAGCTATGAACATTGCTTCGCATTTGATTTTCATAAACCAAGATGGATATGTTTTATGGTTCCCTAAATCCAACATGTGATCACTCTTTGTAACAAGTTAGGATATTCGATGTACAGTAGAACCCTGGGATATAGCATTAATCCATTCCAGGGTTGGTGAAATCGCTGTATGGCAGGGCCTAAGCAAAATTTTATACAGTATATTAAAAATTACTAACAAAATACAGTACAGTATATAATACACATGTTTATTATAAATAACATCATAAGGCAGGGCAAATACCATAACCAGGGTCCGGAAAAACATAGTATTCCACATCATAACCTGAAAAAAAAAAACAAAAAAAAAAAAACAAAACATATCCCAGGGTTCAACTGTATCCTAAATAGTATGTGGGTAATCCCTCTCCTCGGCAAGGTTGGATATATGCAGCTAGTATATTTATAAAATATCCATTTTATTAATTATACTAGCGAGGGTACCTGGTGTTGCCTGGATGTTTGTAGGTGTGTATGTGTGTGTGGGGGGGGAGAGAAAGCAGAACAAAAAGGAAACTTAATCCTGTTTAAATATTAAAAAAAAAAAAAAAAAAAAAAAAACGATAAAAAACAGCGATTTTAAAAATGGGGGAAAAAATAGGGAGGGGGCTTGATGGCAGGTAGGCTCGAACCCGGAGACTTGAGGCCAATAGGCTGAGCCTGAATGAACACCTGCGCTACTGCGACAGTGGCAATGTAAGAGCGATTAAAAAGTGAATGTCAAACATCACACTATTCCTCAGTTTTTAATGAGGTCAAATTGTTTTACTGCGGGATAGTTGTTTTGAACCAGTTCGAATCCAGTACTTATACTGAAAAGTGAAAGCAACACGTGGCGATCTAAAATCTGGAATATTTAGCGTTTCAAGGTCAGGCTAAATAGACAGGCGACTCCCGTTGTTAACTCATAGATATTATCATTTAGATGGCATATAAAAAGTTTGCAGAAGTTTAAATGTAATTTGAACAGACATGTTGCCATTAAACTTATTAGTGTCCTGTTAGATATGTTCCCGAATAGTAATCCCTGATATCCACATGGCAATATGCCTTGTTTGGGGTTAAAAAGAGAAATTTCTGTGAAACCAGATGTAATGTAAGGGTTGGGAAGATGCAGGTTGCTTAGTCTGACTGTAAGGATGGTCTAACTAAAGAAAAGGGAGCTTCATCAGTTAAGTGAATCCTTTTTCAGGAGTATGCCAACCTCTTGAGAAAAGTATCAAAACAAGAACATCAACCCTGATTCTTGCCAAGTTAAGAGCTAGGTCTCCCAGTAAAATGCAAATTTGAAAGATAACTTAAAAATTCAAGTTTTATTTCTCATTATATGTTTTGATAAAGAAACACTTTTCATGTTTCAGTTATAATTTAACCCTCTATTAAATGACCCTGCAAAAATTTAAATATATAAGCATAATCACAAACAAACGATTATGGTATTGTCATTCTTAAACAATTCAGTAAAAAGGAATCTAATAATATCTCACAAAAATATTAATATTTTATGTTTTAAATTACATTAAAAAATTCCATAAGCTTTATAGTGCAATTCTGTCATTTTTTTTTTTTTTTTTTTTTTTTTAAATATTTCTTACTTTTGTTAACGTTATTTTTGTGTTCATTTGAAAATTATGTTGTTGCATATTGCTTAACAGTAACCCGTTTTTGAAGTAAAGATACGAGTTGAAAATTGTAAAAGTTCAAGTTGGATGCATAGATTTAGGTTAGTAGTTCCTTCCAATCATATTGGATACTTCAATGTCACATAAAAAGTTTAAAGTTTGTGGCTTCAATTGTTGAAAGATATTTGGTGAATTTAGAATGTCATGTAAAATCCCAATAGATAGAACATTTAAAACATCTGCTAGAGATGGTCCAGTTAGATGTGTTAGTTAAGCACATGAATATTCATTAACATGATAAATAAATAAAATATGTGGTTTAAATCATCTCTCTTTATGAATATACCATACTACAAAAACGCTGTCACACTTGGCCCATAAGAGGTGAACAATGATATAGTCTTCATTAAGTCGGTATCCTCAAATATGAATAAGATTTTCTTTCCTATCACAAGAAAAACAAGGCAAGCATGCAAGGTCCGCTTCCACAAGACTAATGCTTGTGCAAAATTTCAAAAGAATCCAAGGCGTGGTTAATGAGAAAAGTGCGAACAAATGAACAGATGAATGATTTGGGGGCAATTTCACTCTATAATGACTCCTAAGGAGGCAACCGGAGTTATCCTGGAAAATCCGTTCTGTCAAAAATTTACTTTTATCATGACTAACGTTTGTGCAAAATTTCAAAAAATTTAAGGCATGTTTATTGAGAAAAGTGCAAACAGACTAATAGACGTGAATTACCAGATCCAATCCCTCCTTTGTCAGAGGTACCAAAAATACACAAATAAATAGTGATAAAAAGCATCTAATCATTATTGTCTTCAGTATTCCACACTAGTCTCTAATGTACATGCTCATAGCCAAGTAAATCAGGTTGGTAGAAACCTAGGCAAATCTTCGAGTTGGTTTGGCCATGTCCTATGTTGTTCATTTTACATCTAATGAGGGATACCAGCTCCATCTCAACACTGGTAAAAAACGGTAAATAGAGCAGATTAAAATATGTCTAACAATGATAAAATCCAATCTGAAAGCAATCAGTGGCTCTCAGATCAACAATCTTTAACAATAGAATTATGTGTAACTTGAGATCGCCAGGTTACATATTAAAAACTGGGCGGCATTCATTAGAGTTGCTTTCTGGATCCAAAAGGAGTCAACTCAACCCTGGAGTGATAGCTAGCACAAGCAAACTAGATATTTCTAAATAATTTAAAATTAATTTTGCATATATTTTTCTTACTTTGGAAAATCTTATGCGTCAATGTTGTATAAAAGTCATTTTTATATTCCTGTTGGGGCGAATAGAAATTTGAGAGAAAATGTATTCTTACTAATAAAATTTTTGTTCATCTCGAATTAAATACAATCCATAGTACATTTTGGAATATTACAAAATTAATTATCCATTAAATAACATGAAAGAATTTTAGTAAATATTTTACTAATAAAGAGATTAAATATTTTTGTTTACAAAGTAACATATTTTTGGTTCTCCAACAAAGTAGGGATTGGACCTAGTAATTCACTCCCGTTTGTCTGTTCGTTTGTTTGTACTTTTCTCAATAACTACATGTTGGATTTTTTTTTTGTTTAATTTTGCATAAACATTAGTCATTGTGAATGTAAATTTTTTACTTGTGGAGAGGGACCCCTCATGCTTGGCTTGTTTTATCTCAATTTTCATTTTAAGTAGTTTACAAATATTCATTGGAAACAAAATAGAACAGTTTTTGGGATGAGAAATTATTGCTTCGACTTTTGTCTTCATAAATGCAGATATTTGATGCGCACAATAGTTTGACGAAAAATGTAATAGAATTAGAAATTGAGTAAGAATTATTATTAACAGAAACTATATTTTAGTAAAAAAGAAATCAGTAGCATATAAGGGTATAAAATTATTTAAAAATAAGTAAACTATTTCAGATTCGATTGAGGTAATTTTAAAATAAATTATATCATCATTAGCATTTTTAACTGTACTGCAAATATGAAGACTCAAGGTTTTATCCAGTTGTAATAATCTTCCTCATGTCCTTGTTGAAGGGGTTAAAAGAATGTGAAGTATGAGGTTCTGATACAAGATAAGCTGCACGCAAATGTGGAGAGTTGGCTGGATAAAGACTTTTTTTTTTCTTTTTTTTTTTTTACAAAGGGGTCACCACTTATCAAGGCCAAGAGGCCACTTGATGATAAGAGTTATTGAGTGTACTGTAGTCAATAGGATAATTTCTTAGTAATCATTAGTAGTAGAAATTTGGTGTAAATTGGATTATTTAATGGGACGGTTCATCAAGAATTTGTTTATGTGGGACTTGAAGACAACCAAATTGTAGTCAGCTAGAAAACAAACTAACGGAAGAGAGTTCCACAGGCGTGCACTTCTAATAACGAAGCTTTGTTCATGGAATCTACGTTTCGGTTTAAACTGAACTTTAAAATAAACACAACTTTGGAAAAATTGCAGAATGATTTCCTAACCGTTTTATTTATTTTTTTTTTTAAAACAAAACTAACTCCTGCAAAAAATTGCTGATGCTGCACTTCAGGTAAAGAATTTTTCAGAAAGTGACAACAATGCCATCTTAACATTTTAACAGGGGGACCTTTTTTTCTTTTTTATAGAGTTTTCCTCCTACAGACTTTTTAGCCATGCAAAAGCTTGCTAGTTTAACTGACTAAACTATATAACTCGTGGTGGGGGGTGGGGGTCCTGAAGTAATTAGTGCAAATGACTAGGAGGAAACTTGCACACAATCTGCAGCAGTCACAGCTGGTGTCAGTAAGTATCACACTATCTGCAAATCCATTTGCATTAAATAATCAACTTTATAGTTGTTGAGGAATGCTGAAGTGAACCTGTTTCACTGCATTTTAGATTAAGAGGATTAATGTCAAAATAAGAATAGTTCTAAATATTTCTTTCCACTTTTAGTTATGAACTATTTTTTCATAACCCAAAATCATGTTTAAATCTGACCAAATTCTAAATGTATTAAAAAAGGTAATGCTGATAAGTTTGACAACCATGAAACCAGTATCAATGAATGGAGTCAGGTGTGTGGGTGTGTGTGTGTGTGTGGTAACCTTAATTCTATTTACTCAGAACATTTTTCGTAAAATATCCAATAATTAGTTAATTAGCAACAATACCTATTATTAAGAAGCAGCTGACATTATAAACAATTATCCACTTAAAGCCATATATGCAAAAAGGACAAAATAATTGAACAAAGATCCTATAATTCACTACAAGTTATAACCATCTTTAGATAATATTGCAATGACTCATGCTTTTTTATACTATTCAATTAAAAGCATAGGAAATATTATTGTATTATTGATATATTAATAAACAATATTTTATATCAGTTTGTACATTATATTAAACAACAAAAAAAAATTAGTGCAGCAGTTTCATAAGAATGAATAACTATATATATATATATATATATATATTTAGGAGAGTGGGCAGCATTTATCAAGGTACAGAAACCACTTGAGGATAAGGATTAATGAGTGACCACCATGATAAATAGTAATGGTGGATATTGGATAGAAATTCATTATTTATGAGGACCTCTAAACAAGAATTTGTTTAATTGAACTTGAAAACGATCATGTTATAGTCAGTTGGGAAGCATCCCCATAGTACTGCGTTCCACAGATGGGTAGTTCCAGGAAAGAAGCTTTGCTAATGGAATTTTCGTTTAGTTTTAAGGAGAGGTTGAGAGTAAGGGAAATTGTTGGCAGTGGTTGTACCTATTTACTATGCCTCCCCACGGGACAGAGTTAGACACCAGGGTCGTTTTTTAACGTGGAGAAAAGGTACAAAAATAAAAAATTGTCTCAGTCATGAAGGACTGATCCTCCACCGAAAGAGGACAAGAAATGGAAGTGCAGCATCTGAAGAATAGATGGTATTTATTTGCTCCCCCACTGAGCAAATTAGGCACAAGGCCGTTTTTAATGTGAGGTAAAAACCAGCTCCCCTAAAAGTAGGCAAAAAGGGGGCACTCTGGTTACCAAAAATAATAATTGTCCCAGTATAGAGGGTTTCCCCTCCATTGACTGGTACAAATTATCTTAAGTGCAGTATCTGCCGGAACAGATACTACACTTTGATCTTGACCAAAAAGGCCAAGTAATAGGCGAGTATTTGTCAGGAATGTTTTATATGAGAAGACTATAGATTGAAGCTCAGTTAAGCACCTGCTATAAGAATAACGATAGAACAGAGATAGACTTGTTATGTCTCTTCTGTGAGAAAGAGATAACAGGAAGAAGAGGACAAAGCTCCCCCACCAGATTTCAAAAAAGATCTTTGTAAATTAAAAAATATGTAATAACATTAGAAACAAAATCATATGACCCCGTAAGCTCAAAAGTTAAAGTAGATAAAGATATGTTAGGTCTTAATCCTAAATTGAAATATTCTGAATTATATTCATTTAAATAAATAATAAAGAAATTAAATTGCAAAGGATCTATACTTATTTAGTCCATTATTTTACAGAAGATGAATAAAAAACAACTTATTTTACTATTATGCTTGACCCCAATTACTCTAGCTGCAAAGCTGCTAAGCTTGTTATAGGTATAACCTTAAATTAAAAAGAAACAAATTCTGACTTTCATTTTTTGGTTTTGGTTAATACTCTATGTATATAGTACAAGATTTTTAATTGACGAATCGATAAATAAACTTGTGCTTTTTATTTATTTATAACAATAGAGTATTGAATGGTAGAGAAGAATGTACAAATATATAATTTTCTTCCTTTATTAGGAAAACAAAAAAGTGGAGAAAAAAGAAATACTTACAATTATTTCTGTAATAGTAGAAACGGCATGGTCTGGTTTCATATGTCCTCGTACGACACTAATGAACAAATCATATAATGCTCTCTGATATGATAAATCGGACATTTCCAGAGCAGTGATACTAGTAATCCCTTTACAAAATTTGATGCTAAAAAAAGAAAGGAAAAATGTTAGTTTAAAAGTAAAAAACCAAAACATCAAAAAAACAAAAACAAAATAAAACATTAGTTTTAGCAAATCATTATGTATTTATTAAAAAAACTGAAACTATTTACATCCAATAATTTTATAAATAGAGATTAAAATATTAGCTTAACAAAATTATAGTTTTATAAAAAAAAAAAAAACTAGGAGATCGCCTGGCATTACCCAGTCATAAAATATGCTTAAATATGATATTTTGATTAATGCAGACTTCATATTTATTATTATACTAACAGTACCCGCTAATCGACGTTGCCGGTGGAAGCATGCCTCTACCCTTAAAAAAAAAAAAGAAGTATGGTTGTTGTTGTTGTTGCGACGGCAAAATCTCCAGCCTCCTTATGTTACGAACATCTTTTGAAACAGACACCCCCAAGTCCTCATGGTAAGAACAGCTATTAGAATGTCAAGAACGGGTGGAGAGAGGTGGTGTAGTAAGGGTAATGAGCAACCCTCAGACATGAAAAAAATAATTAAAAAATAGCAGCGAGGGAAAACAGAAAAAAAAATTAGACGCAGTAGGCAGCCTGGTTGGTTGGTTGGTTGTTTTTGTTTTACGGCATATCAACCTTTCTCAGGTTATTTAATGACGAATCTAGTGATTTTGAGGAAGAATTTTTTAATGAAGTATATTTGTTTTTTTAAGTCGGATTCTATTTAACCCATAGTCGGGACCCTAACAGGTACTACCACTCCAGGTCAGAGTGGACCTGAGAGCAATGGCAATTAAAGGGTGGCTCCACACTCCAAGGCAAGCTGAGGCCTCACCATCGGATATAGTTTTAGGTCATACCCAGGAACGTTGTAAGCAGCCTGGGTGGAGAGAGGTGAAAAAACAAAAACAAAAAAAACAAAACAAAAAAAAAACATCCATTTAGCCGTTGAAGCTGTGATAATGTTGACTGATTCAAAATAGTTTGTCTCAAAGTTTTATTAAGAAGCAGAAATTTATATAAGAACGAAAACATGGAATCCTATCCTAAAATGAAATGAAACTGCTTTCACATTTCTTTGTACAAACATATAAGAATAATTGAAGTCTGGACAAGTTTATTTCATTGAAAAAATAAGTTCACTCATAAAACAAATCAGCTAATGTACTTCCTAATTTCTGGCGTAGCACTACCGGAAGTGGTAACAAGGCAAATCAGCCTTTCACTTTTATTGTTCTTCAGTATTTCTATTGTGAGGAGATTTATTGAAATAAGATAAAAAGACATTATTGAAAATTATGCAATAAAAATTAAAATTATACAGATAAAAAATAACACTAAACTTTTATTTTTATAATTTCATAAAATTTAAAATAATGAATACTTTTTATTTTAATTTTGTTATTAAAAGTGCTATTTTTATCTACATAATTTTTGTTAATTTTTATTGTATACTTTTCAATAATGTCCTTTTCTTAAATTTCAATTAATTGCTTCACAATAGAAATATTGAAGAACAAGAAAAGTGAAGAAACTGATTTGTCTTGTCAGCGCTTCCGGTAGCACTACACCAGAAATGAGGAGTTATGTTAGCTGACTATAACCGAGTTATACGTTCAGAGGATTAGAAACGAAGTAAAATTATGGCTTAAAAAAGAAAAAATCAATGTGATCCATACTACTGAAATTATATATAAAGTGTTTGGAAACTAATGCTTTAGTCAATAAAGTTTCTTTTATTACTCTCGTATTTTATATTTTTTTAGACATCACATCTATATCATAAACGATAATTTTATAGCTAGTTCAACAGATCAACAGTTTGGGTTACTGTCACAGATGGTCATAATTTAATGGTAATTTTGAAGTCTTGTAGTGTCAATTTCATTTTATTTCCCAGTACATTTGAAGAACAACACTCCAGTTATAAGAATCTATGGTGGAACTTTTTACTCAAAGGAAAATTGACAAGTAAAACTGAAGTGAAGTGAAGGAGTAGCTTTAGAAAAGCTCTTTAATAACATTTAAAAAATCATTAATTTTTATTTTTATTTCGGACTATTAGTCTCATCTTTATTAGTTGTTGCTTTTGGATCTTTTTATTGGTTCACAACGTTTCGGCCAACTTCCTCTGGCCTTCGTCAGGTGGCAACCGCAACGGATAGGAACTTCGAATCTCCTAACTGCATTCTCAGCCATCACTGCCATCCGAAAGGTTGTGAACCAATAAAAAGATCCAAAAACAACAACTAATAAAGATGAGACTAATAGTCCGAAATAAAAATAAAAATTAATATATAATGCTCATCTCCAAAAATGAATTCCAATTAAGGAATAATATATATATATATATATATATATATATATATATACCAATCGGTACAGACCCAACTATGGAAGATCAGATAATAAATAAACGTGGATTTATAAGATCAAAGAATCCAACCTTGATCGCCCTTCGGGGCCCGTGGCGCAGTTGATAAAAACGTTGAATCTCTACGGTTTCAGATGAGCATTGTCTGAAGATAGCGGTTTCAATCCCACCCAAAGCGTGCCAGAGGTTAATTGGTCAAAATGTGGTGAGACGACAACAACTACGGATGACAGGGATGGCTGAGAATGCAGTTAGGAGATTCGAAGTTCCTATCCGTCGCGGTAACCACCTGACGAAGGCCAGAGGAAGTTGGCCGAAACGTTGTAAACCAATAAAAAGATCCAAAAACAACAACTAATAAAGATGAGACTAATAGTCCGAAATAAAAATAAAAATTAATATATAATGCTCATCTCAAAAAATGAATTCCAATTAAGGAATAATATATATTTAAAAAATCATGTTCATATTTTTATTTCAATATTAGCTACAAAATCTACGTTGTTTTCTTTTCATCATTTATATAATTTATTTTCTTCTTCAAAAGCAGAAATATTTTCAGTTGCAATCAATTGCCTTTATAACTGAATACGAAATCAAGAGATTAGTTAATTTGAGATGTCAAACACTTCATTTTCAAATAATTAAGTGCTTTCTGAAACGACAATTGAAGTACATTTTTTTAAGTTCATAAGATAATTAGGATAAAACTTTTGCATGGACTTCTTTTAAATCTTATATATAAAATGATCTGGATTTTTTTCCAGATGCAAATCTTTTCAATTCAAACACCAATTTCTCTATGTTTCATGAAAACATTTTCGTATTTTCTAAACATTACAGAGAAAAAAAAAAGGGGCGGGACATTTATTCCCAGATTTCTGCCTCTCCCAAAAACGCCTTCAAAGCAAAAGATAGCAACAATATTTATCCCTTATAAATTATCTACTACCATGCAACTACTCTACACCAGGAGACTTGTTTATATAAAAGAAAATATTTCAGAGCTCAGATACATTCCATTATTCTGGCATTCCTATTCTTTAATTCTGCCTGCTTGATAATAACTACATTTCGTTCAAACCAACACATGATTTGGCCACCATATTTCATGCAAAAGGCAACAACACTTTCCAGGTTAATCTTTTACATTTTTTTTTTTAATTAATTCAGATGATCGATTAGTGTACACACATCTTTAAATATCATAAACAGGTAAAATTTTCTTAGCTCTGCCAATATGACATGTAGTTCTTATTTACAATACCTCCCCATAGGACAGAGTTAAACACCAGGGTCATTTTTTAATGTGGAGAAAAAAGAAAACTTTGGTTCAAATTGTATAAAAATACAAAAAAAAAAAAACAAGGGGTTCCAAAAGTAATGTCTCCTATTTTTCTTCCACTGTAAAAAAATAAAAAATTCAATGGACAAAAACACACGTAAATTAAATATTCTGAAAGATTATTTTATTTCCAATCATATAGATATTTTTAAAATTAGCCCAGAAGAGAGAAATTGAAAGTTGAATGGATTAAAGTGCAAATTTCTCAATGTCACGTGATAAATGGTTGGGAATACTATCTATGTCCAATTTGTTTAATTTAAGTTACAAAGCAGGAGCTTAAATCTCAAGAGTTTTTGAAAATAACAAACAAAATACTGAACAAATGTAAAATTTCTATTCTAACCATCATTAATGAACCAGAGATGATTTCCTCAGAATTAGATAAAGCCAATTTTTTTGTAAAGAATTTCACTTCAAATTCTACCCTTTGCGATTAAAGCCACCTACTTCTAAAATTCTCCATGACCGGAAATGCTTTAAGTGATATTCATATATCTGTCTGGGATGTTGTCCTATTAATCAAGAACCTTGATGCCAACAAAGCAACTAATCCTGACAACATTCATTGTTTTTTTTTTTTTTTTTTTTTTTTTTACACAGTGATCACCACTTATCAAGGCCCAGAAGCCACTCAGGGATAAGGGTTATTGCAAGTACATTACGTTAGTGTGGAGATTTGATGAAGTGTTTACTTAAGGGGGCGGTTCATTAGGAATTTGTTAATGTTGGACTTGAAGACATCCAAGTTGTAGTCAGGTGGGAAGCAGGCAGACGGAACAGAGTTCCACAGGCATGCAGTTCTAAGAAAGAAGCTTTGTTCATGGAATCCACGTTTTGATTTGTACTTAAGAATTTGCTTATATGAAGCAGGTATTTTGCTGACAACTACCATCTATGGCAACACTTCAAAGGCAGTAAATGATCAAGTTCTCTCTGATTCTCTCTCCTCTGAACTTAATCACATGGTGCAATGGGGAAAGAGGTGGCTGGTTAATTTTAATGCATTTAAGACCAAGCTTCTATTTTTCCATCATCAATGCTCTTATCTCCGTCTGGCATCAATTAAAATGAATGGCTCTTCTCTGAGGGTGACTCCATGTTTTGACAAACTTTTAGGTCTGACCTTACTCCTGATCTGAGATGGAACAGGTACATTAAATCTGTTGCCAGGGTTACTGGGAAAATAGTGGGATCATCTACTGCTCTGATGCAATTCTCTACCTGTATAAGAGTCAAGTACGTCCAAGGATGGAGTACTGTTGCCACATCTGTGCAGGAGCTGCTGCGTTGACAGAGTTCAAAATAGAGTTTGTAACCTAATGGGGGATGTCCTTTTCTCTTCCCTGCAACCTCTTTCCCACATAAGAGATGTTGCAAGCCTGTCTCTGCTTTATAGTTATTTTCATAGAAAATGCTCAACTGAGCTCAAATTTATACCCCCACCGTCCTGACTTTCACAAAAAACACTCGTCTAGCAAAAACCACTATCAATAATTTCCTCCACTCTTTATCTGTGCCTAAACCTCAGTGTAGATTCCATGAACAAAGCTTCTTTCTTAGAACTGCATGCCTGTGGAACTGTTCCATTTTCCTGCTTTTCAACTGACTACAATATGATTGTCTTCAAGTCCAACATGAAAAAATTCTTGAGCTGTCCCCTGAAGTAATCCAATTTACCAAATTTCCACTAATAACGATGACTACAATATGTTCCCCTTGACCACTGTCCACTCATTAACTTCTTTCCTCGAGTGGCCTCCAGAAGTGGTAACTCCTTTGTTTAAAAAAAAAAAAAAAAAGGAAAAACACTTAACCAATTTGTCCACTATTTAAAAATACAGATGATTAGTCTTCTGTACCTCATAAGTAATTTGTCTGAATCGGTGAGAAATCAAGAATTTGTCACCCACCTCAGCAAAAGCAAACCATTTAGTAATCTGGATTTTGTTCTTCAGTTTCAATAGCTTTTGACATATCAAAGATCTTTGATGAGGTCTGGGATAAAGGGTTGCTTCACAAACTTTCTAGATGTGGTATAATTGGTAAGGTTTTCTCAACCATGAAATCCTTCTCTGATCAGTCTACTCTATGAAAATAGTTGCTAATGGGCAGAAGTCTGAAACAAATAGTATCAATGCTGATGTACTTCAAGAATCTATTCTGGGCTCAACCCTCTTCCTGATTTTCATTAAATGTCTTCCAAATTATATACGGAGATCATTAACATTTATGCAGATAACACAATTATCTATGGTAGCACTCTGAATAGCATTGGTGATGAAGATCTTACTAATTCTCTCTCTCTCTTTTGATCTGAAGCACATGGTGCAATGAGGAAAAAAGTAGCTTGTTACTCTTAACACCTCTAAAACCAGCTATTTCTCTTTTCATCACTGACGTCAAATCCGAATGGAAATGAATGGCTTTCTACTAAAGAAAGCCCCTTTCACTCCAGATTTAAAATAAATTAACCTGGGTGCCCGGCGTTGCCCGGGTGTTTAGAGATGTGTGTTGAGAAAAAAAAAA
Organism: Euprymna scolopes; assembly: GCF_053919585.1. Classification (NCBI taxonomy): domain Eukaryota; kingdom Metazoa; phylum Mollusca; class Cephalopoda; order Sepiida; family Sepiolidae; genus Euprymna; species Euprymna scolopes. Next base: position 66,881,074 of record NC_136484.1, on the reverse strand, counting down.
AAAGAAGAGGTAGTCGGCAAGCAGGCTCGAACCCGTACCGCGAAGGAGGAAAAGAACATGACGAAAAAAAAAATAATAAATAAATAAATTAAAAAAAAAAAAAAAAAAAATCCATCGCCAAAGTGGAAGTGGCAAAGGTTTAAATTAAGGCTAATCAATAAAAAAGAGGGGATGACTTTCGAAAATATTGTCGAAAAAAGTGACCCCTCCTTGTAGAAAAGTGCCCAGTCGAGGGTGAATGTTTTTAGCCAATTTTTCCATATTTGTCGTCTGAAGGGTTAAGCTTCACAATGGTACTGATCTCATGAAAATCCGTCACATGTCAAAAGTTTTAGACAAACATACATACATTTAGACAAACAGGTGAGATTTACATAATAGAAGACATATCCAATCTGTTGCTACAGTTGCTTGAAAAGTGGTTGGATCACTCTACAGCTCCAAAAAGTACATGACTGGATGTAACAGTTTTCCTATATAAGAGTTAAATATGCCCAAAGGTAGAGTACTGATGCCACATTTGGAGAGGTACCACGCAAAAGTACTTTCTTACCTTATGATAGTATAAAATCGACTTCTCAGTGTAGTATGGGATGATCTCTTCTGCTCTCTACAGATCCTCTTTTCACAAAAGATAATGTTGGTCTCTCTCTAATCTGTCATTATTTCCAAAAGTGCTCGACTGAACTCCAATTTCTGGTTCTTTCTTGTACGAAATTCTAAGCAAAATCTCATCTTCTACCACAATTGTAAAGAGCTTTCCTTTCTTCCTTAGTGTGCCTTGCATCAGATGAAATTTCCATGAACAGAGTGGAATACATTATCAATAAACTGCCTACCTGTAGAATATGATCGTCTTCAAATGCAATGCCGATAAGTAATGATGATAAACCATTCTCATAATAATCAAATTTATTCATTTCAATCTTCTCATAATATTCATCATCATCAATCAAGTAACAGTCCATCCATCTCATTAACCCTTATCTTTTAGTGGATCTTGGCATTGATAAGTGATAATTCATTAGTATATATATATATTTCCCCAAAAACCTCTGGCCTTGATGGAAAGGAAACTAAAACTTGCTATGGTTTCGGAAATAGGATATGATTATGAATATCTCCAGTATCAAATAACCTTTCTACACTGTGAAATTTACTTTATATATGAAAACCAAAGAGGGGAGATATAACATATGAGAAATATTTGGAATCAAGTCTCCCCTTCCTGTTATTTCAGATCATTTGAAACAATAGCAAGTTTTAGTCTCCCCTCCATTAAGGCCAGAGGTGTTGGGGTAAAAAAAAAAAAAAAAAAAAAAAAAAAAAATTATATATATATATATATATATATATATATTTTACTCATAGCCAAATTGAATATTGAAATAATCAAATCTTTGATTTTCTGGGATGCAACTACATGAAAATTTGCAGGTTTTTCGAAGATTATAATACTATTCTATGGTTAAAATTTCATGACAATTGGTAAAAAAGAACCTATATTTTCAAACAAATAAAATATGCCCTAATTTGTCTACATTTCTATACATAATATTCTGGCAGGCTAGCTTCAGTTTTACTGCTTCAGGATGAATTTTGCTTAGGGTTTTTTTTGTTTGCTTGGTTGTCTCCCCTGTGACCTTGCCAGGCCACTAATATATGTAACAAACAAAAAGCCACCTGTTATCTGTTGAGTAAGTGCGTGTATATATATATATATATATATATATATATATATATATATAATTAATAAAAGAGACGATTTTTTCCCCCATCCAGAAAAAAAGCATTGTAGCAATACAAAGATGCCACATAAATTCAATATGGTAATGCTACCTGTAAATACCTGATGCATGTTTTCCAAATATTATCAGTCGATTTTATTCAATATCATAAATTCCTACAATATTTCTTTCTCAAACAAGTCATATTTACAGGTGGGAGCAGAATACTTAGTTAATATATTCTATTCTTACTCTCCAAGATGAAACTGGGAACTTGGATACATTTGACATATTTTTCGCAATCACGTGATTCATATTTTCTCATTCTGTACATTTAACATTGGCTCATTATGGCTACCCAATGTAAATATGAACCCCTATTTTAATGTGTTAGATGTATCAAAGTTCCCAGACTCATCTGGGAGAATAAGAGTAGAATATAATGTCCAAGTATTCTGCTACTACTTATACGGTAACCAAGATGAGTCAATGTTAAATGTATGGAATGAGAAAGTAAACACGAATGGCATGGATGACTCTCCCTTGAGAATCTATTATTAAGTTCCAGTCAATTTGATTGGCTGTTCACATACATCTGATAAGATCAAGGGAATTTTCGAGAACTAAACAACATGGCATCATCCAATAACACTGTCACATAACAAAAACAACTGAATAACAAAAACTGAGTCTTAACAAATGTCAGAAAATAATATCTACTTTCATACTCTTATTTCTGTCATTTATCTTTTTTCTTACCATCATCATCATTTGTCCAGAATTTTATGCAAACTTATTAAAATATAAACAATTAATGTTATTACGTTATGGAAAGGATGGTAGTCGAGAACTTCCATTCATTTCAATCTCAGATTTTCAAGTTTCAAACATCACAAAAATTAACATCCTATATTAGTCAGCAAAATATTTCACATATGATACACATTACATATTTTTCTTAATGTGTGCTGTATTCATGTTTTCATCGGTTAACAAATGTGCACTTAGCCAGAATATGAACTGTGCTAAACTAATAACATTTAGACACCTATTCTTTACATGGGAGGTGACATCTTTTAGAAACTATTCTATACTTTCAACTAACATTTTAATAAACAAAAAGTACCGTATAAAGTTAAATTTAACTTGAACAGTATAGCTAAAAAAGAGCACAGTCTGTATTTTGTATAAGTACAAAAACATATCTACGCTAACACACCATATTAGAATTGCATTGAACAAAGAATAGGGTGCTCCTTGCTTTACTCAGGCTTGGAACAAAACATGACATTGGTCATGGCTACCTTTGGCTGATAGTTATTGTCAATGAGTGACAGTTATTAAGGCAGCCACTACCCACCAGACACCGCAAGTAACTGCCTTAAAACCACCAGTGCTTGTTCTCTGCCACAAAGTGATAGTAACCACCTTAAAAGAACACTGGCTACCAGTTACTGCCAATCACTGTCATAACTGTCAGTGACAAACAGTGCCCACCACTGAATAACGTTGCCTGACAATTGAAGATAGACAATTTGTCTGATAGTACCCACCTGTCAAGAAGAGACAGTGACCACCTTAAAAGAGCACTGCAAACCATCGTTTATAACCACCAGTGAATAACTGTGCTCACCACTTGGTGATATTGCTTGACAATTGAAGACAAGCGATTTCATTTCATAGCAATATAATGGAGGTTGGCACTGGTCATGATTGACAGTGACCAACAATAACTGAAAGTTAGAGGAAGCCAGTGTCTATCAGTAAACACAAATAACCACCTCAAAATGCCAATGACATATACTGGCTCACAGCGAAAGTTGTGCCCACTAGTAAATGCAGTGTCCGTCACAGGCATCCAGTGACAGTTAGTACTCAACAATGTCTGACAGTTGAAGACAGACAATTTCAGTTTGGACCAGTCGAATGGTGGCCAATACTGGTCATAGCTGCCAGTGACTACCAGTTGCAAATGCAGTTAGTGCCCACCAGTAAGCACCAGTACCTGCAAGAAATTGCTCCAAACAGCAGTGCTAGCAGTGTCAGAAATTTCGTGAAAATAGCGAATAATTCCACCCCATCTTTCCAAGCTTATAACTCCTCGAAAAATGCAATTCAAGCCCTAATTTTTTTTTTTCAATTAAAGGAGCAAGGACCAAGATTTCATTAAAAAAAAAAAAAAAAAAAGTGTTTTTTTTTTAAAAAGGTTTTAAACTTCGGACTTTACAGGTAAAATTCTAAAAGAACACTATGTTTTTTTTGTTTTAAATTTGAATATATTATGTATTGACCTTTTCTCTTCAATTTGTGAGTAAATAATTATGTACTCATCGGGTTCTAAATTAATTATTATTAGACATTTACAAAATGGGAAGCGTGAATTATTCGACCCCCTGTCTTTCCAAGCTTATAACTCCTCGAAAAATGTAATTCAAGCCCTAATTTTTTTTCAATTAAAGGAGCAAGGACCAAGGTTCCATTAAAAAAAAAAAAAAGAAAAAACAAATAACGTGGTTTAAAAAAAAAGGTTTTAAACTTCAAACTTTACAGGTAAAATTCTAAAAAGAACACTGTTTTTTTTTTTTAAATTTGAATATATTATGTATTGACCTTTTCTCTTCAATTTGTGAGTAAATTAATTATTTACTTTCGGGTTACTAAATTAAGTATTTACTTTTTAATAGACACTTAAAAATTGTGAATTAAAAAAAAAAAACGTTTGTCTAAAATATTATATTCGATTTATTGGAAAGAACATAAAATTTCACATTGACCCTGAAAATATTGTAAAAATAGAATCAATAGAAAAATTTTGATTGATTTTTAAAATTTAAAAATTGAAAAATATTGAGTTTAAAAATTGAAAAATATTGAGTTCGGAAAATTCATTACTGTTTAAAAAAAAAAAAAAATATTTCTATTACTTTTAAAACAACTGTAATAGTTTATTTTGGAAGTATAATCCATAAAGAAAATAAATAACCCACTTTTAACAGAGAAATTCTGAGATTTTTATATTGTATTCGCAGTTTCGTGTTAGGGGTGTCAAAAATTCCTACAAAAATTCTGATACTGCTACAGCAGTGCTAACAATGACAGCTAATGACTTCTGCTAGCTGCCATTGTCTGACAGTGGAAGCCAGATGATTTCATTTTGGCCATGGCTACCAGTATCAGCATTTTCTAAGACCAAGACTGGCTCTCACTAGCAACCGCAGTTCATTTTGTTTTGTGTGGGGAGTCATTTACCGAATCTGTTCCAATTGTGTTACATTTCCACCAGGCAATGCCAGTACACAGGCCCTGCTGGTGTGTGTGTGTGTGTATATATATATATTGTTACGACGTATCTCAGCCTCAGGTAGAGATGGGTGATGTAATGAAATATATAAAGTTTCCCAGGTTCCTTGAGAATGCATTGTTATGGGAATGGGATAACCGTCTCGAAGACAATAAAATGAAATATACTGGACAACAAAATCACATGAGAAATAATGAGCACAAGTATCGTTGAAAAATTAACATTTTTATTTATATAAAAAAAAAAAAAATAAAACTCAATTCAAGAAAAGAAAATTAAATTTGTCTAACTAAATGAAATGATTTAATGATTCAAATTCTACTGAGAGAAAAATATATCATAAACAGTCAATGTTCACAATAAAAGCAAGAAATCGTCTGCTCAATTAGATACAGGTTCTAGGGTAAGAGAGATGTAAGAGAGCTGACGTTTTGGTTGAAAAACTCGCTGAATGTCCTTTGAAATGTGTCCTTTCTTTCGTCTCTTTTGTTTATATATATTTCTTTCCTGTAAATTGTCTACATTTGATTACGCGCGCGCAGGTTAGTTTTCATATTTCTGTCCTTCAGATTGTTTACATTTCATTACGCGCGTGTGTGTTAATTGCTCCAAGTATTTGTTTGTGAAGCTCATCGAAGCCCTTGATTTATAGCAAATATTTCACTGCTCCTTTGACCCTTCTTTCGCTGGGTTAATTTTTTTCTTCAGTCAATATTCTAACTTTAACCGCTGATCAAAGCAGACTTTTACCGTCGCCGCCAACGTCGGCTGGTGTCATTGATATTTACCTCCGCGACGCTGCTGCCGTGTTGTCGCTGGCTTCGCCACCCCAACCTTCGCTGACTTATGTCGTCTCTTTGAAGCACGAAGCTCCACTGACTGTTGACAACTTTTTTCAGGCCCCTCTCTCTCTATACGATCTATCTCTCTCTTTCTCTATAGTTTATCTCTCTATATATACGGCCTATCTCTCTCTCTCTATACAGTTTATTTTTCTCTATCGTTTCTCTCTCCTCTTTTTCTCATCTATGAGCTTTCTTTTCTTTCCTCTTCCACACTTTGATCACAGTATCTGTCTGTTCCTTCTCCTCTTGCTCACAGGCCTCCTCCTCCCCTTTTTCTGTTTTGTTTACAAAATGCAAACGAGCAGACGAGAATGGATCTTTTTGGCGCAAAAATATTACAGTAAATAAAATATAGTGAAAATATATCTGTAGCTGCGACCATAGTAGTCCCATCAATTTCAATAACCCCTCCCCCCTTTCCTTATCACCAGTTGTTGCTGTCCCCTTATTTTCTGTGGACTCGAAGCGGAAGTAGGGAAAGAGGCTAGAACGATTCCAAATCATTTTGACTACTGGCCCTTGGAGAGACAACATGGTAATTGACATTCATTAATTTATCTTAAGAACTTATGAAGTTTCTTTCAGAAATTAATATTAACATGTATTCCTTATTAAATGTAATATTTTCTTTTACAGTTTTCACAGTATTTAATAAAACTATATACATCAGTTGAAGCGTCACTCTTTTTCTTGAAACTGGCCGGTAGTTAAAATATCTTCTCTCGGCTAAAAATCAATAAAATAATTTATTATACATTTTCATAAATGTATCACATCCCCCTACCAATTTTAGAAAAGTTCTCGAAGAAGGACTTTTCTACACAGGTCGGTCATTTCGGATATCTATATCATCCAACTTCACATAACTTAATCTGGCATCGAAATTTACCAACTGAACGTAACAAAAATTCTTAACTATGATCAAATCTTTTAAACGATTCTGTCTGTGGGTTCTCAGTTTATTAGAAATGAATTTTCTGACTGTTTTGTTGCATATCACTTGAACATGTATGTTTCGGTAACACTTCTTGGTGGGTAATGTCGGATTTCTAAACTTTGGTGCTGTAATTAAATTAAGGTTCTTTGCAGGATTCATGGGAATTTCTAAGTTTTCACTATGCTTATTGCCTTCTTTTAAATTTGTTGGTGGGGTATCTAGTTCTAATTCAGCTTTTAACAATGGTTGGGGTAAGTCAATTTTATCGTTACTTCATATATGGATTAACCTTCCTTCCTCTTTTTTATCTCTTTTGATTTTATTAGCATCTATTTATTTCTGTCCTTCGGATTGTTTACATTTCATTATGTGCGTGTGTTAATTGCTCCAAGTATTTGTTTGTGAAGCTCATCGAAGCCCTTGATTTATAGTAAATATTTCACTGCTCCTTTGACCCTTCCTTCGCTGGGTTCATTCTTTTCTTCAGTCAATATTCTAACTTTGACCGCTGATCAAAACAGACTTTTACCGTCGCCACCAACGTCGGCTGGTGTCGTTGATATTTACCTCCGCGACGCTGCTGCCGCGTTGTCATCGCCTTTCGCTGGTTCGCCACCCCGACCTTCGCTGACTTACGTCTTGTCGCTTTGAAGCACGAAGCTCCACTGACTGTTGACAACTTTTTTCAGGCCCCTCTCTCTATACGATCTATCTCTCTCTATCTTTTCTCTCCTCTCTTTCTCGTTATTGAGCTTTCTTTTCTCTTTCCTCTTCCACCCTTCGATCACAGTATCTCTGTCTCTTCCTTCTCCTCTTGCTCGCAGGCCTCCTCCTCCCCTTTTTTCTGTTTTGTTTACAAAATGTGCATGAACAGACAAGAATGGATCTTTTTGGCGCAAAAATGATACAATAAATAAAATATAGTGAAAATATATCTTCTCTCGGCTAAAAATCAATAAAATAATTTATTATACATTTTCATAAATGTATCACAACATATATATCATTAAATAGGCCTTTTCCTTTCTCTTCTAAATATTATTTCCCTGCCTCCGCACAAAGGCCAGGTGTGGCACAAGGTTGAATTTAATGTAGGACTATGTATATTATTGAGTGTCATAAGGGTGCTCATAGTTCTGCGGTATTGCCTACTGATTGGACCATTAGTATTATTATCAACAAATAACACACACACACACACACACACATATATATATATATACACATACATATACACACACACACACGTGAAAATAGATGATATAATATTATCCATTTTAATATATCACATCATTCACTTTTTGCGCTGTAATCCATATTTTATTAATAGTTTAAGTTATCAATAAACTAAAAATAAACATCCACAAGTAGTCATTATTCCATTAAATTATTTCTGCTTATCAATCCGAATTTATTTTTTTGGTAGAACTTTTTAATGTCAAGCATGGTTATTACATCTAAAAATCCAGGTTTTAATTTGTTTTGATAAACATAAAATTTTCGTATTCACATTTATTCTCGTAATTATAGGAGCAACAAGACTCATTAAAAAGAATTCCAAAAACTACCTGCCGAATGAATATAACCGGTGAACCAAGTGCAAGAAATCAAACAATTGCATTCAAAGGAATGGTTAGAATCTTAAAAAGATCTCTTGCTTGGAGTGATTGAAATTGTGGGTGAATGTCTGGCATCCGGTAGGATGCCCCATCTCCATGAAAAAAAAAAAAAAAAAAAAAAATGAAAACAAGTGAAAAATCTTTTTGCATCATTCCAACGAAGATGGGCATACTTGTAATTTGAGTTTCATATTTTCCTTGCAGATTTTAAAGGCTTCTACTGTTATTCGTACGAAAGTAATTTTATCAGCGATTACTAGAACACAAAACTGACATTACAATGTTACACCCCCCCCCCCCGCCACTAATTAGTTTTCTTTCTCCATATTAATAATAATATATAACAAAAAAGGAATGACGGTAGCTTCATGACGTCATTTTTTTATGACGTTATCTAGTGTGCACGGTAACAATATACAAGTTGGCCTTCTGGACAAGATCAAAGTGTAGTATCTGTTCTTCAGATGCTGCACTTCAATTTCTTGTTCTCTGTCAGTGGAGGAGAAATCCTTCACGACTGAGACAATTTCTATTTTTGTTCCTTTTCTCCACGTTAAAAAACGACTCTGGTGTCTAACTCTGTCCCGTGGGGAGGCATTGTAAATAGGAACAATATACAAGTATACATTAATTAATATAGATACGCATTTGGATTACTTCCTCCTTGAAGAGAGAAGATTAGTTTATTGGCGGTTGCATAGGGTTATCGTCAACGGGTCCGATTCAGGTTATTTTTATCATCTATCTTTGAGGAAGTTGGGTTCCGCATGTTAAAGAACCGATGTTGTGTTACATCCAGTCTTTTATGGTAAAAGAAAAGTAAATATTCATACTTCAATAATAATAATTTTTTTTTTTAATCTAGGAAAGTATGATGGACTATCAATAGAGGTCAATTTTTCAGCATCTTCTTAGCTATACAGTTCAACTGTACTATAGGCAATATTGAAACAACTCGTCTATTTCGATTGGTATTCAGCCAAATGTTGGAGAAAACATTTAGTCTTACATGTTATTTAATGTCCTTGAATATAATTAAATTTTACTTTCTAGACTATTAAAAATAAATCTAACTTTAATCCAATGTTTTAAATGCAGGTGGCCATTGCTTTTTTTTCTCGCACCAAACACTTTGACAAAACGTCATGGTTTAAACTAATTTTTAAAAAAATTATACACAAAATAAACATTGATTTTTTTTTTGCACAAAAAGCAACAAAAACAAACAGAAATCTCGATTTTACCGCAATTTAAAAGCAACTTGAAAAGGTTAAAACAGTCAGTAGTTTAAAATAAATTACAGAAAAGAAAAATGGCCGCTCTGAGTAAACAAATTTGAGTAACTTTTTACGACGTGCCCCAGCGTATTATAAACACTCCAATCTCCCCATGTTAAGAACGGCTTTCGGAATGCCCCCCACCTCGAAAACCGTTCTTAACATGGAGGTTGGTGGTGGTGGTGGTTATTCCGAAAGCCATTCTTAACATGTGGTTGTTGGCGGTGTTTATATACTACGCTGGGACACGTCGTAAAAAAAAAAAAACCCAAATTTGCCTAAAAAGTTGAATTTTATATACGTTAAAAAGTTAATTGGTATTTTATTTCAGGACTAACCAATCAGTCAATTTATCAAAAATTTAGGGGGGGGGGGGATTGGCGAGATATTCCAACAGTATGTCCAGTACATAAACAACTAAACTCAACTATTCGAATATTACATTTTAAATTGGATTTATTTGAAAGACAACAAATGATGGCAAATAAAGCCCATTTAAAATGAAAACATTTTCTTGAATCTGAAACATACAAATCATGAAACAAAATGGATTTGAAAAACTAAACCCAGCAAGCAAGGAAAATGAGTGTTTCTACAAAATTTGAACCGAACACAACTGACTTTTGAAGGACTAAACCTAAAACTTAGGTCAGGGTTAGGTTAAAATATGGGCACAAAAAAAAAAAAACCCTAATAAATGGCATTTATGTTATTCTATATATAAAATATTATTTTGTCGCCCCCCCCCCCCAAGAATTTCTAATCATCAAACCGGTCTGAGTATAATTTTAAGGAAATTGACAAAAAAAAAAAAATGTCATAGAATTTAAAATCAAATAAAATTAGTCTTGCAAAAGTGAGATCAGACATTACGTGTTATAAGTAAAAATTACTAAAATTAAAATGACTTGTCTAAATCCAGATGACTGCACAAAAAGATTAATGTGGGAAATATATTTTTATTTTTTACTATTTAATAAACGAATACATTCTTTAAAGAGTTTAGTTTTTAAATACTAAGGATTTAACAACTACCATGAAGTATACATTTATTTTAACTTTAAAATATTTTTCAAGAGAAATAAATCATATTACAGAAAAAGTTTTGAATAAAAAAAAATCCGAAAACAAGAAATCAAACTTTGAAAGCTAGGCAATTTATAAGAAAGGTAATAATACCGTTGTAATAGTTGTATACAGAAATTTAACGGATCCAGAACACAAGAGAAATCAATAAAATAAATACAAAAACAAATTAATATCTACTATCAATAAAATAGAAATGAAAACCGACAAATTAATAAACATCGTTCTATTTTTTATCAAATTGGATTTATTATTTTTCTTTTTTTGGTCTGACTTCTTTGATGGCAAACGTGGTTGTTACATCAAAAACACAGCTTTCAAGTTGATTATGTCAATGCATGCAAATTTCTATGTGCACATTTTTCTTCACTGATAAGGTTCACGTCATTCCGGCAAAGATTGGCATACTTACAATTCGAGTTTTCCATTTTTCTCCCAGTTTTTACAGGCTTCCACGGTGATTCGTAGGGACGCCATTTTAGCAGAAATGACTGCAAACCGGAACTGACGTCACAATCTCACGATTTGCTTCTTCAATGTTTTTTTCTTTTTCCGCAATTATTTTTCTTTCTTTGTTCAGAATTTCAAATCGCTTTTCTCTCTTTCTCCTTCTATTTTATATTTTCGATAATTCACACACCAGCTGTGGCATGCCACCAGTATTCAATATTTGATGAGTAAACTTTATACGCGAAATTAAGAAAAAAGTATCTACTTAATTTTTTTTTCTTTCCGAAATTTATAAAAATAAAACGAAACAATAAACATCTTTTGAAAGTTTTTATTTTTAGAAACATCCACAAATAGTCAAGAAGGGAGACTTTCTCAAATTGTGGAAAACTAGTCAGTCAAAGTTTAACATTTTTATTGGTGTTTTTTGACGTCTTCTCAAAAAGTTCTAGACATAAAAAATATAAATAAATAAACACTGAATTAATTTCAGTCGTGTTTTTAAAATTACATTTTTTAACTAAAAAGGCATTACCTAAAATGGCAGAAAAGTTTTTTCAATGTTATGAACTCCATATTCCAACTAAAAGACCAACAGCTTATGTCTCTTAATAATTATTGAAACTTTTTTTTTTTTCACCTTGGGATCTTAGATCTTTTTGCAAACATTTGTTATTGAATGAATAGCTACATATCTTTGTACTTTAAAGTTAGTTGACTACTGCTACAAATTTACTTATATTTAAAACATTTCTTTAAAAACTACTAAACCCTACTATAATAAAAATAAAACTAGATTACTATTTTTTTTTTTTTGCAAGTAAAAGATTTAATTCACGATTTGATTAGAAAAATATTGGAAAGAAATCTAGGATATTTTAATGTTCAGATTAAAGAAAAAGAAAATTAAAAACATTATGAAATATAATTTTCAAATTTATCCCATAATATATATCCATCTTTACATTTAAAGGTTATTCAGAAGTTCCGCGTGTTTTTGTGACTTCCGGTTTCTGCTGACCGTTCTACTTTGCGATGAATGCCCTGGAAAAGTACCTTCTGATTAATGTTTATCATTTTTTTTTTTTAAATATTCTGTTATTCTGAAAAAAAACAAAAAAAAAACAGCAAAATTCGTTTGCATATTTTCAAATCCGTAAACATTAATCAGAAGGCACTTTTCCAGGGCATTCATTGGGAAACAGAACGACCAGTAGACCCCGGGGAAAACACATGGGACTTGAGGATAACCCATTAAAAAAATTAAGATAAAAATGAGATACTTGTATTTTAATGTTTAATTTATTTATTGATTTATTATATGCTTAATGCGATTCAGTGCGGAGTTGCAATATGGCGGCGCCCATGTTTGTCAATGCGGCATCTAATGTTGATAAGAAAATAATTAAAAAACTGAATAGATGTCGTCACAGCCTTCGGAAACTGGACTCTATCGAAATTTCAGAGGAGCCAACCAACGTAAGCAAGCATGTTATTAGACCAGTTGATTGTACTTTATGTAATTTTTATTTTTACCCGGTTGAAGTTGCACGATCAATATCACGGCTGTGATCACAAGACTTCATTTAGACTTTTCGTTATTTGTTTACTTTGACAAAAACGGAATATGTTTCGCTTTTTATTTGTAAATAAAATAATCTGTTGATGGAGTAATTCGATAATCGTTTTTCCGTAAACTAAAATTGTTTTGAATATCAAAAGTGCTGGTAAATGAGGAGATCGTATGTCGAAACATTTTCTTTAAAAAATCGAATAAAATTAGGCGTCTGCATTACAATCCACGCAGGTACGAAAAAGTTGTCAAAAAAACAAACAAAAACAAAACAAATATATCGTAAATAAATATTATCAATTATTATGAGTTACTTTTCTACCTGACTGGATAAGTTTTTAGTGTTTTTACGTAATGTAAAATGTTCATTCGGAGTATTTAGCAGAGAAACCAACAAACAACTATACGAAAAAAAATATACAAGAAATAAATGTTATCGTAGCCAATAAAAGTTAATTTTATATTTACCTGGCTCATTTGTTTTCGTTTTCAAATAGTTTTTATCGTTCTTTATTTAATCTAAAAAATTCAGGGAAAAAAATTAAATAATAAAAAAAATGATTTTATCATTTCTCAACATTTTCAGGTTTTCAAATTTTCTTGTTTAAATTCATTAAAAAAATGTTTTCTAAAGTGTGTGACTTTACATTGCATTTATTTATTTATTTTTGTAGTCGTTTGTTGGCTTCTCTGCTAAATTATCCTTTGAAGTCTCGACAATGACTTCAAATTAAGAAATAAAACAAAATGGTGGTAGAAACCAACTCAATAAATGTCACGACAACATGAGCAAAACGGAAGCTTGGAAAGTAAAAAAAAAAAAAAGTAATGAAATGAAGCAAATGTTAATTATACAAGTAATTTGTTTGCCTTTCTATGAGGGAAGAGTTAGACACAAGTCCGTTTTTAATGTGGGGGGGGGAAGGGGGCAATATGAATTGAATTAAAAATTTGCCTCCATCTAGAAGGCCTCTCCTTCATTGACCGTGACCAAAGACAGCAAAGAGTGAGTGCAACATCAGAACAGATAATTAAGTTTGCAACATTTATTTTCCATTTACGATAAAAATAAGTTACATTTCATGAGAAATCAGACACAAGGCACACAAAATGTGAGGCATAAAGGGGGAGGGGGTAGGTTGTTGATGTTAGTTATCCTATTTTGAACTCGACACATCATGACCCATTTGTTTAAGTGCAATTCCTTTCATCATTTCCCCATTTGCCCATTTCATTTATCCTGCAGTCACCAAAATATCACATTTACTCTACTTAAAATATCCCTGAATGTTTTAAATTTTTATTTACCAAAATCATGAAACAAGATGAGGAATGGGACAAAAAAAAAAAAAAATCAAAAAGAAAAATGAAGAAACCAAATAAAATCAGGGGCAGACTGACTTGCAACCCTCTAACTATAGACCGGCCACTATTTTCCGGTTTGTTCAGAACTGAAAACACGCAGTTCGATCATTAAATAAAAGTGATATCTAAGTGGGATGAAAAGAAAAATTAGGGATAGAATTTGGGAGTGGATTATGTCCAACCATTTATGGGAGGTCGAGGGCTAAATAAATTAAGGGAAGTGGGCATCTGAAATGAGTTCTAATACTAGAAAAATAAAAGTAGGTCAGGACTCAACTAGTTAAGAATTCTAACTTAAAGTGGATTTCAAAAACAAAAACCCAGAACAACGTGCACCATGCTCAAGCAAGGAACACATACTCATATCCGGCAAATCTAATGCATAAACAAGCAATGTGTACCCATCTGCTAAGCTCAATGAGATGTAATCTTTTTTCTGTCACATCTAATTTTAATCTGAAGCTGATGCTTGAAGAATGAAATCAGATCTTGGTCAAATATAGAGCCAACTCTATTGACTGTCCTAAGATATGTGATTTGTCATCTGCCAGGCAAAGTAATTCCATGCAAGACTGGATTTGCCATCTTGTCCCTAAGCAGTGAAGGAAGAGTTCCAGTGTTAGGATGTAAAGTAAACACAACAATGGAAAACTTTGTTGAACAGACTGAAAAACTGCAAATGATTTAGACTACTTCTTATGAATTTGCAATACTGCTGTCAACTAGCAATACAAAATGGAGATCCATTTGTAGAAAAACTGGTGTTGTCTAAAACTGATCCCAGGAAACAATGGTCAACTTGTTCTGAATTGATCTTCCCTTCACAACATAATTCTGATTAGCTTTGATCAATCCTGTAAACAGTCTGCAAGAACTTTTGCCAAAATTCTCTGAAGCAAAGTTATTGGCCTTTAATTGTCTAATTCCTCTCCTCAATGCATACCCTTTTTCTTCAGTAATCTGATCAATTTGTAATGTAGATCATCAAGGCCCGGTTATTTGTTTTAACTGACCTGCTTTAACACGTTTTTCAGCTGACTACAACATGGTTATCTTCAAATCCAATGTAAATAAGTTAAATAATCAAATTCTCCACAATTTCCACCACTAACAATAACTGTGCTGTTATCTCAGTGACCACCATACACTCATTAACCCTTATCCTTGAGTGGCTTCAGATCTTGATAAATGGTGACTCCTCTCTCTATATAAAAAAGATACTTTTTTTAACCTAGCTCTAACTACTTTGCCATCATAATGCTCACAAGCCTTAACTAGTATTATGGTTAGTGATTACATCTGCGATATAAGGCCACCACCCTTCCAAGCCACCACCCAAATTATTTTAGTTTTTAAGCGTTTCTTCATCTAGGCCTTATCTGGAGTGAGGCGCTGGCCATTTCTGAAGGAGAAACTTTGGTGATGAGGCATATTTACTTATTTAAACCAGTTCCAGTTTTGAGAGATATGAAATAAAGGGTATTATTTAATTTGAAGATCTTGCCCTTTTCAAAATTGGAACTGGTGTTAATAAGTAAATATACTTCGTCGACAAAACTTCTAATCTTAGCTTTTAAATTAACCCATCATTTACTCTCACTTTCACCAGCTAAATAAGGAATGTTAGCTTTTCCTGGCAGTAAGGAGGTATTCAGTTTTCAGCACCTGGCTAGGCTTATCTATTAAGCTCAATTATGCCATAATCAATTTATAGTCTGATTGGCCTAACCAGTGGAACATAAGATACACCTCGGATGATTCAGATGAAATCTGTCAACAAGATCACAGTTAACCATCAGTTCAGTCAGACTACTTTCACACATATCCGACCCACTAGTCAGCTTGATCTTATCTATCTTGGGATTAAGGATAGCATTCCAATCACCCATTAATATTATCCACTTCAAACTGGTGGTGTACCTATTAATCGGCGGGTAAACGGTAATTGGCCTAATCGGCCACTTTGCCGATTAATCGGCTACTTACTTACTTTTCTTTTTCCTGTTAAATTGAAACCACATCATCACTGCCATCAGGTAGCTTTGACACATTAACATACTAACTGCTAATTTAACTTAACATTTGTTAAGTGTCTGGCCACTATTATGGCTTTTGCCTTTATTAAATAATATTACAAAATACAAAGTACAATTTCCAATTCTTAAATGAATAGAATTCTATGATTAGATAAGAAAAAAATGAAATTACAAACCAACTACAAAGTAAAAATTGTAATTATTTAAGTGAATAACTATTAGTTAAAGTTCTGCAGCTGTTGCTGCTCTACTTGCTCTTCTATTCTTAATTTCCTCAATTTAAGTTGTAATGTAGAAACATTAGAGTTTCTCCATTCTCAGGACAGCCTGTTCTTTGTAGGGTTATACACATTGTCTGAAGTTAGCGGTTTCAATCCTACCCAAAGCCAGTCAGAGGCTTACTTGGCCAAAAACGTGGTGAGATGATAACAACTATGTGTATTGCTAAGGATGCAGGTAGGAAATTTGAAGTTCCTATCCCGTCGCAGTTACCACCTGACGACGGCGAGAAGAATAGTTGGCTGAAACATTGTGAAACAACAACTAATAATAGTCGGCAATAAATAAATTAATAAACTATACTCATCTCAATAATGAATTCCAATTAAATTATATATATATATATATACCATTTGGTACAGACCCGACCATGGAAGATCAGATAATAAATAAACATGAATTTATAAGACCAAAAAATTCAACCTTGATCGCCCCTTCGGGGCCCATGGCGCAGTGGATAGAGACGTTGAATCTCTATGGTTCGAGGTGAGAATTGTCTGAAGATAGCGATTTCAATCCTACCCAAAGCTGGCCAGAGACTTATTTAGCCTAAAACGTAGTGAGATGACAACAACTATGGATGGCAGTAATTGCTGAAGATGCAGTTAGGAGATTCGGAGTTCCTATCCTGTTGCGGTTACCACCTGATGAAGGCTAGAGGAATAGTTGGCCGAATCATCGTGAAACAACAACTAAGAAAGATGAGGATAATAGTCCGCAATAAATAAATTAATAAATAATACTCATCTCAATAATGAATTCCAATTAAATTATATATAAGAAAACTTTATTGAAGATATTATACTCACTAAGAACATTGTGCAATTCTTCACTTATTCTGTACAGGGAATGGAACAACTCTAAGCACAGCTCTGTACTGTTCAAAGTCATTTGAAAGCCAATGTCAAACTCAAAAAGCTGTTAAAGCTGTCTGTATTAAATGCTGCTAATTTCAGCAAAAAGATAATTGAATTTTTGTTTTACTTTCTAAATATATCTAAAATTATTATCTAAAAATATTAATTGTAATCATTTCTCCTATCAGATAATGGATCTCTTGTGACCTGTGATCATTAATATCCCAAACTTTTTTCTTGGCCAATACTAATTCTATAGTAGTTTGGTGTTTTGCTGGAGGCTCATGTTGCTGCCACTTGTCCCTGGAATGTCTATCCGGAATATTCATTGTGCTGCGTTTTCTTATTTGCAACTTTTGTTTCTTTTGGATGAACCTTTCTAAAATGGTTTAACATATTAATCATTGTAAAAGTTTTGGTTAATTTGCCACCCTTTGATGATAGTTTGACATAACTTGCAGGCAGTTGTATTCTTATTTTTGGGATTGACATCAAAATACTTCCAGCAGAAACTGGTTTCCATAATGGTTAAAGGTTGGTTTAAATATTTAGTTAATTTTTTATGTATTTAAATTACTTCCTTTTTTTTTTACGGACAGCTACCTCTTATCAAAGCCGAAAAGCCACTCAAGGATAAGGGTTAATGAAGTAAGGTTTTAGTGTAGTTATCGTTAATGGTGTAAAATTGGATAGAATTTCATTATTTATGGGGACGGCTTACATTGGATTTGAAGGCTACCATGTTGTATTCAACTGGGAAGCAAGACAGTGGAACGGTGTTCCACAGGTGGGCAGTTCTGGGAAAGAAGCTTTGTTCATGGAATCTGCATTTAGATTTAGGCATAGGCAGAGAGTGGAGGAAATCATTTCTAGTGGTTGTCAATACACAGAGCTTCCCCAAGATGAGTCATTCATTTCAATTTGAGTGTGATAGGGGTCATAGCAATTGTGATGAAAGGAGAAAAGCTTGGTTTTAGATGCATTATAATTAACCAGTCACCTCTTTCCCCATGGCATCACATGCTCCAGATCAAAGGAGAGAGAATCAGAGAGAACTTAGTCATTTACAGCCTTTGAAGTGTGTTGCTATAGATAGTAGTGTCATCAGCATAAATGTCTACAAATGATCTTAGGATGTGATTTGGGAGACCATTGATATAGATCGGGAAGAGAGTTGGGCCCAGGATGGACCCCTGAGGGACTCCAGCATTAATACTGTGAGCTTCTGATTTCTGCCCATCAACCATTACTTTTATGAACCTATAAGAGAAAAATGTTTTAATAATTGAGAAGACATTTCCAGCTATACTATAGCTGGAGATCTTGTGGAGTAGACCTTTATACCATACCCTATTAAAGGCCTTTGATATGTCAAGAGCAATTATAATAATGTTAATTTGATAGGAAGAGAAAGGAGTGAAATTTCCCATATGCTTGCATCTATTTGCCTCAAATTCAGTGCAGTTGTAAAAGTTTACATATTAACAGCATGTCAGGCCTGTTTGATATGGTTTAGATGATGCATGTCATGTTGACAAATTTTCCCTGGCAAGCAAAAAAGTGAGTTAACTTGTTTTCATTTAAAATATAATTGAATTAATATTAGTATCATTTATGACAACAAAATTTGCTGATAAATAGGCATTAGAAAACTTATTAATCAGCCAATTAATCAGTAATCGGATGATTATCAAAGGCCGATTAATCATTAATCAGTACATCACTACAAACTCATGATAAACACATCCAAGTGGAAAAAAAAAAAAAAAGAAAAAAAAAGGAAATCCACTCCCGAGCAATGCTGGGTACATTAACTACAATAATCCGAAACTCGCATTTTTGAATGGCAATATTGGCCATGACCAATCTATTAATAACATCCATAATAGACTGATGTAGAAAGGATTCATTTCACTAGCAGGGATACCCTGATAAATACCATATGCTGAAAAAAACATCCAAATTTACTAGACAGTACACAACAATCAATAGACAAAACAAAGTGGGTCGTTTTGAGTAAATGTTTTTCTATACTGAAAACCAGATGAACATTCGCAAGATATAAGGCCATGATGCTTAATCACTGTCGACCACAGATCTGAAATCAAAAACATGTTATGGAGTTGATACAAGAGTTGGCATTCTATACATGGCTGAACAAGAAGTTGAGGGCGAAAGCTATCCGTATTCTTACCAATACCAAGTTTCTGATGACACACACTTGATGCAATCTTTTCTTCTAATTTACAGTTGCACACTCATCTGATCATGGCGTTATTATTACGCTGAAACCGTTGTAGATCAGAAATGCATGTCTCACTACTTTGCAAGATGGTATAGTGAACACAGACTGAAAAGACATTGGTCTGAATGTTAAAGGAAATCTATTTAGGAATAATTATTGGCGGCAGCTACTTGAATCTTCTTCATGCAATGCAACAGCAAGCACTGCTAGTAGAAACAATTATTTAATTAAGCAAATGTCCTTTTGTAAAGCAGTATGCAAATTTTTTAACCTTATGATTTCAATTATAGAGAAAGTATATCTAGATAGTTAAGCTATTATGGCTTTATCCATAAGTTTTGTTACCTGTTAGTATTGGTACAGTAGGTGCTGGTGTGATTGTAAAAGTTAATAGTGGATAGAGCAAGTCCAGGGAAGTTCTTTACTAAACAGCAGAATGTTATCAATGTTGATTAAAGAAAGAATCTATCAGGAAAATGTATACTGTGTGATGATGTATGGAAGTGAAATCTGGCCAGTTAGATTTGAGGACATGCGTTGCATGGAGTGAAATGATATGTGAATGGATGAGATGGGTGTTGTTATGAGGTAAGCTGAAATGCCTATTTCAGAAATAATGTACTTATCCAGACACAATAAATATAGTAACAGTTAACATGCTGTGGCAGCGATTTTTGGCAGTTATGGCCCCAGAATCATGACGCATACTTCTGTAACAGACTTTTGCTAATATACCTTTTGTCACTTATATCACTGAGTTTGTCTTAATTATTATCAGACTGGTGCCGAGGGATTGGAAACTTACACTGGCAATGAAAGATTTGAAACTTACAACACCACCACAGATATATAATGTGAATCTTAAGGTAAGACTTAGATCTGATGATTTCAGAGGAAGATCAAATCTGGACAGTATAGGGAGACATGTGCAGAACAGGAGACTTCGATGGTATGCCCACATTGAAAGAATGAATGAAAGTTCTTAGTATATGTACTTAACTAGCAACTTTCATTGACCCTATAAATTTAATGAACAAGCATCAAAACATCTCATCTATTCAATACCAAAAAACAACTTAATTGCTCCATGTTAACTTAAATTAAAACTCCATAAAATCATTTTTTAATATTTTATTTATAAAATAAAAAATCAACCCTGGATGATAAATATATACATAAATAAAAACTCTCTGATTGCATTGGTACATTTCTTCTTGGCATCGAAAATGAAACTCTGAATTCGGATATTAACAGCTTTACGCCAGATATTCTATTGACCAATCATGTGATAGAATTATTTTTGACAGAATTCAGCTTGAAGTGAAGAAAAATATAATAGATCTGCCTTCAAAATGTTCTTGTCTTCCAACACTTGAATAACTGATTTCAACAGAAGATAGTTTGAGGCATAATTCCTTCAAAACTTGCTCTCATCTTGAGTGGTGTTTTTGCAACATTTCAGCTAATGCAATCTTGTGAAAAATGACACTTAAGATGAGAACAGTAGTCTGAATGATCCAAATTATCAATCCTCATCTAAAAAATTCAGAAAAATTTCAAAACCTTATTCAAAATAATTTAAAATTTTTGTATCTCCTCTTAAAACATGGCATAGCTGACCAATTGCTCCACTATGACCTTGCATAAGGGATACCATTTTACCGTCAACTATTGAGCATTAGTGCAATTCTGAATTTTTGAGATGAAATGTGAATGCTTGTGTTATGTTGATTAATCAGATTATTCTCATCTTGGGTGTTATTAGCACAATGTTTCGGTCGCTGCAACCGGTGACCTTCTTTGAGTGTTGAAAACGTTTCTTTTTTCTACTAAGGAATTTGAACCGTGGGTTTGAGGGTGGGTCCGTAGATCATAAAGAAGGTTCAATCTTCAGGGGTCACTAAGATATTTTTTTAAAGGCTTTCCTATAACTCAGTTTTTTTTTTATATCTATACTAAGTGTTAATATTAGTGCAAAAATGGTTTACAAAACAGAGGGTCAATACCCATGTGTATTTTTTTTTTTTTTTTTTTAAGACAGAGCATTAGGTTTTGCAATTTACAACAACAGAGTTATTGGCTTTTAACAAGAACATTTCATTGATATACAAATGATGTTAAATTCTGTTTTAGTTTTATCCTCTGTTGTTCCACCAGTTTGACTTTCTGAATTTTACCATTTCATTAATCTTGCCTTTTTGTGTTTCCCTTTTTGGAAAAACTTTGGCCAATAATTCAAAAATTTATTTCGGCCCAGAATTCTAAAAAGTAGTATTGTATTCTATTGCAAAGATTTACAAATTCTATCTGTTTCCAACAAGCTCTCAGCAACTTCAGAGGATCATTTTTAGTCAAATTATTTCAGAAAGTACTTTTGGACAAGAATGCTCAAGTTTGGGCCCCAAACCCAATAAAACTAAAAATTTAGATTTTTTTCATAAAGACCATGAAATTCTAGTTCTAAGAAGTCTTCAATCAACCTCATGCAATCATTTTCCAACATGATATTAATGCAGGTGTACCCCATGGATTAATCCTTGAACTTTCATTATTCCTGATATTCATAAATGACCTCTCTGATAAAATTTCATCTGAGATGGGCATATTTGCTGATGAGACCATGCTCTATAATAGACATGAGAGGAAAAATGAGTTAACACATATTCAAGGCAATGACAGAAAGTCTAGAAAATGACCTTCAGTTAACAGTGGAATGTGGCTGTAAATGGTTGGAAACATTTAATCCTACTAAAACTAAGCTTCTTTCCTTTAAAAACTACAACAAACCTTCTTAAACAACAATTACTATGACAAATAACATTTTACCTGAGAGCTCATCTTTCAAACTCCTTGACCTAACATTTACAAGCAACATAAATTGGAACAAATACATTGAGGACATTGCCAAGGCTGTTACAAAGGAGTTGGGCTCCCTCTACCATGCTAGAAAATTACTCGCACCAGAGAGCATCCTATATCTTTACAAAGCCACAGTTTGCCCATACATTGAGTATTGTTGCCATATCTGGGTTGTTCATCTACCACTAGTCGCTCACTCTTAAACAGGGTCCAAAAACGAGTCTCAAATCTAAGTAGTCCAGCACTGTCGGCCAAGCTCTAACTCCTGTCCCATCACTACAATGTTGCATCCTTGTGCCTGTTTTGCAAGTACTTTAATGGAATGTGCTCTGATGAACTCAAAACACTTGTGCCCCCTTGACGTGCATACCCTGACTAGCCCAACAAGTAGCAAAATCTCCCCTCTTCACTGTTGAGGTCCCTAGATGCTGGAAAACCTTCTACTTTAATAGTTTCTTCCCTCAACCTTTTCGACCCCTTGTTTACAACATTTCCTGTCCCATTCTAATCATTGATACATTTTGAATTGAAAGCCATGCTTAATTTTAGAAGAGTTTTTAATGGGTAGTTAATCTGTACAAGTCTTGGAAATGAAAAATGTTTTCAGTGGGTAGCTGATCTGTATAAGTCTTGAACTTTACAAATTTGCAGACAAAAAGTTCAAATCTTTCTCATGTGGATACAAAACATTATGTGCGGGAATTCTAAAAGATCCAATACTTTTATGGAGCAATTCCGGATTCTGATTGTTTGTTAGCAGAACATAGCTCCATTTGATTGGTCAGTTCCCATATCAGTGTCTATGAATAGAACCTTCAATTTTCTTCAATCACATCATTTTCATTATTTCAAAAATATTGCAATGAAATATCTACTGGTTAACTCGCATACCTGAATATTTAACATAAAGAAGTGGGAGGAATAATAAGATGAAAGTGGAGAAGAGTAAGAAGAAGCAAGGAAGGAACACTGTAGAAAGTTTAAATATTTTTACTCACAAAATGCGGACTCATTATCAACAACTTCAAAATCAAAGGAATATATTTTTTGTTGAAATTTAAAAAAAAGAAAAGTCGTTTCATCAACAGTGTTTTAAATTTTATTGAGGACTTAAAGAAATGTTTTTAACTTAGAGCTGACATTTATTTTATAGAAGAGAATAACAGTAAACAATTGAAAAAACTCAGCCATCTAATATATAAAAGGCAAAATGGGTGCAAGCGTTTGTGTATGTTTGCATCGGGGTTCTTGCGTCGGTTAGATTCTGCGAGAACTTTTCGCATACTTCCCAGATCGTAGTATCTCACATTTGCAAACAGAATCCTTTCTTTCCTTTTTTTTCATCGAGTTAAACAAAATTTCCACCATTCAATCGTCTCGAGTGTTCGTTTGTCTTTTTCATATAATAAAGCAAAACTATTTGAACGCAAACAACAGCTCATCGGCCTGGTGGCTGACATGCGGTATCCGCTCTTGCCCTGCACCAAAATGAGATTAGTTCTCAGTCAATGGAGGGGGAAACCTTTCTATACTCAGAAAATTTCATTTTTAAGCAAATTGTGTCACATTTTGTTTATGTGGGAAAACAAATAAATACTGACAGAAAGCGGGAAGCTTAACTGGCCCCCGGCCAGTTTTAAAAGCGACTCCTATGATTCTTAACTTAATTAGCAACTTATTGAATTTACTATCCTCTTTGGCCTAATGGTTAGCGAGGAAGACTAATTATAGCATTGCAAGTTGATTTTTTTCTTTTTAGATAATTGTTATTTTATCAGCTTGCATGAAAAGAGCTAGGTAAAAAAAAGAGAGCTTAAAACCGTTTGAATTATGCAAATACCATCAGTAGTTTAAAAGTTATGAGAATTTAAAGTGCCAAAATTTAGGCTTTTCCATGAATATTTTTCTTTAGAAAAAGCGGGCTAAATTACGGATCTCAACATTTCATGAAATTTGGAAATTCCGCTACCATTTATTTTTCAAGCTATTCTAATGAAACTTTGCACTCTTATGTAAAATTGTGCGCTCTTTCTGATTATGCAGCCAAATCTGATTTAACACTTTTCCATAAGCCATGCATTATAAATTCAGATGTACAAATTTTGATTGTTTTAAAACTGGCACATGGTATCATACAGTGGGCGTCTATTTATGAACAAAACTAAGTATTATAGTAGTATTTAAAATATAGCTTTATTGAGAATAGGCATTTTCCTGCCTGCTCACCAAAGGAGAGCTTAATCTTGGGTGTAGCCATTGAATGCCTAAAGAGCATTCATGGCCGGTATTTACTACTCCCTTCAAAGAAAAAAAAAATAATAATAGGAATAAGTCAAAGAAAATTTTACATATAGAGTTTGGATTTCTGTAAAAGATGGAAATTCCCATAGTGGACCAGAGCGTAAGCATTTTGGGACTAGTCCAATTTTCAATTTTGTAAATCCTTTCTATCTGGCTCAAAATATACCCCTATTTTCTGAGATGCAACCATAAATCGTACTCTACATGGATACCTGGAATCTTGATAAGCAACAACTATATATTCACCAGTTGATGGTAATTTTTGTCATTTCTTTGTTGTTTTACTGAAAATTCAACTATGTAAACAAAGAAATAAAACAGTAATTTTTTTACCTTGTTTCCACCTTAACATTTAAACTGATTACTTCTATAGGTTTTAGGGTATGCTGAAAACGAATATCGCATTTAAATTTTCTGCAAACAAGTAGCTTTTCAGATATTAAGCAATGTCATTTCTTATGCTATCGCTGGTCGCCATCTTGATATGCGCTATCGCGCAAACGCAATCCCGAGAAACTATGCACAAACACGCATACCAAGATGGCCACCAGCAATAACGTAAGAAATGACATTGCTTAATATCCAGAAAGCTACTTATTTACGGAAAATTTAAATACGATATTCATTTTCAGCATACCCGAAAACCTCGAAAGGTAGTAATTTTAAAGAAAAATGTTAAGGTGGAAACAAGGTAAAAATTTACAAAATGCCTCACAATGAAATTCTTTATCGAACCACCGAATTATTATCATTATTATTATTATTGTTATTATTATTATTATTATTATTATTTAGATAACCTCAGTTAAAAAAAACGGGTTTGTTTTACAGATTCAGAAAAATGGTCTAGACAATGAGTTAAAAATAAATTCACGTTTCACGATATCCTTTTCATTTGATTGCTAGGTGAAAGTAAAGAATAGTTAGCAAAAAACACCCTTCCTTCCCTATGTTAAGAATGGGTTTCTAAATAATAACGTTATTATTTCAGCATGGTAAATACCTTTTATTTGTTATATATTTGTTTGTTTTTTTTTACCACTAAAAAGCACAATTCTACCTTAAGTACAAATAAGAAGTTAAACGCATGTACTTAGTACATTTTGTTGTTTATTAGCGCTTTTAGTGCATGTGTACTAAAAGCGTTAAAAACAACAAAATAGCATTGTTTGGAAGTCAAATTTGAAAATAATTTTTTTTAAATTGACAAACTCGGAATAAAAAATGACTAGTCTAGTAAGACAGTTTTCTATTTTTAAGAGAATACTTTAGTAAGCTTAGCGCATGACGCACTTAGCGACCATTTTTCTGTAAGCGGATTTGATTTCTATAAAAGATAACATTTTAAAGAAAATTCCGCACAATTAATAATTATCAGATATTTACATATTATACATGAAAATAATTCTGAAACTATTATCTATATGAAAATAGATGATATATGCCAATTTATCTTATCAATTTTGAAATATTCTTCATCAACTTTGCTCGGTCGTAACTTTGCTTGCTGTGGTCATACAAAAAAAATCAAACACCAGTAGAGATGGACTTCTATGTTTATATAGCCTGTCAAATTTCAGCCATATCCAATCAAATTTAACCCCACGCATATGTATCCAAACGTAACGTATAAAATGTAAACATTGAAAAAACTGTTTCCCATTTTGTTGTCGCTATTTTTTACTGTTTTTTTTATTTTTAACTTGGAGCATAAAAACATTGAATGCATAAAAGAAAAATAAATTAACATCATTGAAATTCTTATTTTATTCTCTTTCCATCAATGTAATTCTTTTAAAAATTGACCAACAAATAAAAAAGATATGACTTGTTGAAGGTCATTAGGTATATAATATTGCCGATGTCCACGAAAATACAGGATACGCTTGTAATGCTACTAATTACCCTATGTTTCCAAGTTCGATTCCACCTCTCTCGCTATCTTTTTTAAAATTTTTTTTATTTTGTTCTTGTGCCAATATCCTCCACCTGGGAAAAAGTTAATTACCAACTCATTGAATTCACTATCCTCTTTGGCTTAATGGTTAGCATGGAAAACTAATTACCTTCTTCTCTCTCTATCTTCTTTTTTTATTTTAATCACATGGAAGCCATTTTTACCATCATTTCATCCTTGTGCCAATATCCTCCATACGGGCAACATTGGGTACTCCCTGCTGGTAATGAATAAATGACTCAGCATTAATGAAACTATTTCAAAGTATAAATTACAAAGTTACTATAATTTCTGCAAATTCTTGTGATTTGTTATTATCAATAGTCTTCTTTAAAAAAAAAAAAAAAATTTAATGTCCTAATTTCATGTGCTGCATAATTTTTAGCTTATTATTATTCATTTATACTTTTAGATTCTTTGTGTGTTCAATGGAGGACTTGGCACTGGAGTTTGCCGTGAAGAACTTGAAAGAATTTTTAGCCAAGATGCCAATGTTGAAGACATCATTATGCTACCACAGAGACCATATTCTTTTGTCTGTTATCTTCAGGTGGAAGAAGCAATACAAATCTGCAATAGAGTGAATGGAGCTAAGCTTAGCAATGGCAATCAACTCTACATTTCATACGTAAGACATGGTAAGTAAAGGAAGATTACTCAAGCTTGATACCGAAATCTAAATACTCGATTGTTGATGCTGTTTGTTTGTTGAACATTCACTTATTTCATACTAGCGTAGGTGCCCTGTGTTGCCTGGGTGTAAAAGAAAAAAAAAGTTTTGGTAGACAGGTTGGCTCGAACCTGAAGCCTTGACGTGAAGGTGGAAAAGAAAGGGAAAAAATCTGGCATCTTACTGCTCGGCCATGACAACAAAGGAAGTGAAAAGTGTTCTAATTTAACGATTAAAAAGTTGACATACAGAAATTGAAAGTGAAGGAGTTCATGCAGGAAAAGAAATGAAATCAACCAGTTCTTTCGCTGTTATAGGAAAAATCAGCTCCCCGAAGAGGGGGGGGGGAGGAGCTCTGGCAGTGTCTTAATGAATAGCAATTGTCTGATATAAAGGGGTATTCCCCACAGTGATCAAGGCTGATTACCTTCAACACCTGATGGCCACGAAGGCCAGCGACTCAATTTTTGTTTCGAATCAGTTTCACTTTTATACGAAAAAGCCAAAGAAACATGTGGAGACCAAGAAATAGTGCGAAAATAACGTGTAAAATTTGCTTAAATAAAAGATAGACATGACCTGCTTTCGTAAATCGGAGATATTATAATCTAGGTAGTTTATAAAAAAATTGTAAGAATTATTATCTTTGTACTCCTTACCTGGTCACTGCCACATATGCTTAAATCCATCAGAACCAAACAAATTAAATTTTGTCTCATCAGATCATAGGACATGGTTCCAGTTATCTATGGGCTTTGTTGACATGTCTTCAGCAAACTGTTTGCGGGCTTTCTTGTGTATTGCCTTTAGAAGAGCTTTCCTCCTAGGATGACACAAAATATTGAGAGTTGGCATGTTGTATGTTAATATCGACAACTTTTCGTAAGGGGTGTACTCACTTTTGTTGCCAGGGATTTAGCTTTTAATGGCTATATTTTGAGTTATTTTGAGGGGAAAATAAATTAACTCTGTTATATATGCTGCAAACAGACTATGTTTCATTGTGTCAAAAAATCATTTTTTCAGTGTTTTCCCATGAAGAGATATACTTAAATATTTGAAGAAATCTGAGGGGTGTACTCACTTTTGTGATACACTGTATGTACAGAAAAAAATTGTCACAACTTTGAATGAAAAAAAAAGTAATAATTGGTACGGTTTTCGATACTACAAAAGGAAAATTACACTCATAAATGGCTGCATACACTAATTTGATGCTTTCTAAATAGTTTCATTGCATCCAGTTTTGTTTGTAAGGAGAAAGAACGATAAGAAATAACAAGAGAGCAGAAAGTGGGGAATAGAAGTAAAAACGAAATGAACACAGCTGGATCAAATATCCAATCTGGAGAGAAGGAGAGATGATCAAAAGATGGTATGATACTACTTTTGATACCATGGGAAAAACACCTATGATGGTTCTACTTTTTTTTTCTTTTTTTTTTATGACTCATGATCACCCCTTACAAAGCATATCGCCACTTGGATGTAAGAGGCTACTATTTGGGGCCACGTCTAGGAAAGATTAACAAGATATTTGTTTATGTTACATTTAAACTTCTGCATATCAGTACAGCCAGGGAAGCAGGCAGTAGGAAGGGAATTCCAAAGTCTAGCTGTTCAAGGGAAGAAACTATTAGAATAGAAAGCTTTCTAGCATTTAGGGACATCAACAGTGAAGGGGTAAGATCTTATTGCTAAGCAGGTTTGTTGGGGATATGTACGTTGAGGGAGTGCAAGTGAAACGAGTTCATCAGAACACATTCCATTAAAATATTTGTAAAACAGGCACAGTGATGCAGCATTGCGGCGATGGGACAGGGGCTGGAGCTTAGTTGATAAAGTGGGACCGATTAGATTGACAACTTTTTTTTGGACTTTATCTGGTAAATGGCTACATAAATTACATATCACAGATCTAGTATAAAACAAATGATACTTGGTCATACTTTTAATGCTACAGAAAAAAAGGCTGTATCACAAAATAAGTATCGAATGGTCCCATGCGTTAGTTTTATAGTTTCCAAAGTTTGATCATACTCAGTTTTTATTCACGAGGAGAGAGAATAACAATCTGAAATAGTAAGAGAGCAGAAAGTTGGAAAGAGAACCGGAAGTGAAATGAACTCAACTGGATTAAAAATCCAGTCAGCACAGATGATTAAAAGGTGATATCATACAATTCTGGTATATAACAAAATGATACTACTTTCGTTATCATGATAAAATAGATCAATAATGACAACTGCTCATAAATGGGTAAATAAACTGCATATCATCAACCTTTAAACCAGAAATCAAGACAGGAGAAAAGAAAGAAGAAAATAAGAGATAGAGAATTTAAAGTGAAATGCCCATAGTCCAATGTCAAGAGCTAGGTAAAAAATATGATCAGGAGGGAAGAGCAAATAGCTGAAAACACAAGTACAAAACACCCAAAAGCAAAAATAGAGAGAGCAAAAAAAAAAAAAAAAAAGAGAGAGAGAAAGAAAATGTAAATAATGTGCGACTTTGGAATGTATAAATGTATAAATGATATCTATCATACCTTCTTATTGAAAATATTGATATTTTTGTATTCTTTGGATTATTTGTATTACTGTTCTAATCTTGAGTGTTATTAACACAACATTTCAGTCGATGTAATCTCTGACCTTCTTCATATGTATCTTAATGAACTCGAAAATATTTCTGTTGAATTCAGGATTTTGGACGAAATTTCAAATGAAACTTTTTATTTAATCCACAAGGGTAACATGTTCTAATTCTATTACCCATAATCGGATAGAAGTGTTAAGTAATTTCAAATTGTATTCTTAGTATTGCCCACACTGAGGATTGAACCTTCAACCTTCAGAAGAGTATCACTTATAGCTGAATTTTACTTAGTACTTTATTCCTGAATTTGACAAAATACACTAGAAGAATGTCTGAGGTTACATCAACTGAAACGTTGTAAGAATAACAGAATAACAGAATAATACTCAAGATGAGAACAGTAGTCTGAATAATCCAAATTATCAATCCTCACCTAAAAAAAAATCAAAAACATAATTGATACTTTTGATGACTCTAGTCCAAACAAAAACTTGTTCCAGCGTTAAATAAACCACAGCTGCTTGCACTTGTAGTCATCACTAATTTTTGTGTACGATTTCTTTTGCTGTTGTTGTTGTTGAGGATTAATGCTTATTATTGAGAGTTAAGATAAATTCAACTTAATTTTTTTTTTCTTATCTCTAGTTCCAGTTTGTTCTTTCCCATCTGGTGATTTTCCCCCAGGTCTCATAGTGGAGAAAGACCTGATCAGTGAGGATTATGAGAAGCAATTATTACAACTTATAAATTGGGATTGCCAGGATTTAAAAGGTAAGATGATTGTTAACTTCAATGCTTCATGCATTTTGATTCATTCATTTCATATGAATTAGATGATTCTGCTGCTGGTAGTCGTTTCCCTGATATCTTTCTGGTTAGAATTCTTTCTAGAAAAACATTGGGTACTTATAAGAGGAACAATGTGAAGGTTGCTAACATTCCTAAATGAAAGTATTTCTGTGGAACGAACTGGATTCAAACTTGACACACTCAGGTTGTCAGTCTGTGCCATTAACCACTTAGTTCAGGTGTTGTATGTAGGAGGATATCGATATCTCCCTTCAAGAATTGCAGAATCCTAATGTCATTTCATTTGATGAGGATATACAAGTGATTGGCGACCACTTGTGAATTAGATATTCCCATGAAACTTCCTCCTTTGGAGGAACTCATCTAGAGTGAGTGCTGCTTCGGTATGGCATTAACCACTTAGCCATCATCACTTCTCACTATTTCTATGACAGAGTAGCTTATTCGTTTTTCTTAATAGTTGCAGCATAATCATCTCCGTTGGAGTCATGGTCATGTGTCATCAGTAGGGCTGTGACAACCACATATTCTTGTTATTCTTTTGACTCTCGAGTATATATCCGAAACAGTTCGACACAGTTAATCAGCTGAGAACGACATCACCTTATATAAAAGCGTATAAGATATCGATGGATACAGACTTCAGAGTCAAAACAATGAAAAGAATATGCTGTTGTCCTAGCCCTAGTCATCACTAAGGCTATAATGGAATCTGCATGCGATAATGTAGAAACTAAAATACTGTGAAATAAAATAAAATGGCAAAAGATTTTACGTATTTTATTAATAAAATGTATTAAATCAATTTAGATAGGATTGATATTGAATTGTGTATGAGATATATTTAGAGGATGGAAATTTGACAGAATTTATAGGTAAAATTAAAGGATAAAATAAAGACATCTAAGCAGCATGCCATCATTTATAGATGAATTAATATTTCTCTTAAGACCAAATTTGTTTAGGCTTTTTCAAGATACATGTTTCAAGAAAGCATAAAATGTTTATATATTCCATCATGGGTAGGAGAAGAAAGAGTCTCAGATGAGCATGTAAAAAAAAAATGTTTAAGAGTGAGAAGTAAACATGGAAATAGCAAGACTTTCATTGGAGATTCGCACGAAACTGGTTGGTTGTAAAGAGACAAAACGAGGAGTTAAGCAGTGTGCATGCGAAAATAAGAGTTAGGTATGTATGCAGATGAAGCTGAAATGGTGAGTGGAGTATGAGGGAGGTCGTAAAATCGATTATAATTGTTTTTTTGTTACACAAAGTTTGCTTATTAATAAAGAGAATGATATATATATATATATATATATATATATATATATTTAATTATTATAGTAAAAAAATAATTATATATATATATATATATATATATATATATATATATATACACTAATCCAATAAGGTTGGTTGTTTTTGTTTTATGGCATATCAACCTTTTTCAGATTATTTAATGCTGAATCTAGTTATTTTGAGGAACGATTTTTTAATGGAGTATATTTGTTTTTTAAGTCGGATTCTATTTGACCCATAGTTGGGACCCTAACAGGTACTACCACTCCGGGTCAGAGTGGACCTGGGAGCAATGGCAATTAAAGGGTGGTTCCACACTCCCCAAGGCCCGCAAGCTGGGGCCTCACCATCGGATATAGTTTTAGGTCATATCCAGGACCGAAATGGTGAGTGGAGTATGAGTGAGGTTGTAAAATCGATAAGGTATGTTTTATTGATTTTAGTAGTAAAAAAGAATGCAGGAGTGGGTAAAACTTGCAGAGAATGCTCTGTTTTACGGTTGTTGTAAAAATGGAAGGGAAATTTAAATTTCGTTCTGTTTTAAATTTGGTACATTTTACATTATGTCCAACTCATCGTTTGCATTCGACATGTCAACTTTTATAGGTTTTTGGGTATGCTGACAAGATTGGGGAGGGGGGTGTCTAATCCAAAAGCTGTTCTTAACATGGGGATGTTGGGGTGTTTATTTGTTGTAAGCATATCCAAAAACCTATAAAAGTCGACATTTCCAATGTGAACGATGAGTTGGACTTGTGTAAAAAAAAAATACCAAAAAGGTATACCAAATTGACTTTTTTTGTTTTAAAAATTAAATTATTTCGTTTTTGTTAATAAAATTTTGTTTTTATATATATAAAAAAACATCTTTCGTTTTGGTTTATATATAAAAAGTACAATTGTTAAATATTATTCTGTCGATTACTTTCGTTTTTGGGAGCACAATAAAAAAAAAAGATTAAAACGGAATGAAATGGACGTTTTTGTTAATAAAATTTTGTTTTTATATAAAAAAAATCTTTCGTTTTGTTTTATATATAAAAAGTACAATTGTTAAATATTATTCTTTCGATTACTTTCGTTTTTGAGGGCACAATAAAAAAAAAAGATTAAAACGGAATGAAATTTAAATTTCCGTTCCATTTTTACAACTGTAAAACAGAGCATTCTCTGCAAGTTTTACCCACGAGTGTGTGTGTCTCATATCAGGTAGGCATATTTGGATCAAGACCCGAGACAAGTTTAGCCATTGCCGATGAAAATAGTTTTTTGCTATTATATTTATTGCAGGAGCAAGGTGAATTTGAAAAAAAAAAAAAAAAGCTGGAGTGTTATTTGATGTTATTTCTAAATAGAGCTGCTTCAATTATGTTCATGCAATTTCAGAGAAATAAAGCATAGCAAGGGGCATAACTCTTTTGCTAAATGGGTGTTGACTTTCACTAATATAGAAATTGTGTAGCAATTACAATACTTTTACATTGGCAAAGCCCAATGCTCTCTTAGCAAAAGAAAATCTTATATACATTGATACCAATGGATTAAAAATCTGGACATTGAGATAACCGTGTGCTTATAATCGCCATCTTACAATTATCCATGCAATTTCAGAGAAAAACAGCATAGCAAGGGGCATAACTCTGCTTTAAGACTCACAAAAATTGTGTCCTTTTGTTTTTTTAAGTAGGTTCTCATTCGTTATAATAGCAAATTCTAAAATCGAAATATTGAATTTCATGTAAAGCCAATGGTATCTACTTAATTATCATGTGACAGTAATGAACATACCCCAAAATTATAGATGATCTTTTTGTTCTGTGACGAGTATGTACATCATACAGATTTTTCTCTATTTTTGTTTTTTTTTAATGTAGGGAGAATTCTGGATAAGCCCTAAAATTGTTTACTTAATTATGATGTAATCATGTAATAAATATTCAATTTTTACTTTGAAGTGAATTCTTTAAAGATTAAATGCAACAAAAAATATTTTTTAAAAAAATAAGGTTAGTAAATTAAGAATTTTTATTTTATTTATTTTTTTTTTTTTTTACATCGGCATCACCACTTATCAAGACCCAGGGGCCACTCGAGGATAAGGGTAAAAAAGTGTACAGTAGTCAATTGGACAATATAGTAATTGTCAGTAATGGAAATTCAGTAAATTTGTTAACTTAAGGGGAACGGCTTATCAAGAACTTGTTTACATTGGACTTGAAGACAACCATATTGTATTCTTATAAACCAAAATTTGAAGTTTTGCACCCATCATTTATTGGTGTTGGAAATACGACTTATTTTATTACTTGTGTAAATATACAAAAGTTAACTTAAAAACAACTAAACTATGAATCTTTTCTCTATCAGATTTTATTATTTATATAGCTAGAAAAGTGGAAAACAATTGACTCTTAAAATGTAGTTTAGTGTCACTCTTCAAAGTTCAATCTTACTATTTACTTTTTGTTTCTTCATTTTGTTGTAGCTGGAAATATCCTGAAGCACAGACGAGTAAAACATTATGGTTATGAGTTTAGATATGGTCTCAACAATGTTGACCCTGAAAACCCTTTGTCTGAAGGAATTCCTAAAGAATGTGATGCCATATTGTTGCAGCTTCAACGACTTGGGCATATCAGTCATCACCCTGACCAATTGACAATTAACGAGTATTTGCCTGGACAAGGTACATAAAAACTATTATCCCTATAATACCTTTCTCTTACTTGATCAGATGTTTTTTTCCCATGTGTCTTTTCTCTGACTATCACTTTTTAGTAAATGTTTTCAAGTTTTTGAATTTCCATCCTCTGAACTGTAAGTACTCTTCTTCTTTTTTATTTTATCTATTTGTGTCAATTATTTTTATCTGTTTGTCTCTGAGGAGTTGTATGATGCTACAATGGATTATACTTAGCATTACAAGTTTTTTCTTTTTAGATAATTGTTATTTTATCAGCTTGCATGAAAAGAGCTAGGTAAAAAAAAAGAGAGCTTAAAACCGTTTGAATTATGCAAATACCATCAGTAGTTCAAAAGTTATGAGAATTTTAAGTGCAAAAATTTAGGCTTGTCCATGAATATTTTTCTTTAGAAAAAGCGGGCTAAATTACGGACCTCAACATTTCATGAAATTTGGAAATTCCGCTACCATTTATTTATTTTTCAAGCTATTCTAATGAAACTTTGCACTCTTATGTAAAATTGTGTTCTCTTTCTGATTATGCAGTCAAATTTGATTTATCGTTTTACCATAAGCCATGAATTATAAATTCAGATGTACAAATTTCAATTTTTTTTTAAACTGGCGCATGGTATCATACAGTGGGTGTCTATTTATGAACAAAACTAAGTATTATAGTAGTATTTAAATATAGCTTTATTGAGAATAGGCATTTTCCTGCCTGCTCACCAAAGGAGAGCTTAATCTTGGGTGTAGCCATTGAATGCCTAAAGAGCATTCATGGCCGGTATTTACTACTCCCCTCAAAGAAAAAAAAAAAAATGAGTAGATATGAATTAATCTTAGGAATAAGTCAAAGAAAATTTTACATATAGAGTTTAGATTTCTGTAAAAGATGGAAATTCCCATAGTTGATCAGAACGTAAGCATTTTGAGACCAGTCCAATTTTCAATTTTGTAAATACTCTTCATCTGGCCCAAAATATACCCCTATTTTCTGAGATACACCCATAAATCGTACTCTACATGAATCCTTGATGTAGCTTTCACAGTACCAGGATACCAGGAATCCTGATAAGCAACAATTATATATTCACCAGTTGATGGTAATTTTTGCCATTTCTATTCTGTTGTTTTACTGAAAATTCAAATTATGTAAACAAAGAAATAAAACAGTAATTTTTTACCTTGTTTCCACCTTAACATTTCAAATGATTAGTTTTATAGGTTTTAAGGTATGCTGAAAACGAATATCGCATTTAAATTTTCTGCAAATAAGTATTCCGGATATTAAGCAATGTCATTTCTTATGTTATCGCTGGTGGCCATCTTGATATGTGCAAGCACGCAAACGTAACCCCAAGAAACTATGTGCAAACGCGCATACCAAGATGGCCACCAGGAATAACATAAGCAATGACGTTGCTCAATATCCAGAAATCTACTTATTTGAGGAGAATTTTAATGCGATATTCGTTTTCAGCATACCAGAAAACCATAACAGGTAGTAATTTTATAGAAAAATGTTAAGGTAAAGGTAAAAATTTACAAAATGCCTCACAATGAAATTCTTTATCAAATTGTGTCTATTATTATTTAGATATCCTCTGTTAAAAGAAAAAAACGGGTTTGTTTTACAGATTCAGAAAAATGGTCTTGACAATGAGTTAAAAATAAATTTAAGTTTCACGATATTCTTTTTATTTAATTGTTAGGTGAAAGTACAGAATATTTAACAAAAAACACCATTCCTTCTCCATGTCAAGAATGGGTTTCTAAATAATAAGTTATTATTTCAGCATGGTAGCATAAGTGCACAAATACCTTTTATTTCTTATATATTTGTTTTTTTTTTTTTGACCACTAAAAAGCACAATTCTACCTTAAGTACAAATAAGAAGTTAAACGCATGTACTTAGTATATTTTGTTGTTTATTAGCGCTGTTAGTACATGTGTACTAAAAGCGTTAAAAACAACAAAATACTATTGTTTGGAAATCAAATTTGAAAAACTTGAAAATAATTTTTTTTAAATTCACAAACTCAGAATAAAAAATGAAACTGATTTTTCTGCTTTCGTTTTTGAAGCAGAAAAACATTTTTTTTTATTTTAAACGAAACTTGTTAATGCGCTGACTTTAGTCAGCTGAGTGCATAGCGAGCCCTTTTTCCTGTTAAGCGGATTTGAATTTCTACAAAATAACATTTTAAAGAAATTTCCGCACAATTAATAATAATTATCAAATATTTACATATTATACATAAAAATAATTCTGAAATTATTATCTATAT
Organism: Euprymna scolopes; assembly: GCF_053919585.1. NCBI lineage: Eukaryota > Metazoa > Mollusca > Cephalopoda > Sepiida > Sepiolidae > Euprymna > Euprymna scolopes. The sequence goes on along the minus strand of NC_136484.1, from coordinate 66,844,008 downwards.
GAAAATGGATGATATATACTGATTTATCTTATTAATTTTGAAATATTCTGCGTCAACTTTGCTCGGTCGTAATTTTGCTTCCTGTAGTCATAAAAATATAAATAAAGGTCCAGTAGAGATTGACTTCTATGCTTATATAGCCTGTAAAATTTCAGCCATATCCAATCAAATTTAACCCCACGCATATGTATCCAAACGTAACGTATGAAATGTATACATTGAAAAAACAGTTCCCCTTTTTGCTGTCATCATTTTTTACTGTTTTTTCATTTTTAACTTGAGCATAAAAACATTGAATGCATAAAAGAAAAATAAATTAACTTCATTTGAATGCTTATTTTATTCTCTTTACAGCAATGTAATTTTAAAAATTGACCCACAAATAAAGATATGACTTGTTGAAACACATTAGGTATGTAATATTGGTGATGTCCATGAAAATACAGCATATTTATTTTTTTTTTTTTACATAGGCATCACCCCTTATCAAGGCCAAGAGGCCACTCGAGGATAAAGGTTAAAGAGTGTACAGTAGAAATTGGACAATATAGTAACCGTTAGTAATGGAGATTTGGTAAATTTGTTAACTTATATGGAACGGCTCATCAAAAACTTGTTTATGTTAGACTTGAAGACAACCATATTGTAGTCAACTGGAAAACAGAAAAACGGAAGACAATTCCATAGGCATGCAGTTCTAAGAAAGAAGCTTTGCTCATGGAATCTACACTTATAAAGAGTGGGGGAAACTAGTGATAGTGTTTTCTGCTAGACGGGTGTTTCTTGTGAAAGTTTGGCGAGGGGGGGGGCATAGAATGGAGCTCAGCTGAGCACCTGCCATGAAAATAACGATAAAGCAGAGACAAACTCGCAACATCTCTTCTGTGAGAAAGAGGTTGCAGAGAAGAGAAAAGGACATCCCCACAAGGCTATGAAGTCTATTTTGAACTCTATCAAGGCAGGATAAGTTCTTTCTAGCAGCTCCTGCCCAGATGTGGCAGCAGTACTCCATCCTTGGACGTACCTGGCTCTTATATAGATAGAGAATTGCATCAGCAGTGAGATATGATAGAAGGATCCCACCATTTTACCAGCAGCCTTAGCAACAGATTTAATGTATGTGTTCCATTTAAGATCTGGAGTAAAGGTCAAGCCCAGAAGCTCGTCAAAACATGAGGCCTCCCCAAGATGAGAGCCATTCATTTCAATTGATGCCAGATGAGGATCAGAGTGTTGATGATGTAAAGATAAAAGCTTGGGTTTAGATACATTAAAAGTAACAAGCCACCTCTTTCCCCATTGTACCACTTGCTCAAGATCAGAGGAGAGAGAATCAGAGAGAACTTGGTTGTTTACTGTCTTAGATATGCTACCATAGATAGTAGTGTCATCAGCATAGATGTCTACGAATGATGTAAGGATGTGATTTGGAAGATCATTAATATAGATCAGGAAGAGAGTTGGGCCCAGGATGGACCCCTGAGGGACTCCAGCATTAATACTAAGAGCTTCTGATTTCTGCCCATCAACCACTACTCTTATGAACCTATCAGAAAGAAATGATTTAATAATCGAGAAGACATTTCCAGCTATACCGTAGGTGGAGATCTTGTGAAGTAAACCTTTATGCCATACTCTATCAAAGGCCTTTGATATGTCAAGAGCAATTGCCCTAGAAAGGTAGCCTCTGTCGAGAGATTCGCTAATCCTATGAGATATAACTGTAAGCACATCTGCTGTAGATCTAGCAGAGCGGAAACCATATTGCGTGTCACTAAGAAGGTTATTTTTGCTGAGATGGTTGATTACTTCTCTATTTAACACAGATTCTAGCAACTTACTCATGACGCACAGGAGACTTATTGGCCTGTACTGTGAGGGAGATGAGCGATCACCTGAATTCTTAAATACGGAGCATACTGATGAGATTTTCCAGGGTGACAAGTAGCAATTCTCCTTAAAACAACGTTTAAACAGTTTTGTAAGGATGGGCGCTAGTTCTGATTGAAGTCTTTTGAGTACTATAATTGGAATACCGTCAGGGCCAGTTGCTTTACTGGAATCAAGGTTTTTGATTAGCTTGGCAACATCACATACAGATATTTGTATATTACATAGCATGTTTTCTGATACAGGAGGAAATATTGGAGGTTGGCAAAGAGTTTGGTTTTGTCTGATGCTGACGAGATGACCTCAGGTCCATTTATGAGAGTTGGGATAGAGCACACGCTTCTGTTCAGGATTCTGTTTGCTATTTGCCAAAACTGGTGGGAACCAAGCCGTTGCTCAGCTACTTTGGACTTGACGGACTGAACATACAACTCTCTTGCGTTCTTTATTACTTTTTTACAGTGGTTGCTGGCAGTTCTGATTGCGTCTTTAGTCTCAGTACATCTATTACGTTGGAAGCAATGGAAAAAGTGATTTCTATGCGCAATGGCAGCAATACATTCCGGAGAGAACCACGGTTAGCTGTTAGGTTTTTGCTGGAATTTTTTCGAGGGTATGAAACAGTCTGTACCTACAATTAACCATTCAGTCAGTTCTGATACTATAGAGGACACATCCTTTTTAAACATGGAACGCAGAAGTAGATCTGATATAAATGTGTGGAAGCTATCCCAGTCAGCCATACAGTATCAATATACTGTACGATGGAGAGGTACATCTGGGGACTTATTACATTTCATTTTTATCTTAACTGATACAACTGAGTGGTCGGAAGATCCAAGCGGAGACAGAACAGAAGCTGAATACAGTTCAGGGCAAGTTGTGAGAAAGAGGTCTAGGAGACTTGCATGCTGGTCGTCAGTATCGGGAACACGGGTGGGTTCATGAACAATCTGAGTGAAGTCATAAGCAATGGAGAAATCATGATAGAACCTCCTCTCATCATCGGTCTTGTTTGAGTGAGTTAACCATTCCACATTGTGAACATTGAAGTCTCCACAGACATGAATGTTAGCTAAAGGATAAGCAGATAGGGCGTGGTAAATTTTCTCAGATATGCTTTTAAAGATAGTAACTCTGCTGTTGTGGGGGCAATAGAGAGCAAATATAAATGCAGTAGTGTGAGCAAGTGCAACCCGGAAGCACATATAGAGTAAGTTAGGATCTTCTCTGGAGATGTCCCTACCGCATGGAAAGCCATCTTTTATATTTGCACATATTCCATGCCCATGGTGATCTTGGGGGTCAGATTTGGAAGTTAAATTATAGTATCCTTTAATTACGAGCTCATCTAGGGAAATGGTCTGTCCAATGCCAGTTTCACTTAGAAATAATATGTCTGGTTTAGTCTCCTGTAATTGGGTTTCAACCTCTGCTTGTAATGCTCTTATATTTTCCATCAGGACAACAAAACACATGTAAGGCAATAATGGGAAAAAAAATATAGGCATTCACCTATATTATAAGTAAAACAATTAAAAAAAAAAATTAAAAAAAAATTAACAAAAATCATGATTGTGGTCTGATGCTGTTCTTTGGTCATTGAAATATAAATTTATATATATCTATATATCTATAAAAGTGAACGTGTCTGTGTATCTGTGTGTGTGTGTACATTCCCCTATGCAATAACTCTGTCAATTTAAAGTCTATAGACTCGAAATTTGATATACAGCGTACTAAGATTTGGGAAAATCTTTGGAATCCATTTTCGGCTAGAAATTTGGCTGTTAAAGGATCAAAGTTCAATGATTTGACCTTTGAGAAATCTACCAAACTCCTCTGACAATTTTGGGTCTAAACACTTGAAATTTTAGTTCCTTGAACATGGATCTAACTTAATAACTTTATTTGAGCCCCAAGCAATAAATGTTAAGGGGTCATAATAGGGGTCAAAGTTAAAAATTTTTTACCTCTGCGGTCTCTACCAAATTACTCAGACAATTTCTGATCTGAACATTTGAAATTTTACATAAAGGGTATTCAGAGATAGGGCAAGCTTTTTAATCGGTTTGGGTAGAAAATTTTTAGTTACCAATATATAAATGTATGTATGTATGTATGTCTGTTTGCATGTCTGCCTAAAACTTTCGACAGAGGTGATGGATTTTATCAAGATTAGTATCATTTTGAAGTTCGACCTTTCAGACAACAAATATCGAAAAATTGGCTAAAACCATTAATATCGTCACCTTCAACTAGGCACTTTTCTACGGGGGGGGGGCTTTTTTTGCTGATATTTTTGAAAGTCATCCTCTCCTTTCGATTGTCTAGCCTTAATTTAAACCTACATCACTTCCTGTTTGGCGGTGGTCGTAACAGCAAAGACATCAGGTTTTTCCTGTTCTTTTCCTCCTTTGCGATGCGGGTTCGAGCCTGACTTCCTACTACCAGTTTTTTCTTTTTTTTTTGCTCAACATGCACCTCCAAACACTTGGGCAAAACTGGGCTTAAATGCTAGTAGTTAACTAAAGATGATCATCCCATTAAAAAACCGAAAAAACTAATAGGGAATTAACTAAAATGAATGTTTAAAAGAATATGCAAATTATTTAGATCTTTTGCTAGTGAATGCAATTCCACAACCCATATATAAGAAAGTTGTATTTTCTTTTTAAATAAGTAGAAAAGAGGGTTTTTAATATGAATATCAATACACGCAAAAGAAAAACGAATTTATAGGAGTATAGGTATATCTATACTCCTATATAGCATCATGGAATCATTTGAAAGAAGAAATCGACAAAAACGACCACAAATGAAGAAGCAGTGCTCTTTCGTTAGGACAATGCATCGTATCACAATGATGGCAAAATTACATAAACTGTGCTTCTGCACTCATCTTATTCTCCAGATATTACCCCCCTCCCATCCTCCCAAGTATCTCCCGGCTGTTTGCAGACCTCATAAGAATGCTTTTAGCTCCTATGAAGAAGTGATATCAAAAGCTCAGGTGTATTTTGAAGACAAATAGTTCTACAAAAAATGCATCAAATATATATATGTTAGAGTTGCTTAATTTTTAATGTTTTTAATAGCTGAAATGGTAACTACTAAGGCTGGAGCGGCATATGTTTTGGTTTCGATTCTAATTGATGGCATTCAATCCAATTTTTGTTTTTTAACTTTTTAAATCATTGCTATATATTGGGTACAATATAATAATCAAGAGAGAATTGGCTATATGATAATAAATATGAAATCTTTATGAATTAAATTATCATATTTAAGTGTATTTTATGTCTGGCCCATGCTGGGGGACCTGTCAATAAGATATATTACCAAAAAATATACACATTCTCAAAATTAGTAAAATTGTATCATTTTAAAATTTTGTAATAAAGGGTAATAAGTTTAGAAAATTCAAAATTTTAGGCCAGTAACTTAAGTTATGTAAGTTGCATTTTTAGTTTCCACCAATACCAGTATATTTTGATTGCCTTGAAATAGTCATGTTTGATCACTTTTATTATTAATATCTGACATGATGGATTTTTCTTATCTAATTGTAGTTAAACAAATCTGCTATATTAAGGATGATGAAAACACTTGAACTATTTTTGATAGACAGTTTGATGCATATAAATATGGTGTAATACATAATGTATTTACTTAGTTCAGTCTAAATGTGATATATATGCCTCCTATTATATAAATCTCACCTGTCTGTTTAAATGTATGTATGTATGGCTGCCTAAAACTTTTGACAGAGGTGATGGATTTTCACAAGATCAGTATCCTTTTGAAGCTCGCCCATTCAGACAAATATCGAAAAATTGGCCCAAAACATTAATTCCTTCACCCTTAACTGAGCACTTTTCTACAAGGAGGGATCGATTTTTTTTCGTTGACATTATTGCAAGTCATTCAAACCTAGTGTCAACGACGTCACATAAAAGACGTTATTTCGACCACCCATGACGTCACAATCGTGGTGGGCAATAAAACAGTTTTTTTTTCACCTCCTTTCCTCTCGCGTGTTACAGGTTCGAGCCTGTTTACTATTCCTAATATTTTATTTATTTATTTTTTGCTCAACCAACACCCTTACACACACCTCCAATTTCTTTTCCACCTTCGCGTCATAGGTTTGAGTCTGCCCTGCCTGCCTACTACAACTCTTTTTTTTTTTTGCTCTACACACACCTACAAACATCCGGACAATGCCAGGCACCCAGGCTAGTATCTAATGAATTGTAGTTTCATGATTGCCAATCTTTGTATGTTAAGTTGAAATTATGAGTATCGAAATAGGAGGTCTTTATGTGGCTAAAATTCAGTGATGGATATGGTTAAAGAATCCAATTTTGTGTCTGTATTATGAATCTTTCCTGGTACGAGGATTCTAGCAAGAAAAGATGAATTTGCTACAGTTAATTGCATAGCCTAACCTGCAGAGTTAAAGGGAGATAATTCTAAAACAAGTTTGAAGTTTTAGTTTATACTAGCGGGGGGTACCTGACGTTGCCCAGGTGTTTGTAGGTGTGTGTGCTTGGACGGGGGTGGGTGGTGTTAATCAAAACATAAGAATAAGCGAAGTAAAAAAAAACTAACGTAAGGCAAACGAACAATGTTAAATATAAAAATGGGAAAAACAAAAAAAGAAAACGCGAAACAGAAAAACGAACGTGAAAAATACCCCCCCCCTCAAAAAAAACAACACATGAAAAATGGCTTAAATAACCCTGCTTCAATATTAAAATTTAAAAAATTGAAAAAAAAACAAAAAGACATCCCACACCACGATTCGAACCCAAAACCTTTAGATAATGACCCCGCGCTCTAAGCAACTGAGCTAAGACAACGTCGACAAAATTGTGTTGATTTTTCAAATATTTAAAGTAAATCATGTTCCGACGTCGTATGATGCATGTGTAGAACCGAACTCGTTATGAGAGGACAGTTTTTGCTGAACCCCCTTCCCTGTAGAAAACTACTGATTTCAGGGTGAAGGAATTAACGTTTTTTGGCCAATTTTTCGATTTTTGTCGGGCGAAGGTTGGAACTTTAAAATGATACTGATCTGGCGAAAATCCATGACCCGTGTCGAAAGTTTTTGCGAGACATACAAACACACATACGTACATACATACAAACATACATACACACATTTTCGCTTTTCTATATATAGATTTCCTGTTTTTAGATATAAAATTAGCCAATTGTAGACCAATTTGTATATTTCGCACTGTAATGATTTTAAAATTTGCAAAAGTGGGTGTGACTTATACACCAATGTATATTTAAACCGAAATATCATAAAACGTTTTATTTGTTTCCATTAAAATGTGATTGTGATAAAGGCGTAAAGTTAATCTCCACAAAGAAATGTATTTTCATGGGTAAAAATAAAAATAACACATAATAATGATACTATGCAATCTTTTTATTTTTCTTGTGAAAATAATGAATAAACAAAGCTCTATTAAATAATTGTTAATTCGAGAAATTAATTTTTGTTTGAATTACACAGAATTTAGTGGACTTTTTCTATAATATTTATATACTAGCAAAGATACTCACGCGTTGCTGTATGCTCGGGTACCTGCTTTGTGAAAAAAAAGTTGTAGTAGGCAAGCAAGCTTGAACTCATACTGCGAAGAAGGAAAAGAATGTGAAAAAAAAAGTGACGTATTTGCCGTTGCATCCATTACCATACTGGAAGTGGCGAAGGTTTAAATTAAGGCTAGTCAATTGAAAAGGGGGCTGACTTTCAAAAATATCGGCGAAAAAAGCAACACCTCCTTATAGAAAAGTGCCCAGTTGAGGGTGAAGGAATAATGGTTTTAGCTAATTTTTTGATATTTGTTGTCCAAAGGGTCGACCTCCAAAATGATACCAATCTCGTGAAAATCTGTTGCCTCTGTTGAAAGTTTTAGACAGACATACATACATACATAGATTTCTAATTAAATTTTTTATCAAAGCCAGATAAGATTTAAAAAAGAAAGTGCACTGACCGTGACTTATTAATATCTGTTCTATTATGAATCTAAATAATTTGTTATTGATTATCACACACTTTTTCTTTTTATTCAATTTTCAGGTATTCCTCCACACGTTGATACACCATCAGCTTTTGAGGATGGGATTGTTTCTATCAGTCTTGGTTCACAGGTCAGTAGTTTTACTCACTTAACGTTGCAGTTTAAGAATTCTTTGTCCATTTCTACAGAGATTCTATCTCTTGCAGAAAACTTGTAGATACCATTAATAATCTGCACAATGTGAGAGGCTTCTAACATTGGGCAGATATTTTCACTGAAAAGGAAAAAAAAATGCTTTTGGTAAGAAGAAAGGAAAAGAGAAAAAAGAAATATGATTAAGGTGTCTACTTGGAAAATTCATTAACTTAGAATAAATATTTTATTTATTTACTAGTGAGGGCTTATAAACTATCTTTGGTGTATAATTACTATTTCTTGTTAATTTCAGTGTTATATGACCAGTAGTTCAAGAGTTTAAATATTTTCACACACACATAAACATACATATACACATACACACATGTACTTTTTTATTTATATAAATAAGAAAAGAATGGCGTTTGTGCATTTTTAGTTTTTAAAGATAATTCATTTGCTTTCATTTTCGGAGATGTCCAATTTAGAGACACTTCAAGTCCTTACGAAAGTTTAAATTTTATAAAAAAATGTCTGTTTAAAAAATAAAATAAAATAAAATGTCACACTCTTTCTGATAATAACTGTTCAAAACTATAAATTTTAATCATTATTTTTATTCATAACCAAAGTTGAATTTATTTCGAAATTCGAATCATTTTATGAAACCTAAAAAGTATTTTAATTCAATAAATATTCATATAATTATCGTTTTATTTCGTGGTATTTTGTTAATGTAGTGTGTTTGTATTGCTTTTACCAAAATGTTACACGAAACTTTAACATTTTCGGAGAACTTCTTGAATTATCTCCCCCTGTCTCGAGTGTATGTCTCCCAAAATGGACACAAAAAAAAAAACTTGTTCTCAAAACTAAAATGTATAAACGTCAAAGAAACATTGTGATTTAGTTTCTAAATTACAATAATTACAAATTCACAATGTTACAAAAACAAGGGAGGATATTTCAATTTCAAATAGCATGGCAAACATACAACCTTACAGACAAACTTTTACTGTTGAGTCTTTAACATCGGGCAGATACTTTTACTAAAGAAGAAAAAATACCCCTGACAAGTAGAAAGAAAAAGAGAAGAAAGAACACTTGATGATTACATAAAATAGAAAAATTTTAAATAAATATTTTATTTATTTAAAAAAAAAACCCACATTGTTTGGTTTCTAAATTCAAATAATAACACATTCACAATGTTTCAAAAAGATGGAATTATATTTCAATTTCTATTTATTACTATTTTTTATATCATAGATAAAAGTTCAGCACTTTTTTGGTAAAAACGGCCTTTTAGTCCCTTTCTGGTCAATTTACCTCAGGGATTTGATTTGATTTTTTAACAAGTTTCTATCCATTTGATTTTTATTTGATTTGATTTGATTTTTAACAAGTTTCTATTGTTACGATGTATCCCAATCCTACTGGGGACGGTAGAGATGGGTGACGTAACGAAATATATAAAAAAAAATAAAGTTTCCCAGGTTCCTGATAATGCGTTGTTATGGGAATGGGACAATCGTCCCGAAGACAACAATAAAATGAAATGTACTGGACAACGAAATCACATAGGAAATAACGAGGACAAATATCGTCGAAAATTAACAAACTTTTATTTATATAAATAAAATAAAGTAAAATTCAATTCAATTCAAGAAAATTAAATATGCCTAACTAAATGAAATGATTTAATGAGTCAAATTCTACCGAGAGAAAAATATGTTAACAGTCAATGTTCACATAAAACGAGAAATCGTCTGCTCAATTAGATACAGGTTCTAGGGTAAGAGAGAGACGTTGGAGAAATGAAAGTTTTGATTAAAAAACTCACTTAATGTCCTTTGAAATGTGACCTTTCTTTCGTCTCCTTTTTTTTTATATATATATTTCTTTCCTGTAAATTGTTTATGTTTGATTACACGCGCGCAGGTTAATTTTCATATTTTTGTCCTTCGGATGATTTAGATTTCATCACGCGCGTGTGTGTTAATTGCTCCAAATATTCGTTTCCGAAGCTCATCGAAGCCCTTGATTTATAGTAAAAGTTTCAATGCTCCATGATTCCTTCCTTCGCTGGGTTCATTCTTTTATTCAGTCAATATTTTAACTTTGACCGCTGATCATCGGCTGATGTCGCCGCTACCACGTCGTCGCCGGCTTCGCCAACCCGACCTTTGCTGACTTACGTCTTATTGCTTTGAAGCACGAAGCTCCACTGGCTGTTGACAACTTTTTTCAGGCCCCTCTCTCTCTATACGATCTATCTCTCGCTTTCTCTACACAGTTTCTCTCTATATATACGGTTTATTTCTCTCTATCTTTCTTTTCTCTTTCCTTTTCCACTCTTCATTCAAAGTATCTGTCTCTCCCTTCTCCTCCTGTTCACAGGCCTCCTCCTCCCCTTTTTTTCTTCTGTTTTGTTTACGAGCAGATGTGAATTGAATCGTTTTGGCGTGAATAAAATATACTGAAAGTATATCTCCTCTCGGCTAAAAATCAATAAAATAATTTATTATACATTTTAATAAAATTGTACATTAAAAAAAAAATCACGTATCCCCAATAGACACACATACACACACAAACAAACTCTGATCAAGCAAATAAGGCAATGAGTATCTTATCCCTAAATAGATTTATGTGACATCATGGATAAAGTACTTGGTAAAATTCAGTTATAAACTTCACTCTGCTGGAGGTTGAAGGTTCAATCCTCAGTGTGAGTGACACTCAAAATACATTTGAGAATTACTTAGGACTTCTATTGTCGGAAATTTATTCTCTTTCAGACAAATTCGACGTGAAAATAACAGCCTGCAGAAAAAAAATAAAAGGATGAAATAAAAAGGGGGGGGGGTAAAGAATAAAATAGAAAGGTCTTGTTTTAAAACGAAGAAGAAATTTTATTTACAAAAATATTGCAAATTTTTCCCTTTGCAGGCATTAAGTACAAAAACAAAGAATGCCAAAGTAACAACATATAATGCAAAAAAAACAAAAAAAAACGCTGGTTCTTATGTTGAAAATATTGTATCAACGAACGAATACAATATTAAAAATTCAAATAGGAGTACTTCCTAATAACTCAAATTCAATAATTTTAAGGAACGTATTCACAAATTGATTGCAGACAGCACATGCTTTTTTTTTCTCAATTTAAAGTCATTGAAAATTACTCTCCTTCACAATACGTGCAAATCGGGCCACGTAAATAAAGTTTTCAGAAGTTCGCCTCGTTGCGTCCAGGTATTCTGTTGCCGAGTTATACTTCTTAGAAGGAGAGGCTCTGGGGAATCCTCATCTACGACAGGCAATGAATTCACGTGCAATCTCCTCGCTACACGGATCCAAAAGAGGCCGATTTTCGCGTTGGGACTCATGACATCATCATCAAGGAGCTAGCATTGCCCTTTTATTCAAATTAAAGGGAGTTTCGTACGAACCCAAAATATACAAAACTAAGATCAATAAAAGATATGAAATACAGAAAATCGAATATAAAAACCAGAATAAAAATATAATAAATGTATACAGGGGGATGTACAATTATTGGTACAAAAAAAAATTCCAACTAATAGAGTGAAAACATGCTACTCTGTGGATTAAATAAAGGATTCCATTCAAAATTCTGTGTAGATTCTCGATTTTGACAAGATGCACCTAAAGAAGGTCAGAGATTACATTGACCGAAATGTGAGAATAACATGAATGATGAGAGCAGTCATCCGGATAATCCAAATAATATGAATTATCAATCCTTATCTAAAAAACTCAGGAACATAAATAAAAAAAAATTATTTTAAAAATAGTAATTTCATTACGAAATTAAATTTCACCATATGCATTTAAGTTCATTTGAAAAAGTTAATCATTTCATTCTTTTGTTAGTGGTTAAAAAAAAAAAAAAACGAATCCAAATTAAATCCTTCTTAGATAAGAGAAAAATCCAGGTTGTCCTCGATGGTCGAACATCTAAACAATATGATATAAATGCGGGAGTACCTCAGGGGTCTATCCTTGGACCTCTATTATTCCTAATATTCATAAATGACCTCCCTGACAAAATTGTCTGTGAGATGGGTATATATATATGCTGATGACACCACACTCTATAACAAACACAGCAGGAAAACAAATGAACGCATATCTAAAGAAATGGCAGAAACACTAGAGGATGACCTCCAATCTGTAGTGGAATGGGAACAAAAATGGATGGTCACATTCAATGCTGCCAAGACTAAACTTGTTTCTTTCAATAACTACAAGAAACCTTCTCTACCACCAATAGCAATGTCCAAAGACTCTTTATCTGAAAGTACATCTTTTAAACTCCTCAGTCTAACGTTCACAGGAAACATGTGTTGGAACAATTACATTTAGAGCATTGCCAGGACTGCTGCGAAAAGGTAGGTTCTCTCTACTGTGCTAGAAAGCTACTAACGCCCGAAAGTATCCTGTATCTCTATAAGGCCACCATTCGCCCATGTATGGAGTATTGTTGTCATATTTGGGCTGGTGTATCTGCTACTAGTCTCTCGCTCCTAGACAAGGTTAAAAAGAGAGTCGCCAACCTGATAGGTCCTGAACTGTCATCTAAACTTCAGCCTCTATCCCATCGAAAAAATGTAGCATCCCTCTGTCTGTTCTACAAGTATTTTAACGGTGAATGCTCCGACGAACTGCAAGCACTTGTACCCCCTCGACATAAAACCACCCCGACAAACCCAACAAGCAGCAAAATCCCACCCCTTCACAGTTGAGATCCCTAGATGTAAGAGAGCCTTCTACTCCAGTAGTTTCTTCCCCAGAACCGCTAGACTTTGGAATTCTCTTCAGGGTTCCTGTTTCCCCAACTGTACTGACTGTTAAAAATATCAGTCTAACAGTCTAAAAGAGTTATCTGCTCTTGTTCTAAGAAAATTCTGTAGGGATTATCTCCCTTTGTACGTTTTATTTTATTCCAATGTAAATAAAAGAGAACGTCTCGTGCGTTTTTTTACTCTATGCTAACAATCCATGTTTCTGCTTATTTTTTTACGATGGAGTATAAAGATTGAAGCAAGCGAGGTATGTACACTCGTTTGATTCTTCCTCTTCACTAAGTGTGTCAGAAATTTTGTGAAAAATATTGAATAATTCGACCCCCTGTTTTTCCAAGCTTATAACTACTCGAAAAATGTAATTAAAACCCTAATTCTTTTCAATTAAAGGAGCAAGGACCAAGGTTTCATTTTAAAAAAAAAAAAAAAAAAAAAAGAAGGTTTTTAAACTTCGGACTTTACAGGTAAATTTCTAAAAAAAACACTACTTTTTTGTTTTAAATTTGAATATATTATTTATTTATCATTTATCTTCAATTACATCAAAGTGGCAATGTAATGTGCCTTGTTTTGGGTGAAAATTTAATAATAATAAAAAAGAATACATTGTATTAAATTTTTCAATAAAAATAATATGGGGTTCAGAGGTGGGTGCAGGTTACCTCTATTTTGTCAGACAACGCTAGGACGTACGTCTCGCGAGAATATTACATTATATTATATTTTATTATTGAATCTTATTTTAATTGATTTATTTTAATCTTTAGGAAATTAGTATAAAAAAAAACATGTACAATCTAAGGGAGATCACCCTTTAAAATATAATGCAAGGGAGATAACTTTAGAAATTTAATATTTAGCTTTTCAAGGGAAATAACTTCTCCTGCAGTAAGTAGACTTTTATATATATATAAATTTTTTACATTAACTCATAACATGGTCTTATTTTTTTAATACATGTATTAGGTCAAGATAATTGGTAGATTTTAAGATAGTAAGTTAAATGATATAGAATTACCTATGCTAAAAGTGTTTTAACGAAGGGGATGGAATAAACCAGTTTGTAAGTTACGATCTATCTACTAAGTAAGTACATGAATAAAAAACAAAACAAACAAACACACTTGAATTTATTTTTGCTTTTTTATGAAACATAGGTGTTAACAATTAAAAATATTTTTATATGCTACGAAAAAGCCCCTAAAATCCATGTTAATGAAATCAATATAACTTGAAAAAAAAATTAATTTCTAAAACTAACGATACTATTGAATTAAGCACCGTTTTTTTTTTTTTAAATTTTTTTTTTATTACATTTTCACCCCAAACAAGGCACATTGCCACTCAGGTGTAGGGGGCTACTATCAGGGTCAGCAACTACGGGGGCACTATGTAGGGATTTGGGCAGCAAGATGTCGGTTCACGTTGCACTTGAACTTCTGCATGTCAGTACAGTTAGGGAAGCATGATCCTGGAATGGAATTCCAGAGTCTAGCGGTTCTGGGGAAGAAACTACTGGAGTAGAAAGATCTTTTGCATCTAGGGATCTCTACTGTGTGGGGGTGGGATTTAGCTGTCTGTCGGGTTTGTCGAGGGTGTCTGCGTCGTGGGGGCACAAGTGTCTGTAGTTCGTCAGAGCATTCACCATTAAAATACTTGTAGAACAAGCAGACGGATGCAACGTTTCGTCGATGGGACAGAGGCTGAAGCTTAGATGCCAGTTCAGGGCCTATCAGATTGGCGACTCTTTTTTGAACCTTGTCTAGGAGCGAGAGACTAGTAGCAGACGCACCAGCCCAGATGTGACAACAATACTCCATACATGGGCGAATGGTGGCCTTATAGAGATACAGGATACTTTCAGGTGTCAGTAGTTTTTTAGCACGGTAGAAAGAGCCTACCTTTTTTACAGCGGCCCTGGCAATGTTTTTAATATAATTGTTCCAGCTCACGTTTCCTGTGAACGTTAGACCAAGCAGTTTGAAAGATGTACTCTCAGACAGGGAGTCACTGGCCATTGCTATTGGTGGCAGAGAAGGTTTCTTGTAGTTATTGAAGGAAACCAGTTTGCTTTTGGCAGCATTGAATGTGACCATCCATTTATGTCCCCATTCCACTACAGATTGGAGGTCATCCTCTAGTGTTTTTGCCATTTCTTTAGATATGTGTTCATTTGTTTTCCTGTCATGCCTTTTATAGAGTGTAGTGTCATCAGCATATATACCCATCTCAGAGGCAGTTTTGTCGGGGAGGTCATTAATAAATATCAGGAACAATAGAGGTCCAAGAATAGACCCCTGAGGCACTCCCGCATTTATATCACACTGTTTAGATGTTTGACCGTCGAGGACAACCTGGATTTTATTCAATATGCTTACTAAAAAGAAATAATAATAATAATAATAATAATATGATTGCAAAAAATATTTTAATGATAACAGTTTCTGTGAAAATTTTAAATGTGATGTTCTTATATTTTCCTTGTATGCATAAATGTATAAACATCAGTGTAATTATTTTTTTTTAATAATATTGAAAATTAAAAAAATTGAGGTCCTAGCTGCTGACAAAGAAAAAAAAATGGGATAATTTCTACTAACGATTAATTTGCAGTGAGCAGAACGACAAAAAAATAAAATGTAAGTTTGTAACTTCCAACAATAAATAATAATTTTCTTTCACATTTTAATTAATAAAAATCTATTGAGATTACTTTTAATGAATAATAAAATAATAAATAAAATTTAAGAATAAATCGAGTAAATTGCTAAAATTGATACAGTGTGCCTCCTTTTCTATCGAAAAAGTAATGTTTTAAACAATCTAATTTTACAAAAGCTTTATTTCAAAATCTAAGAAAAAACATTCATAAACACACATCATCAATAATTTTAGACTATTACTGAGTAAACAACTTATACCAGGTTAAATATAAATCTTTTTTAGATAAAAATAAATAAATTCTTACTTGTGTACATTAAAAAAGTTATAAGTTCAGTAAGCATTTCCTTTTTTATTACAATAAATGAAATGATTTCAGTAAGAGTGTTCCGTACTTTTGTGAAAATCAACTGACGTTTTTATTTACATTTAACTGCAGACGTTCTTTTTAAACATAAATCACTTTTTTGAGATAGGTATGCAATTTTTAGCAAAAAAGTATGATTATAGCTGAAGGAAGTTAAGTTATATATATATATTTATGCATATATATATTTTTTTGGGTTTTGGTTTCAATTCAGGCTGATGCACCCAAGCCATATGGATATACTTTTGAAATTGCAACTTTATAATGAATAAAAATTGATAGAACATTAACTCTATATAAATATATACAAAATCTGCAAGAATTAAAATATCATATTTAAGCGTATTTTACGACCAGGATATACTGGGCGTCCCTGCCAGCTTAGATAAATATTTTTGCAGTTTTCACAAAAGAGCTACAATAATATCAGAACGTCTCCATTTATACTGAACATCTACAGAATGCCAACATCAATATATTACATATGAATGAGTCCCCTGTGGAATTTCCACAAGTTCCGCTAGTAATTTATTATTATCTATTCTAATAATTTTTCCTTTCCTCTGACACACCCACTATGTCAAGAATCCTTCATGCCAAATTTGGTATAATTCTCACTAATAATTTTTAACTTCTTCTTCTTCTTCTTCTTCTTCTTCTTCTTCTTCTTCTTCTTCTTCTTCTTCTTCTTCTTCTTCTTCTTCTTCTTCTTCACATCTGTTATTATCACTGATTTTTCATTGCTAATAACAAGTGGAGTTCCCTGTAGCCTGAGTGTCAAGTCTCCTCAAATTTACAGCACTCCCTGCCTCTTTTGATAACCATTGTAAATAATTTTACATTATCACAACAGCTGTTTACTATTGATTTATTGCTCACCTCTGAAGTTTGAGCCACGGTAAGTCTCTCTAAAGTTCTAGTACCTTCCACACCTTTCCTGTGTTCATAGAAATTCCGTTTGAGATTAGGCACATGGAGAAAGAAAGACAAGTTCTTTGCAGTTGTGGTAGATGGATGAGTTCTTGTTGCTTGGAGTCTATATTTGAAACACCATACCCTTGACTAGAGAATCAAAACTAGAATCAGACGACTAGGCAATCATGTGCTTTAAACTTAACCTGTGTTAGCTACTTGTATTTTCTCTACCATATTCCGTTGACCCAGAACTGTACCCTAATCAACCAAGTCTCTTACAGCATAGATACAGCACTCTACCTAGATACTAGTATGCAAGTACATGTATTTGGTGACTTTAATGTCCACTATAGTAATTGACTAGGTTTCTCTATTTGCACGGACACAGCTGATAGCATAGCATATAGTTTCTCTATATTTCATTCCCTATTACAAACAGTTTTCGACCCATCTCCCAGACCGACAAGATCAACAAGCCTCACTTCTAGATCTATTTCTGATCACAGTTCTCGATGATTGTGTAACAAATGCCCCTAGCCACTAGGGAATACTGATCACATAGTGATAATGGTAGAAATAATCCTAAACTCTCGATTCAAAGCTGAAGAGCCATTACTCAAAATGACGGCACTATAAGAAGGCAACCATCAGGGATCACATTAGAGACACAACATGGAGTAGTATCAGTGCACATGAGACTACTGAATGATTCAAAGCAGCAACTGAAGCACACATTTTTACATGGAATTTTTTTTTTTTTTTTTTTTTTTTTACATAGGCATCACCACATTATCAAGGCCAAGAGGCCACTCAAGGATAAGGGTTAAAGAGTGTACAGTAGAAATTGGACAATATAGTAATCATTAGTAATGAAAATTTGGTAAATTTGATAACTTATATGGAACGGCTCATCAAGAACTTATTTACGTTAGACTTGAAGACAACCATATTGTAGTCAGCCGGAAAGCAGGAAAACGGAAGACAATTTCACAGGCGTGCAGTTCTAAGAAAGAAGCTTTGTTCATGGAATCTACGTTTAGGTTTAGGCACAGATAAAGAGTGGGGGGAATTATTGATAGTGTTTACAGCTAGACGAGTGTTTCTTGTGAAAGTTTGGTGAGGGGGGACCATAGATTGAAGCTCAGTCGAACACTTTCCATGAAAATAACGATACATCAGAGACAAACTCGCAACATCTCTTCTGTGAGATAGAGGTTGCAAGGAGGAGAAAAGGACATCTCCTACGAGGCTACGAAGTCTATTTTGAACTCTATCAAGGCAGGCCAAGTCCTTTCTAGCAGCTCCTGCCCAGATGTGGCAACAGTATTCCATCCTTGAACGTACCTGGCTCTTATATAGATAGAGAATAGCATCAGCAGTGAGATATCTACCGGATCGATAGAATTACTATATCAAACCACACTCTCCACAATGGTTCAACTCTGATTGTCCAACGCATTATGCAACTATTGCTCAAAGGCAGCATGCATTCTGCAGACTTATCCAACATAAGTCCAATACAAATAGGCAAAAGTTTGTAGAAGCTAGAAATAATTGTAAGAGAGAAATAGCTGCAGCCAAGCGAAGTCATTCTGAAGTCATCATAAAATGCATAGTTGCAGAAACTAGGAACTCGTGATTTCTGAAAGATTTATAATAGTGTAGTAAATAATGGACAATTGACAATTCCTACACTATCCAACAACCTTGAGATTGTTTGCACAGCAACTGAAAAGGCAAATCTGCTTGCCAAACATTTTGCCTTCTACTCCACTTTAGACCCAGCAGGCAACCCTTACCAAATTTTCCTTTGCGGACAGCAGCCACACTCAATGAGCTAAAAATCACGCTTTCCCTTGTTCATGATTCCATAATAAATCTAGATACCTCAAAGACATATGGGCCCAATCCTATCTCTGGTATACTATCAAAAAAATATGAGGTTGCTCCAGTTCTCTCCAAGCTATACAATAAAGGCCTTAATGAATCTTGGTTTCTCGACTGTTGGAAAATTGCTTCTGTTGTACCAGTTTACAAGTATTCTGGCAAAAGAACCGACCCACTCAAATATCGCCCCATTAGCCTCCTCCCTTTTTTTGCCAAAAGTTGTCTTTGATGGTCATACATCAAAACAACATGATATAAATGCAGGTGTGCCACAGGGGGCAATTTTCGGACCTTTATTATTCTTGATATTCATAAATGACCTCCCTGATAAAATTTTGTCTGAGATGGGGATATTTGCTGATGACACCATGTTCTATAACAGACATGGAGGTAAAATGAATGAACACATATCTAAGGAAATTGCTAAAACTCTAGAGGAAGACCTCCAATCTGTAGTAGAATGGGGCCGTAACTGGTTGTATTTTCTCTACCATACTCCGTTGAACCAGAACTGTACCCTAATCAACCAAGTCTCTGACAGCATAGATACAGCACTCTACCTAGATACTAGTATGCAAGTACATGTATTTGGTGACTTTAATGTCTGCTATAATAAAGCACTCTCCACCACCAAGACTAAGCTTGTTTTATTTAATAATTACAAGAAACCTTCTCATCCACTGATTGCCATGGCTAAAGATACACTGCTTGAAAGTACTTCTCTCAAGCTCCTAGAGTTAACATTCACACACAACATGAATTGGAACAAATACATTGTGGCAATTGCTAAAGCTGGTGCAAGGAAGGGCTCTCTCTACTGTGCTAAAAGATTACTCCCACCTGAGAGTATTCTTTATCTCTACAAGCCACAGTTTGCCCATGCATGGAGTATTGTTGTCACATCTGGGCTAGTGCATCTGCCACTAGTCTCTTGCTTCTAGACAAGGTTAAAAAAAAAAGGAGTCACCAACCTAATAGGGTCCAAACTATCAACTAAACTCCAACCTTTGTCCCATTGTCGAAACGTGTCATTCTTGTGCCTGTTTTATAAGTATTTCAATGGGAAGTGCTCTGACAAACTCTGAGCACGAGTACTCCCTCAATGACAATATCTCTGACAATCTCGACAAGCAGCAAAATCCCACCCCTACACTGAAGAAATCCCTAGATGCTGTGAAGCCTTCTACTCAAACAGCTTTTTCCCTCGGACTGCTGCACTTTGGAATTCCCTCCCGGGTCCCTGCTTCCCTGACTGTATTGGCATGCAGAAATTCAAGTGCAATGTGAAGAGACTGTCCAACTCCATTAATAGTATCCCTGCAAATCTGGTCCCAAAACTAGGTGGCTCTGTGCCTTGTTTGGGGTGAAACGTCAATAAAAAAATAAATCCTCACTTATTAAGGCCAATAGCCACTCAAGTTGTCATATTTGGGCTGGTGCATCTGCTACTAGTCTCTCGCTCCTAGACAAGGTTCAAAAGAGAGTCACCAATCTGATAGGTCCTGAACTGGCATCTAAGCTTAAACCTCTGTCCCATCGACGAAATGTTGCATCCCTCTGCCTGTTCTGCAAGTATTTTAATGGTGAATGCTCTGACAAACTTCAAGCACTTGTGCCCCCACGACGTAAACACCCTCGACAAACCCGACAGGCAGCTAAATTTCACTCCCACACAGTAGAGATCCCTAGATGTAAACAATCTTTCTACTCCAGTAGTTTCTTCCCTAGAACCGCTAGACTTTAGAATTCTATTCCAGGTCCCTGCTTCCCCAACTGTACTGACATGCAGAAGTTCAAGTGTAACATGAACTAACATTTTGCTGCTCAAATCCCTATATAGTACCCCAGTAGTTGTTGCCCTTGATAGTAGCCCCCTACACTAAAGTGGCAATGTGCCTTGTTTGGGGTGAAAATGTAATAAAAAAACAAAAAAAAAAGGATAAGGGTTATGAGATTTTCAGTTAGATGCTGAATCATACGGTGAAAAGATTAAAAACAATGGACAGAAATAACAAAATTTTCTTACATAAGAGAATGGCTTGACATTCATTGACATTATACTAGAAGGTAAGCATGTTATAGGTTGTAGGGAAGCAATTCTGTAATGATGTGTCCCGCAGATGCGGGGGGGGGGAGTTCTTAAATAGAAACTGTGCATGGAAACTCTGTTTAGTTTTAAATCAGATAGGTAGAAGGTAATTTCTAATAAATTTTATATTCATTGATCTACAGGGTGGAACGATAAAGTTGTTGCCATAAAGAAAACAACACTACAGCTTTATTTTAAAACTTTTATTGAAAAAATAAATTCAGGTAACTTGATTATGTAGTAGAGCTTACATCTATTCAATTTAGCCGCTTTCAGCCTCAATCACCGCCTCGATACGGGTTCAGAACTGAGAGCAGGCCTTTTCTACAAGTGCCTGCAGGAGCTCAGTGACGACTTAGTGGATCTCAGCGATTAGACTAGCTTTGGTCTTGTGGGAAGTCATGTTTGTGATGTTCTCAACATATGACCAAACGAAGTAGTCCAGCAGGTTCAGGTCGGGGAGGCAGTAAAAGTACAAAGTTGTAGCACTTCTTCTGAAGCCAAACCTGAGTCTCTTTGGACTTGTGGGCTGGCATCAAGTCCTGCTGTTACATACAGGGTCTGCCAGCGGCCACCTGATTGCACCAAGGGATCACCACACTCTTCAGCACATCTAGACACACTTTGGTGTTGACTTTAAAATTTCACATGAAGGTAATTGATATGTCTGGGAGTGTTCTTACATAGTTTTTTATCGGAATGTGTTTGATAAGTATCGAAAATCGATAATCAAAAATTCTGATTACAGAAGGAAGTCCGATTTTGATCGAAGTTAACACTTTTATACAACCTAACAAAAATGAGAGCAGTAGTCCGTCTAATAAAACAATGGCATTTTGCATCTAGTCTGGTGCACTTCAGCATCTGCTGTGACTATAGTTTCAAAGCTGGAGTAGGTTCTCCAGATGATAAGGAGACCTAGATTTACCCAATTACCAGGGTCCCTCTCTCGGTATTGCAGACAAAGTCTGATGGAAAGGCAAGCCAATATAATCGCAGTTAGCACAGCTGCAGGAATTGTGGGAAAAGTGTTGCAGCGCTTCACTATCCGCCTGTCAGGACTCCGAACCGAATTTTTTGTTGAGGGTTTACTCCCTTAGCCTTTGCCTTTCCCAAGGCACGCACAAGGCGCTGTTGGTGTTGACTTTCAAGCTGACTTCGAAAATGTGAGGTGGCATGATGTAGCCCTCACTTAAAACCACACCAAAGGCCATAACTGTGACTGGAAACTTTGTTTTCATCATCCTGGGCATGCCTCTGTTATTCATGGCAATCCAACGATACATTTTGAGAGTGCTGACAATGGTCCTGTTGTCATAACTTTGATCGAGTTGTACAGTGGCGCATCTCTGATTTCACTCATTGAACATTGTGTCACTTTCAGACATGATAGAAGGCTCCTATCACTCTTAGGATTTGTACACAACTGGTTAACTAGTAGATGATCTGCAAAAAAAAAAGAAAACCGGTTTTTATTAGCTGGAAATGGAATCATGTCATCTTTTCTAGGCGACAATTTTATTGTTCCACCCTGTAGTTAGCAAATAGAAAAATTTGCTTCTCTTTCTATAGATGTATATATTGATAGATAAGTATTACTACAGAAAATATCTTGATTTCATTTTTGTATTCATTGTTGCATTCGCTAACCTTCCTAGAACTGATTATTACTTGGAGTAGCGGATAAAATGTTTGGTTTAAAATTTCATACAGATTCCAGAGTTTGACAAGATGAACCTGAAGGAGCTTGGAGGTTACATCGGCTGAAACGTCGTGAGAATAACATCAAATACATTGTTAATACAATATTTTTTATTTTTAAAAGTAGCTAAGATTTGTCATATTTTGAAATGAGACAAATTGGGCAATGTATTTATTGCATTAAAAAAATTCTGATTGACAGACAGATGGACAAAATCTCTTTCTACATAAGAAAAAGACAACATTGATTATTTTTCTGAGAGTTTCATAGAAGATTTTATAATTTAAAAAATAAATTTATTTTATTTTCCTCATTTTGTCGGCGTTGTTAAGGTCCATTACGAGAGGAAGTTGTACATCTGATCTTCTTGGTGATTGCATTGTCACATGGTTGTCCCAAAAATTAAACAGGAGAAAAGGAAAAAAAATAACAAACAAAATTACAAAATCGTCTATGATTAGGGCAGACGCCATTGAAAGTCTCCCCCCTCTCCCCCAAAAAACCTTGATTTTTCATTTAATGAGAAAAATTATACAGTATTACTTGATTTTCTAAAGTTTTCAAATTTAACCTTATGAAATAATACTTTCAAAAGATGTGACTAACTCCTGCACAATATTAATTACTCATTGTTTACAAAAACTATCTCATGAAATAGAACGGATGTAATATTTGTAATTCTGACTTTTCACAAGAATTTCAGCTAGTTTTTAAATAAATCTTTTAGGTTGTTATGGATTTCCAACATCCTGATGGAAGACACAGAAGCATAGTTTTACCTCGCAGAAGTGTCTTAATAATGACTGGAGAATCCCGGTATGTCTGGACGCATGGTATCACTCCAAGAAAATCAGACATAGTTCCTTTGACAGATGGTGCCCTTACTCTGTTCAAGCGAGAAATGAGGACTTCTTTTACTTTTCGGAAAGTTGTGAATCCTGACCATCATATTCCATACCAAGGTAAGCAAAATTTGGATTTATTGGTTTGCAACATTTCTTCTTCTTCTTCTTCTTCTTCTTCTTCTTCTTCTTCTTCTTCTTCTTCTTCTTCTTCTTCTTCTTCTTTGCCTTCTTCTTCTTCTTTGCCTTCTTTGCCTTCTTTGCCTTCTTTTTCTTCTTCTAATGGCAACATCTGCTTAACATGTTGGCATGTCTCGGGCAGTTTTTTTATTGAGCAAGTTTTCTCATCTTATCTCTATTTCTTCATTTTATTAACATTTTCTGATCATTTTTTTAAAAATCTAAATTAACAAATATGCAAACAAACAATCAAACTTCCAAACTAATCTTTATCTATTTATTTACTAGCCTGGGTGCTCGGTGTTGCCCGGGTATTTGAAGGTGTGTGTTGAGAAAAATAATGTAAAAAAGTTGTAGTAGGCATGTAAGCTCGAACCTGTGACGTGAAGGAGAAAAAGAAAGTGGAGGTGTGTGTCAGAGTGTTGGTTGAGCAAAAAAAAAAAAGGAAAATTGTGAGCGCAAGCAAAAAAAAAAATAAAGTGGTAGTAGACAGGTAGGCTTGAACCTGTACCACGAAGGAGGAAAAGAAAATGAAAAAAATAAAAATGTAACACATTAGCTGCTGTGCCCATCATCAAACCGGAAGTGATGTAGGTTCAAATTAAGGCTAAACAATCGAAAAGAGGCAATGACTTTTGAAAATGTCGGGGAAAAAAGCAACCATTCACTGTAGAAAAGTGCCCAGTTGAGGGTGAAGGAATTAATGGTTTTGGCTAATTTTTGATATTTGTCATCCGAAGAGTCGATCTTTAAAATGATACCGATCTTGTTAAAATCCGTCGCCTCTGTCAAAAGTTTTAGGCAGACATACATACATTCATACAGACAGGTTAGATTTATGTTATAGACTAGCGAGGGGTATCCAGCGTTGCTCAGTTGTTTGGAGGTGTGTGGGGGGGGGGGTTTAAAAAAAAAGTAAGTATGAGGATCGAACCCGAACCGTTGAGCCAAAGTTGTGAAAAAAAAAAAAAAGTGCAACGTTAACCATTGCCCCACCGCGACATGCTTACGGAAACACGTTTGAATTTATTTAATTACTTGGATTTAGCAGGTGCTCGTTTTAATGAGTTAATGAGGTCAAGTTTGACTGCGGGATAGTATCCATTTACTGATGTTTATTTATTTGCTTCCCCACTGAACAAATTAGGCAGGAGGCCGTTTTTTAATGTGGAGATAGGGGGAAGGGGGAGGGAAAGGGGGATCCAGCTCCCGAGAGGAGGGAAATGGAAGCTGGATTAGAAACTGTTGGTATGAAGAGTTGCCCCTTCAGTGACCAAGGTCAGATATGTGGGGTTACCCCCACATATGGTCTTTGCTAGTCATAGCTGGTCATTGCTAGTCATAGCTTTGCATGTATTTATTTGCTCCACCACTGAGCAAATCAGGCACAAGGCCGATTTTTAAAGTGAGGAGTGAAGGGGAAATGGGGACCAACTCCCCGGGGAGCAGGGGAGCTGGATAGTGATAATTGGTATGAAGGGTTGCTCCTACATTGACCATTTACTGCTGAACGCTTTTTTTTCCCCCAAGATGTTATAAGAAAAAGACTAACCCACATGCGGCGAGCGACAAATATTGAATATTTATCTTCCCGAAATCGAGCAAATTAAATAGACAGGCGAGCTTCGTTGTTAACTGTGAGATATTATGATTTATATGTGATATAAAAAGTTTTAAAAGTTGTGAAGCGAGCGACCGCTTCTCTGAAAGAAGCCTTTTGTAGACACACAGAAAAAACGAACACACATACATACATACATTTTCACTTTTATATTTTATAGATTTATTATATATTATATATTCACATCAAACGAGGCACATTGAGGCATAAAGGACTACTATGAATAAGGGCTTATGTCTAAGTAAAGAGTTGAGCAGCAAGATGTCTGTTCATATTGTATGGAAAGTTCTGCATTTTAATACATCTGAGAAAACAAGGAAGGAATTCCAAATTCTAGGAGTTTGAAGGAAGAAACTATCAGAGTAGAAGGCTCATTGTCATTGGTGGATGTCTATATTTTGCTGCTTATTAGGTTAGGTGGGAGTAATAGAAATAAAATTAAATGAAAAAAATCTAAACGTAGATTCCATGAACAAAGCTCCTTTCTTAGAACTGCACGCCTGTGGAACTCTGTTCCATTTTCCTGCTTTCCAACTGACTACAATATGGTCGTCTTCAAGTCCAATGTGAACAAGTTCTTGATGAGCCATCCCCTTAAGTAATCCAATTTACCAAATTTCCACTAATAACGATTTCTACAACATTTTCCCATTGACTACTGTACACGCATTAACACTTATCCTCGAGTGGCCTCTAGGTTTTGATAAGTGGCGACACCTTTGTAAAAAAAAAAAAATACTAAAATTAAAGTAGTAGTACAAAATAATTAAGATATGGATGATTCAGAAAGAATCAGAAAAAGGAAAATTTTCTTTGAATTCTTAAGGCTAGAACCAACCCATGTCGCTTATTCATAGACAGGTTTTTATTTACCTTCAATTAATTGTTTGCATATTTGTTTGTTAATTTAGATCTTAAAAAGTGGTCAGAAAATATTATTAATAAAGTAAAGAAATAGCGATGAGATGGGTAAACTTGCTCAATAACAAATCAAATAATATAAAGAAGATAAGAATGTCACTATCATAATAATCTTCTTAATCAGAATTTTTATTCAAAATGTTGTTATTGACTTTTTTTCATGTCTTTTTTCATGTATTATATAGATTACAGGAAATCTACTTGTTTTACATTCGGGTTGTGGTTTTATTTGGAGGTAGAATTCTGTTACAGTATGACCTGGTATTTTGCTGGGGAGAATGTTTTGATTTGTATGTGGCAAATCGATGTCTCTGGAAGAGTCTGTTACATCTTGGGCATGGCAACCAGCTCCCCAGTTGATAATCATGATAAAAGCATATAATGATAAAATGTCCTTTCCATTAGGGGTTGGTATAATATCTGCTATGGCAAGTTGGTGGGTCTTGTATTAAATTTTCAGCTTCATTAGGTGTCATTAATTTTCTCCTGAGTATTAATTATCTGAGAAAGGATCTTTGGTGCTGAAATTCAACACTTGTACAAAATAAGCAAACAACACATATTTTTATGAAAGTAAATTTTTATTTTAACACTAGCAGTTCAGCCCGGCTTTGCTTGGACCCTATGTACTGTTTATAACTTTATGTGCATATGTATATATATATACTAAAAAGTTTGACTCATGTCCAGGTAACCTACAGCGTAAATTTCAAATGTTTAGACCCAAAATTGCCAGAGAAATGTGGTAGAGTCTGCAAAGGTCAACTCTTTCAACTTCTACCTCTTGGCAGCCAAAAACTGATTAAAACGCTTGCTGCATGTCTGAATATTCTTTATGTAAATTTTCAAATCTTTAGACCCAAAATTGGCTGAATAGTTTGCTAGAGACCGCAAAAGTCAAATCTTTTGAGCTTTGATCCCTTGGCAACCAAATTTTTGGCCAAAAACTGATTAAAAATCTTGCCCTATGTTTGAATACGCTTTATGTAAAATTTCAAATGTTTAGACCAAAAATTGGCTGAGTAATTTGATAGAAACTGTAGAGGTCAATTTTTTAAAAACTTTGATCCCAATTTTGACCCCTTAACATTTACTGTTCTGATCTCAAATCAAATTAAAAAGTTTGATCCATGTCCAAGTAACCTATATCTAAAATTTCTAGTCTTTAGATCTAAAATTGGTCGAGGAGTTTAGTAGAGGTTTCAAAGATCAAATCGTTGAACTTTGACCCCTTGACAGCCAACTTTCTGGCCAAAAACTGATTAAAAAGATTTTCCCAAATCTCAATACCTCTCATGTCAAATCTCGTGTCTTTTATAGATATATAGATTTAAAGAAGCATTTTAAGAACTCAGGAGTTGACCTGGCACGCAACTGTCCATTTTCGATAAAGTTGAGAGTCAAACTTTTTAAAACAAATTTGTACTGCCTCCCAACTTCAGCTAAATTACAAGTCTTCTTTTTTGATGAAACACAAGAGTGATAGAGAGAGAGGGGGGAGAGGAGAGATAAATATTAAAAACGAAGAGGCTGAAATGTTATTGTTTTACAATCCTAGTGTCAGCCAAGTAGATCTGACGTTTTTACCTGCGAACATCGATTGCATAAACAACCTGGCTTAGCAGTCTTCGCTCTCTATCACCAAAATGTCAATCAGAATCAAACAAAGGGTTGCTGTATTCGCAATGTTTTCCATAACACATTTTTTTAACTTTACTTGTCTTCCCAAAAGGACAAGACAGGTCAACTGTGTGAAGTTCTAGCTCCCCCCCCAATTTTTTTTTTTTATCATTATGCCACAGCAGCACTGGCTGAGACCATGCGATTAATATTGCAACTGGTGTTGAAATCAAGTAACAACTTTAGACCAACACAACAAGCAGATGATCACGGCCTGTGCAGGTAGCACACAAACACATTTGTAATGCTTTGCAAACAGCTGCCAATATTGACAGAGCAGGATGAGAAACTTCTGTAAGTGATTGGACAGTATAAAGGTGGTTTCAGAAGTACTGAATTCTTTGAAGGTGAAGAAGTCAGATGACTATGCACGATTGTGAAAAAAGATAAAATGGCTAGACGGTGTCAAATATCTATGTGTCAGATGTGATGCTATTTAGGTCTGAATCATAAAATCCAACATAATTTCATATGTTATACATCTTGATTCAGCATCTTCATAGCAAGGTTTCATCAGTTGTCTGTGGTTGAAAAAATACATTTTCTTTCCTACCCTAGTGAGTTGAGAGATCACCAGTTGGCATTTAGCATAAATAAATAGCTCTTCATAAAATAATAGAGCACTCTTAGGTAGCCGATAATTATGAGTATATAAGCATTTATAGACTTCCCTTATATGAGGCAGTGGTTAGTGATAATGTAGTCGGGTTTCAAATCACAGTTTGGAACCCATTCATTTCTGGACACACTGAAGAGCTTTGATAGTGTAAAATAACTGTCTCTAGATAAATATATATGTGTGCGTGTGTGCATGTGTGTTTGTGTATAATTATTTCTACAATCAAACAATGCTGCAGCTCACACAAACCATGAAACTTGCAGGCCAGAAGTTCTAGACATGAGTTTCATCCTCCTTTGGGCTCATCAGTAAAACATACCTACACTCTGGATTAAAAACTCAGGTTACTTGCATGCAAAGTGAGTATTCTGCCGCTGAGCCACATGCAAGAAAATCTGTAAACTAACACAGATTAAGCAAACCATGCCGAAGGCTGACTGTGGAGTATACCTACTTCTTCTCAACAAGGGGTGTAGTTATTCAATTTCAAAGAACCCACTTGCTAAAATAATATCATTCAACAGACATGAGAAAATTAATATTAGATTTTTTTGAATGTTAGATGATATTTCCAGCAACCGAGAAGGTGAAACTGCTTACCCTGCAATTCACCTCCACCTTAGAGCCAACAGACAACTCCTACTCAAATTTCCCTATGCAGACTGAAGCCACACTAGATGACGTGAAAATCACCCCTTCTCATATTCGTGATATCATAAAAAACTTAGACATCCCAATACATGTGGGCCTGATCTCATCCCTGCTATACTAATCAAGAAATGCTCAGCTGAGCTAGCCCCCCATACTTTCCAAGCTCTACAATAAATGCCTTGCTAAATCTTGCTTCTCTAATAGCTGTGATCCCAGTGTACAAGAATTTTGGTAAAAGAACTGACCCTCTCAGTTATCGTTCTATCTGTCTCCTCCCTCTCTTCACTAAAATCTTTGAGACCTTAATCAATCAAGCAATAGTCTACCACCCCGCAAAAGCTAATATTCTCTTTGACAAATGGTATGGATTTAGGCAATGTTGTTCTACTGCAGATATTTAAACAGTCATCTCTTAACGCATATACAATGCACTGGATAAGGCGGGTGAACCCAAGGCTGTAACCCTTGATGTATCCAATGTTGTGTTGCTGTATCATAAAGGGGATTGTGTGTGATCGTCTAGTCAGAGTTAATGTTGTGTAATCGTCTAGTTGTTCTGTCTATTTGTTCATATGCCATTGTGTGTGTGTGTGGTACATGTCATGTATTTTCGGGCATACCTTCTGCGTCGTGGATGTTGGTCCATCTGAATTCATCTCGTCTTGGAGGGAGACTGGTACCTGTTTTGCGGAACAAAGATTCATTTCACTCCAAACGATGAATTGGTTTTATAGTTTATTTCACTTTCTAGATGTGTCACAGAAGAATGGAAAGTGAATCTCTGGCTTGCGTGGTTTCTCTTGGTCTCGTTTCTACACACATCAGCGTCCCCCCCCCCCCAGTGAAGGGGAGGAGACATCTGTGAAGCCGTCCGTCACATTTTAAGCCCAAACCAAATCTCAACGATTCAGCTAACCTGATCACGTGACTCACACGCAATCTGATCAGCTGCTCTTGACTTCCGATCAACATGTCTACAATATAATTTACACACTTCTCTCTCTCTCTCCATTCTCTAACATTCCTTGTATCCTTATTTTCAAAAAATGTATGGTTTTTAAATTCTAGTACATGTTTTTCTATATCTACACAACCACACGGCTAAGAAAGATCAGGCTAAAAAAAACTCCTTTAGTCAGCCCTTTCCAACTGACTTCACAATTATTATTATTTATTTATTTTTATTGGAGCAGACCCTCTCTGATCTTCTTGCCATTTACTTTTTGGGTCTAGGGTAATTCTCCCCTGATCCATGTCAGCTGCTTTATCCATCCACCCTTATGCCGTAAACTAGAGGTCTCACTTTATCTCTTTCGAAATTGACGACTTCTTTCGTCCCAAAAGTGCCCTGATCGTATCCTTTGCCCGGTTCTTTTATTAAGTATGGCTTTGTTTTCATTTTGTAACTATCTTATCTTTTCTAGGACATCTCAAAGCTCATAATTAATCTTTGTGGTTGGCTTCCAAATTTTAAGATATACCTTTTTTTATCACACTGATTGACTTGGATTTTCTTGCTTGGACTCTTGGAATTTTGATGAAGATTTAGAGAATATCACCCTTAACTAATTAACTCCCAACTTTGCGCCATGATTCCTATTTGCGCCTAATTTCTAGCTATGGCCCGATTTTTGTGATTTTTCTTTTCCCTCATCAGAGCTTCCAAGATCCAGCAGAGATATCCCGCATTCATGCATCTCTAAAAAAAAAAAAAAAAATATAAGGTTATATCTTCTTACGTACCTACGGTATATTTTACTTTTCTCTCACCTCATTAAGCCATATGCGATTTGCCTACGGTACTAACTCTCATAGGTCCCTGGTACCCTTAAGGATTCTCGTATCCTCTCCACGCCTGTCTCTTAATTAATTGAGCCAAGTCTTAACTTGTGCTTTGAATCGTCACGTGCGACCAGCTTTTTTTCAAGCACTCAATTGCACAGGGTCCATTTTATTCTCCGAACGGGGCATCTCTAATGCTTTCCTGGCAAGTTACTCTTCTTGCGAAAAATATTTATGGACTTTAAAAAAAATACAAAAAGCAAATTATTAAAAAAGAAAATCTCTCTTTTGGCTTATCACATTTGAAAAAAACTTCTCAAAAATACCCACTTACGTAATTGCTATTTTGGTCCCCTCTCTAATTCTAATTTATTCTAGGTCAACCATCTTCAGTATCATCTTATTTTTCCTAGATCATTTCAATTCTAATGTATATACTTAATAATGACTACGCATCCGGAGAAAAATCCCACGAAAGAAAAACAAAAAAAACAAAAAAATTCTACAACCATTTCGAAAATTAGAATAAATATCGACTGAACCTTTGACTCTTCCAAAACTTAAGAACTAGTTGACCCCTTATTCAACCCAGTAGTGCCTTTTTTTTATTTCTTACACCGCTTAAATCTTATTTCTTTCTCTTTTTCCAATTTTATTATTATTATTACTATCATTATTACTGAACTAGCAACATGTTCTTACTTTTTAAATAAGTCAATAAACCCCACAAGGCAAAGATTCACTCCTCCTCCATTCTGCGAAAAAAAAAAACATGTTAAGAACAAGAAAATCCCACACAATACCGATTCGAGAAAATATCAATTATATAAAAAATAAAAAAAAAAAAATTCTTATAAGCATTCACAAAGTCTCATCTCACCAATAATAAAACTCAAAATAACAAAACACAGTTTCGTGGAAACCCAATTTTGTCTGCGTCATCAAATTCTGAGGTCGGCTGCATCACCTTTACCACCTCCAGAATATCAAAAATAAAAAAAATCACAGTCGTTTACAAAAAATACATAGACGTTTACAATTAAAATACATAGTCGTTTCCAAAAACAAAAATAACGACTCACTTGTAAACTTCCAGACAATCCTTCACAAAACAAAAGTTCAAATCGATGGAAACTAAAATTGTCCATATCACCCAACTCTATGTTTTTTTTTTAATCTAAAAAACATACATTTTAACATTTCATAAACAGTTTACAGATATTTAGACAGTTATCTCTTAACTTGTTCTGTCTATTTGTTCATATGCCATTGTGTGTGTGTGTGTGTGGTACATGTCATGTATTTTCGGGCATACCTTCTGCGTCGTGGATGTTGGTCCATCTAAATTCATCTCGTCTTGGAGGGAGACTGGTACCTGTTTTGGGGATGAAGATTCATTTCACTCCAAACGATGAATTGGTTTTATAGTTTATTTCATTTTCCAGATGTCTCACAGAAGAATGGAAAGTGAATCTCTGGCTTGCGTGGTTTCTCTTGGTCTCATTTCTACACGTATCAGCGTCCCCCCCACCAGTGAAGGGGAGGAGACGTCTGTGAAGCCGTCTGTCGCGTTCTAAGCCCAATGGAAACCAAATCTCAACGATTCAGCTAACCTGATCATGTGACTCACATGCAATCCAATCAGCTGATCTTGACTTCCGGTCAACGTGTCTACAATATAATTTACACACCTCCCTCTCTCTCTCTCTTGATCCATTCTCTAACACCAAGACCTTTGACAAAATGTGGCTCCAAATTCTGCTAATAAAAATTAAATCGTATGGTATAAATAGATGTATACTAACTATAATAAGATCCTTCTGAGACAATAGGACCATCCAAGTTGTCATTGATGGACATACATCCAAGCAGCATAACGTTAATGCGGGAGTGCCTCAGGTGTCGATCCTTGACCACTATTATTTCTGATATTCGTAAACAACCTCTGATAATATTGTGTCTGAGATGGGTATATTTGCTGATGATACAATACTCTATAACATGCACAAGGAAGAACAGATGTACACAAATCTAAGACAATGGCAGAATCGTTAGAAAATGACCTTCAGACTGTAGTGGAATTGGGCTGCAAATGGATGTTAACATTTAATGCTAGTAAAACTAAGCTGTTCTCCTTTAACAATTACAAGATGCCTCTCCAACCACTGATATCCATGACAAATAACACCCTACTTGAGAATTCTTCCTTACAAACTTAACATTCACGGGCAATATAAACTGAAACAAATACATTGAGGAAATTGTGAAGGCTGGTGCAAGGAAGATGGGTTCTTTCTATCAAGTTAGAAGACTATTCATACCTGAGGGTATCCTGCACCTCTACAAGGCCACCATTCGCCCATGAATGGAGTAGAGTTGCTAAATCTGGGCTGGTTCATCTACCACTAGTCTCTCCCTCGTGGATAGGGTCCAAAATAGAGTTTTCAATCTAATATATCCCACTTTGTCAACTCCAGCCCCTGTCCCATTGCTGCAGTGTTAAATCTCTGTGCCTGTTTTACGGATATTTTAGTAGAATGTGCTCTGATGAACTCGTTGCACTTTGTCCCCTCAACATACATATCCCCCACAAACCCGCTTAGCAACAAAATCTCACCCCTTCACTGTTGAGGTCTCTAAATGCCACAAAGCTTTCTACTCTAATAGTTTCTTCCCTCGAACAGCTAGACTTTGGAATTCCTTTCATGCTACCTGCTTCCCTGACTGTACTGATATGCAGAAGTTTAAATGTAATGTATAAACCAACATCTTGTTAATCTTTCTTAGGCATGGTCCCAAATAGAAGCCCCTTATGTTCGAGTGGCTATATGCCTTGTTAGGGATGAATGTGCATAAAAACAAAGATGATGACGATGATGAAGAAAAATGGCAATATACCTTGTAAGGGATGAACATGAGAAACAAAAAAATAAAAAAATCAAACAATGCCGATGATTTGGGTTTCGAATTCTGAATTCAGATATGTTTTTCTGATGAGCTCAAAAGTGGGCGAAACTTGAGTCTAGGAGCTGCAGTCTGCAGCTTTCATGGTTTGTGTGAGCTGCAGCATTGTTTGAGTGTGTAAATAATTATATATCCTCTCACATTAATAAAAATGAACCAAAAACTCTATGTATGTGTGTATTGATCTCAATATTTTTTTGAGAATTTTAATTGGATACATATGTGGATGCGCAAATACCTTTTTATGTATAGACAATTGATCCATACATTTGTATGGAAATCAAAATTCTTAATTACATTGTTGACATGTTTTTTTTTAAATTTTTTTTTCAATTTTCTTATCAGTTTGTTCAAGCTAGGAATGGGGCATCCTACTGGATGCTAAATATTCACCTGCTACCTCATATATTGCAACTGAGAGATCTTTTTAAAATTCTGACCTTCCTTTTAAGTGTAATTGTTTGAATCTCTCTTGTACTTGGTTCACTGGGTATATTTGCCAGGTAATTTTTGAAATTCTTTGTTGCGAGTCCAGCCGTTCCGATAATTACTGGAATGATAGAGATCTTCCTAAGATTTCAGTTTCTCTTCATGTCATACATAAGACTCTAAAATTTCACTGCCCTTTCCTTCTCAGCTCTGCTTAAGCCAGCATCATTGGGTACACTAACTTCTACTTAGGTTGATTTTTTTTTTTTATCCTTCTTGTGTCATATCAGGTTTTATGGCTCCGTTTTCTGGGTATGTAGGTGTAAAAATTGCATAGTCATAGTGGATGGTGTATGACTTATTTTCAACTGTGTTCAGTTACAAAGTACAAAGTGTTCTTTGAATGCTTGTTATCTTCGTAGTGTGGGATGGATTTAACATCTTTTTTCTTCTTTTTTTCTAAAACGAAGACTTCATGCAAGGTTTTATGATTTGAAAATGTACTTCTGTTATCTCCTCAATTTACAAACAACTGTTTTGTCCGCCAAAAAATAAAAAGAAAAAGAATTAAAAAATGATGGTGCATTATTCTGTTGCAGGAGAAGAAAACTATATTTTATTTCAAGTCAGATGTTAAGTTCAAAGATCTTTTTAGATCTGTTACATCTGTTATAATAATATATTTTTGTTTTTCAAATAATTTATGCAACTGCTGTTGTCTAGATGAGCTACATTCTTTTTCGTGTGAACTTTTTTAATGTGCAATGAATCGCATTTGAGAAAATTTCTTTTACAAGTTCACCTAATGATTTTAGGGAACTGGAGAATGATGCACACTCATAAAAAATGCATGTGCTAATACTGTATTCACTGTGAAAACTGCTGCTATTTCATAAAAATCTTTTGCACTATGATAAGGGCCAATGTGTATTGTATACTAGCGAGACGTGTGGAAATTCCACACGGGACTCATTCATATGTAGTATAATGATGTTGGCATTCTGTAGATGTTCAGTGTAAATGGAGACGCTCTGATATTATTGTAGCTCTTTTGTTAAAACTACAAAAGTATTTATCCAAGCTAGTAGGGACGCTCAGCATAGTCCGGTTGTAAAGTATGCTTAATATGATACTTTAATTCTTGCAGATTCCATATATATTATTATAGTTAATGTTCTATCAATTTTTATGTAATATACCATTGTGATTTCAAGAATAAAAAAAATATATATCCATATGACTTGGATGCATCAGCTTGAATCGAAATCGAAATCAACACTTATGAAAAAAAAATATGTATATATTTCTATATTACCAATTTAATTGAAATTTTCAGAAAATTTATCTGTAAAGTCAGGGAATGTTTGCATGTTATTAAAATAAATTAAGATCGTTAAGATCGCAAATTATAAAAATATATTAAATAAAATAAAAATATTTTTCATAACTGCGAGACTGTCCGCCATATTTCATTTCCGGTAGAAATGAGCCTTTCACGTGGTTGACGACTTTTGAATTACAATATTTAACTATCTAATTAATAGATGGGTAAAAAAAAATTCCCTATTTTTTAAATTATATATATATATATATATATATATATATATATTTTTTTTTTTTTTGTACTTTTTTTCTTACAATTGAATAAAAAAAACATATCATAAAACTTTAATTAAACTTGGAAATACGATTTAAAAAATGCGCAGATCGGTAAGTGCACTAGCACCATTTGTTTATCTTAATTTTTTTATTTTTAAAAGCCTACCTAAAATAAATTTGTCTAATTCTTAATTTCTAAAATAAATTTGTCTAATTCTTAATTTCTTATGTTATTGGAAAAAAAAAGAAGGTAAATATGAAGAATTACTCCACCCTCGAAAATTTCTTTAAAATTACCACTTTTATAGGTTTTCGGGGCCGCTGAAAACGAAAATAACGTTTATAATTAAGGCAAACGAGTAGTTTCCAAGATATGAAGAAATGTTAGTTTAAAAAAGTGGCGGATCACTTTTCCATAATAATTTCACGTAAAATGATCACCCACTTTGTGGCCACGATTTTTTTGCAGGTGGGTGAGGGGGGGGGGATTTTCTTTCTACCCTTGGAAAATCCTTTAAAATTACCTGTTTAAATTGCAAAATGCAAAAGAAATCAAACAAAAAACTTTTTAGCCAAGAAACACACAGAAAATTTGTTAAAAATAGCATCCATTTTTTTCTATCGAATTCATTTGCTGTTTTTATTGAAAACTATTTTCTCCCGGATTTTTGATAAAATTTTCCATAAAGGGCCGTGCGTCTCACGTTTGTATATAACAAAAAAATTTTTTTAAGATTTTGGTGTGCTAAAAACCAATCTGCAAACCGTTTCCGTCGCAAAAAAATAGTTTTTATGATATGAAGAAATCACTTTTTCGAAAAGTAGGCGATCACTTTTCCATGTAAATTTAACTTAAAATAAGCACTCACTTTCTAGCCACCTAAGAGAGGGGGAGGGATCTTTTCCCATGTTTATTGGCTAAACAGCTTTCATTTATGCTCGCGCGTAGCATAAACGAAGGCTACGACTGTGAAATGGGAAATAGTCCCAGAGTTCAGGGGTTATTACCATGCAAAAGAAATCAAACAAAAACTTTTTAGCCAAGAAACACACAGAAAAATGCCCCTCTCTCAGGTGGTCAGAAAGTGGGTACTCATTCTAAGTTAAATTTACATTGAAAAGTGATCACCCACTTTTCGAAAAAGTAATTTCTTCATATCATGAAAACTTTCTTTTTGCAACGGAAACGGTTTGCAGATTCGTTTTTAGTACACTGAAATCTACAATAAAATATTTCGTTATATATGAACATGAGACGGGCCTTAAAGTAAAATAATACCGGATTTTTGGGGCAGATTTGCCGTTTAGTTGTACAAATATCCTCAAACCAGGTAATCACTAAAAGGGACTCTTAAAAGTCGTCATCTGTATCGAGCAAAAGTTTAAAACCACTGATTATATGTCAGCCTACGTCACAGTAACATATATTGAGTGAGTTCCTAACAGTATTTTGTATAGTTTTTTAGTTTAAACTCATTTTCCCAAAATTTCCCCAAACTTAATGTGTTCGATACAGTCTGTCACCATTTATATTTTTCAAATATAGCGATAAACACTGCATGTTTTTGAACCGATTAAACATTATACATTACATAAAAACACAGTTAGGTAGAACATTTACTTTTCTTGCCTTTGATAAAATTTATTTGTTATATATTTATTTTTTGACAACTTCTTTGTATCTGTGTTTAGTAATACAAACCCTTTTCATTTAATGTAACGTTTAGTCGGCTTGAAAAACAGTGTTTATTGGTGTATTTGAAAGATACAAATAGTGGCGGACACTGTTGATTACGTTAAGTTTGAGAAAGTTAGTTAAAACTAAAAAAACTATACAAAATACTGTCACAAACCCACCGATTATGTCAGCCTATGTCATGGTAACATATATTCGGTGGGGTTTTGACACTGTATTTTATAGTTTTTAGTTTTTAACTTACTTTCCCAAACTTAACGTATTCAACAGAGTCTGCAACCATTTCTGTTTTTCGAGCCGATTAAACATTTCACATTACATAAAAACACTAAACAATTATCCAGCTAGGTAGAAACATAACTTACCTTACCTTTGCTTTCATTTATGTGTTTTTGGACAACTTTTTCGGATCTGTTTATAGTACCCCCCCCCCCCCCATCACTCAAATATCAATTACTAACTCACATTTTTGTATACAGAAAACAAAAAAAAACAACATTTTTAGCGTTTCAACATTTTTGCTATGTTCAGCTTTATCCACTGATTGTTGGTCGAGTCCAAGCCATGATTGACGGTAATCCCGAGGATCAGGATCCAATTCTGCAAGAGTACCATTTTTTTTCATTTTCGCCTTTTTTATTTTACTTTTTGGAATGGATTGCTGTACTAAGAATATAAGAA
The DNA here is from genome assembly GCF_053919585.1 of Euprymna scolopes. Taxonomy (NCBI): domain Eukaryota; kingdom Metazoa; phylum Mollusca; class Cephalopoda; order Sepiida; family Sepiolidae; genus Euprymna; species Euprymna scolopes. Next base: position 66,805,818 of record NC_136484.1, on the reverse strand, counting down.
ACATGCATTTTCTCTTTTTATTAGAATTTTCCATTACACCAAATTGAGCCACAGCAACGTGTGGCAGGGTACAGCTAGTATATATATATATATATATATAGTATATATATATATATATATATATAATTTGAGTTTCTTTCAGCTATAATGAGAACAGAAACCAAAGCTTATAAAGAATTCTTTGTAAAATTATTTATTACAAGAAATAGAAGTCCATCTATAAATATAAAAGTGAAAATGTATGTATGTATGTATGTATGCTCACTTTTTGCATATGTCTGTAAAAGGCTTTTTTCCGAGAAGTGATTGGTCGGCTCACAACTTCTTAAAACTTTTTATATCACGTCTAAATCATAATATCTACGAGTTAACAACAGAGGTCGCCTGTCTATTTAATTTGTCCCACTTCGAAAAGATAAATATTCAACATTTTTCACTCAGCGTATGTGGATTAGGCTTTTTCGTATAATAAAAGCGACACTAATCCTGGCTGTATTTTTCCGGTCGTGATCACCAGAAATATCCGAAAGCAATCAGCTTTGATCAATGTGGAGTTTTTCCTTATATCAGACAATTGCTATTCAATTTGGACAATCCCCTTGTTATGGGGAGCTGGTTTCCCCCCAACATCTTGGGGAAAAAAAAAAACAAAATAAAAAAAGCATTCCCGCAGTAAATAAAATACTACCCCGCAGTCAAAGTTGACCTCATTAAGTAATTACCTGCTAATTCTAAATAGTTAAAAAATTCAAACGTGTTTCCGTTAGTGTTTCATGGTGGCCCAGTGGTTAACATCGCACGTTTTTTTTCACACTTTAATTACCAACTTTGCCTCAAGCGTTCGGGTTCGATCCTTCATACTTACCTACCCCAATTTTTTTTAAAATTTTAAACCCCACCCCCGACACAAACACCTGGGTGTTTTGATTTACCCGAAACCACACACACCACCAAACAGCCGGGCAACGCCGGGTACCCCCCGCTAGTCTATATATATAAAAGGCAAAATGTGTGTGATCATTTTATGTCTCGCAAAGGCTTTTTTTGCCGGCATTTTCGAGGGGGTTACTATGTCTTAAAACTTTTTGTATACCATCTAAATCATAATATCTACGATTTGCGAATGCGCGTCGTGTCTAGATTTATTTGCATCGACTTTTATAAGATTCGCGCTATTTCGCTGTGTTGCCTGTTTGTCTGGCTTTTTAGCATAAATACGGTGAAACTAAATTCAAATGGTTTGTGTTCTCGGCTTTCGTGCCGAAACGTCCAGAAAGCAATCAGCTTTTGATCAATGTGGAGTTTCTTCTTATATCAGACAATTGCTATTCGATTTGGACAATCCCCTTTAAATGGGGAGCTGCTTTCCCCCCACCATCATCTTGAGGAAGCAAAACTAAAAATACTGCCACGTCATCGTAACGCTCCCGCGATGACCTCATTTAGCGGCTACCTGTCAATCAAACCTCTTTGACTCGCTTTCTAAGCCTTAACTTAACATGCTAATAGGAAAAATGAATTGAATTGAGAAAGGAACGAACAACGCGTTTATTGAAATAAACGAACTAGAATTTATTTCGTGAAGAAACAAATTAAATGAAAGGGTACATCACGTGTTTAGTTTGGCGTGCATCTCTCGCTGTTAACTGGTGAAGGGAGCGATTGGTCCGTCGACCGCCCAGTTCGGGAGCCAAATCAAAAAAAAAAAGAAACAGCTCAGGTCTCTCACTTTTGTAGTTGTTTCCGGGCGTTCTTCGCACATGTGTGGATTTCCTTTAAGGGGAAGTGACATTGTCCATGTGTGCGTATATGTGTGTACGTTAGTGTGTGTGCGTATGCACGTGAACGTGAATATATGTACGTGTGTGTACGTGCGCACGTATGTTTGTGTGCGCATATGTGTATGACAGAAACGTGATTTGAAATTTAAACGCGTGTTTTGTGTAAGACTAGAAAAGGCTTGCACAGGTTTTTGTTTATCGCTACAAGTGCTAATCTGGACTTGCACCAATTTTCCTGTTAATAATTACCTATAACTATAATCTCCCCTCCCCCCAAATAAATCCGGCTAAACAACAAATATCCACCCAAAAAGAAAAAAAGAACACGCCCCTCTCCCAAATATCCATCCAAAAAAAAAACACGACAAAAAGAAAAAAATATCCATAAAAAAAAACATAGCCCAAAAAAAAGTACCCCCCCCAAAAAAAAACATGGAAAAGAAAATATCCATAAAAAAACATAAAATAATCCGAAAAGCACAAAGTTCAAGCAAAAAAAAACAAACAAACAAAAAAACAAGGCCACACACGCCAAACTTCTTTCCTATTCAGAATAATAAATGCTCCCTCGAACGAACTGCGTACAACATTGGAGCCAATGCATATTTTGCTAGAGGGGCCTCACGTCAGCCAAAATAAAAAATTGTTTAAATTATTTATTTTAAAAATATTAACCATTAAAGTTTTTTCATTTTAAATTTTCGAATTGTCAATTTGGTCTCATTTTGTTTTCCAGTATGCTTGATCTAACTTTTTGATCACTTGTCGGTTTACAGAATGTCTACTGAACGTCAGCCATATTTCATATTCTTCATTAGCTTTTTACACGAGACATACACATTTTAATTATGATTTTCTATAGTTCAGATGGGTACAGTAAATAAACTTTTAACTCGAAATGACCCCTGATTTACTAATGTATAACATAAGAAACAGAAAAGAAACATTTGTAATGCGTACACAGCTCTATTTTCTTATATAATCTCAATATACTTTGAAGGGATTTTACCAACTTATCTTGTCTTTGGTAATATTTATTGGGGTGCTTATGCACTTATGTTACCATGTTATTTTTAAAATAGTATTTTCAAATTAATTTCAATTTTCACGATATCTTTTTTTTTATTTAATTGTTAGGTGAAAGTACAGAATAGTTAGCAAAAAATCCTTCCCTCCTCAAGAATGGGTTTCTAAATAATAATGTTATTATTTCAGCATAGTAGTATAAGTGCACAAGTACCTTTTATTATATATATATATATATATATATATATATATATATATATATATATATATATATATATATATAAAACTAATAAACACAATTCTACTTTAAGTACAAGTAAGAAGTTATAAATACCGTGATGACAGAACCGCATGTACTTAGTACATTTTGTTGTTTTTTAACGCTTTTAATCCATTGTACTAAAAGCGTTAAAAACAGCAAAATAGTTTTGGCTCGGTATTGTTTGGAAATCAAATTTGAAAAACTTGAAAATAATTTTTTAAAATCGACAAACTCAGAATAAAAAATGAAACTGTTTTTTCTGCTTTTGTGTTGAAAGCAGAAAACAGTTTTCTATTTTTAAGAGAATACAAACGAAACTCGTTAATATGCTGACTGCAGGCAGCCCAGCGCTGGTCAGCGCATTAGCACATAGCGAGTCGTTTTTCCGTTAAATTCTATATTCTGTAATTTCTATAAAAGATAACATTTTAAAGAAATTTCTGCACAATTACTAATTATCAAATATTTACATATTATACATGAAAATAATTCTGAAACTATTATCTATACGAAAGTGAATGGTATATGCCGATTTATCTTATCAATTTTGAAATATTCTTTGTCAACTTTGCTCGGTTGTAACTTTGCTTCCTGTTGTCGTAAAAATATAAATCAAACTCCAGTAGAGATGGACTTCTTTGTTGATATAGCCTGTAAAATTTCAGCCATATCCCATCAAATTTGACCTCGCACATGTGTATCCAAACATAATGTATAGGAGAGAACTTGAATGCCTACTGGACACTGTCCTCGAGTGTCTAAGGTCTCTCTGTACAGGGGTTTGCCAGAACAATCTGGCATGAGGATACTTTTTCCATAGAAGTAAACCCTGACCAAATATTCAAAATCACATAGTATTCGTAGCCCAAATAAGATCTCACTACGGCTACTCCACAGCTTTTCCGAGGAATGGCGCACCTTCTCCAAGTGATATTACCTCAAGTAATAGCACGAAGCTGGATACTCCACCAGACTAGATAAATCCTTGTCCTGGAATTCAGTAAGACCAAGAGATCAACATGAAAGATATACAATAAAAATGGTTAATTGGGGAGAGAAAAATTATGTTCTCAATTTCTTTACTAACTCAGTGCTTGAGAGATAAAGAACTTTAATAGAACATTCGAATATCTATGTATCTCATATAGAGTTCAAGTGTTAGCCCCAGGTTGTGGGCCCCTTGATTTCTGAGAACTTCGACTGAAGTAAAATAAAACAAAAAAATGTATAAAATGTAAACATTGAAAAAACAGTTCCCCTTTTTGCTGTCGTCATTTTTTCATCGTTTTTTTTTTTCATTTTTAACATGGAGCATAAACACATTGAACGCATAAAAGAAAAAATAAATTAACATCATTGAAATTCTTATTCTATTCTCTTTCCATCAATGTAATTCTTTTAAAAATTGACCCACAAATAAAAAAGATATGACTTGTTGAAGCACATTAGGTATATAATATTGCCAATGTCCACGAAAATACAGCATACGCTTGTAATACTAGAGAGAGAGGAAATAAAAACCGGTGTAGATATTGTTCGTCATGAAATTTTTTTTTCTTTGGCATAAAAAGAAATGTGAAAAACGAATGAGAGTTTTTATTTCCTCTCTCACTGTATATATCCTTCCTAGCTCTTTCTCTCTCTCTCTCCTGCTCACTCGCTTCTTAGATTTCTTTTTTTACCGAAATAAAAACAAACATTCTACTGTGTTAACTTTATCGACACCAGCTTTTATTTCATCTCCCTCTCTCGCGTTTTATATTTCTTTTTCTGCTAAAATAAAAAAAACAAAAACATTTTCAGCATTATCTCCAACAGTTTTTATCTCCCCCCCCCTCTCTCTCTAGTTCGCTCTTTTCTCGTCCGACTATTATTTCTCTTGCATGTTTCTGTGTCCGTGTGTTTGTTTTACTATATGACTCACTATGATAAATTGCTATCACAAACGCAAAAAAAAAAAAAAAAATTAATTCTGCCTTTACTTACGTATTCACAGATTATCGTGAAACAACAACAATGGATGAGGATAACAGTCCACAAATAAATAAATGCATAAACTATTAAATGGCTATATATCTTTCTGTCGGTTTCCATATTTTCCAACTCAGTCTTGATAGCGGTGATAGGGGCCTCAAATGATTGGATTTTTTATGGGCTGTCCTTTGTGGGTCTTTAGCCGATTTAAATTGTTTTTAAAGGGGTCAAAATAGGGTCAAAATTGAAAAAATCATTAAACATTTCGTACGTTCATCTAAGTTTATTTTTAATTTTTAACTTTTAATCTGTTTATATGCGTGCCATGTTGGTAACATCACCAGCTTTGAATGCTACAGTTTCAGTTTCGATTCTAGGTGTTGGCACCTAAATACTTTATTTTTACTTTTGAAATCACAACTGTATAAAAATATATACAAAATCTGGACAAATTAAAATATCATATTTAAGCGTATTTTATGCCCAGGCATTTTTTATGCCTGCTAGTATATATATATATATATATATATATATATATATATATATATATATATATATATATATATATATATATAAATGAAAATGTATGTTTGTTACTTACCGATAATCTAAATAACTACTGGGCTGATTGCTTCAACATTTTGGTATAGCATTTTCATTGTACCCATGCATGTTTTTATGCGTGTATATTTAATTATAACGTTATACTTAATTTTTATTTAATAAATATGGTGGTTTTTCTTTGTAATGATGTTGCCATTCTTTTTATTTGGGGAAATATCACTGCCGTTGATTCACCAGTCACATGACATTGATAAAACATTAAACTTTCCCAACATTTGTTTAGGCTGTAGGATGAATGAATACCGACACATTTTCACAAATAATAAATGACTGCTTTTTTAATAACCGCTTTTTATTATGTTTATTTAGTTTTATAAATGTATCGTATATAATTCATTTTTTAAATAAATATGTTCATGAAAATGAGTATTAAAAGTATTTGCCATAAAAACCGTTCAAAATTTAATCGGAAAAAAGATTACCTCTACAATGCACACATCTCATATAATTTGTTGTCTATTTTCAATTTTTAAAATCTAACAAAGAAAGAAAACGCAAAAAAAAAACATATCCATATTTAATGACTTTTAGTGAGTGCTCAGTTTCAAATAAAGTCTTCTGGTGAATCTATTCCCTATATTTTGGAACCACTCGACGGATACACAAAACCGATTTATTGAAGAGTCTATTAAATCGTTTGTCATTGTTTGAGCACAATTTTACTAATTGTGGTTAATTCCTATTTCAGTCACCTAAATTATTTAGAGTAAAATGAGTTTTGGAATTTATATCCAAATATAAATATTATTTTTACTTTAAAAAAAAACAACAACATTAAGACACCAAGTTATAACAAGTTTCATCGTGAAACCACCACAAACTTGTATATCTACTTACATTGTATTAGAAATTGAGCAACTGCTAAAAATCTTTAAATATTGAATTTTTGGCATTTTGAAAAATATTTTGCAAAATCTGATAGATGAGTGTCTAATCAATAATAATCTGCTGAAAATATTGAATAAAACGAAATATGGGCAATAATTCGATTTCATGAGTGATCGATTTAGAAACTGAGCACTCTTTAAAACTCTTTAAATATTGAACTTTTTGTATTTTGGTTTAATTTATTAGTTTGCAATCACTAATAATCTGCTCAAAAAATTGAAAAAAAGACAAAATTAAAAAAAGATGATACTCTTGTAGAATTTGATCCAGATCCTCGAGATTTTCTGTCAATTATGGCTTGGGTTCGACCGGCAATCATCAGGTTAAGTTGAGCATTGTTCCAATGTTGAAATGCTAGATTGACATGTTTTTGGGGGTCTTTTTTGTATAAAAAATGCAATTTTTTAATTAGTTTTTGGGTGATTGGGGGTATTTTTCTGTTTATTTTTTTAACATAAACTTTTTCAGTAAACTTAGCAGGTTTTCATTATTTTTTATTTATTGTATTTCTATTTTTTTCTAGTTTGTTTGTTTTGAAATTCGTTTGTGTTTGTTGCTTTGCTCGGCTTAATCTGGTGGCTGCCGGTTGAGCCCGAAAAATTAATGACAGAAAATCCCAAGGCTCCAGGTCAAATTCTACAAGAGTACCAAAAAAGTATATGCGGGCTGTTCATTGTACAGGTCGTACGATAAAAAGGGTGCTTCTTCATTATTGTAACGAAATCCGACAGCCGAAAAGTTGATTTTTAATTAAAAAACAATGATAAATACATTTTTTGTCAATTTCAACAATAAGCAATGTTATCTACCTAATTGTCATGTCACAATTAGTTAAGTCTTCCATGATTCAATAAAAAATTGATTTCGACTGTTTGTTCTGTTATGTGACATGTAACGTAAATACAAGGGAAATAGCTAAAATTTTTAATTTCTTTGAAAACTATTTTCCTTAATAATTAATTTCTACCTTATCGTTTTTTTGTAAGTTTTGGATATTTTCATTACTGCGACATGGCAATTCAATAGATACTATTGGTTTCACTTGAAAATCAATATTTCGATTTCCAAATTTCACTACAACGAAGAAGCATCAAAACTAATATTATATTCTCATTAATTATATTTGAAAGCAATGTTTTTTTCTCAAAATATGCGAAAATAAGAATATTTATTTGAATAAAAAAAAAACAGTTTGCCAAACTATTTCCTTTTTTTTTAAAAACTTATCCCGCAACATTTTTACATTCTTTTCTTCTTTCTTTCTGAATTATCAATGGTCTCCCTTTTACTTTAAACAGTTTTCTTTTCAATTTTTCTATAGATTTATTTTTGATGACAAAAAGAAATCATCTAAATTTTTTAATTTACGAGATTTTCCAGTACGTGCTCACATACATGTCTATAGTAAAATTAAACCCTCATGTTTTCCCCTCTGTCAACCTCAGGAAGAACAGGCAGCAAACATGCATTGAATGATTTCAATGGATATATAATCTAAATTCACAATCCGCTTGGCATTTGCAATAACCATTAACAAGGCTCAGGGACAATGTTTACATTTGTGTGACTTACATCTACACCCTGATTGCTCCTCACATGGACAAGTATATGTTTCATGTTCTACAGTTAGCAAATCAATCTTTTCATCTGCACAGAAAAAGGAAAAATATTGTGTATCCACAAATATTGAGAGCATAAACATAAGAAACATACATTTTGTCATTTTTTGCTTTTTGTGTTCCATTTAAACAAACTGAGCCACAGCAACATGTGGCCGGGTACAGTTAGTATATATATATATATATATATATATATATATATATATATATATATATATATATATATATATATATATATATATATATGATGGACTCTCCTGTCGATTTTGACATATGAGCTTCCGCCACAACTAAGTTGCTTGGAATACCACACAGATGATTTGTTTATAGTGGTGAAGGCATTGTGTAGAACCAACCACGGTTTTTGGTATTACTGCTAACCTTCGTCGGTGCAGATGACTGCCATAAGACAGTATACAGTAGACTGCAGATTTTTATATCAGAGTTCCCTTCTTCTAGATGCATGTCTTAACGAAGAATGGGGGTGCATCTCTCCCAGTGAATTAATGCGCCCCCAGATACCAACCTGGAAATTTCTACAACTCTGCGCGGTACATATAATGCCTAGCCTTCCCAAATGGTCACCCATCTAGTACTGGCCAGGCTCAATGTTGCTTAACTTCGGTGATCTGGCAATAACTGGTGTGTGTGTGTGTGTGTGTGTATGTATGTATATATATATAATATAGTTTTGGAAGTTTTATAGATATATAATCATCTTTCTTTTTCTGTATCTTTCATTCCCTTTCTACATGTTTTCTCTTTCTCTTCTCTCTGTGTTACTCTCTTTATCTTCTACATCTCTTTATCTTTATTTCCTTCTTCTTCCCTCTCTTATATGTTCACTTTTCTTCAACCTCATTATATTTTGCACTTGCTAACTCTCTCTCAAGTAATTATTTCTTTACTTTGAAGTTGTTTGTATTTGGCAGGGCCATTCCATTGTTTGGATTTCCAAAACCCTTTTTTTTCTTTTTTCTTTTCATAGTTATTCTTAGTTCCCCCTAAAAATGAAAGCAATTCAAATGAAATGCCCTCGAGTTTTCCAAGTTGCACGTTATTAAAATCAAAAGTTCAAACCTCCATTGGGATATTTATGGCTGATTTCTTATCTTTTGTTGTGTTTGCAAACCTTATTTCTTCCTTTCTTTAACTGCTTCTTATTAATATCATACTTCTCTTCACTCCACTGGTGGTATCAGATCAGGCTGTCCGCAGATACTGGTGTGATGTTATACACCTTATTTTTAGTGACATTGTTACATTTTTACGGACCCAACACATTGTAAACTCTGTCGCAAGGAACATAAGAAAAGAAAAACTCGACTCACTTTTTTTTTAACAGAAGCCTTTAGACCTCGTATTTCCAACGGTGCATTTTTTCTAAATATTTAAACAGTTCATTTTTTTTTTCCGCCCGCATGTAACTTTTCATCTTGGTTCTGATGCCACTCACACATTTCGAACACGTCTCAAATCCCACTTCTCTGAACACTTGTGTCTTGAACATGTCCTTTTCCTCTCTCTTGTAGCGAACACGTCTTGCCCTTTTTATCTCTGCTATAACGTCACATCGCACAACTGGCTTGGTCATTTGCATATGGCTTCTACTACAGCTAACTCAGTGTCATTAGCTATGTTACACTGGTTTCCTAATCTAAACTGCACCAAACATCAATGTTATTGTTTTTTTTCTTCTCTCCTTCTACAAATTCAAAAACAAAAACAGCTTTCCTCTAAAAAACAACAAAAAAAGCTAAATTTCACACAAATAAATATTTGAAGTTATAAAGAACTTGAAATGCAAAAACTTTTATCAAAATGACCAGATTCAGCATTAAATAACCTGAAAAGGTTGATATGCCAAAAAACAAAAGAAGCAGACTGAACACCACAAATAAATATTTGAAGATATAAAAATTTTCAAACATAAAAACTTTTACCGAAATGACCAGATTTATGGGATAAAACAAAATAACCAAACTAACTTCTTCGCTCCAACAGATATATCTTTGATGGTTAGAAGTTAGGACAAGATATTTCATATATAATTTTCATTATTGGCCAGTAAAGTTCATTAATCTTATGCAGATTTTGAGGTTATGCACACAATACTAAACTATCTTGAACACCCTTGGGCAAGGTGTTTGCCTCCATCCTATCACATCACCCTAAAATCCATCTTTCCGGCCCCTATATATCTTTAATGTTTTTCTGCTTACCCTATTTCTCAACTGTATCAACTATCCAAGCTTTCTCTACCCTCAACCATCCTGGGTATGATGCAAAACTGCATCTGGTGGTATGGCTCACTCACCCAGAGTGGTACTATCTTATTAGTTCCTATTATTGTTATTATTATTATCATTAGCTCACATGGAGCTTTTACACTGGTCATCAAAGATCTCTCCTTGAAAACAGCCTGTGGTGTTCCCTGGAAGCGAGTGACAACAAGTCTCCCAGATTTCCAATACTCTCCACCTCTTCCGATAACATATTCAAATGAATTTGCATTATCGCAACAGTCCACTCACCATTGATTTCTCGCTGGCAGCAGCCATTGGTCTCCACTGTAATTTGAGTGGCAATAAGCCTCCCCAAGGTCCCAGTTCTCTTGGCACTTATCCAGCGGAGGTCTGGCCAGTGCTCCCTTTTCGGTCTTTCCATCCTCCTTGACCCTTCTCGGCTATTTACTATCATTCTTTTTTTTTTTGAGGAGGGGGTGATGGGGCAATGGGAGGGAATAGAGGGCATGGCGAACATAGATATGCAGCTTTAATGTTCTTGGTTCCATGTAATGCCCTTTCCTGTTTTGCCTCTATAGCAGTTTATCTGGCCTGCTCATGTGGCTCATGTGCATTAGTCTCCGCATTCAAGGGTTTTCCTTAATATTTCAGCAGTTTTCATTATTGTAATTCGTTGTATCTTTTCAGCTATTCCTTTGATTCCAATTTCTCCCATTCTTTTTTCAAAGCTTTTTGGGATTGTTCCTAGTGCTCCTACTATTATAGGTATTATCCTGATTTTCTTCATCATCCATATCCCTTTTAGTTCTCTGGCTAGTTCTGTGTATTTGCTCCGTTTTTCTTTTTCTTTGATATTCACCCTTATTATTGTTATTATTATTATTATTATTATTTTCCTTTGTCATCTTTTTGTCACATGCTGAGGTTAAACATTTTGTGAATAACTTCCAACTTTATGTGTCTGTTGCCATTTCGTTTGTGCTGCCCACCAAGATCAGGTCATCATCAACTGATCCTCTCCTTATCTTAAATGTTCTACCATGTGGCTATTTATAGATTAAATAGAATGTATCATATGCAAAAGATTTATTTACAACTGACTACAATATGGCCGTTTTCAAGTCTAACGTTAACAAGTTCTTGATGAGCCATCACCTTAAATAATCCAATTTACCAAATTTCCACTAGTAACGATTACTATGATATTTTCTCATTGACTACCATACATTCATTAACCCTTATTCTCAAGTGGCTTCTGGGGCCTTGATAAGAGGTGACTCCTTTGTAATATATATATATATATATATATATATATATATATATATATATATATATATATATATATATAATGTCTACAAAACAAATGAATCCATTTGCAGCATGAATAAATATTTGACGATATGAAGCAATTGAAGCATAAAAAACTTTTACCAAAATGACTGGATTCAGCATTAAATAACCTGAAAAGGGTTGATATGCCGTAAAACAATGACTGGATATGAAATTAAATAATCTGAAAAGAGTTGATATGCCTTCAAAGAAAACAGAATAAACAAAGTCAGTTATAGTCAGTTAACGTACTTTCTAACTTCCGGCGTAACATTACCATAAGCGGTGACAAGGCAAATCAGTTCCTTCGCTTTTTTCTCTCACGCCTATTTATCCCCTGTGCATGACCTCTTTTTTTTATTACGTTATTCAATCTTATTTAATTATTGTCTAATAACTATTGAAAAATTCTTTGATGAATTATTGAAATTTGTTTTATTTCTTTAAAGAATTATTAAAAACACTTTTTTCACTTTTATTTTTTAAAGAATTATTGAAAACACTTTTTAAACTCTTTTAAAACTATTTTAGGAATATATATTGGATACGTTTTTTATGATGTGTGAAATTTTATTTTCATTTCAATAATTTCAATTGTTATTAGGATTTCAATAATTTTATTTTTATACTTTCATAAACATATTTATTATATAAATTCAAATAAAAACTTATTTTTAAAAATTAAAAAAGAACTTTATTTCATAAACATATGCTTTTTATAAAACTTTCAAATAAGATAAACACTTATTTTTTTAATTTTATTATTAAAAGTGCAAATAAAGACTAATTGTGTTATTTTTATCTGTATAGTTTTAATTTTTACTGTATACTTTTCCATTATGTCCATTTCTTATATTTCATTTCAATTAATTGCTTCATAATAGAAATATTGAAGAACAATAAAAGTGAAGAAATTGATTTGCCTTGTCACTGCTTCCGGTTGTGCTACGCCAGAAGTTAAGAGTACATTAGCTGACTAAAACCACAAAATCTTTAATATTTTATGAAGTTGAAGTCCAATCTAAACAAATTCAAAGTCCAATGTGCAAGTCCAATGTAAACCAATTCAAAGTCCAATGTGCAAATCCAATGTAAACCAATTCAAAGTCCAATGTGCAAGTCCAATGTAAACCAATTCAAAGTCCAATGTGCAAGGGACAGGAAAGCGGTTCGATCAGTACACACACAGACACGCCACCAACACGATCCAGCGTACACAATTACCAACCGGCCGTTCTTTCCTCCCGCCTTGCCTTCCAAAACGACCTGAATTTATAGTTGTCGAAGACCAACTGATTTGCATGTATGCACAAGATTTTGCGAGAGTTTCCGAGATCATACCATTACAAAACGCTGTTGGCGCCATCTTGGAATTCTTTTCTTATCCTAGCTTCGCAGCGATGACAAAGCACACACGCACACCTAGGTCGTTTGAACGGTAAGCCCTCATTTTCACAGCTTTTGCCACATTTTAAAACAACTTTATTGAGTCGTTTTCACTTAGAATGTTGGCAACCTTCTCATAAGTACATAAGCACTGTAAGTATCCAGTACCTTTCTAGAAAAAATTCTGACTAGACAAATATCAGGGAAACCAATACCAATCATAGAATCTTTGGATGCATACAATATGATGATGATGATGAATGATAAAGTTCCAGGTGTCCGGGAACATTCTAGCTGAAGAATGAATTGTGATTATGTAAGAAGACATCCAGCAGCCATATTTGTTTTGGTTGATGCTATAAGTTATATGTATGCATTGTTAGTGTTTAGTAATTCATGAATATTACTTGTTGCGTCTTCCTTAAGCTGAACATGGAACCTATTCATGAGAGGAAAACCAGAAAGAGAAGAGAACATTGGTGTGTGGGGTTTTTATACTACATGCAAAATTCAGAGGTGAATAAGTCAGAAAGGAAGTTAAATGCTTGCATCAATCAGTGCAGAGCTTAGAAATTAAACGCAGATTTAAAATTGTGTACCATGAGTTGTTGCTGCTGTTAATGTTGTAGTACTGCTGCTATTGTCACTGCTGATATGCACTGATATATGTTTTTATGCACATCGTTATAGTGACATACACTTTATGAGTGACCTAAGATGTTCTTTATACTCTGCATTTTTTGTCATTCTTTTTTAATGTCAACAAAAATCAAGAAAATCAATTTTGAATCCCTTTAATCAGATGTTTTCTTTTTTCTTTTAAAAGTAATAATATTATAAAATCATTGCGTGCAGTGATCAGGTTCGCTATCGAAAAATGCATGTGTATGGAGGTAGATATCGGGAGAAATTTTATCGAATTTCGAGAAATATGAGGGTTTTAAAGGATGCAGCCAACAACTAATGCAGGCAATGTTATGCTTCAGCAATTCTGAATGTGATATATAGAGATCAAAAAGGACAGATAGTCAAGATTGTCTGCTCATTTTGACTTCCATTTTTTGCTGTCCATTTAGTTGGATGATCAAACCTGGTCAAGCAAGCAAGAGAGCCATTCTTAACATGGGGAACGGTGGAGCTTTCATCTTATCTGAGATGAAAACAATCATTAATCAGAATGCACTATATCTTGCTCTGCATCATTCTGTCTGCAGATCAGAAACTGGATATCAAAAAGAGTAGACAATCTTAACTGTAACCCAGTTTAAGTTGATGCTGAAGTTTAAGTTGATGCTGCCAAGAGTGTTAAGAAGAATCAGTTGCTAGAGTGTTGTTGCCACATCTGGACTGGTGCATCTACCACTAGTCTCTCACTCTTTAGAGACAGGATCCAAAAAAGAATCTCAAATCTAATTGGTCTTGCACCATCGACCAAGCTCCAACTTCTGTCCCATTGTCGCATCTCTGTGTCTGTTTTACAAGAATGGAATGTACTCTGATAAACTGACAGCACTTGTATCCCTTTGACATACATACTCCTCACTAACCCGGCAAGCATCAAAATCCTACCTCTTCACCGTTGAGATCCAGTGATGCCAGAAAGCCTTTTACTCTAATAGTTTCTTACCTCAGACTACTAGACTGGAATTCCCTCCCTGTTTCCTACTTCCCTGACTGTATTAATCTGCAGAAATGTAATGTGAACAGACATCTCGCTGCTCAACTCTTCACAGTTCCCTATTAGACACAATCCCAAATAGTATGTTCCAAGTTGCAATATGCCTTGTTTAAGATGAAAAAGAGTAAAAAAAAAAAAAAAGATTAAAAAAAGTGCAGAACTTGAATGAATCCAAGCCAGAGAAGCAAGATATTCAGAGTATTGCAAATGTCTGATGGAGGATGTTTGTTTGGATACGCATCTTTGAATGATTTCCAGATTGTTAGTGCTCTGAGCAAAGTTTTCGGCTGATGTGAATTTTAAGTCTATTTGAAATGATGTGAATGTTGGTTTTGAGATTAAAATCTTAGTAACTCGTGTTTGTCATTGTCCTGGTTATTAAATTGATAACGATGGCAAAATTGTAATTTTTATTCCATTTAAGATCAAACTAATGTGTGTATATGTACATATGCATGTCAAAAGAAGTAATTCAGTAATTAATAATTAATAAACTGCTCCTTTTTTTTTCAGTTTCCGATTACCACACTTTTACAAAAGACCCAACTCCTTCAGAAAAGTAAGTAATTAATTTTGGGCTCATATAATTTATTCACCACATGAATTGTCATGAAAAAAAGTCCTGTATATTCCATAGTGTAGTCAGTATATGAAGTAAATGTTCATTCTATAATGGTATATATAATAATATATATGTTACAGGAAAGGCTGTCCCCTTTCCATGTAAATAAGAACATTAGATAAGTGAAAATGAGATTAAGATAAGCCGAGATTCGAACCTTGCAAGCAAGGTTCAGAAATTGGAATGTTAGAATTTAGCTGTTGTTCAATTCTATTGGAAATAGATATTGTAAAAAGAATTGATTGTTCGTTCTTTTATGAAAACTGAATTAAAAATGTCAGCTAAAAAGAAAGAACAATACAAATTAAAAATATATTGTAAAAAAAATAGGTTAGGTTAAAAAATAGGTTAGTTGAGAATTCTTTGTTTGCAGAAGTGTGTTTGGAAAACGTCTGCTTAGTCACATGAGTTGGTCACATTTTGGAACCACACTTCTGATGTCATAGTAAAAAGGGAATTCTCAATATAGGAGCTAGAATTAGTCAGATTAGAGCAGTCGGGCAGTCGAGTTCGAGCAGTCAGCAGAGTTGGGTGGAAAGAGCTGACATGGACAGAGGAGGGTCCCCTTAGAGGCAAAGGGATAAAAGTTTAACCATGTAGAACAAATGTGAATTCCTGACGTCATTATCATTCGACCGGTCCAATGAAATAAAGAATCACCATCGATTTTTGTAACTGTTGTCTTCGTGTCGTCATTCCACAAATTGAAGGTAATGTGTTAATCATCTTAATATGAACTTTATGTAACCCTTACAAGAAATGTATCTATCCTCCTCTCTAATATGTCTTATGAGGAATATAAGAACTGTGCATCAATCACCCTATCACCCTCGCTATATGAGTTAAGAAACATCACAGAACTGTAAGATGTATAAATGTCTCTCCCCCTCATCATTGTTATATATATGTCCCCGCCCTCTCTTTTCAATATGAATGTCCCCCGTCATATCTCTTTCAATATGAACTCAGCATCATCCTTTTAATATGAGTCACCTATGCACCATATATAGACTAGTATACACTCTCCATCAAAACTTTTTTTTTTTACTTGGACAGGGGGTAACCACTTATCAAAACCCAGAGGCCACACTAGGATAAAGGTTAAGCATTAGGTAGATGGTGAGACAACATGATCAGTAATGGTGGAATTTGGATATGGTTAGATTATCTAAGAGAATGGCTCAACAGGAACTTATGCATATAAGATTTGAAAATAACCATGTTATAGTCAGCTGGGAAGCAGCCACATGGTGTTGTGTTTCACAGACGAAAAGTTCTAGGAAAGAAATTCTATTCATGGAATTTTGTTTAGTTTTCGGCACAGATAGAGAGTGAGGAGAGTTGTTGACAGTTGTTGTAGCTGGATGAGTATTTCTTGCAAACGATTTACAAGGACGCACCATAGATTGGAGCTTAGTCAGACACCTACCATAAAATTAACGATAGAGCAGAGACGGACTTGCAACATTTCTTCTATGATAAAGAGGAAGTAAAGAGGCAAATAGGTCCTTGCCTACTAAATGTTGAAAATGGTTTGTACTCTGTCAAAGAAGGAAAGGGTGCTCTTAGGAACTTCACCTAAGATGTGGAAACAGTACTCCACCTTAAGACGTATTTGTCTCCTGTGCAGGTAGAGGATTACATTGGGAGTGTTTTTTTTCCAGTGACTTGAAAAAAGACAACTGTTATGTTATAAATTTCACCAGAAAAGGCTTATTCTAAACCTAGCTTATATGTCTATCACAATGGACAATCATATAGAAGAGTTAGTTGATAAACCCCTGTATTGACCATTAGCACAAACACAAGTTGCATAAATGCCCTGGCCAACATAGATAGCCCACACCTCCAGAAGTAGACTTTTCATTGTTCATAAAAGCACTTTCATAAACACAGCCAAATGCCTTCCTGAGTTCAACAAATGGCAAGTATAAAGGCTTCCTTGAAACGATGTACTAACATACAATGAAAATGGCATCTGAGCTGCTCCTGACGGGTGTGCACATATATATGAGGTGTCTTCAATGATTTCAGGACTTTTTCATATGGGCACTTTTATTGATAGTACATACATAAAATTCTATTCCCCTTCGAAGTAATCTCCTCCATCTGCAATGCACTTGTTGTACCATTCCAACAACTTCTGGAACACCCATGGAAATCCTCTTTTGTGAACGTGTCAGTGACCATCGTCACAGCCTCTTTCATCTCCTCAATTATCTCATAATGACGACCTCTAAGGTTTTCCTTGAGCTTAGGGAATAACCAAAAGTCACAGGGTGAGGAACTGTCTTAATCCCCATCTTGGTCAAATAGTCTCTAACAAGGATGGAGTTGTGGACTGGTGCATTGCGACAAACTTCGCACAAATCCTCCGCATCTTCAGTTCCTCGTGAATAATTGTATGTAAAGTTCCCATGCTGACATCAAACTATGCACTTATTGTCTCTATAGGCATATGACAGTCTGTATACATGAAATTCTTTATTTGGCCAATCAGCTCAGGTATTCTGACTATCTTATTAGTGTTCTCATCATCTCTCATAGACTCCTTGCCTTTCTTGAATCTCTTATACCACTTAAAAACTGATACTCGATTCGATGGAAGATAGTGCAAAAACAGTCTGAAGCATTCCATACGTTTCTGTGGCATTTTTTTCCAATTTTAAAAAAGAATTTTATTACATATCGTTCTTCTAAAGTGTTCTCGTGTCCAGATTGTATTTCTGAAATTCACCAGCTGTGACGATCAGGCTTTGATAGGATGTATTCCAATTTCTGCTGCAGCTGTTCATTTAAACCTAAAATCATAAAAATTGGTCAGTCATCTTATAATATGTATAGCAATAACATACTGAATTTTCAAAAGTTTACGACAATTTGAAATGCCTGTACAAAAAAGTCTGGAAGGCACCTTGTATGTATATATGCGTACATATATATTTGTGTGTACGCATTTGTTAGTGGCACAATTTATATGTCAGGTCCAGGACTTATTGAGTTTAAAACAATGATTCAAAAATACTCCCGGGCAACACTAGATAGGGATATGCACTTTTCTATAAAAGAATATCAGTCTGTTTAGCTTTAATTCTTGTGAGACATTTCTTTTTGTGTTTAGGCTTTCTTGAAATCTTTGCTCTAAATAGTTTTGTGATCTTTAGCCTGGCAATTGAATTTTGCTGACTCAATCTCAAGAGAGCCTAGGGTTGACTCGGTACAATATTTTGGATTCCCCACCCCCCCCCTCCTTCCTTTCTCTCTCTTTCTTCACCTGCAGTGTAAGGCCATGCTTCTCATCTTTTGCTCCCTTGAAGATGCTTTGCCTGTAGAATATTGTTTACAGTAAAACATAAATGCTTTGCAGCTGACCCTTGACAGCTTGAGCTTTTCTTGACAGCTTATAGTGTAGGCAGGAACAGCTGTACTCTGATACCAAAGAAATTGCCCTTCAGAAACATCTCATATCCTGACACATATGCATGCATATATGTATGTTTGTCTGTCACTCCTCTCTTTGTGCATATCTGTCTGTCTATCTATATGCATCTATCTATCTATCTACTCATACACACACACACACACACATATATATATATATATATATATATATATATATATATATAGAGAGAGAGAGAGAGAGAGAAAGAGAGGATATCCCTAAATTAACCATCTATTTTGAAGAAATTGGTCATTTTTCTAAAACATTTTCTTGAAATATGTCCATCTTGTAAAAAAAATACTAAATTTTTTTTTAAATATTATTGCTTCTCGTGTAATAATATTTTCCAGGACAATTTGGATCACATGGAAATGTGTTTTGAATATTTGAATTTTTCAGATTTAATATGAATGAAAAAAAAAATGGTCTAATAGCAGATTATATATATATATATATATATATATATATATATATATATATATATATATGAATTTAAAATGGAAAAGAAGAAACAAAATGTTTGGTGATTCATCTCTTCAGTGGGTTTTTATTCAAACAATTGTTTTCAAAATAAAAGCAAGGAAGCCTCTCAGATATCATATCTCTCCTCTTTTGGAAATAGGATACGATTATGTATGATTATCTCCAGTATCAAATAATCGTTATACACTGTGAAATTTACTTAGTCTATGAAAACCAAAAAGGGCAGATATAACATATGAGAAATATTTCGAATCAAATCTTCCCTTGGTGTTGACTTTGAAGCCGATTTCGAAGAGGTGAGGTGTCATGATGTGGCCCTCACTTGAAACCACACTAAAGACCATACCTGTGGCTGGAAACTTTGTTTTCATCACCTTGAGTACGTCCCTGTTATTCATGGCAATCAAGCGATGCATTTTGAGCGTGCTGGCAACGGTCCTGTTGTCATAACTTGGATCGGTAGAGAGCATGAGTTGTTCAGCAGCACATCTTCAATCTCGCTCGTTGAACATTGTGTCACTTTCAGGTATGATATAAGGCTCTTATCGCTCTTGGGATTTTTACACAACTGGACAACTTTGTCCAGTTGTGTACAGATCTAGTAGATGGTCTGAAAAAAAAAAAAAAAGAAAACCGGTTTTCATCAAACGGAAATGGAATCATGTTGTCTTTTTCTAGGGCGACAATGTTATTGCGCCACGCTGTATTAATGAACCAAATGCTTTTTGATTTCAAGGAAAGTATATAAAAGGAGATGCCGACACGATATTGCCAGAACGGATTAGAATCTGAATAAGTACTTAAATGTTATGTACTGAAGCAGCAGTTCAAAATTATTACTGTCACTATAAATAAAAGCAATCTTTGAACTTCCTTGTCTGTTTTTATCATCAGACAGGCATTGCTTTTATTATCATCATCATTAATAATTTTATGTGTGCTTTTTTTTTTTACACTGATTATTATCTTATCGTTGTTTTTTTTTTTTGTCACTCAGCAAATTGTGATTTCGGCTTTTGTGTTTCATCTGCCTGTTTTGCTCACAAACGATGTTTTTGTAAAATCTACAAAATATTGTTATTCTCTATCTGAAATGCATCTCATCTGTTGTCTGTCGACTGTGACTATCAAATCTTTTTCTAGGTGGCAACACTCCCAAAACAACTCCTTCACGTCTAAGCACTTTTTTTCATCCTTACAATATTTTCTCTGATTTTTCTCCTTTATTCCTGATTTCAATAAGTCTATCTTATATATTGTCTTGTATTAACTTGTTTTATTTTAATTTTCTTTTTAATATTTTCTTAATTCTGTTTACGTCATTGCTTATGTGTCTTTTTATTTCACCATTTCTTTCATTTTTATTCATTTTCATTATTGTGTGTGTTTTTCTTTCTTTTTGTTTTTTTCTTTTGCTTTCTTTAATAATCTTTTTTTTATTTTCTTTCTCGTTACTTTTTGTTTCTTTACATTTTCTCTTTCATTTCTCCTTTCTTTCCTTGATTTTTTATTTATTTATTTTTTCTTTTGTAAATTTCCCTTCTTGTATTTATTTTCCTATTGTTATACGACGTGTCTTCAATAAGTTACCAGACATTTTTGTACAGGCATTTAAAATTATCATGAACTCTTGAAAATTCAATATGTTATTGCTATACATCTTATAAGATAACTGACCAATTTTTATGATTTTCGGTTCAAATGAACAGCTACAGTAGGAATTGGAATACACCCTACTAAAGCCTGATTGTCACAGCTGATAAATTTTAAAACTGCAATCTGGACATGAGGACACTTTGGATGAAGGATATGCAATAGAATTCTATTTTAAACTTGGAAAAAATGCTACAGAAACATATGGAATGCTTCAGACTGCTTTTGACCATCTTATGTGAATTGAGCATCAGTTTTTGATTGGAATTCAAGGAAAGAGTCTATGAGGGACAATGAGAAGTGTGGGAGGAGTAAGGAAGTCAGAACACCAGAGTTGATTGACCAAATAAAGAATTTCATGGATAAAGACCGTCGTGTGTCTATAGAGACAATAAGTGCATAGTTTGATGTCAGTGTGGGAACTGTATACACAATTATTTGCGAGGAACTGAAGATGCGGAAGATTTGCACAGAGTTTTCCCAAGGGTGCTCAGAGATCAGACTATTTAACCAAGACGGGCATCAATACAGTTCCTCACCTTCCCTATAGTCCAGACCGTGATCCCTGTGACTTTTGGTTATTCTCTAAGCTCAAGGAAAAGTTTAAAGGCTGTTGTTATGAGGCAATTCAAGGAATAAAAGAAGCTGTAATGAGAGCCATTGACATGCTCACACAAGAGGATTTCCACGGGGCCTTCCAGAAGTTATTGGAATGGTGCAACAAGTGCATTGCAGCCGGAGAAGATTACTTCGAAGGGGACTAGAATTTCATGTGTGTACTATCAATAAAAGTGCCTATATTAAAAAGTCTGGAAACTTATTTAAAGCACTTCGTACTTCTTATTTTTAAATTTGTGTTTTGTTTTCTTATGTTCTTTCTATCGCTCTTATTTCTTTTCTATTTTCACATTAAAGTTTGTTTCTTTTTGTTAATATGTTTGTTTGTTTTTATTAATATGTTTGTTTTTGTTAATGTTTGTTTCTTTTTGTTAATATATTTGTTTCTTTTTGTTAATATGTTTGTTTGTTTTTATTAATATGTTGGTTTTTGTTAATGTTTGTTTCTTTTTGTTAATATGTTTGTTTCCTTCTTTATATATTTTCTCGCCTCTATACTTTTTAAAACTTGATTCTCTCTTTTCTCATTTTTATTTACTTTTATTCACAGTAAAAATTTGTTTATTCTGTTGCATTTATTAAAGAAAGAGCAGTATATATGTCCAACTAAAAGTGAAAAAACAAACAAACTATGAAACAAACACCCACAAAGTTGATATAGTCTTGATCTCTTGATCAGTATTGCTCTTGATGAATAATATCTAAAATAAAAATAAATTATGCACTCCTTGTGGGTTAACTAAGACAGATTTCACCAGGAGTGGGTCGGGTTTTCAGCCATTTTTTGTACTAATTTGAAAAGAAAATGTTGACTTATTCCTCTCTAATACTATTATATAAGCTAGAGTTGTCTGTGTGTGTGTGTGTGTGTAGACATACCCAGAAAGAAATGGGCGGAGAAAAGGGAGATGGAGAGAGGGAGAGATAGAGAGAGAGAGAGAGAGAGAGAGGGGGGGAAGAGAAAGATAAAGAGACGGATACAGAGTAGTAGAGAGATAGAAGTTTTAATAGAAATATACTACACTTTTGCCCTGAGCAACGCCAGGTAATCCTGCTGGTTATAACATATATATATCCCGCAAAACTAATCCCACAAACCCACTGTTTTATATATATATATATATATATATATATATATATATATATATATATATATAACAGTGGGTTTGCGGATTAGTTTAATGGATAGCATTGTGGATAATGAACTTGAATAGAATTACCTTCCAACAAATTCTCTCTACAAACAGATTTTTTTTATTTTTAAAAAGTTCCCATATGTGAATACATTGCGACAGTATTGTTTGAAAAATCTTTAGGATGTACCTACTGGCCATGAAACAGATGTCATATTTGAAAAATCATGTAAATTGATCAAGTAGTGCTTCTTTTTTTAACTAAGAAAACAAAAATTCATTTACTATTTATAGCAATTTTAATACTAAATTATAAGGCTGATTTTGATTTAAATAGTTTGAAGTGAGTTGTCTTCCTCTTATTTATTCAACATGGCTGATCAAAATCCTACGTCTCACTTCATCATGTAATTTGACGTTCTTACTTAAAAAAAAATACTTGAATTATTAACGTGATTTTTAGAATATGACATTTTTGTTCCATGATAAGTATGTACATCATAAAGATTTTTTTGTGTTTTTGTTTTTGGTCACCTGACAAAAGGATGGTGGACCTGTAAAATCACCCTTGTCCGTTCGCCCGCACTTTTCTCAATAATTACTTCTTGGAATTTTTTGAAATTTTGCACAAACATTAAACATATGAGTAAAAAAGTAACAGAATGGATTTTCCGGGAAAACTCTGGTTGTCCTCCTAGGGGTGCCTTTCAGATTAAAATGGCTAAAATTGACACTTTTGTGCTTATTAAAAAAAATTGATGCTTTGGATTTTTATAAAACTTTCTGAAAAGTTGTAACTAACTGATTTCTATATAATTTTGTTTGTCTATACTTCACGATAACTCTTGGGTGTGACCTAGGGGCTCTTTTAGGGCTAATAAAAACACTCCATTTTTGGGGACTATTTTACCATATTTGTCCAAAATTTTCTGCGTATGTTTATTTTGCAGTTTTGCCTGGTGCTGAACTCAAATTTAAATATTTTAAGGCCTTGGGGGACTTTTGGGGCTAATTTTTTTTATGGCTTGTTCACTGTGCACTCGTGAGGTACCATGCATGCTTCACTTGCTTTTTAATAAGTGTAATTCTAAATAAGCACCATTTAATTTCTACAAGCTTTTATACTTTATACATTCTGAAACTTTTTTCAAGTTTATTTTTATTTCAAAATTAGAATCAAAACAAAGATAATAATTCATTCCTTAAAAAAAATAGTAAAATGAAAACTTATACTACCACAAACTCTAAGTCAGACTAACATGTCCCTGCCCTCTTTTTTTTTTTTTTTTTTTTTAAATATTTTTAAGCTTGAAATTAGTGTGTAACATAGTCATTACATGCCAACACTCAGGACCCACACGTTGTATGCAGACAGTGACAAGGAAACAAAAACAAGAAAAGAATTCAACTCACTCCCTTTTTTTTCAGTAAAACAATAGACATTTATTTACAGGTCTCTCGCTCCGAGACAAGGTTCAAAAGAGAGTCGCCAATCTGATAGGTCCTGAACTGTCATCTAAGCTTCAGCCTCTGTTACATCGACAAAATGTTGCATTCCTCTGCCTGTTCTGCAAGTATTTTAATGGTGAATGCTCTGACAAACTTCAAGCACTTGTGTCCCCACGACGTAAACACCCTCGACAAACCGACAAGCAGCTAAATCCCACCCCACATAGTAGAGATCCCTAGATATAAGAGAGCTTTCTACTTCTATATAACCGCTAGACTTTGGAATTCCATTCCAGGTCCCTGCTTCCCCAACTGTACTGATATGCAGAAGTTCAAGGGTAACGTAAACCGGCATCTTGCTGCCCAACTCCCTACATAGTACCCCAGTAGCTGTTGCTCTTGATAGTAGCCCCCTACATCAAAGTGGCAATGTACCTTGTTTGGGGTGAAAATGTAATTTAAAAAAAAAACAAAAAAAACTTTCCAGAATAATGCCTTGCTTCTAATTCAAAAGCTTTCTCGTACTCCAATGTGCTTAACAAGACTGCCATGTTGAATACGTGGTATGTTGTCTTTGTTTGACATTTCTTTTTCTGTCGCTCTTGGCCCACGTGTATAACATGTCTCTTTCTCCTGTCTCTTACCATGACACATTTTTTTTTTTGTAATCTTTTTTCTGTCCTTCTTCCTCTCCGTGATGTCACCTCACACACGGCTTGGTCATTTGCATACAGCTGCTGCTATACATGCAGCTGCACTCTGTTACAAATGACCACCTCAAACAAATCAATACCATCTTTGATTTTCTTTGTGTTTTGATAAATTAAGTTAATGATAACAAATTAATTTCCACGGTAGAAAATCGAATTTTAATGAGTTTGGAAAAAGTTATTTGTTGTATTTTTTTTTAATGAAAATTGGGCGCTTCTACCATGTCAGAATTAAATTTTGTAGTCGATAAATGAAGTTTTCAGATAAAAAACAGTGGTTTCTACTGATTTTTTATCAAATCTAATAAATTACAATGTTAGCTTCAAAAATTATACAGTCAAAATTACCTGAATATTACTGAATTATTAAAAAAAAAAACTTTGTGTTCGCAGATGAACAATTGCGGCCATCTTGTTTTTATAAAACAAATCAAAATGCAAAATTACCTTCCTTTTGAACTCTCCTGTGTCTTACATAAGCAAATACGATCGTTTTCTTCAAATTCTATTTTCTATTTTCTTTAATAAATAATCTGGGGTTTACATCAACAAATGGAAACACATACCTTCTTCATTTTTGGATATTTCCTCTGCTCTCTTTTCCATGATTCTGACATGTTGGAATGCTTTGGGTTTTTTCCTTTAATTTTTGGAAAACATTAAAACATAAACTCTCTCTTTTATCTATAAACGTTTATTTCATGCTTTGGGGTTTGCGATGGCTACATCTGGCTAATCTGATGTTCCTCGGCTTCCGAACATGGAGACAATCTCTTTCAATCCTGCTGCTTGCAATTCCTATTCTTGATTGTGTTGTCTCTCAACTAAAACCTACGTGTACATCTTAACCCTTTTTCTATCTCATTACATCACTACCCACCTAACCAAAAATCAAAACCACCTCATACGATTTGTTTGTATTTTGTTTGCCTAGGGTTTGGCAATCAACTCGTGCAATCATCTGTCGTCTCATCTTGTGCATCTCTGATCTATCTCTGTGTCCCCTGCTTAACTAAATTCTTTTGTTCGACCATTGATGTTCTAATTACATCAGAGGTCAGAATCTGGGCTGGTTCTTCCTGCTTGCTCTTTTTGGAAAATCCTGGTATGTTACTTGAGTTCTTCTTTTTATTTTATTCCCAGTGTCATCTGTAGCTATTATTTAACGAGTTCATGTAAAGAGCTAACAAAAATGAAAGATGGTTATTGCAAAGATGCTTATTGACTTTAATCTTGAAAAGACCAATGTTACCAGTGGGAGGAACTCAGTCAGTAGGAAGAGAGTTCTACAACATTGCAGTACTTGAAAAGAAACTACTGGAATTCGACTGCTTATAAAACAGTGATAATGGTTTTCAACTGCTAATAAAACACTGATAATGGTTTTCGACTGCTAATAAAACAGTGATAATGGTTTTCTACTGCTAATAAAACAGTGATAATGGTTTTCAACTGCTAATAAAACATTGATAATGGTTTTCTACTACTAATAAAACAGTGATAATGGTTTTCTACTGCTAATAAAACAGTGATAATGGTTTTCAACTGCTAATAAAACAGTGATAATGGTTTTCAACTGCTAATAAAACAGTGATAATGGTTTTCAACTGCTTATAAAACAGTGATAATGTTTTTCGACTGCTAATAAAACAGTGATAATGGCTTTCAACTGCTTATAAAACAGTGATAATGGTTTTCGACTGCTAATAAAACAGTGATAATGGTTTTCGACTGCTAATAAAACAGTGATAATGGTTTTCAACTGCTAATAAAACAGTGATAATGGTTTTCAACTGCTAATAAAACAGTGATAACGGTTTTCAACTGCTTATAAAACAGTAATAATGGTTTTCAACTGCTTATAAGACAGTAATAATGGTCTTCAACTGCTTATAAAACAGTGATAATGGTTTTCTACTGCTAATAAAACAGTGATAATGGTTTCAACTGCTAATAAAATAGTTTGAAAAGTTTGAAGAACTACAATATGGTGAAAACATCTGTCTGGACAAGCAAATAAAGATATATATATATATATATATATATATATATATATATATATATATATATATATATATATACTAGCTAGATGGCTGGCTTTTTACCTGGTCATACAATATGCTTAAACATGATATTTTAATTTTATGCAGATTGCGTATGTATTATTATAGAATCGGTCCTCTATTGAATGTTATATATTACGAGAAATAATTTGCCCGGTGGACTAATTTGCAAAAAACAGTAAAAAATAAAAAGAATAATAATGATAATGTCGTTTATCAAATTCTGTCTATGTTTGTTTACAATATCATGTCAGCTGATATTTGGACTTGACGATCTTAAAAATAATCTTTTTTTAATTTAATTTTTATAGTGGAATATAAAATTCTTGCTGTTGTATCTATAAGAAAGAAAAGCTATTTTTACGGACGGATTTTTTTCAATACTTATTGAATGAATTTCTGTACAAAACATATCTAAGAACACTGCCAGACGTATAAATTACCTTTGTGTGAAATTTGCAAAAGATAGGCTCAATTGTTTCAGAGCCTATGAGGAAGGAACTCACACACAAAGTGACATTTATATAATAGCAGATAATATATATATATATATATATATATATATATATATATATATATATATAATTTTTGTAATCTGCTGAGATATTGAGATATTTACAAGTTGTCTTTATATGAATATCATGCCAGGTTTGTACATCATTCGCTGTATTTAGAGCATTTAATATGCCTTATCATGCGGCAAGGGACATGGTAGTTGAAAGCTCTTGGTACACTTGTGTAGTCTAGAATGAGACAACGTCAAAATAAGTACATTTGAATGCTCCCTGCTGAGATAAGTTATGACTAACCGACATTAAAGATATCAATTTTTTTATTTGTGGTGCGATGTGATATTCAAAGACACTGTAATTGTTGAAGCTAAAAAAAGGATTTTATTTCTGGATTCACTTTGTTCAAGTTAAATTTGGCTTGCAACATTTTGTTATGATTAACATAACACATTTGTTAATTTATTACTCATTGAGTATGACTCATGCTATTTCAATAACATTCATTTTGAGTCAAATTCTCATAGTATTGCTTCTCTGATATATATATATATATATATATATATATATATATATATATATATATAATCAGTGTTGGGACAATTAAGCGGAATCGGGAATCAGAAAAATCAGAAAGTTTGGGAGTTTCGGAATTAAGAAAATTTGTGCATATTTTCTGATGCCAAAAACGATTCCTTTAATTATCTTTTTTTATTTGATTTTGTTTAAAACAAAATGTTCCACTGTTGGTACTAATAATGAAATAATAAATATTTATTGATTTTAAACTACCAGTAAAGCTAAAATCTATAGATCAACAAATGTGTTTTTATGTTTGAGAAAGAATCGGAATCGGGAATTGTATCGGAATAGGAATATTGGTATCGTCCCATCACTCATATATATATATATATATATATATATATATATATATATATATATATATAAAGGAGATTAGAACAATAGTCTAAAGAGCTGAGTGTATTTTAATGTAACAGTGAAATTACTAGTTTAATCAAAATACAGGAAATAGAAAGTGCTCGTTGTAATTTAGATATATAATAAGCTCGATAGTTAAATGTCCTAGAGCTAATTCAATATTAAGTAATGTGATTGATAATTTAAAATTTAAAAATCAAATTTTAATTAAATTAAAAATCCGTTTCATAAGAAGGAACAACAACAAAATCAATTATCTGTACGATCGTTTCGGAAAACAATGCTTTTATTGTGGTATACATCAAATTATGTACAATAATTATATATAGTTTTTTGATAAGCAAGGTCTCCTCATCAGCAAATTTTGAAGGGTTTTTATTGAATTTAAAAGACACCATAAATAAACCTAGCATTAAAAGTAAGGCAGATGAATCTGAAAAATTGAAATAAAGGTCTGGATTTAAAATTTATAAGAAAATTAATATGAGTTAGAGATAGAAATAAGTAGAGAAAAATATATATTTTTGAATTTACATAATAAATTTGCTTTAAAAATATATAGAGATATTTACCTTTTAATTTTTCGTTTTTTGAAATCAGGAACTGTGGTTAAAATAGTCATTTAGATGTTTGCTATAGCTTTTTATCTTATTGAATGATGAATTTTAAAAGGGGGGGACGCTCGTGCAATAAATTGTTTCCGTTAGCGTATTTTTGATTTAAAGACGCTACGGTTTATATCTAGAGAATATTATTATTACATATTTTAAGGGGAGATAATTGTCATGTTTTCTTTACTTTATTTATTTGACGGGTGTAAGGGAGATAATTAGTCTAACTTAATTTATTAAAAAAAAAATAATAAAAAAATAATAATAATTGTAATCTATTTTTACTAATAAGTAATTTTTAATGATTTAAGGTGGTTTATATTTATTAAATTTAAACCAACTTTTATGACTACATGTCATAAGCTCCTGTCTTGAATTTAATAGTTTGGTTGTATTTTTTATATCTTCATATTTTAAAATTTTTAGGGTCTCTTTTGTACATAGTGCACAAAATTTATCTCCTGGTTTGTATGATTTGCAAGTCTCAATTATTTGCCATTTTAAGTTGAAAAAAATATTGCTGTTTTTTAGTTGCCAAATATAGTTGGATAGAGTAGTTTGGTTTGACAGAGAGTTATTTTTAAATTCAATAAAAACCCTTCAAAATTTGCTGATGAGGAGACCTTGCTTATCAAAAAACTATATATATATATATATATATATATATATATATATATATATATATATATATATATATATATATATATATATATATAACAATCTAGCTGAACGCCCGGCATTGCTCAGTTGTACAATATGCTTAAACATGATAATTTATGCAGATTGCATATGTATTATTATAGAATTAATCCTTTATTGAATATATATTAAGAGGAACAATTTACCCGGCGGACTAATTTGCAAAAAAAAAAAAAACAAAAAAAAAAAAAAAAGTAAAATAAATAATAATAATAATAATGTAATTTATCAAATTCCGTCTTTGTTTATTTATAATATCACATCAGCTGATATTTGGGTTTGACAATGAATGCCCTGGAAATTCACTTCTGATTAATGTTTAGTTTTAAAATATGCAAACAAAGAAATGATTTGTGGTAATTTTAAATGATACCTCTTCTTTTATCGTAAATTGAATTCATTAATAAGAAAAATCAAAATAAAATGGTGAGGTACACTCAGGCTTAAACACAGGATCATTCTGTAATTGAATGCTCTACCACTGAGCTAGGTTTCCAGATGTCAACAAATCTGTTTTTTTCTAAGAAGAAATTATTTGTTGAGATTTTATTATCTCCCTTGCCAGTGTATCCTAAAATATTCTCCTGTAAAAAAATCTTTTTTATCTATAAGAAAAAAAAAACTATTTTTAGGATCAGATTTTTTCGATTTTCGATACTTATTGAACGAATTTCTGTATAAAACAAATCTAAGAACACTGCTAGACATATAAATTACCTTTGTGTGAAAGTTGCAAAAGATAGGCTCAGGCGTTTCAGAACATATAAGGAAGAAACTCACACACACACACACACACACACACACACACACACACAAAGTGACTTTTATATAATAGTAGAGATAAATGACAAAAGTCTATATTCCAAATTTCAAGATGTTGACCATCTTACAATTTATTCCTTCAACTATGTTGACATGTACAATTCTTGACAGCACCTGTTTCGTAGCACAAAATCATTAATTTAATTATTATATTTAATCAATAAATCTACTCTGTCCTCAACTCCTCAGAAGAAATAGCATGTATCAATCCATAAAAATAAAATAAAATGAATATGGGCATGATTACAAAATCCGAAAATTGGGAGAGAAGTTGCAATTACCTTTTATTTTTTGATTGATATAATGAATTTATTAAATGAATGATTTTGTGCTACGAAATAGGTGCTGTCAAGAATTGTGCATGTCAATATACTTGAAGGAATAAATTGTAAGATGGTCAACATATACCAAATATACTAAATATAGACTTTTGTCATTTATTTGTTATATGCTCTGTAATTACATTGAGCTTCATAAATTAAATGATTGGTATAAATAAAAGGCAGAATATAATCGAAAAAACATATTTCCACAGAAATCTATCTATATATCTATAAAAGTGAACGTTTCTGTGTGTCTGTCTGTGTGTGTGTACATTTCCCTACGCAATAACCCTGTCAATTTTTAGTCTACAGACTCGAAATTTGATGTACAGGGTACTGAGATTTGGGAAAATATGTGATCGGTTTTTGGCCAGAAATTTTGCTGGTAAGGGGTCAAAGTTCAACGATTTGACCTTTGAGAACTTTACCAAACTCCTCTGACAATTTTGGGTATAAACACTTGAAATTTTAGATATAGGTTCCTTGGACATGGATCTAACTTAATAACTTGATTTGAGCCCTAAAAAATAAATGTTAAGAGGTCATACTAGGGGTCAAAGTTAAAAAAATTGACCGTTTCTTTTTTTTTGTTTTATTTTCTGCTCAGCATACACCTCCAAACACCCGGGCAACGCCGAGCACCCATGCCAGTATATCTATAAAAGTGAAAATGTGTGTGTGTGTGTGTGTCAGTGTACATTTCCCTACCAAATAACTCTGTCAATTTTTGGTCTACAGACTCAAGATTTGGCATAAGGAGTATTGAGATTTGGGAAAATCTTTTTAATCAGTTTTCGACCAGAAATTTGACTGTCAAGGGGTCAGAGTTCAACGATTTGACCTTTGAGAACTCTACCAAACTCCTCCAACAATTTTGGACCTAAACACTTGTAAATATTAAATGTAGGTTACTTGGACATGGATCAAACTTTTTAATTTGATTTGAGCCCACAAAATTGGGGTGAAAATTAAAAAGAAATTGACTTCTGTGGTCTCTACCAAATTACTCAACCAATTTCTGGTTTAAACATTTGAAATTTTACCTAAAGGGTATTCAGAGATAGAGAAAGCTTTTTAATTCGTTTGGGTAAAATATTTGAGCTGCCAAGGGGTCAAAGTTCAAAAGATTTTACCTTTGCGGTGTCTAGCAAACTACTCAGCCAGTTTTAGGTCTAAACATTTGAAATTTATACATAACGGGTATTCAAACAAGCTTTGTAATCACTGCCAGTTTTGGGTCTAAACATTTGAAATTTATACATAATGGGTATTCAGACATGCGGCAAGCTTTATAATCAGTTTTTGGGCAAAAATTTTGCTGCCAAATGGTCAAAGTTGAAAGTTGACCTTTGCAGATTCTACAAAAGTACTCCACCAATTTTGGGTCTAAAGACTTGAAATTTTAGATGTTGGTAACTTGGACATGGGTAAAACTTTTTATTTTGATTTGAGACCAAAATAATAAATGTTAAGGAGTCAAAATTGGGGCCAAAGTTAAAAAAATTGACCTATGCGGTCTCTACGAAATTACTCAGACAAATTTTGATGTAAACATACATAGAGTGTATTCACACATAGGACAAGTCGGGCTGAACTGCTAATATATATATAAAGAACAAGTAGTTAATAAGACATGTTAAAAAACACTTTGAAAAAGAGTTAAAAACATTTAATTTTAAAAAGGAAGCACAAAATAAGTGGGTAGTCCTTAATCCGCGGAGTTTTGAAGAAATACTTTCCTTCTCATCAGAGGGTAGGATTTAGCAAAATGCGGGATCGGATTTTGCTTGCAAAAGTATTTGATGAAACTACAAGTAAGTCATGGATCTTACTTGGTAACAAATAGTAAAAGAGAGGGAATATGGTGAAGAAAAAGGTGATTTCACATGAATGGATAGTCTGGTGAAGGGTAAAATATCCAATAACGGTAAAATCCAAGAAAGTTGTTAAGTTTCCATTTCCACAAGTAAAATCCAACGGAATCGCGTAATCGGAAGATGGTCCAAAATAATGCAAAAGGCGGAAATCCGAGGAATAATTCAGAAATGGAGGCAAGGAAAAGATGTGCGTAGAAAAAGAATTTAAATCGACTGTCAAGGCTAATATTGGGAGAATGAGTAAAGAAGAAGAAGAAAAAAAAATTGAATGGAGATTGAGAATATTAGAATAGAAATGCCAATGTCAAAATGACCCAGACAAGATGACGTTAAAAAGGCACCAAAATTTAAAGCAGAAAAGGGGTCAACTGAAATGTACAAGTTATTAAGAATTAAATTATCAGCAGGAGATATAAAAGGAAGTAAATGAATTAATGATAAGTGAAATAAAATACATACACATGTATATACATACATACATACATACGTACATATGAATACATACACTTACACATATACATATATATATACATACAACAAACACACACATATATATACATACATATAAGTAAATAGATGAGTAAATAAATAAATAAATAAAGAGTTAAAAAAAAATTAAGGGGAGTAAATAAATTATGTATGGATATATATATATATACACACACACAAGATGGAACAGTAAAGATGTCATCCTAAAGAAAACAACACTATAGCTTTATTTTAAAACTTTTCTTGAAAAAAAATCAATTTAAGTAACGTAATTTTATGTAGTAGAGCTTACATCTATTCAATTTAGCCACTTTCAGCCTCAATACGGGCCCAGAACTGAGAGCAGGCCTTTTCCACAAGCGCCCGCAGGAGCTCAGTGAATATTCAGCAGATCGCAGTGATCAGACTAGCTTTGGTCTTGTGGGAGGTCATGTTTGTGATGTTCTTGACGTATGACCAGACGAAATTGTCCACCAGGTTCAGGTTGGGGAGGAAGGGGGAGCAGTAAGAGAAGGGTACAAAGTCGTACCACTCCTTCTGAAGCCAAGCCTAAGTTGAGTCTCTTTGGACTTGTGGATCAGCACCAAGTCCTGCTGCCACACCCAGGGTCTGCCAGCGGCCACCTGATTACACCAAGGAATTACCACACTCTTCAGCACATCTAGATACACTTTGGTGTTGACTTTAAAATTTCACATGAAAGTAATTGATGTGTCTGGGAGTGTTCTTACATAGTTTTTTATCGGAATGTGTTTGATAAGTATCGAAAATCGATAATCAAAAATTCTGATTACAGAAGGAATTCCGATTTTGATCGAAGTTAACACTTTTATACAACCTAACTAAAATGATAGCAGTAGTCTGTCTAATAAAACAATGGCATTTTGCATCTAGTCTGGTGCACTGCAACATCTGCTGTGACTATAGTTTCGAAGCTGGAGTAGGTTCTCCAGATGATAAGGAGACCTAGATTTACCTAGTTACCAGGGTCCCTCTCTCGGTATTGCAGACAAAGTCTGATGGAAAGGCAAGCCAATATGATCGGAGTTAGCACAGCTGCAGGAATTGTGGGAAAAGTGTTGCAGCACTTCACTATCCGCCTGTCAGGACTCCGAACCGAATTTTTTGTTGAGGGTTTACTCCCTTAGCCTTTGCCTTTCCCAAGGCACGCACAAGGCGCTAACAGTAGTAGTAATAGTAACTGTATAATTGCTCTTTTTTTCTTATATTGCTAGCAGCACTGTAGAGTTCCTATTTATAATGCCTCCCCATGGGACAGAGTTAGACACCAGAGTCGTTTTTTAACGTGGAGAAAAGGAACAAAAATAAAAATTGTCTCAGTCGTTAAGGATTTCTCCTCCACTGAGAGAGAAGAAGAAACTGGAGTGTAGCATCTGAAGAAAGATACTACACTTTCATCTTGGCCAGGAGGCCAAAAACGTCTACTCTTATGGTATTAAGAGCTGTCTGTCTCTCTCTTACGTTAATAGCAGTTGTAATGGCTGTTCACTATATTTTAATAATAACAGCCATATTCGTTTGGAGTTTGATTTTTTTTTTTTAATCTTTTGTTTTTTCTTAAATTGCTCTTAGCATAATACACAATATAATCTTCCCAGTACTTGTCCATTATGGGGGAGAGAGGAAGACCTTTTGAAACATTTCTGATCAGTTCTGCAGTCCAACTAAAAAAAATCAGACTAGTCTTTCCTTTTGACTTCCTGTTTTCGTACGTCATTTTTTTTTTGATATGTTAACTTAATTTCTTAACATTAATTTCAAAGTAGAAGTTTCCTTTTTGTGTAATCCATGTATCGTTTCCTTCATTCTAAATGCTATATCCCAGGACCATGAACACCTTACACAAAATATTTTTTTTATTTTTTGATAGGTTGAATAATATTCCTGAACTTCCAATGTCGGAATCGGATGCAGCTGAATTGGAAGTGCTTCACGTTCATAAGGTATTTTGATATAATTGTTCTAATAAAAAAATGATGGTAGATATAATTCTTTTAATCCCATATGTGTACATGTGCTTCAAGATTATGAACTATATACTAGTGGTGGGATGATTCCAATATTTTTTTTGATTCCGACATAATTACAATTTCTGTTTTAAATTCTTGATTCTGATAGAGGTTCTGATTCTTTTAAAAGGCCTAAATATTTTGTTATAAAATTGTTTTTTCACTTATTAATTTTTGAAATACTGTAAAACCTATATAATGTATTCATAACATAAAAAAACAATTGTTGGAGGTGGGCGTGGTCTATGCATTTTTAGTCTAATTTTTTGGCAGTTAAAATCAAATATTTATCGTTCTATAGTTAATACCATCAATGGAAAAGTAAGTTTTAAACAAAAACAGACAAAAAGTCGTTTTTGGCATTGGAAATAGTCTTAACTTGTTCCGATTCCGATACCCCCCAAAAGTTCTGATTTTTCAGATTCTTAATATACATTAGGTATCACCAAAATTTACTGTGAAAAGATAAGAAACAGAAATAATTTAAATAACTTTTTTCAGTAATTGCCTGTATTTTTGAGATGAGGTGTTTTCATTGATTGAGATTGTCGGACTGACTTCCTCATCTTGGTTGTTATCGTCACAACGTTTCGGCCGTTTTGCCCTCCGATGAAGGCCGGAGGGCAAAACGACCGAAATGTTGTGACGATAACAACCAAGATGAGGAAGTCAGTCCGACAATCTCAACTTTTTTCAGTAAAGTGTTACTTCTATTCAAAAGGCAATTGCCTAAAGCTAATCCAGAAACCAAGAAAAATAGTTTAGCTTATAATGATTCAAACATTTTCAACCATTTTCTAAAAAAAACAAAAGAAGGAAATATCTTTTAAAAATTAATGATATTCTTCTAAAGATAATTAGTAAATTTACAAATCAATGAATTCAGTAAAATTATTACTTGCTAACAATTAAATATCCATTTATAAACACAACTGTTTTTGATGTGAAAAATATTACAAGTTAAACTCTACTGAACTACTTTTCAAACATTCAAATTAACTACAGAAGACCATAATGCAATAATTTCTATATCCTTTGTTTTAATAACAGTATGAGTATAATAAAAAGTTAAGTTAATAAAATAAATAATGAATGTGATGTGCAAAAGTCTATATAACCTAACAATTCAGTTAACTTAATGCAATAGTAAAACCACAATTTGCCCATGTATGGAGTATTGTTGCTACATCTGGGAGAGTGCATCTACCACTAGTTTCTCATTGTTAGGATACAAAAAGTCTCAAATTTAAAAGCTCCAACCTCTGTCCCATTGCCACAATGTCACAACCCTGTGCCTGTTTTACAAGTACTTTAATGGAATCTGCGCTGATTAACTCATAACTCTTGTGACCCCTTGATGTACATACTCCCGACTAACCTGACAAGCGGTAAAATTCCAACCCTTCACTACTGAGGTCTGTAGATGCTGTGTAGATGCTGGAAAACCTTTTACTCTAATAGCTTTTTCCCTCGGACTGCTAGACTTTATAATTCCCTCTCTGTTTCCTGCTTCCCTGACTGTAATTAATCTGTTGAAATTTAAATGTAATGTGAACAGACATTTCGCTGCTCAACTTCTCACAGGAGTCCAAATAGTAGCTCCTTATGTTCCAAGTGGCAATATGCTTTGATTGGGATGAAAAAGAGCAAAAAAACAAAAATAGTTTCTGATCATTCACACTATTAAGATTCTTCAGACTACTATTCTCATTTTGAGTGTTATTTGCATTTCAGCATTTCAGTCAATGTAACTTCCGACCTTTTTCAGCATTTCAGTCAATGTAACTTCCAACCTTTTTTCAGCATTTCAGTCAATGTAACTTCCGACCTTTTTTTAGCATTTCAGTCAATGTAACTTCCAACCTTTTTTTAGCATTTCAGTCAATGTAACTTCCAACCTTTTTTTAGCATTTCAGTCAATGTAACTTCCAACCTTTTTTCAGCATTTCAGTCAATGTAACTTCCGACCTTTTTTCAGCATTTCAGTCAATGTAACTTCCAACCTTTTTTTAGCATTTCAGTCAATGTAACTTCCAACCTTTTTTTAGCATTTCAGTCAATGTAACTTCCAACCTTTTTTTAGCATTTCAGTCAATGTAACTTCCAACCTTTTTTTAGCATTTCAGTCAATGTAACTTCCAACCTTTTTTTAGCATTTCAGTCAATGTAACTTCCAACCTTTTTTTAGCATTTCAGTCAATGTAACTTCCAACCTTTTTTTAGCATTTCAGTCAATGTAACTTCCAACCTTTTTTTAGCATTTCAGTCAATGTAACTTCCAACCTTTTTTTAGCATTTCAGTCAATGTAACTTCCAACCTTTTTTTTTTTGCATTTCAGTCAATGTAACTTCCAACCTTTTTCAGCATTTCAGTCAATGTAACTTCCAACCTTTTTTTAGCATTTCAGTCAATGTAACTTCCGCCCTTTTTATATTGTCGAACTCTGGAATCTTTATATTGAACTCAGAAATCTTCACAGAATTTCGACTCAAATCTTTCATTCAACCAATGGAATCAGCATGCTCAATGTTGGTTTTAAGAAGGATTCTGTGTAAAATCTTGAGTTGAACAGAAAGATTCTCGAGTTTGACATTATACACCTAAAGAAGGTCGGAGGTCATATCGACTGAAACGTTGTGCAAATAATACTCAAGATGAGAACAGTAGTCCAAAAAATCTAATTAAAACAATCAACCATTCCGCATCACAAAAATTTAGAATTATAATAGTCTCTGATCATATTGTGCATATTTTCTACAATCTGTTTATTCTTACGAGACAAAATTAAAGATATGAGTCTTATTATCGCCCCATTATTTTTGCAGGTTTATAATGAAATAGCTGACCATTTTAGTAGTACCAGACATTCTCCATGGCCAAAAGTCACTAACTTTCTTCGTTCTCTGCCGGAAGGTTCTCTTGTAGCAGACATTGGGTGTGGCAATGGCAAATACTTTGGCCTCAATCGTTCCATTTTTCAGGTGAGAAATTCAATTTATTTTCAGATTAACCTGACAAGTAACAGAGTTTTACAATATATAATCAGATTATATAATGGTTGAATGCATTTTTTGTGCATGTTTGTTTGTATGTTTGTCTCTATTACATATACTAGCAATTCAGCCCGGCTTTGCTCGGGCTCTATGTACTGTTCATAACTTTATGTGCATATGTATATATATATTAAAAAGTTTGACTCATGTCCAGGTAACCTACATCTAAAATTTCAAGTGTTTTGACCAAAAATTGGTGGAGGAGTTTGGTAGAGTCTGCAAAGTTCAATTCTTTCAACTTTACCTCTTGGCAGACAAATTTTCGGCCAAAAACTGATTAAAAAGCTCGCTGCATGTCTGAATATTCTTTATGTAAAATTTCAAATGTTTAGACCCAGGATTTGTTGAATAGTTTACTAGAAACCGCAAAGGTCAAATCTTTTGAATTTTGACTTCTAGTCAGTCAAATTTTCTGCCAAAAACTGATTAAAAAGCTTGCCCTATGTCTGAATACACTTTATGTAAAATTTCAAATGTTTAGATCAAAAATTGGCTGAGTAATTTGATAGAGACCACAGAGGTCAAATTTTTTAAACTTTGATCCCAATTTAAACCCCTTAACCTTTATTGTTTTGGGCTGTCGAATTAAAAAGTTTGATCCATGTCCAAGTAACCTATATCTAAAATTTCAAGTGTCTAGACCCAAAATTGACAGAGGAGTTTAGTAGAGTTTTCAAAGGTCAAATCATTGAACTTTGACACCTTACCAACCGAATTTCTGGCCGAAAACTGATTAAAAAGATTTTCACAAATCTCAATAACCCTTATGTCAAATCTCGAGTCTGTAGACTGAAAATTGACAAAGTAGTTTCATAGGGAAATGTACACACACAGGCACACAATTTCACTTTTATAGATATACTAGCATTTCAGCCCGGCGTTGCCCGGGTGTTTGGAGGTGTATGTTGACCAAAAAAAATTATGACCTTTTAATCTTTAATTGCTTTGGGCTCAAATCAAATTATTAAGTTAGATTCATGTCCAAGGATATCTAAAATTTCAAGTGTTTAGACCCAAAATTGTCGGAGGAGTTTGGTAGAGTTCTCAAAGGTCAAATCGTTGAACTTTGACCCCTTAACAGCCAAATTTGTGGCCGAAAACCGATCACAAAGATTTTTCCAAATCTTTGTACCCTGTATATCAAATTTCGAGTCTGTAGACTTTAAATTGACAGAGTTATTGTGTAGGGAAATGTACACACACACACACACACACACAGACAGACACTTTCACTTTTATAGATATATAGACTAGCAGTTCAGCCCGGCTTTGCTCAGGCCCTATGTACTGTTTATAACTTTATGTACATATGTATATATTAAAAAGTGTGCACATGTACGGTAATGCCTTTCTATATTATAGGCTTCCTCAACAACAATAGAGAAAAGTTGATAGACACCGCAGAGGTAAATTTAAAAAAAAAAATTTGACCTCAATTTTAACCCCTTAACATTTATTGTTTTGGGCTCAAATAAAATTAAAATGTTTGATCCATGTCCAAGTAGCCTACACCTGAAATTTGAAGTGTTCAGACCCAAAATTAGTGGAGGAGTTTGGTAGAGTCTGCAAAGGTCAATTCTGTCAACTTTGACCTCTTAGAAGCCAAATTTTCGCATAAAAACTGATTAAAAAGCTTGCTGCATATCTGATTACCCTTTATGTAAAATTTCAAATGTTTAGACCCAAAATTGACTTAATAGTTTGCGAGAGATCACAAAGGTCAAATCTTTAGAACTTTGACCTCTAGTCAGCCAAATTTTCAGCAAAAAACTGATTAAAAAGCTTGCCCTATGTCTGAATACGCTTTATGTAAAATTTCAAATGTTTAGACCAAAAATTGGCTGAGTAATTTGGTAGAGACAGCAGAAGTCAATTGTTTTTAAATTTAACCCCAATTATGATCCATTAACATTTATTGTTTTCGGCTCAAATCAAATTATAAAGTTAGATCCATGTCCAAGTAACCTATATCTAAAATTTCAAGTGTTTAGACTCAAAATTGACGGAGGAGTTTGGTAGAGTTTTCAAAAGTCACATTTTGAACTTTGATCCCTTACCAGCAAAATTTCTGCCCGAAAACTGATTAAAAAGATTTTCCTAAATCTCAATATAACCCTTATGTCAAATCTCGAGTCTGTAGACCAAAAATTGACAGTTATTTGGTAGGGAAATGTACCAAGACAGACAGACACACACACAGACATTTTCACTTTTATAGATATATAGATAATATATTATTGTATATATAGATTCTCTACAGAAATTACTCTATGCTTTATAGGCACAACATACTATATATATATATATATTACAGAATGTTAGAACAACATTAGTACTGTTGGTTTCAAATCCAACAAGGGGGAACAGCATGTGACCATCCTTTATTGACCCTCCTCCGCCTTTGTTGTTTCATTTTGTTTTGGTGTCTTATCTCTCATGCAAGTTTACAAATGTTGGCATCTAGGTGAAATGAAAAGAACCTAATCTTTGGTAACTTATTGAGCAGGAATATACAAGTAAAAAAAGTAATTACACATTTTTAGAAGACATTTATTTTGAATAGAATTTAAAGATAAATTAGAAAACTTTAAATGTCTAACTACTTTTTTATTCATATATTCCTGCTCAAAATTGGAGTGACGCACACGTTAAATAACTGGACAGCACGTACATTTAAATTTTTTCTTCTCCAAGGAATTACCTCCTTCATAACAACAAAATGAAGAAACAAAAAAAAAAACTATGAACTGGACTTATTACCCTGATGAGGCTATTTTTAGTGAAATATTGGACTTACAAGACCAACAAAAGTAAATAAAAATGATTTTATCATTGTCCTGACATTAAAGTTTTCTAATTTATCTTTAAATTCTATTCAAAATAAATGTCTTCTAAAAGTGTGTAACTACTTTTTTACTTCATATATGATGATTGCAACGTCTTATCAGACGAGTGCCACTCCGTCAGACACTTAAAGTCCATGAGCCCAAAAATAACTTCCATTTTTATAGACAAATGCCTGAGGGAGTATCTATACACAGATGATGTTACAGAGTCTTAGCTTTGTACGACAGCTAAGTCTCTCTCTCGGTTCAAAATGTTGAGATCCAGCAACAAGCAAGAGCAAGATAGCCAGCAACAAGTTAAACTGCAGACCAGCTTAATGCAAGTACTGGCCTCTCGCTTTATCTTTTTTTAAATCAGAGATTTACTAAAGGTGCATTCTGACTACAAAAAATACCTGAGCAGCCACTTCAGCATTCTTTGGTAGGAACACCTCAAGCGATTAGCAATAAACTATTCTCTTTCCAAAAAAAGGAGATCAGCCTCATAACTTTTGCTTCCCTTATTTTATCCTTTGGTTCTCACATAACATGAATTATGTTTCCGACAAAGAGGGAAAAATTGCTGCTTTCTAGGTTGGAAACCATCCATCTAACACTTATCATTGGCTAGTTTTTGACGTGGAACTAATGTTTTTGTTAGCTCCTTACATTAAGTTGCTTTGTGTCTTGTCTGGAGCGATTTCCATTAAAAAAAAAAAACCCTGGGAGGATGTACCTTCTAGGACTGAACAGAACTGGATTGGAACTTAGTATGCTGGCTCCACAGTCTTTATTAAGTAACAACAAACAAAAATCAAAACAAATAATAGTAGCAGCCGTCTACATTTGTATGCATTTTTCTACTGCAACAGACTGAAGTAACTTTTCCATCTTTCTCTCCTGCTCCATACATTTCTTTTCTATTTTTTAATTACTAAAGCAAAACAAAAAGAAAATTGCTGTATTTACAAAACTGTGATATTATTGTTTTTACAACTGCTTTTTATCCCAATTGTTTTTTTTGCAAAGCAGCCTAAACAACAATGGCACCGAGTTCATTCAGACAGCAACACGCACAAGTCATATTTATTCTTGATTCGACATAAAATGATATCAAAAATTTCCCAGGAATCGTTACAAATATAAAACATTAATAAAACAAATATAGAAATTGAAAAAAAAAAACTATAAACATAAGAACTACTATAGACATAAAGTTTATCTCCTATCATTCTGAGTTAGAAAAATAAATATGGTCAAGTTATATATATGGCAGGTGCTCGTCTGAACTCCAATCTCTGGCCCCCCTTCGCCAATCTTTCACGAAAAACACCCATCTAGCTGAATCCACTGTGAAAAATTTCCCCCACTCTGTATCTGTGCCTAAATCAAAACGCGGATTCCATGAACAAAGCTTCTTTCTTAGAACTGCATGCCTGTGGAACTCTGTTCCGTCTGCCTGCTTCCCACCGGACTATAACTTGGATGTCTTCAAGTCCAACGTTAACAAAGTCCTAATGAACCGCCCCCTTAAGTAAACACTTCATCAAATCTCCACACTAACGTAATGTACTTGCAATAACCCTTATCCCTGAGTGGCTTCTGGGCCTTGATAAGTGGTGACCACTGTGTAAAAAAAAAAAAAGAATATACATATATATATATATATATATATATATATATATATATATATATATATATATATATATATATATTTTTTTTTTTTTTTTTACACAGTGATCACCACTTATCAAGTATATATAATGAAGCCAGAGTTGGCTTCTGTCACCAGGTTTGAATCGATTGATTGGTGTTAATCATGACAGTTGAATTAAGACGATCAATTCAGCTCTTATGCATAGATTGTCATATAATGATAAGATCACTCTGACTGACGTAAAAAAACATTAAAAAATAAAATGTTTACATTTCAATGTTATTTCATGCGGTTAATGGTAGCCGAATGGATACAGTCTTTGCTAATGAAGCCAGAGATGGCTTCTGTTGCCGGGTTTGAATCTATCGACTGGTGTTAATCGTGACACTCTGCACTAAAGATTCCCGAAAAGAAGAAATACTAGTGTTGGTAGATATTTAATAATCTAATAATTATTTAATAATTATTATAGTAAATAATTATATATATATATATATATATATATATGCTTCCATCTTCATGGGTCGAGCTCTCTGGTAAGTAAAATTGATAATTGCCATCAGTATAAAATGTATTTTTCTTTGTCTTAACAAATGGAGCTCTCAGGTAATTGACAATGTTTGCATTGAGATTTTGCTTATTCTCAGCAGGTGTCGAATGATAGCCAAATGTTTAGGAATGTTGACTGTTTAGACAATGGAATTTCATTTCCAACATGAGAGACTTGCTTGTCTAACTACACTGAAGAACTGCTGTGATATAACAAAACTGTTTGTAAATGACTATTTCTCTCTTTTTTTCTCTCTCTCATATATATATATATATATATATATATATATATATATATATATATATATATATATATATATATATATACACAGAGGCGGGAAAAAGAAAGTCTGCACTTGTAATTTTTTCAAAAACTGCAAATTTAAGCTAAATTGAATGTAACTGTGTAAGCAACCTATGCCTCATTTGATTGGCCTTTTATTCTTCTATAATTTTACCTGTTCATATTTGACTTTTAATCCAAATATTTTAGTGTTCACGTCAATTTAAAAATATAAGTTCAAATAGGGGAGGCAAAAAGAAAGTGCGCACAATGGAAAATTGTTATTTAAATGTAACTTTAGGACATTAATGCAACGCAAATACAACAGGAACACAATGAACTAGTTAATATTTAGTAGCATAGCCCTTCTGCAATTTGACAGCCTGCAATCTTTTGGGAATTCTTTGAATTAGACTGCAGCAATACTATGGGGAAAGAGCATTCCACTTTTCATTAATTTTTGTCCAAAGTTCTTCCAAATTTGAAATTTTATCATTGCGTAACTGTTGCTTAATGTAATGCCATATGTTTTCGATAGGATTGAGGTCTGGAGATTGTGCAGGCCAATCCAAACACGGAATATCATGCTCTTCCAGGAACCTCCTGACATTGCCAGCTGTGTGAATGGGAACATTATCCTACATGAAGGTGGGATTATCATCCAAATTCCGACTAAAGTAGGGTAGAAAATGCTGAGTCAATGTATTAATGTACTTGGTCAAATTAATTCGATGTGCAAGCAAACTATAGGCCCTGAACCATTGGTACTAATAATGCCCCACACCAAAACAGAACCTCTACCACCTTGCAGCGTTGAAACTGAGCACCTAGGATTAAATTCTTCGTATTTCCTCCGATGGACGTACTGCCTACCATCACTGCCTAGCCTACTGAACTTGTTTTCATTGCTAAAAAGCACTTTTGACCAATATGAAGAGTCATGATCTTCATTGCATCTGACAAAGTCCAGACAGCACTTTCTGTTCTTTACGGAAATCATTGGCTTGCGTCTTGCAACATATCCTTGCAAATTAAATTCCTTTAATCTGTTCTTGACAGTAGAAAGAGAGCGCTTTTTAATAATATTGCACTGTTGCTGGATTTGGGGAGCCATTTCAAATCTGTTTCTTAGGCTGCGGATCTTGATAGCATTGTCTTTCCTGTTAGAAGTAACTCCAGTACAACCAGATTTA
This sequence comes from Euprymna scolopes, assembly GCF_053919585.1. Lineage (NCBI taxonomy): Eukaryota > Metazoa > Mollusca > Cephalopoda > Sepiida > Sepiolidae > Euprymna > Euprymna scolopes. The sequence continues at coordinate 66,760,972 of NC_136484.1, read as the reverse complement.
GGAGCATCATGAACAGTTCCGGTGTTTTGGTGCTTTTGCACAGTCTTTTGTATGGTTTTCTCATCACATTTCTATCTGTGGCCGATTTCTTGATTGGATAAACCAGAAAGGTGGAGATTAATGAGCTCCTGACGATCACTAAGAGAAAGTTGTGGCATATGGACTAAATGTTACGTTGTATAACCTGGAACAACAACAATTACGATTAGAGATACTTTGTTGTCTGTTGGTGGATATTTTAAACTGATTTAGGGGTGATAATTTAAGCTGGTTTTAAGCGAATTTGTTGCTGTGGACTTTCTTTTTGCCGCTTCAATTTGAAGTTATTTTTTTAAATTGACATGAACACTAAAATATTTCAATTAAAAGTCAAATATGAACAAGTAAAATTATAGAAGAATAAAAGGCGAATCAAATGAGGTATAGTTTGTTTACACAGTTACATTAAATTTAGCTTAAATTTGCAGTTTTTGAAAAAATTACTAGTGCAGACTTTCTTTTTGCTGGCACTGTATATATCTGGCAATTGCCAGGTTGAAAAATATTATGGGATGGAAGGTTTAGTCACATACTATTTAAGATACACCAAATATCCCAACTTTTTACAATTTTCCTGAGAGTGAATTACATGTTGGATATATGGAAGCATGGAATACATAAATTTTCGTCTATGAAAATTAAATGGGAAATATCTTAAAGGGCAAATAACTCTTATAGCTTAAATAAATAAACTTATTTCCATTTATATATATATATACACACACACACACACACACACATCGTAGTGCAAATGTGACCAATAGGATTTCTTCATAAGAAAAATATAAGTATGATCTTCGTAAGGTAAATATGGGTGTGGATTTGTAGAAGAGAGCCATTCTTGCAAAGTATCATGTTCCTAAGCCCAATTGTAATCAGCTAATAAAGTCGACTACTTCTACTATGCTAGAAAACTATTCACGCCTGCCAGTATCCTGCATCTCTACAAAGACATTTGCCAAGTGGAGTATTATTACCACATCTGAGTTAGTGCATCTACCACTAGTCTCTCCCTCTTAGACAAGGTCCAGAAAAGTTTTGCGCAGAATAAGCCTCGGATTATCAATCAAGCTCCAACTCGTCTTCCATCACTGCAATGTCACATCCTTTGGCTTGTTTTACTTTAATGGAATGTGCTCTGATGAACTTGTAGCATTTGTGCCCCCTCGACATACTCTCGACTAACCTGACAAGCAGCAAATCCCACTCTTTCACCGTAGAGTTTCCTAGACGCCTAAAAACTTTCTATTCTAATAGTTTTTTTGTTTGAATTGCTAGACTTCGGAATTCCCTCCCTGTTTCCTGCTTCTCTGACTGTACTAACATGTAGAAATTTAAATTTAATGTGAACAGACAGTTTTGCTGCTTAGCTTCCTACATAGGGCCCCTGTAGGCATGGTCCTTAATAGTAACCCCTTACATCCTTATTTAGGGATGAATAAGAGTAAAAAAAAAAAAAAATACAGACATATCTCTTAGATATTAGCATATTTATGGCAAGTAAGCTATACAGAAACGTTCATGATTCATATTAGTATAGAAGTTTTTTTTAGCTTAGCCGTGCCTTATTACTTTTTCTTATTTAATGATGATGCTCATGATAAATGAAATCATCATCATCATCATCATCACTCTGTTGTCTTTAGTTTTGTAATTATTAAGAACTGAAAAACATTTTTTTATATTTGTTTTCTTAGTCATCAAGAGGAATGTTATTTTGGCAAAGGGTGGGCAGCTGGAAATTTCTCTTTTCTTGGCTCACAAACATACACACCCACACTTGCAAACGATTAATTTAGATAATGGAGTTTTCTTTTAAGGTATTTGCTGACGGTAGACAAAGATATAGAATTATTGTAAATATGAAACACAAACAATAAACAAAAAATAAAAAGCAAAACAAACCAAACAGAAACTCATTACTATTTTTCATGGGAAATGATTATTTTCTAATTTTTGTAGAAATACAGTGAAATGATAAGAGTTTATGCATTACATTACCAGAACTAAATTGCTATTCCGTTCAAGCCTGGGTTTCATCATTGATACGGTTTTATTTCATGAAATAAACTTTTACTAAATTGAATGAAGTTTAAGAAGGAATCTAATGTTGAGGCAATATGCAATAATGAAACCCTCTTTCAGCTCTTTCTCTGTATTTCCTATTTTCAAGCCTTTCTCTTCCTCCTTACTTTTTTCTCCTTTTACTTCTTACTCTTTTCTCTTCTTTTGTCTTTGTTCTGTGAACTTGTGGATGTGCATTCGTTGGCTGTGATCGACCAGTGGTGATTTCCTTCTGAAATATAAGGACTTCTCTGTTGAGAGCAATTGGTTGTTTTTCATTTAAGAGGAAACCGTCAATCAGGAGCTTCGTCTTTTGAGCAATAATATTCATGCTGATCTTAGAGGCATAAAATTGCATCTTGACTATCACAGATTGGATTTCATTGACACTTTCATTCAGTATGACAATGTTGTCTGTGTAGTCGAGGTGTGACAGTTGGAAAGTGAGACTAGGAAAGTTTACCAAGGCTCTGAAGGTAATCCAATTGCTGGCATAGTTGAGCAGAATTGCTGATGAGACACATGCTTGACAGACTCCAGACTGAATGTTAAAAAAGTGTGGTTCCTGACCACATGCATAAACTCTTGTGCGAGCGGAGAGGTAATATGCTTTAAATAGATTGATGATTTTAGATGGGACACTGTCTGCCTGCAAAATCTGCCAAAGAGCTCCACAGTCGACAGAATCAAACACAGTGACAAAGCCAATGAAACAGACAAGAGTTTTTTTGCTGATAGCACCATGGATGGAGAGTTTTTTGCTGATTGCGCCATGGATGGAGAGTGAAGTCAGTCAGTGTATTCCCGGCCAGGAAGAAATCTGCATTGGTTTGGCCTGGTCCGTGCATCCTGCTGAGATTGAAATTACTTCAGCAAAATTGTGGCAAAGATTTAGGAGTGATATCAATGAAACTTATACCCTGGTAATTGCTGCAGCAGAGTTTGTCTCCTTACTTGAAGAAAGGGAGAACATCATCCTGGGAAAGACTTTCAAATTTCAAATCACAGGAAATAATGCGGTTAAAAAAGTGGAATTAGAGTTTTGGGGAAATACTTTTAGATCTCGGCTAGAAGATTGTCTTCTCCAGCTGCCTCGTTGTTTTTGAGCTTCTTGATTGTTTCCATAATTTTGGCAAGAGATCCTGAGTGGCTTCCGGGCCTTGATAAGTGGTGATCACTGTGTAAAAAAAAAAAAAAAAAAAAAAAAAAAAAGACAGTCATAGACATCAGTGGTGACATTTTGGATCAAGTTTGATTGGGGTTGGTGGTTTGAATGGTTGAGCAATGCAGCAAAATGATTTCAATGATCGAGTCTTTGTTAATGTTTTTCTTACTGAAATTAAAAATAATTTAATGTAACTTGACAACCGTTTCACTCACAAAAAAGCAATCCGGAATTACTAGGATCTTTCATTTATGCAGCCAAACAGAAAACTAAGGATTGATCCTAGAAGAAACGATTGTCAAGTCATACTGAATTGCTTTGAATTTCAATAAATAAAAGTGAATAAAGACTTGATCAATGGAATCTAACATATCATTGTTTACTTACATAATATATATTATAGTTAAATGTTGACATTCATCAGACTTTTACTCTGAATAAGTTTGAGAAATTAAAAAAATATATATTAATATATCCAGGAGTAACATCCAAACCAATGGAATCAAAGGTTGACTTTTTAATTAAGTTTGAATTTCCTGACCAGCAGTAATTATCACTTCGTACACTGATGATTGCAAAAGTATGAAACACTAATGTCTGTAGGTATAAATATGATTATTAATATTTTTAATTATAAGCTCTTTTAAGATTATTAAAATTGAGCCCTGTCTAGAGCATTAACAAAAGGTGATCAACTGACAAAATGCAGCGTTTTGATTTCCATTTGTGAGAATGCTCTCTGACTGCTTTACTATGTTATGTCTGCATTTGGCATTTATAGGTATTTAATTTCTCTTAATTCTCATGTTAATTGCTGCTGGCCCAGAAGTAACGTCCTAACCAATGGAATCAAAAGTTAGGTTCAGATCTCTCAACCAACAGTAATTATCACTTTTCTTTTTTTTTTTTTTTTTTTTTTACAAGGGTGTCACCACTTATCAAGGCCCAGAGGCCACTCGAGGATAAGGGTTAATAGGTATACATTAGTCATTGTGATTTTAGCATAGTAAACAGTGGGAATTTTGTAACTTGGATTACTTAGGGGGACGATTCAATTAGAACTTGTTCACATTGGACTTTTTCTTTTCTTTTTTTTTTTTTTCATAGGTATCAACTCATTATCAAGGCCAAGAGGCCACTCAAGGATAAGGGTTAAAGAGTGTACAGTAGAAATTGGACAATATAGTAATCATTAGTAATGAAAATTTGTTAAATTTGATAACTTATATGGAACGGCTCATCAAGAACTTATTTACGTTAGACTTGAAGACAACCATATTGTAGTCAACCGGAAAGCAGGAAAACGGAAGACAATTCCACAGGCGTGCAGTTCTAATAAAAAAGCTTTGTTCATGGAATCTACGTTTAGGTTTAGGCACAGATAAAGAGTGGGGGGGAATTATTGATAGTGTTTACAGCTAGACGAGTGTTTCTTGTGAAAGTTTTGCGAGGGGGAACCATAGATTGAAGCTCAGTCGAACACTTTCCATGAAAATAACGATACATCAGAGACAAACTCGCAACATCTCTTCTGTGAGATAGAGGTTGCAAGGAAGAGAAAAGAAAAAAAATGATGCACTGATGATTGCGAAAGTATCTGTAGGTATAAAAATAATTATATATATATAGATATATATACAAAATTATATAAGCATTAAGAAGAGTCTTTGCTGATCAACAAACGTTTTGATGTAAACATGTTTTATCATGGTTGCAAATTGATTCAAGTTATCAAAAATTAAAATTATAAAAGACAGAACAAAAATTGACAGCTGATAACTTCAGTAAAGATGTCATTTATTTTTCCTATGATAAAAACGCACCTCCCCTTACCCTGACATATTTGGCAAGTGCATATACAAGCAACCTATGTATATATTTTTTAATGTAAGATTATGTATACTTATTTTCACAAATCAAACAATGTGGCAGCTCACACAAACCACAGACTGGAAATCCTCATTTGGACTCATCAGTAGAAAATATTTAAAGTCAAGTTTGAAACATGAATCACTTACAGTTGAGGCGAGGATTTTGCCATCTGAGCCACTATGTCACATACAAGAAAGTTTATTAACTAATGCAGCTGAAGCAGCAATGACAAAGATCTTTCTGATTCTCTCTCTTCTGGTCTTGAGAATGTGGTGCAATGGGGAAAAAGGTGGTTAGTTAATTTTAATGCATCGACAATCAAGCTTCTCTCTTTTCATCATAATTGTTCTGATCTCCACCATGCCCCAATTGAAATGAATGGCCCTAGTTTTGGGGAAGCCCCCATGTCTTGATAAGCTTCTAGGACTGACCTTCACTCCTGATCTGAAATGGAACACATACATCAAATCTGTTGCCAAGAGTGCTGGAAGTATGCTTTGATCACTCTACAACTCCAGTAAGTATCTCACTGCCAATCAGATCCTCTATCTGTATAAGAACCAGGTGCGTCCTACAATGGAGCACTGTTGCCACATCTGGGCAAGAGCTGCTTGACATGCCTATCCTGCCTTGGTAGAGGTCAAAACCAGCTTCAAAACCTAGGTGATGCCTTATTTTCTTCCCTGCAACTTCTTTCCCACAGTAGAGACGTCGCGATCCTGTCCTCTCTATTAGTATTTTCATGGTAAGTGCTCATCTGAACTCTAATCTATGCTCCCCCGCCCCCTTGCCAAACTTTCACATGAAACACTCGACTGGCTACAACGACAATATATGAATTTCCACACTCTCTATCTGTGCCTAAATGTAAATGCAGATTCCATGAACAAAGTTTCTTTCCCAGAAGTAAGGATTACTTCACTACCACCTTACACTCATTAACCCTTATCCTTGAGTAGCCTTTGAGCCTTGATAAGCAATAAAAAAATGCAGCAAAGTCTGAGTGTGAAATATAGCTTTTCTTCTCAACCAGAGATGTATTAATCCAACTACTAAAAACCCAGGCAATGTCTCACAAGTAGAATTTTTACATTTGCTAGGATGATGTCATCCAACAACCTAACCCAATGAGTAAATTAATATTAGATTTTTGAATGCAAGATGATCTATAATTATTTCTACAAACAAACAACGCCGCAGCTCACACAAGCCATGAAAGTCACGGATCGGCAATCCTAGACTTGAGTTATGTTCATCATAAATATATATATATATATATATATATATATATATATCAAATCCTTTTCACTATCATTATTTTATTAAATATTTTTTGATAGATTGGCTCTGACCGGAGTGAAAATCTAGTCCAAATTTGCAGAGAGAGAAACTTTCAGGCTTTTGTTGGTGATATCCTGGCTATTCCTCTCCGCTCCAATGCATTCGATGCTTCCATCTGTATTGCTGTCATTCATCATCTCTCCACAAAGGTAAGTTCACCTTCAACTATATATGCAAAAATCGGAGAAAGTTGTTGCTACCTTTTATTTCTTTATTAGCTTCATCGAAACATGGTTCAAATCAAGTAAGCATTTATAAAATAGGCAACGTTTTTATGATATTATTTGGATTCTTCAAATTACTGTTCTTATCTTGAATGTCATTTTCACAACATTTCGGTCGATGTAACCTCTGACCTTCTTCAGATGTATCATGTTGAACTCAGGAATCTGCAAGGACTCATGGCGCAGTGGTTAGAGTACAGTATGGAATTGATAATTGTCTCAGAATCAGAAAAAATATTGGAAGTGTCGCATCACTAATATGTATATATATATATATATATATATATATATATATATATATATATATATATATATATACAATATTTATTATGACACTATATATACATATTTCAAGGTCGTACCATTGGTTTCGATACACCGAAAACAGTAATAATATACTGTGGAAAATCGGTATAATCTCTTCGGCGACAAAGAAAAATCTGGAACTAATGTAAAATGAACGAACATAGAAGAAACGCTAGACGAGCGTTTAAGACTCAGAATTTCATATTTAAAAATGGCTCGTCTAGCGTTTCTTCTATGTTCGTTCATTTTACATTAGTTCCAGATTTTTCTTTGTCACCGAAGAGATTATACCGATTTTCCACAGTATATTATTACTGTTTTCGGTGTATCGAAACCAATGGTACGACCTTGAAATATGTATATATAGTGTCATAATAAATATTGTATCTTCAGCTCTCACATCTACGATCGAGCACTTTATTGGATTTTTTTCATCACCCCTGGACACGCTATATATATATATATATATATATATAGTAGGAAATCCACTGTTTAATAAGCACTTGATATTCATAATTTAAAATGTAATGGTTTAAATTATTATTATTTTGACTTACACATATGATCAGTGCTTCACACTGTTATCAGATATTTAAACTTTATATCCAACCTCTGAGGACGTGCCAGGCTTTGGCATCAGCATGACATGAAGGAAAAAAAAATACTGTCTGCATTTCCTGACAAAGAATCTTTTACAATTTAAAAATTGGAATTTAATTTTAATAAATAAACTTTGTTTATTAAAAAATAGATATCTTGCACTTGTCTGATCTTTAAACCGTTAGATTTTTAATTCTCTCTCTTTCTCTCTCTCTCATATATATATATATGTGCCATTTTACCTTTTAAATATGACTGCTGCTGAATTGCAACTACAGGTATACCTCTTATATATATATATATATATATATAATAAGCTTCTCCTTATTTATTTAGAATTCAATAAAGCTTCCCCCAACATTCTATAATTCCTCTTAATCTTTTTCATCCCTAATGAACCTTACGCTAGACACCGCATCTCCCCCATGCTACCTAGCACCTTCTCTACTCTTCTGATGAGAAGCAATAGGCTTCGAAATGCCCTGGCATAAAGAGTCCCTTCTATCCCCCAAATTTTGTCTGTATTCCATTATTCAATAAATGATCCATTCTATATCTACCAATATATAGTTTTGTGTCTTCATTTCATACTCTTGTTGTCCTATTGTATAAGCTCCAATAGTTATTGTTGAGCTTGGCATTATCCGGATAAGTCTCCTTTTGTGGAATTGATCTTTCTCTTTTCCTTTTACATTAAGCTATATATATATATATAAAGAAAATTTTTGGGGGGTGCAGAATTTAATAATGGCTAAATACAGACCAATCAACATAATGATTTAAAAAATGAAAAATGTTGGTTTACGATAAACAGAAGTAACATCCTTGTGTTTTCTTACTTCTGTTTATTGTAAACCAACCTTTACCGGTCTCTATACACGTTGGGACTCTTTTTGCCCTACAAACCAAAAATACAATTTAATTAAGACTTTAACACATAGGGCCTTGATGATTTGTTCTAAAGTTAATCTGGATGACGAGCTTAAATTTATTACTAAGACCCTTTGTAATAATGTTTACCCCTTAGATATTGTTGAAACTACTATTAATAAGAACAGTTTCCAATTTTTATAAATTTAAAGAAATCATAGCTAATAGATGTCCTGTTTACCTACGTCTACCTTGGCTAGGTAACATTAGGTAATTTCTTTGTTTGTGCAACTGTGTTATTTTGCATCGAATCCACATGTTTTTTCAACTAGGCCTATGTTGCCGTCCATTTGCAAAAATGTTCTTCCTCCACCATAATAATTCTATTATTTATTTATTTATTTATTTATTTATTTAAATGTAGTTGCAGTGCGCACTATGTTGGGTGAACATTGCAAAGATTAGATTTCCGTTTGAAACAACACATACCATCAAAGATTTGTTGAGTAATACGTATGGTTCTGCGATTTGCGACCATCTTATAAATAACCATGCGTGTGCCACGAATTTCAGTGCTGACATGTTTACGATATTGAGTAAGTCGCACTCGCCCTATCATTTAAAAATTCTAGAGACTATTTTTATTAAGTCTTTGAGACCTTCTCTTTGCAACCAAAAAGAAAATCTTGTAGGACTTAATTTAGTGTCTATGTAATTTTTTCCTCTGTTTATTTTTCGTTTATTTATTTTTTTCCTCCCCCTGCCATATTTTGACTTTTTTTTTAATCGTATTTTCCTCGATTTAGCTCTGTTGAGCGAGGAACAAAACCTGGTTAGCTAATCTTTATTTTCATTTTTATTTTTTAAATCATTATATTGATTGGTCTGTATTTAGCCATTATTAAATTCTGTACCCCCGAAAAATTTTCATATATATATATATATATATATATATATATATATATATATATATATATATATATAACTATTTCATTTATTCACATAAATTTACTATACGAGAGTATAGATTTATGCGTAAACTTTAAGTATTTACTTCAAAAGTGCTCAATACGTAGGTAGAGCTAGTTAGTAATTTATAAAATATATATGGCGATTAAGCTACACTGAATATTCTGCGTTTCATCCAACTATAGGATTCGTCAGGCTTATGCGCGAATTCTGTCGTTGCTTCTTGTTTTTATACATGTTGAGGATTACTAGTTGGCCACTCAGCTTTCTAATATCCACCGCGCTCCTTCCTACCAGCCAATGGCCATGCATTTTATCAAACAAAGGATCTGTTTTAGAGCTAGGTTAGTGGTTTTAGGTGGCTGTTCTGCTTCTTTTTTTTTTTTTTTCTTTTTTTTTTATATACCTATAAATATACCTATGTGTACACAATAATGCACATATATATATATATGCGTGTGATCGTTTATGTATATTCATGTTTATTTAATTTATTTATTTGTTTGTTTTCCATTGTTATTGTTAGTTTTAAAGCTATTTTGTATCGCTATCCTAGAGTAAGTTTTATTTTGTGAACACAGTTGTTTGCTATTTCCCGCCTACAGTTTAATAGATTTTGAGGTTCTTTAAAGTACAGGATAGAAAATTTTTCATGGAGGCATAATTTACATGGGTCGTTTAAATGTCTGCATGTGGTAGCTTGTCTTATTATTTTCCATTCGACTACCGGCGAATGTCCGCTTTCTTTGAGTTCCCAGTATTTATTCGCTAGTGTTGTTTTTATACGGTGTTTTTTATTTTTGAATGTGCTTTTGTGGTCATAGTATCGGGTTTTGAAATCTAAGGAAGTCATGCCTATGTAATATTTTTTGTTATTCGGGTTTTCTTTTGCAAATATTGTTGTTTGATAGACTACGCTTTTTGTTAGACATTTGTTTTGGACTGGGCAAAGTGTGCGGTGTCTACAATTGCATTTATCTTGTTCGTTATTAGTATTTTTATTTATGGTATGGTTGTACTTGTCCGAGGTTGGTTTGTTATTATTATTATTATTATTATTATTATTATTATTATTATTGTTATTATTATTATTATTATTATTTCTGCTAGTGTTGTTTTTATTTCTGTCCTGGTGTCTACTTTTTTTATTGTTTATTTTGTTGTTGTTTACATTGTTTTCATTTAGTATTTTGTTATTATGTGCCTTAATTATCATCTCTAAATTTTCGCAACAACTGTAAGATAACTTCAATGTATTTTTATTGAAGATTTTGTGTAAGGGGTTGGTTGCGGGAAAGTGTTTTTCAATAAGATCTAGAAATTTCTTGCCAAGTTTTGTTTTTAACATTTGATTGTATGGGGCCGTATACCAAATTATAGTTCTTTTTCTTCTGTTTTTAATTTTATTATAGTTGTTGGTGTTTTGTTGTTTATATTTGATATCTATATTTTTGTATCCACTGTTTTTTAGGGCTGTTTCGTAAATATTGGATGACCTGTTAAATGCATTTTCATCGCTTGAGTTATTACTGAGTCTACTTACGATCGAGTTAGGAATATGTTTTATAATTGATGGTGGGTGGTTGGACTTAGGGTTTATGTAAATTGGAGTAGCGTTATCTTTTAAGTATGGTTCATATGTGTTTTTATCTAAGTTTAACGTGACGTCCAGGAATGGCCAACTAGTAATCCTCAACATGTATAAAAACAAGAAGCAACGACAGAATTCGCGCATAAGCCTGACGAATCCTATAGTTGGACGAAACGCAGAATATTCAGTGTAGCTTAATCGCCATATATATTTTATAAATTACTATATATATATATATATATATATATATATATATATATATATATATATATATATATGAGTGGTATGCCTGTAGTTGCAATTCAGCAACAGTCATATTTAAAAGGTAAAATGGCATGTTCTAGGATGCAAGTGTAGTTCCTGGTATTTTAAGACAGTATTGAAATGCATTAGCTTTGGAATTTTATTTTAGTTAACAACAAAAAAAAAAACGTACGAAATGTTTTTGTAATATATTATTTTCATTTCTATTATTTATTTCTTTCAAACTATTTTTTAATTTATTTTTTAGCAACGTCGGCTTAATGCTATCCAAGAACTCTTACGAATTGTGCGACCTGGCGGAAAAATCCTGATCCAAGTGTGGGCGATGGAACAAGAGAAAAACAAGCAACAATCGAAATATCTCAAGAAAAATCTTCATGCTAATGACGACACATGTGACAATCCAGAAACAAATCGCTCCACATTGTCAAACGTCCAGCAGAAAGAAGATAAACAAATATCAGAACTTTCCGACACAATGAAACAAACAAAAATCACATCACAATTAGCAGAGGAATTATCATCAGCTAAAACCATAAATGGAACATCATCAAAGCCTGTCGCAAAATCTCTTGAAGCAGTCAATGATGGGATCAGCACGAATCCTGCAGTTACTAATCCTCCAAGACTTGCTGTGCATGTCAATCGAACATGTTTCAAGCAGCAAGATCTGCTCGTCCCATGGACAAAGAAGAAAAAGAAGACAACACAAGTGAAGGATGAAGAGGCAGCTATCCTTCATCGTTTTTATCATGTCTTCCAGGAGGGTGAGCTTGAAGAACTCTGTGCTACTCTCAGCTGTGCTGGGATCTCTCAGTCTTACTATGATGAGGGTAATTGGTGTATTGTCCTTACCAAAACCCAACCATAATGACAACAAAAATTCATGTTTTTGAATTTTTGAGATGAGGATTGATCATTTGAACTACTATTCTCATCTTGAGTGTTATTTTTACATCATTTTGGTCGATGTAACCTCCGACCTTCGTCAGGTGTATCTTGTTGAACTTGGGAATCTTTCTGTCAGAAATCTACACAGAATTTCGAATGGGACCCTTTTATTTAACCCCCGGAGGTAGCATGCTCTTGTTCTGTCAGCCATAACTGGGTAAAATTCCTAAGACTGGATAAAAGTCCAATTGTATTCCGAGTGTCGCCCGCACTGAAAAATTGAACCTTCAACCTCCAGAAGAGTATAACTTACAATAGAATTTTACCAAGTATTTTATCCACTATGCCATGGGTCTTTGCAGAAAAATTTCCGACTTTGACAAAATATTTCCAAAGAAGGTCGGAGGTTACATCAACTGGGACATTATGAAAATAACACCTAAGATGAAAACAGTAGTTTGAAGAATCAAATTAATATAAACAAAATTCATGTAAAAAATATCAGTTTTATACTTTTTTAAGAAGCATTAAAGTTTGTAAGCAAATCATACAATATTTATATATAATGATTTTCTGTAAATATATTAAGTTGTTCGGAAAATAATGACTAATTTCAGAAACAAATGTTTATTTATTGTGCTCATACAAGAAGCATTTATACTTCACCAATTTGCTTCTGATGGTCGGACACTATTGAAATACTAACATCAAGTGCCTCTGACACATTGACCTAAATTTTGTCTTATAATTGCTTTTAAACATCCATGGCTGTCTTATACCTTCTTCATCTTCCAGGAATTTGTGAAACCATCTTTCTACAGTCTGATCACTTTTGAACATCTTTTCATGCTCTGTTGAAATTGATGGTTGCTTGAGAAATCATTATGGCTGAATTTGTATTCTTCTTCTTCATGTTCATTATGAAGGGATTCTGAAACAAATTGAAAATTTATTAAAGAGTACACATCAATTATTAAGCAAGTAAAATTTTAGGTACTTACGTAGAATAGCGACTGCATCATCTTTGGCATATTTTGGACAGATTATGTAAACTGCTGGAAGGTGCTGAATTAATGTTATTGTTTCGTTCAGCATTTTCATAACAAAAATTGTTATGAAAATGCTGAATGAAACAATATTTGTTGTTATGAAGAAAATACAATGAAAAATTAATAGGAAATTTTAAGAAACTTTAAGAAAATTAAAAGGAAAAAGTTCAAATCAAGGAAAAAAAAACTTATTTGATAAGTTTCATAAATAATTTTTTTTTATATATCAAACAACTTTTTCTTTTTAATGGGTTTTCTTTAATGAATTTTTTTTTTGGTTATTCCTTTTCAATCATACCTAATATAGGTTGTGTTAAGTTTCATAAATAAATAATTTTTTTGTATATTAAACAAATTTTCTTTTTAATGATTTTTTTTAATGACGTTTTTGACCTACTGCTTTTCAATCATACCTAATATAGGTTGGGTTTGTATAGTTAGGCTCAGGTTGTGTTTCTGTTAAGGTTAGGGTTAAGTTGTGGTTAGCATTAGGATTTAGGTGTTTTGTTTGCAGATAAGTTTTGATTTTTCACAAAATTCAATATTCGCTGCTGAAGACTGCAGTGTGTGTCCCAACTCTACTAGATTCATAGTGACAACTTCAGTCAATTTTAACAAATTTATTTATTTTTCTATAATATTTTTTATTGCGTTTGCCAATTATTTCTTGCTGCAATTTTCATTGGCTAAGTTTTTGGGCATCTTCTGGTGGTTTACGGTACCTGCCTGAAATATGCCAACAATAATGCGGTCTCTAATTCGCATCAATACCAGATTTTGTACAAAGCACTACAAGAATAACAACTGAAATCAATTACTTTAAAAAGTGAGTTGAAAAATTGGCCAGTACTTACTGAACGACTTAATATTATAAAAGATCCAATATTTTCTTTTTTCGTTCTTGTAGATGAAATTACATTCCTTCAACTTTGGTTGAATCTTATTCTTCTTTTTAGATTCTTAACTTTAGTCGTCTTAATTTTGATATTTGATCATAATTTAAATTTCATAGACTAATAGAATAATTTTAATTGAGTTTCAAATGAAAAAATTTGGACTTTTAAGAATAATTTAAATCTCATAGATCAACAGAAAATTTTTTAACTGAGTTTAAATTCAAAGAAAAATTTTTCATGCAAAAATATACACAGACATGACAGAAAAGAATAGACACCCATAGAAACAGTTTATTTCAATAAACATGTAATTTATAGAACAAATTCAAAAGTAAATGGTCACAAATTTAATAACTAATATTTGCATGACATTCACTTTGCTGTTTTTAATTCCAGGATACTTCCAGATATGGCATTGATCAATTGACGAATATCATCTTGAGGAATTTCTTGCCATGTCTGATGCAATAATACTAAAAGTTCAGGATTAGAAGATGGCTTTATTTTCTTTTTGCGAAAGTTCCAGTCTTATATGCCCCAAAGGTTTTTCAATTGGGTTCATATTTGGAGACTGACTTGGCCATGGAAGTTTATTAATCTCATTTTGGCTCAACAAATTTTGTGTCACTCTAGCAGAATGACAAGGAGCTTCGTCTTCCATAAATAGGGAGTTGGTTCATTTTACTACTTGAGAATATTGGTAGGTGTCCTTCATGTAATATTGAAACATATTTAGCAGAATTGATGTTTCCGTCACACTCCACCATCACTCTAAATTACTTTCCTTACCATAATTGAGAAAACCCCATGTTTTAACATTGGCTGCAGGCTGTTTAAGTCAGACTCTTGCTGAGAGAGCCTCCGTACCCATGCCCTTCCACTGTCAGGAAATAATGCAAATCGTGACTCACTAGAGGAAATTACATCGGTCCAAAAGGTCATAGGTCTCTTCACCATCACACGAACCCAATCCTTTCTGCACTTGATATTGGCAAGTCGAAGAAGAGGTTTCCTTCTCGTAGCTCTACTATAGTAGCCCAAGTTGTAAAGATACCTGACACCTGTTCTCACTTGTGTCGCAATGTCAGAGGTTTTGTACTGAGGATACTCTTCAACATTTCTTTTCACAAGATGCAAAGTTCTTTCAGAGGGCCTGGGGCGACCTAAATGAGGTATTTTGTGCATTCTTTGTCCTCTCTTGTGAATTGTATGATTATTCTATTAACAATAAGAAAGGGTATTGAAAGCTTTCCTGTATTTTATGTTGGCCCATGATTCGTCCTCACAGAAATTCTGATAGTTTTGATGCTCCTTTGGTTGGTGGTATGCTTTAATGTTGTTAGATGCAATTTTAATTAGATACTCTAAGTTATTTCAGCACTATTTTTATCTGTAAATATAAATAAGCAAATATTAATCTTAGGAAAAATATTTATCTTAGTGTCTATTCTTTTCTGTCATGTCTATGTATATATACAATAAAAAGGAATACAATTTTTTTATGCACTAGGTCTTCTGGTAGGTGAAGTTGCATTTCTTTAACCATAGTTAATTTTTAATGTTACGAAATAGTTTAAGCATACTAAATAAAGCATAGCCATATCTGTGGCAAAACGGATTAACTATTGAGCAGTTAGCCTATTGTAATTTGGTTTGCTCCTCAACCACTTTTTTTGATAAGTTCAATTTCAGAAACTTCTATTTTGATTTGACAATTTCAAATACATTTAAAAAACTATAATTATTAATTTTGTTTCCATTTTACCATTTATTTGCATAACTGTTTTTATCCTAAAGCTGAAAAAACTGTTTTCAAATATTTTCCCTTATAATTATTTAATTTTTGCACACAAAATTAATGATTACCATTAAATGCTCAAACTCCTTAACCCTGTTCCTGA
Source organism: Euprymna scolopes (assembly GCF_053919585.1). NCBI lineage: Eukaryota > Metazoa > Mollusca > Cephalopoda > Sepiida > Sepiolidae > Euprymna > Euprymna scolopes. Next base: position 66,744,930 of record NC_136484.1, on the reverse strand, counting down.
TCTTCATCAATGATCTCTCAAATCACATTCTTATAATTGAATTTAAAAAACGTTTAATGCTATTTCTTTTCTGTAAAATATATCAGCTATATATTATCAAAAAATAACTAATGAAGCCTGACAATACCAATTCTTACTACCACTCTTTTCTCTCTCTTTCATCTGTTTATCGTTTTTGCCCTCCTCCTCCTCCCTCCCTCCCTCCCTCCCTCCACTTATTCTTCTTCTTGCATAAGTCATTAATAGTAAAAGCAAGTGATGTACACTATAATCTGAGCGACATGAAAACTTTCTGCATTCTCATTATCTTTTTTGATAACTTGCAAATCATCACTGTTTACTGTTGATTTCTTGCTGATAATGACTCTTGGTTTTCTTTGAAATAAGCTATCCCCAAATTCTATTTCTCTCTGCACTCTCCTAGTGGTGGTCTGGATAGTGCTCTTCTTCCTCAATCTTCCTATCCTCTGTGAACTTTCACACCCATTAAGTGTGGTATCAACCGAGGCCGATTTCGCCATTTTCTTAGGTGGGGTAGGCTAGAATGTTTGGTTATATAATTTCTGGCAGTTTCAATTTATTATCGTTATAAAATTGTCATTCATATCAAGCACTATATTCAAAAACACTGCAAACATTTTATTCATTATAATAATCTTGATTTCACTTATAAATTATATCACAGAAATTGCATCTTTAACTGTATATATATATATATATATATATATATATATATATATATATATATATATATATATATATATATATATATATATATATTTCTCTGTATTAGTGGCCTGGAAAGGCCACAGGGGAGACAACTGAAGCAGCAGAACTGGCATTATATATACAAATGTAGGCAAATTTGGCCATATTTTATTGGTTTGAAAATATAGGTTATTTTTGCCAATTGTCATAAAATTTTAACCCTATTACAATCTTCAAAAAGCCTGCAAATTTTCATGTAGTTTTGTCACATAGAACCAAATATATGAGCATTTCAATATTCAATTTGGCTGCCAGTATATATATATATATATATATATATATATATATATATATATATATACTTTTTTGGGGCAATTTTATAATTTCCAATCTCAGCGACTATTAATCAGAATTTAACAATGAAGGCTCATTGGAAAGGCAGTCACTTAAATTGTGTAGTGAGCTATGTGACATTGCCCTTAAGGTTGCACACTAAAGGGACCATCCATCATCCAGACCCTATTTTTGGCACTTTTTTACAGCCATAAAATGTTTCAATTATAGTCATTGTTTTCCTAGTTTTGCATATGAATTATAAAATATCTGATATTTCCCCAAAACCCCTGGCCTTGATGGAGGAGAGATTAAAACTTGCTGCTATGGTTCCAAATAATCTGAAATCACAGCAAGGGGAGACTTGATTCCAAATATTTCTCATATGTTATATATCCCCTCTTTGGTTTTCATACATAAAGTAAATTTTACAGTGTATAAGGATTACTTGATACTGGAGATATTCATAATCGTACCTTATTTCCAAAAGAGAGGAGATATAATATATGAGAAATATTTGAAATCAAGTCTCCCCTTGCTGTCATTTCAGATCATTTGAAACCATAGCAGCAAGTTTTAGTCTCCCCTCTAGAGGTTTTGGAGAAATATAAAGTATATAAATGTATCTATATATGTATTTGAAGTATATAATTTTGTCTGCTTATCTCTATCTCTCATATATATATATATATATATATATATATATATATATATTTGAATTATATAATTCTATGTACACATATATGTTTGAGGTATATAATTGTATTTTGTGATTTTTAATTGTATCTTGTATAATTAAAATGTATACATATATACTCATATATATATAATTATCCACTCAGACGTGTTTCGCCGTCTACGACTCATCAGAGTGGCTGAATCTAGTGAGATTTCGAATTTCGAATCTTGCTAGATTCAGCCACTCTGATGAGTTATGGACGACGAAACATGTGCCAATGGATAATTATATTTTAAAAAACAATACATATGCCGCTCCCCATTTGGGGGTACCAAATTGGTCAAAGAGAAAATTATTCCTAACTCGCATTTAGGTAAAAATGCACTTTTATATAGATAATTGAATTCATTCAAAAAGTATCGCAAATAAATAAATAACATATACTCATATATATATATATATATATTATACACATACACATATATATAATCGTTTGTAATTATCTAAAAAAGAAATATAAAATTTTTGTTCCATCAACCATAAAACATTTTTGTAATGCTTAACATGGCATAACAGCTAAACACAATAATTATTAACATAATGACAATTATTTGTTATAATTACTCTTATATTTTAGTGAAAGTTTTTCATAAGACTGAATACTCATCGCACCGTTATGTATCAATGATTTCTGTTGTGCTAACTTTGCATCGTCTCCTATGACAGGATGCTGATCTATTCAGTTTTATCTATTTATGCACCTGTATACAATGATATACGGCATAATCACGTTGACACACCGGTTCTCGTCAGATCACCAAAGTTAAGCAACGTTTAGCCTAGTTAGTACCAAATGGATGACCATTTGGGAATTCTAGGCGCTGTATGTGCTCTCTGCTTATCTCGGCATTTGTTTCCAGTCGCTTTGTCCATACACTTCACTTGCTACTGGTATTTAACAATGTTGACTTAGGAGATGTGTGGTTGGAAATTGCGCACCTCCTGCCACAAAAATTTCACGTGCAGGCACCCTTTCATGGGTATCTATAGTCTGTTAAAGACTGAAGGAGCCCTATATATATATATATATATATATATATATATATAGTGATGTGTGTGTATAAAACGTTTAAATATGCTTATGTGTTGTAATTGATGTGTGAGTTATCAAATGTGTGTGTGTGTGTGTGTGTATATATATATATATATATATATATATATATATATATATATGCTTCTAAGATTTTATATCAACACAACATTAACTGCTGAAAATAAATATAATGAAAAAATATTTCTCTAAAATCAAACTTAAAGAATACTTTAACAATATATCTAACAAACTCCTTCATAACATCAAAAATTATATATATATATATATATATATATATATATATATATATATATAAAGTTATACGTGTATAACTTTGTAACCTCATTAAAGTAAACTTTGGGTGCTACTTGATAATCAACTTCATCATTATAGAGTCTTTTATACAAGTTCAAGAAATTTTCTTGATTCATCCCTGATGCCATCACAAAGAGTAAAAAAAGGCAGGAAAAAAATTCTCTTCAAAACAATTCTAACATCATCATAACACAAAGCTGCATTTTGAAAATAGTAGACTAAAAATGAAGAAAATTCAATCTTGTCTTCCTTCCAATTTTTAAAGTTTTACTCTCAGTTTCAGACTTCTCTAGTCTTTTTACATTGTATTTGGTAACCTGGGAATTTTTCAAACTGATTACTTCATTTCAGATACTAAAAAAATAATAACTTTATCGAAAACATTCTCAGGGAGTCAGTTTTCAATATATAAACTTTTATGGCGACCATTTTTTTGTCAAAGATTTCTAAATCTTTTTTTGTGGGATTGAAATTGATTTTTTGCTTAGAAAATTTAAACTCCTCTAAAGGTACATTTTTTTTTCCTTGAGTAAAAATAACATTGAAAATCAAATGAAATTTTACAAATACATTGTATGCCACATTGCCTTTTGGCTGAGCACAAAGTGTAGTATCTTTTCTGAGACTATGCTTTATCTTTTTTGTCCTCCATCATTGGAGGAGAAATGCTTCTAGACTGATACAATGTTTATTTTTGTTCCAATCCAGAGTGCCTCTTTTGGGGAGTTGGATTTTATCCCGCAATAAAACTTACCTTGTGTCTAACTCTACCCTTATGGGGTTGATGTGCTCTAAAACAAACAATGCCAATCATCAGCAACGAAACAGTTACAATATTTTACTGTAAATTATTTAATGGTGCTGAGATTTGAATTTAACAGTAACTTTCCATTGAAAAGGTTTGATACTCAAACAGACTAACCAATTCAAACCAATACATATTAAACAAGAGAATCGGCAAACTAACTGAGGAACCTGCATTCAAAGTAAATTTTAATAATAAATTTAAATTACATAATCATATTTTGTTTGTTGATTAAAAGGCAAATTATAATGATTGATCAAGTTATCAGAAAATAAATTTTGAGAGAAGTTTTGTTAATTTTGTTTCACTGCATATGAACCTTTTTTGTTTCTAAAATGCCGACTCTGACAAAATCCATATTTTTTTTATCCATAAAGTGGTTTGAAGGAAATAAATGTTATTAGAAGACTTTGTTGACTAAAAGGCAAATAAAAATTTTGAGGGAAGTTTTATTTTGCTAGTTTTGTTTTACAGCATATCAACTGTTTCGGGTTATTAAATGCTCACTTCATTTATTTTGGTAAAAAGATTTTGTGGTTGAGATTCCTAATATTTTTAAACATTAAACAGATTAAATCTTGTATATAAATCACCTGCAGATCAATTTCTGTTAGATGTGTTCATTTTGTGAGTGAACAATCTGCTATTGATTTTTTGAATCTATAGGGTAAATTTTTTTTATTGGACTTCAAATGTTGCAGTTAGAACATTTACGACTTTAATAAAACTGCATATAGAATAACATAATCCTGAACACATTAGCTAGATATAGGAATTGAGATTCACAACTGCAACACTTATTCCAGCCTGCACGTTCAATATAGTTATGTTCTGTATTGTTTATTTAGCAATGGGTGTAGTTTCATCCACTGTGTTTTCAGATGATCTATGCAGGTCAAATCACCAGATATTTTTATTCTTTTAGCCAGATGGGTGTGTCAATCAGTCTGGTGTTATTTCTTTTAATATTAATCTTGTATCGCTTAATTTTCAGTGACAAAATATGATAGCTGAACACAGATGTGCTTTTATTAACAAAATGTTCAGCTGTAAAAATTGATGACTTATTTAAAAAAATGTAGATATTAAAAAAAAAAAAACATATAGATACCCATTAATTAAGCAGAAATACAATTTGAAATGTTATTTATTGAAACAAAAACAATATTAAAATATGGATATAAATTAAACAGGAGAATTAATAAAATAACAGACTTTAGAATACATTTTTATGATAAATTTAAATTTCATAATCATATTTTGTCTATTGACTAAAAAGTGAATTAAATGATTTGTTAAATTATTAGAAATATTATTATGAAAAAAGCAATTTTTATTGTGAGGGAAGCAAATATTATGAAGAAAGCAAACGTTGTTGTAAGAGAAGCAAACGTTGTTGTAAGAGAAGCAAATATTATTGTGAGGGAAACAAATGTTATTGCAAGAGAAGCAATTGTTTTTATGAGGGAAGCAAACGTTGTTGCGAGGGAAGCAAATGTTATTGCAGAAGAAGCAATTGGTTTTATGAGGGAAGCAAACGTTATTGTGAGGGAAGCAATTGCTTTTGCGAGGGAAGCAATTGTTATTGTGAGGGAGGCAAATATTATGAAGAAAGGAAGCGTTATTGTAAGGGAAGCAAACGTTATTGTAAGGGAAGCAATTTTTTTTTATGAGGAAAGCAAACGTTATTTGAGGAAAGCAAACGTTATTGTCATGTAAGCAATTGCTTTTGTGAGGGAAGCAATTGTTATTGTGAGAATATTTAATGCTTCAATATAACTGCATAACTAGACATAGAAATTGAGATACAATATTAAAATTAGGTGTACAAATGAAATTTACTAAATTAATACAAAGGAATAAAAGATATTAATTTTTGAAAAAAAGTTTAAATCCTTAGTTTACTAGAGAAAAGAATGAAAGAATGAGGTTTCAAAATATGGAACTCACTATTAATATTTTGCACTGGAAATTTATTTGCAAGAAAGATTTCAAGAATTCAATCGATCACACGAATATATTCCTTTTCTATTAAAGTAATATATATTTTTCCAAACAAATAACCTAACCAGATTAAAATAGCTTTAATGTTAATCACTTTAATGATAAACTGGATGAATTGGATTATGATAAAAAATCAATTTACAAGGATAGAATGAAATATTTAAGAGAATTTGATCTGTATATTTATATTATACATTCTGTGAGATTAAAAAAAAATCCTTTTTCAAAGTTACCATAAGAATATTGCTTAAAATAAAATGAGATATAATAAATTTAAAAAAAAGGTGCAAAACGAATCTATATTTTAATAGTTTGGTTTGTCTATTTTATGACGTATCAAACCTTTTACATTATTTAATGTCAGCACAATACCGATTGTAAATGATTATACATGATTAATTGAATGCCAGTTGCTATTTTATCCGTAACTGTGAAGGATTGCAAGTTCATACTTTTCTAAATAATATCAGTGCATACCATAACCACAATCGATCCACTTGAATTTGAACTTTGTGTATCAGATTCCATGACAGTGTCCATTAAGCCAACCACATACCTTTTCTTTTAATGGCCTTTGAAACAAACTTGCTACTCATTGTACTACAGATAGTATTCTATCATTGTCAAAGATACTGACCCGTTTCAGACTTCTTAATTCTGTCTGAGTCTATCCAATCTATGTCTTTTCCAAAATTTGTTTATATTATACTGTTTTTAAAAAAAATTTTTATTTTTATTTCCTGAAAAAAAAAAATCCTCCATTCAAGAACAAACTTCTGTTTCTGAATTTTTTTAGATAAGGATTGATTATTTATATAATTTGGATTTTTTGGACTACTGTTCTGAACACTCAACATTCAAGATGAGAACAGTAGTCCGAAGAATTCAAATGATACGAATGACAGATTTCTGCTTTGTATGGATTTTTCTTTTTTGTCAGAAGCCAGACTAAATCTCAGCTTCGAAGCATTTATGTATAAAAATCAGTCTTTTATATTTACTGCTGACCAAAACAACCTGTATTTTTTTTACAGTTCTGAACTTTTTTTCTTCATCATATCCTCTGAACATTAACACTATTTAATAATATTAAACTAGCAGCAACAGGAGTAGAAAATAAAATATAGATTTTAATAAAAGATTTTAAAACAATTGTAAATGTGTTACAGACTTCAAAATACTATCCATGGAATCGTTAATAGAATTCACGATCCTTTCTGTAATCCAAGCAAATTTAATACAAATAAAACAATCTGTATTGTCGTGTTTAGTGAATGAGGTAATCGATATGTGCTACATATCGGTTATTACTGTGATGGGACAGTCAGATGAGTTTTGATTAAAAAGGGATAGAAAAATGAATATGCATTTCATTTGGTCAAATTTTCAGAGCTAACAAACCCGGATATCCCAGGGGCCATAACTCCTGCAACACTCACGGTTATCTCCCTTTTATTGTTTCAGAGCATTACATATGCCTAACTTCTTCATCAAATTTCAATCATGATTGTCCAATCGTATTTGGTTTATTTTCATTCAATGAGCTCCAATCTATACCCCCCACTCGCTATTGGTGCCAAAACCTAAATGTGTATTCCATGAACGAAGCTTCTTTCCTAGAACTGCCCACTCATGCAACTCTGTTCCATTGGCTTGCTTTCCAGCTGACTACAAAATTGTCATCTTCAAGGCCAATGTAAACAAGTTCTTATTGAACCGTCATCTTAAATAATCTAATTATACCAAATTTCTACTACTAACGATTATTATGCTATTGTCCCGAGCCTTGATATGTGGTGGCCCCTTTGTAAAAAAAAAAAAAAAAATGTGTGCTTGTGTGTTACCTCTGTTATTCCTTCTTTTGAAACTGCTGCTCATCTTTAACATTCTCGATTGTCCAAAACTTCTTAATAACTATACAGCGTTCAATATTGATTATGACTGACCATCTATAATATAAAAACAAAAATGTGTGTGTGTGTTTGCGTGTACAGTTTTTTGTATATCCAGCAAAGGCTTTTTTCGAGGGTGGGGGCGCTCGGGGGGGGGGGGGGCACCGGTTCTTACAACTTTTTATATACTCCCTAGATAATAATATTTCCAATTTACGAAAGGAGGTCGTCTCTATATTTTATTTGAATGACTTTTACAAGCTATTTTCACGCTATTTCTTTGTCTCGCCAGTTCGTTTGTCATTTTTGTATAAAAAAGCGAAACTGAATCCGGAGCAAATGCGTCTACCTGGCACTTGTGCCAGGAACATCCAGAAAAGCAATGAGCTTTGATCAATGTCAGGAAAACCCTTCATATCAGACAATTGCTATTCATTTGAACACTCCCCTTTTTATGGGGAGCTGGTTTTCCCAAACATCTTGGGGAAACAAACAAATAGGGCTTGCTTAACTGGTTTAAAGCCGGAATTAACTGCATGATTTCATTTCTCTATGGCATGATGTTTGATCTAGAAAAGCAGATGTTTATTTATGCACCTGCGATTTTTAATCGTTTAATTTGACTGATTCTCACTTCCTCTGCACTCTTAGCGTAGCGGTAACATGTCCCGTTTTCTTTTCCGACTTCGCCTCAAGGCATCGGGTTCGAGCCTACCTGCCTACCAAAACTTTTTTTTTCCTCCTTCACTTTTTTTTTTCTACACACACACACGACAAACACCTGGGCAACGCCCGGCACCGACGCTAGTTTATATATATAAAAGGTAAAAGTGGCGCATGCGTTTTTGTATGTCCAGCAAAGACTTTTTTTCACCGGGGTTCTCGAGGGGTTACTATTTTTTAGAACTTTGTATACACTCCTGAGATTATAATATCTACGATTTGCAAATGCACGTTGTATTTACATTTATTTACACCTTCGCATCACCGCGTCGAGCCTTCCTGACTACTAAAACTTTTTTTCTTTTACACCTCCAAACACCCGGGCAACATCGGGTACCCCCGCTAGTTCCTTCTCATCTTTAAACGATTAATAACCAGTTTCAATATTGAAATCGATGTAGTGCACTTGGAGTGCAGTAACCTTTGCGGACAATCTTCTTGTGACAATTTTCCACACTTCACAGAAACACTTTTGCGATAGTCTCATCAGTAAGGGGTATGATTCTGAATGGAATTTGTACATGCGGAGCATATCGTTCAATGGTGGAAACACAAAAACTGTTGGGTATTCATTACTGAAACTTGGTGGAAAACTCATGCGGTTAAATGTAGAGTCATTTTTGTCCCAAACAAAAAGTTGTGAAATTATAAAAAGTAAAAACTCTTTATAGTAGACAACAAAAGAGAATTATGAATATTGGTCGCAGGTAGGTAAGATGAACGTTTTTTTAAAAACTCCTTTCCACTCTAAACAAGGCATATTGCCAATTGGAATGTAAGGGGCTACTATTTGGGATCATGTCTAACAGGGGACTGTAGGGAGTTGAGCAGAGAGATGTCTGTTCACATTACATTTAATCTTCTGCAGGTTAGCACAGTCAAGGAAACAGGAAATAGGGAGTGAATTCCAAAGTATAGCAGTCTAAGGATATGAGTCAAACTTTTTAATATATATATATATATATATATATATATATATATATATATATATGCACATAAAGTTAATAACAATACATAGGGCCCGAGCAAAGCCGGGTCTAACTGCTAGTAATAATAATAATAATAATTCAAATCTAAAAAGCTCAGAGCTTAGTTCTGTCCAGTAAGGCAATGAAAACGATAATTAGCAATTCTGGCTATGTCAAGAGTGATTAAATAATTCAAATTACAGCAAATTTGTTTTCTGATTCGTCCATTGCCTCCATTCCTGGGTATAAATGAAATCTTCCAAATATTCACAAATTTTGTGAATATTTTGAAGATTTCATTTATACCCACAACAAAAATATTGCAATGGACTAAAGTTTATTTGTACAAATATAATTGGATTGTAGAAAAGATTGGGAGTGATTCCATGGGTGAATTTATTTTTGTTATCTTGTACTAAGTTATGCAAATAGAACTTATTTTCATTTCATACTTTTAAAATCTCTTTATATATAAAAGTAGGTGTATAATGAATATTTATATATAAAGGTAGGTGTATAATAAACATTTATATATAAAGGTAGGTGTATAATAAACATTTATATATAAACCGCCCCCTTAAGTAAACACTTCATCAAATCTCCACACTAACGTAATGTACTTGCAATAACCCTTATCCCTGAGTGGCTTCCGGGCCTTGATAAGTGGTGACCACTGTATAAAAAAAAAAAAAGCTTGGTGTATAATAAACATTTATATATAAAGCTAGGTGTATAATAAATATTTATATATAAAGGTAGGTGTATAATAAACATTTATATATAAAGTTAAGTGTATAATAAACATTTATGCATAAAAGTAGGTGTATAATAAACATTTATATATAAAGCTTGGTGTATAATAAACATTTATATATAAAAGTAGGTGTATAATAAACATTTATATATAAAAGTAGGTGTATAATAAACATTTATATATAAAGGTAGGTGTATAATAAACAGATCATTATGAATTTTCAAATATATAAATTTTAAAAAAATTTATTTTTTTATGAACCGATCAGCATCAATTTTGCAATATATATTCTTGTCAGTTTAGCAATATGGGTACATTATTTTATTAATTTTTTTTTTAATTCTAGGTGATGGCACTCAAGTCATTGTTTTTTAAACTTTTGAAATCAGTACTATATATTAGGTACAATATAATATTCAATAGAGAATTGGCTCTGTAATAATGAATATGAAATCTGCATGAATTAAAATATATTTGAACATATTTTACAGCCGGGAAAGCCGGGCGACCTACCCCTAGCTATAAATAATAAATAAATAAGCAATAAATATACGAAAGTGAGGAGAGGGATGAGAAATGGGTATAAATAGAAAATGTAAAGCGCACCAGAAAGAGCCAGAAAACTAGAGAGATGTGATTGAGCTGAAATATATGTGTTTATTTTGATAATCATTATTCTTTTACAAAACCACATAGATAATAATTGGGGGACGGGGGTCTAGTCAGGTGAGTGTAAAGTTTACGCAGGGTCAAATCTCCTACTGATGGAACAATAACCAAAGTGTCCTCGCATAGATTTGAACTGCAATAAGACTGTTGAACAAACATGATTCAACTTAGTGAACAAGTCAGATTTAGACTAAAGTGTATGTTAATCAGATATGGTTGGATTGCAGAAAGGATTGTGGATTTTATGAACGATTCCATGGATGGCAACTGGAACTTGGTGGACAAGTCATGCGGTAAAATGTAGAGTCATTTTTGTCCCAAACAAAATGTTGTGAAATTATAAAAATATAATATAATAATAGATAGAAAAAAAAAATAATAATAGACAAAAAAAATATAATATAATAATAGACAAAAAAATAATATAATAATAGACAAAAAAAATAATATAATAATAGACAAAAAAAATAATATAATAATAGACAAAAAAAAATAATATAATAATAGACAAAAAAAATATAATATGATAATAGGCAAAAAAAAATAATATAATAATAGACAAAAAATATAATATAATAATAGACAAAAAAAAATAATATAATAATAGACAAAAAAATATAATATAATAATAGACAAAAAAAATATAATATAATAATAGACAAAAAAAATAATATAATAATAGACAAAAAAATATAATATAATAATAGACAAAAAAAATAATATAATAATAGACAAAAAAAAAATAATATAATAATAGACAAAAAAAAAATTACAAATATTGATCGCAAGTAGGTAAGATGAACATTTTTTTAAAAACTCCTTTCCACTCTAAACAAGGCATATTGCCAATTGGAATGTAAGGGGCTACTATTTGGGATCATGTCTAACAGGGGACTGTAGGGAGTTGAGCAGAGAGATGTCTGTTCACATTACATTTAATCTTCTTTTTTTTTGAATATAGATAGGAAGATACTGTAAGTATTGAAAAGATGTGAACAGAAGAAGTATCAAAAAAGTGGGTAAAAAGACATTGAAAATATACACATATGCTATTGTTACTGTAGGTGTAGATATTATTAGACTGGGATATTGCTTAGGAGAGCTAGATTAACATAAAATTATAGGCTATTAAGATTTTCCATAACTAAACAACAACAAAAAAACAAAGTCTGATTCTTATAAATAAATATGCATTGGGCTACAATCTATAATTATTGGTGAGATGATTTAACTACAACTAGCAAAATGTCATCTGCCAGACTGCAACTAAGCTTCTATCTGCAAGAAGGTAAACTATTGAATATTAATGGGATGGTTTAATCTCCCATGCCTTACCCCCAACATATTGTGACTTTTTATGCACAATATTGTTTGATTATATGTGTCGCATGGTAACACTGATTATTATGTTACAATATTTTTTTGCGATGAGTTATTGGTGGTGTTTATATTATTTACATGTTGCGCATTAATATGGAACATCTAAAAGTCGTATATTGTATAACAGCTCTGCTTTGACGTTCACTTTTTCAAGAGGATCATTCGTTTGACGCTAATGATGATGATCATCTAGAGGCTAGATTTTGAGGATGGAAGAATGAGGATAGGTCTTGACTGGATGAAACACACCCAGTCGTTGTTAATTGTAATTAATTAATACAGACGATTATAATACCAACATCTTGTTCTTTTGAAACAGAGAGAGAGAGAGAGAGAGAGAGAGAGAGAGAGAGAGAGAGTGCATGCTATTTATACTATGCCATTCTTAAGCAGGTTTTCTTCCTATTATTCTCATCTTTAATAGTTGTTGTTTCACAACCTTTTGGCCAACTATTCTCTGGCCAGCTTTGGGTAGAATTGAAACCATTATCTTCAAACAGGTTTCAATCCTACTCAAAGCCGGCCAGATGATTAGTTGGCCAAAACGTGGTGAGACAACAACAATTGTAGAAGGCAGTAATTACTGAAGATACAGTTGAAGATTCAATATTCCTATCCTGTCGCAGTTAACAATTTGACAAAGGCCAGAGGAATAGTTGGCCGAAACGTTGTGAAACCACAACTATAAAAGATGAGAATAATAGTGTGCAAATAAATAAATAAAAATGTACAAATTGCTCATCTCAAAAAAATTCCAATAATTAAAAAATATGGGTTTTCTTCCATCTTGCTTTTAATGTATTCTGTTAAAAAAGCCTCTCAGGTTTGTCGATCATGTCCCTTCGATTTCTCTATTCCCACTTGCCATATTTGCGTCCAATTATCTCTGGTTATGTTCTAAGTTAGACTTAAGACTATCCAATATACATGGAACGCGTAATAAGAACAGTTTACACCAAAAGATTAAATAATGATTTCTATTCAAAATTCTTGGAAGGTGACTATGAGGAAAAGCTCTTAAAGAAGGTCAGTGAGTGCAATATATAAAACGTTGTGAATGTACTAACAACCATGATGAGAATAACAGTCCGAAAAGTGTTGTCATACCACCAATACCTGCCCATGTTGTTGTAATATCTAACGAGATAAATTCAATATTACACTGTTTGCTTCCTGGCAATATTTGACCAAATGTCACTTTGCCAGACTGCTGCTCAACTGCTATTTGCATCAAGACGAACTAATTATTGTTTTATTTATTTATTTATTTTTTTTTACATAGGTCACCACTTATCAAGGCTCAGAGGCCACTCGAGAATAAAGGTTAAAGAGTGTACAATAGTCAATTGGATAATATCATAAGAATCGTTAGTAGTGTAAATTTGGTAAAGTGGATTACTTAAGGGGAGCAGCTCATCAAGAACTTGTTTATGTTGGACTTGAAGACGACCATGTTGTACTCAGCTGGAAAGCAGGGAAATGGAAGAGAGTTCCACAGGTGTGCAGTTCTAAGAAAGAAGCTTTGTTAATGGAATATAGTAGTAATCTATTAATCTGGTTCAATTTCTACAAGTATACCAACTAAATCTCTGCAAGCATACCAACTAAATCTCTGCAAGCATACCAACTAAATCTCTGCAAGCATACCAACTAAATCTCTGCAAGCATACCAACTAAATCTCTGCAAGCATGCCAACTAAATCTCTGCAAGCATACCAACGAAATCTGTACAAGCATGCCAACTAAATCTCTGCAAGCATACCAACTAAATCTCTGCAAGCATACCAACTAAATCTCTGCAAGCATACCAACTAAATCTCTGCAAGCATACCAACTAAATCTCTGCAAGCATACCAACTAAATCTCTGCAAGCATGCCAACTAAATCTCTGCAAGCATACCAACTAAATCTCTACAAGCATACCAACTAAATCTCTGCAAGCATACCAACTAAATCTCTGCAAGCATACCAACTAAATCTCTGCAAGCATGCCAACTAAATCTCTGCAAGCATACCAACTAAATCTCTGCAAGCATACCAACTAAATCTTTGCAAACATACCAACTAAATCTCTGCAAGCATACCAACTAAATCTCAACCACACCATACCATCTAAATCTCTACAATCATACCATCTAAATCTCTACAACCATACCATCTTAATCTACCTCTGAAGTGCTCATCTCTTCATCTCATCTAAATTTGGGGTGCTTCTTTGTGATTAACGTACATTAATATTAGAAAAAAAAAATTCACTATTATTTAAAAAAATAGTCCAATTTTTTTGGTAGGAATCTGGCACAACACAAAACACTCATTATTTTGACATTTACTTATATCTGGTTTAACATTTACCCTGGGCGTGTTGAACCAGCTTCTTCCAAGGAATTATTAATTTCACAAGTAGTCCTCAATCACCTGCATATCCTAATCAGGGGCACTGATTCTGACAGCATTACTTATTTGTCAGTTTGCCACCATCCTTCCACATATACTCTATGGTATTTACAAATGTCCATCCATCTAGTACTGACCAAGCTCAAAGTAGCTTAACTTCAGTGTTCTAATGAGAACTACTGTGATTTTAATCTTTGGTGTTTAATGTTTATAAGACTATTTTTTGCTTCTTTGGTAACATTGTTTTCGAGGTTTCATTATTTTAGAAAATTATAAAGTTTTAGAAATGAAAAATAAAATGATCATAAAATAATTTGTTAAAGAAATAAATGAGAAGATAGAGTTATAAAAGCATATAACGAATCTTTAAGATAAATTATTTTATATTTTAGAACTATTTTCTGATTTTTAAAGATATGTATTATATATATGTTTTCTGATTTTTAAAGATATATATATATATATATATATATATATATATATATATATATATATATATATATATATATAAAGTAAAACATGGTCACACACATTAGAAGACACTTATTTTGAATAAAATTTAAATGAGAAACTTAAAAACGTTGTAGTGTCGGTAATAGTGATGAAATCATTTTATTTACTTTTATTGTCGTTGTAAGTCCGATATATATTTTAAGACTATATTCTGATGTTTGAAATTATGTAATTACTTAAAATTAGAGAAACTCAGAAAATTATCTTCACAAAGCACGAAAATGTTAAAATAATGAGTTTTTTTTTATTTATGCATTTTAATAGATAGCCAAGTAATGGTTGACACCTGTGATATTAATATGTACTACCTGACATTGGTCAATATTTTTGAATTACTTACTTTAAAAAAATTTTTTTTTTTAATTACTTATTAAAAAAAAAAAAAATGGCATACTTTAAAGAAAATTCTTTAAAGTATGTCACTTTTTTTTTTTTTTTTAAATATTTTTTGTTCGGACCCAGACAAAGTATTTTTTGGAAGGCATTAAATCGAATTACACTTTTCTTTCAAAATAATTTTTTGTTTTTTATCGGAACAAAATATTTTCTAGAAGAAACTAAATCAAATTAAATTCTATTGTTCTTAACAACATGCTGTAACAATCCACCAAAAGAGCCGACGAACCAGAATCAAATACTGATTCTAAAGGATGAAAACTATCGATGCCAAAAATCGAGAAAGAGACTGACTTTACTTTATTATATAGATTAATAAAAAGTTTAAAATTCGAATAACAAAATACACCCGTTGGTTATGTAAATCACGATGGTAGTAACTATACCAAAAATTGAACTATTTAAAAAAACAAGGCAGCTCTTTTCGTGGTGTTGTTATTTTAAACAAACATCAAACTTTGATCCTGAAGAAAAATAAACTTACCATGATTTTATTTTGGTTGTTGTTTTTTTATAGTGATGATGTCATAGTTGTAATAAATCTATTGCATTGCCAACACCTTTCTACAATGTATCATTTCATACTTGGCATATGTAATAACAAAAAATAATTGGTTATTAGTGGAAATGTCCAATATCTCCTGCTGTATGATTAATATTATCATCTGAAGTGATGGATCAAGACAGAAAAAAAAAAAAAATAAATAAAAATAAGAGGTAATGCTTTTAAAAAGACTCTTGTATGATATGTATATTTGTTTTTTTTTTCTGTTTTTCTTGTCTTTGAGAATCTGTGATTTATTAAAAATAATCCCTCCTGCCATAAAATGCACCAAGAAACTGAACGTCTGTGATGTGATTTTATTTTGAATTCATAACCTTTTCAACATAATAAATTTTTTAAAACATTTTGTTGTCTTACTGTTAAATACATTTGTTTTTAATTACTTTATTACCACAATGTATTTATCAGGTTGCATGATTATTAGAGCTAGAACAACGGAACCACATCACTATATGAAAACATATAAGATATCAACGGATATATACTCAAGAGTCACACCAATAAAAAGATTATTCTGTTGTCCTAGCTATTAGTTATTATTACATAGAAAAATGCGAGCATGAAAAATAATCTCCATTGTTCTCCTGATAAACCCATTTCATCTTTTTTGTTATATCTTCTCCTCTTCTTCTTTTTTTTTTTCCTAACACTTTGTGGGGAAGGAGACGTCGATAGTAACACAAGTAATTTCTTGTCTGACCCTACACTCCAGATCCTCCTTAATCTTTAACTAAGCAAGTTGGATGCCTGACAGCTGAGTGGGCTTTTTTTTATGTGCATGGTCTGCATCCTTTTGTGTCAGGTGTTAGGGCTCCCTCCTGTATCCATCAAGTAATGCCACACATGCAACTGATGTATCATCTCACATTTACTGACACTAGATCTCAATCAGAGTTCCAGCAAAGAATACACTAAAAAGTTTTTTTATGGAAATCGCTCCAGACAATGCATAAAACCACTTGATGTAAAGAGCCAAAAAATATTACTACTACTCAACGATAAGTGTGATACAGATAGATTCTGACCTCAAAAACAGCAATTTTGACATCGCTCATGGAATGTAAGGGCTAAAGGAAAAAAATAAAAGAAACAAGGGTTAGGAAGCTTCTGAAAGTAACCCAAGGTTCACTTAGGTTTACAAAGACTGTGCCAAACAGTACTATAAAACAAGCTTGTTCAGGAAACTTCCATGCATCGGTTCAAATGTGAGAAAGCCTACCTGAAGAGCAGCATTCATGTCTGGTTGCACCAGTTCAAGAATTATGGGCTATGAAGAACCTGAATGCAACCGGTGACAACGGTCCAAGCCATTCAGGACTTTCCAGAAAGTATACAGCCAAGCTGATTAAGAGCATAAGGGAGTCAGTTCAACAGCGGCTGAAACACTGTGCAAGATTGAGTTGCAACTCTGCACCTATTACTTATTGTTAAGTTCTAGTTCTAGCCAGACAGATAAAGTTTTCGCACTTTAAACTTGCTCTAAGATTGGCTAAAAGTAAAATGTGAAAGGTGTGTGATCATTTTAAGAACCAATTTTGATGGCGCACCTTAGCTCTTGAAGTTTTTTTCTCTGAGGCTACCTTAAAGGCAGAATGTATGTAAGGAAAGCAAAACTAGGAAGGAGGTCAAGGATAGTTCTTGGAGGATAAAGTATAGAATAAGGACTCAAGTTGCGTATGTTTGTTTGCAAATGGCACGTGCATTGACAATCAACTGGTGTCGATTGAAATGTGTCCCGTTTGAGTCTCTTGGCTTCCGGGATCTTTATTCCATACTTTATCCTTCTTAGATAGTTTGTAAGGATATAACAGAAAAATTTATTCTTAAGAAATGCACAGACCTAAATGGTCATCTTGAATATACGTGTTAAAATACTAAAGAAGAGTTCAAAGACTTGCATATTCTGATAAGATATTTGAAACATAATCACCAACGTTTCCTATGATGTTCAAGTGGAGCCTAAGTTCGTCTTCATCAATAAACGGGGAATTATGACAGCATCAAAATCTCTGTACATTTCACTTCAAAAGTATACAACTTCTGAGGAATATGCAATGTAAATAAAAACATTTTGAAAAATTCTCAAAAGAAATTATAAAGGAATAGCATTTTCTAGAGAGATTATTTGCTTCAATTTGCAATTAAATATTGTTCCGTGTAATTAAATTACCTGTGCGAAAGAAGATAAACTTCTCCCCTTTCTATTACTACAACTAATGACCATAATAATAATGATAATTTGTAATCACGATGATGAGGAACTGAAGTTGTTACAAAAGTCGACTAATAAAATACGGGTTAACATTGGAACGTAATTCTCAATGCATTTTTAGGAGGTGACGGTGGTTAATAATGCGGACTGACAAGCTGGGTATGCCAAGTTTGAATTTAAATTTACAGAAACATGTCTCTCCTGTAAGTTCCTGATCTCTTTCTAAAAAGTGTCCTAACCAGAAAGATATCGGGGAAACCAATGCCAATAACAAAATCATCTGATTCATATGAAATGAAACAATGAGTGTGACTTTGGAATTCAAAGCTGGATATGTTGTTGATAAGTTTATGATTTTTTGGCAATATTATTGGGTCATAAAAAGGGTTGTCAAAAAAAAAAAAAAATAAATAACTCGTAATTTAATTAATGAGACACAAAATCAAGAAAAATTTTTTTTTTTACTCATCATGTGAATAGTAAATTCAGTTGACAAGCAAGTTGGTTGGCTTTGTAATCAGCACAGATCACCTGAGGTGAGCAGAGTGATAATTGACAATTTTTCCGACAATTTGACAAATTCCATTTCAGTGAGAGAGAGAGAGAGAGAGAGAGAGAGAGAGAGAGAGAGAGAGGCAGACAATGTAATAATCGGTATAGTAAGAGAGGAGGCCTTCCTTTTCTTGGGGCATCAGTGAAAGATAGAAATAATTTGATACAATGAGAAGTGGGTGGGTGGGGGGGGGGTAATCTGCCCGCCTGAGGTAACAGAGAGTGAGTTTGGAAAGTATTGAGAAATACCAGATTGCCTTGTTGAATTCCTAACAATAGAATCAACTGCATTTTGTAGCCAAGATACTCCATTTTGCTTGCCACTAAACTCCATGTTGTTTTAAAACAGACCCCGAACTTTAAGGTTGAAGACGTGAGACTAAAAAGCGCTCAAACTTGATAATCGAGCTAATACAAAAATACTTTCTTACTAACCATTTAGTCACTTTTTATAAAGGACTAGAAGTCACTAAAGGATAAGGGTTAATAGGTGTTGTGATGGTGGAAATTGAATAAGTTAATTTATTTTGGAGGATGGTCCATCAAGAATTTGTTACATTGGATTTGATAATTACAATGTTATAGTCAGCTGGAAAGCAGTTCCATTGTTTTTTGTTCCACAGATGAGCAGTTCTAGCAAAAAACTCTGCTTATGGAATTTTCACTTATTTTTAGGCACAGATAAAGAGTAAGGGAGTTGCTGATAGCTAGTCGGAACCAAAGAGCGCAAGCGCCTGCTATGAGAATATTGATAGAGCAGAAAGAGGCTCGCAACGTCTCTTCTATGAGAAACAGGTAGCAGAGAGGATAAAAGGGCATCGTACACCAGATTTCCAAGTTGGTTTTGGACCCTGTTCTGGCAGGAAAAGGTGTTCTGAGATACTTCTCCTGAAATGTGGCAACAGTACTCCATCCTAGGACATATTTGGCTCTTACACAGGTAGAGGATTGAATCGGAAGTGCGATACCTACTTTTAGATCAGGAGTGAAGGTCAGTCTTATAAGTTGGCCAAAGTATGTTGCTTCCTCAAGACAAGAACCATTCATTTCAATCAGGGACAAGTGAGGATCAGCGTTGATGATGAAAAGAGAGAGGCTCAGTTTTAGATGCACTAAAATTAACCAGCCACTTTTTTCCTCATTGCATCACGTGCTCAAGGTCAGAAAGGAGAGAATCAGAAAGATCTTGGCTATTGCCAGCCTTTCAAGTATTGCCAAAGATAGTATTGTTGCCTGCATAAATGTCTACGAATGATCTTAGAATGTGATTTGGGAGATTATTATTGGGAAGATCAAGAAGAGAGTTGGGCCCAGGATGGAACTTTGAGGGATGCCAGCGTTGATACTATGAGCATCTAATTTCTAACCCTACTCTTATAAGCCTATAAGAAAGAAAGGATTTAATAGTTGAGGGACATTTCCAGCTATTCTGTAACTGGAAATCTTGTGAATTAGACTTTTATGCCGCATCTTATTAAAAGCCTTTAGCATGTCAAGTGCAATTGCTCTAGAAACCAGACCCCCATCAAGCGATTCACTAATCCTATCTGATATTACATTAACTGTAGATCTAGTAGAATAGGATGTTACTGAGTAGATTGTTTTGTTGAGATGATTGACTTTATCTATTTATCGTAGATTCAAGCAACTTACTCAGGAGACAGGTTGGTCTGTACAGAAAGGCAGATGACCGATCTCCAGAATTTTTAAATACAGGACGGACTGACAAAGTTTTCCAAAGCGTTTGGATACATACTATCAATTATTGAAAAAAAAAAAAATAGCAAAGATTTCAATAACCAAATGAGAATGTCGTCTGCTTTGCTTCCCAGTGGAACTTTGTATATAAAAAATGAGTGTGAGAGCAAGATAACGTTGACACAAATCACCAATAAAAATAACCAACTTGAAATCCTTTCTGTTTTGAGTCTCTGTAGTTTCTTTCATGATTTACTAAAACTTTTCCTCGAGTGGCTCTTAGCCTTTATAACTGCTGACCTAATAATAATGATAATAATAATAATGATTTTGCAACGCAATCTTTTTGACCGGGTGGTTTAGATTGTTGAGAACTTTTCATTTCCATGTTGTAGAGGACTAGGATATATAAATCCTAATCCCGTTACAAAAGAAAATAATGAAACGAATGGAATGAAGGAAACAAAAACTCAATTGCTGGAATAGATAAACGTGTCATTTATTTACTGTTGAAAGAATGAATGTTTTAGGTGTAACACGTGTTCATGTCTGTGTTCAGGTGTAACCATCGTTTGTTGTGGGACTGGTGGTGTAGAAAGAAAAAGGAAATGTGTGTTCGTCTCACGTTCAGGTCACTATCGTTTGTCCGTGCGTGGGTAGAGAAGTAAGTAATGTAGTGTAAAATGGGAATGATAGTCCAGCGTGTAGACAAAGAAAAGGATAGAGGGTTGAAATCAGTTAAACTGCACGCCATGTTAGCAGTCAGCTACGCAAAAATATTCTCAGGGACAAGTTGTATATAGAGAGAAAGATGAGAATGTCAATCCAGTTCATGGAGAGAGAAAGCGTATAAAGTGTACGTACGGTCTGTTAGCTTTTTGTCCCACATAGTAGCAAGTGGCGTGAGGCACGCGCTTGCTGAAAAGGCACGTCGGTTCGTAGACCGCCCAGCTCGGAAGCTGGTCTGAAAAGGGCTGGAAACAGCTTGTCTCTTGCTTTTATAGTTGTTTCCGGTGGTCTTTTGCGCATATGTAGATTTCCTTTGAAAGGGAAGTGACGTTGTCCATGTGTGCGTACATGTGCACACGTTAGCGTGTGTGGGTATACACGTGAATGTGAGTGTATGTATGCGAACGTAAATATATGTGCGTGTGTGGACGTGCGCGTATGTATATGACAAGTAATATGGCTTGAGATGTGAACGCGTGTTTTTGTGTGAGACTAGAAAAGGCTTGCGCAATGTTCTTTGCCAGGTTGACCCCGAGGAGGGTTTAACGGTTAATAGCTTTCACCAGCTGACTACTTAATTACTAACTATTTAAAACATGCTCTCAAACACGTGACCTTTCTCGATTAATGAGAACTTTTATTATTCACCAGCCCCCACCCCTTTCTCTATCTAAAACAACCATACGTGTACATCGTTTTTAAATAATAATTTTTTAATAGTGCCCCCCCCCCACTCCCGACTCCTGCCCTCCTTCACAGAAGAAATAGAAGGACCCCACCCCTGCCACCACTCTTCAATGACCATCTGAAAATAGAATTAATATTGGATTTAAGAATGGATTCATAGCAGAAAAGCCCAAGTCAGACGATTGAACGCTTGGTTGGATTTTAGGGAGTTTAAACAGTTCATGTTACATTTGCAACGATGCGCAAAGTTAAGGAATTAAAAAAACAAAAACAAGAAACCAACTTCGCTGCACATGGTAACTGTTTAACTCCGTTTATTTTTCAGTAAGAAAGCTTCAATTTTCACACATTTAGAGAAAAGAAGGACATAAAGATCTTTTTGTATAACTTGATAACGTTCTTTGGCTAGACGGCATTTGTAAATAGATGAATTATTACATTGGCGTATAACACACACACACACACACACACACACACACACACACAAACAAATAAACAAAAATATTGATGAGAACCACATGGTACATAATACATACAAAATACCGAAAGTTCGAAATATTTTAGTCAATATATTTGGTTTGGTTCTTTTATTTATTTATTTATTTTTTTTCACGGCATACCAATCTTTTTAAAGTTATTTAATGCCAAATTCAATCATTCTAGTAAAAGTGTTAACAGCATTTCAACCAAAGTAAAATCAATTTTCAAAATGTAAAAGTCCAAAACAAATTGTCACATTTTTTCTCAGGTATATTTCCAAAATAAATGACGACACAATGTAAAGTTTTTTTTGTTTTTTTTATTGATATTGTTGTGTTGTATCCAGAAATGCACCTTCATGTTTTTTTTTTAAATGAATTGTAATTTATCCGTGAAAAAAAAAAAAAAAAAAGTGAAGAATTTGTTTTGGATTTTAATTTTTTGGAAATAGTTTTTAGTATTTTTCGAATGGATTTTACTTTGATTAGAAAACTATGCATTTCAATATTTGCAAATATTGATTCATAGTATTTGTTTTAATTATTATTCATGTTAATAAATTTATTCATGTATTTCCGGTTGCAGCTTCATGTCGTACTGAAAACATATTCTATTTAAACTATGGATGGAAATCAAATGATGACCCCACAGTACATAAATCCTCCAAATTACTGTCTTACCACAGGACATAGTTTAAATCAAGAAGTATATTTTTTGTTTATTTAAAAAAAAAAAAAAATTCATTAAAAACGTGGCATATTGCCACTTGGAACATAAAGAAATACTATTTGGAATTGTGTCTAATAGGGGAATATGAGGAATTGAGCAGCAAGATGTTTGTTTGCATTATATTTAACCTTTTGCAGATTAATTACAGTCAGGGAGGCATGAAACAAGGAGGGAATTCCAAAGTCTAGCAGTCCAAGGAAAGAAACTATTAGAGTAGAAAGCTTTCTGGCATCTAGGTACCTCAACAGTGAAGAATTTTGCTGCTGTTGGGTTAGTCGGAAGTATGTACATCCAGGGGGCATGTGTGCTACGAGTTCATCAGAACACATTCAATTAAAGTAAAACAGACACGGGGATGTAGCACTGCAGTGATGGGACAAAAGTTGAAGCTTGGCCGATAGTGAGGGACCTATTAGATTTGAGGCTCTTTTTTTGGACATTATCTAAGAGTGAAAGATTAGTGGTAGATGCACCAGCCCAATACTCCATAGGTTTATTGCCACTTAAAATGTATGTGGGATTATATCTAACAGGGGATTGTGGCAGCAAAATGTCTGTTCACATTACATTTAAACTTCAGCATGTAAGTACAGTCAGAGAAGCAACAAACAGGAGAGGGGTTTCAAAATCTAGCAGTCCGAGGGAAGTAACTATTAGAGAATAAGGCTTTCCGAAATGAATGAAAAGGTGGGATTTTGCTGCTTGTCGGGTCAATCTGAAGTATATATGTAGAAGGGAGCACAAGTACTATAAGTTCATCAGAGTACATTCCATTAAAGTACTTGTGAAACAGACACAGGGATGCAACATTTCGGCGATGGGACAGATGTTGGAGCTTGGCTAATAGTGTGGGTCTTAATAGATTTGAGACTCTTTTTTTGGACCCTGTCTAAGAGTGAGTAACCAATGGTTGATGCATTAGCCCAGATATGGCAACAGTACTCCATGCATGGGCGAATTGTGGCTTTGTAAAGATATAGGATGCTGTCTGGTGTGAGTAATTTTCTAACATGGTAGAGCGAGCCCACTTTGACACACTGGTTCCCACTGGATCACAGAAGTTAGGCAATGTTGAAGCTGGTTAGTACTAAATGAGTGACCATTTGGGGCTTCCAGGTGTTGTATGTGCTCTCTGTTTATCTCGGCATTGTTTTCAGTCATCCTGGACTTCTCCTTACCACTGGACCCAAACAGTGCCGATTCAGGAGAGGTGTGGTTGGAATTGCGCAACCCTTGTCTCACAATTACACATGCAGCTGCCCTACAGGGGGTATCCTTTGTCTTTCGAGACTGAACGGAGACATTTAAACTCCTTGATAGTAATATACTTTTGAAGTTGAGAGTCACTATAGATAGAGTCTAGGTGTAATTGTTTATCCTGGTTTGATATTTGAGTTAGCCTACATGTTATTCTGTAGAAGTGATTTGCAATTAAGTTTAGTTACTGGCAGAATTTTAGCAAAGCTATACATTATAAAAGGTCTTAAAACAGAGGATGCCAAGATATTTTAGTTCTCCTATAAACTTAGTTCAGAGGCTATTGCCTCTGAACTATGTTTATTTGCTAAACGAATGAAATATAGTTTAATGTACAAAAAAGTAATAAACTTTTTTCTTTTTTTTAAAATATATACAAACCAGTCATTGAAGAAAGCAATTAGAAGATATCTTCATTCTTAGCTCCTGAAATATATGATATAACAAATAGGCATAAATCTAGGTAGATATTATTATCATATCTTTACATCATCAACGCTCTGATGCCCATCTGGTATCAATTGAAATGAATGGCTCTTATCTTGGGGAGGCTTCATGTTTTGACAAGCTTCTGGGCTTGACCTTTACTCCTGATCTGAAATGGAACACATATATCAAATCCATTGCCAAGATCGCTGGAAAAATGGTGGGATCCTTTTATCACTCCAGTAGATATCTCCCTCCTGATGCAATTCTCTATCTATAAAAAAGCCAGGTACAGCCAACGATGGAGTACTGTTGCCACATCTGGGCAGGAGCTGCTAGAAGCAGCTTATTCTGCCTTGACAGATTTCAAAATAGACTTCGCAGCTTAGTGGGGAATGCCCTTGTCACTTCCTTGCAACCTCTTTCCTACAGAAGAGATGTTGCAAGCCTGTCTGCTTTATCATCATTTTCATGGATGTGCTCATCTGGACTTCAATCTATGGTCCCCCCTCGCCAAATTTTCACAAAAAACACTCGTCTAGCCAAAACCACTATCAATAATTTCCCACACTCTTTATCTGTGCCTAAACCTAAATGAACAAAACTTCTTTCTTAGAACTGCACGCCTATGGAACTCTCTTCTGATTGGCTGCTTTCCAGCTGACTACAATCTGATTGTCTTCAAGTCTAATGTAAACAAATTCTTGAGCCGTCCCCCTAAGTAATCCAATTTACAAAATTACCACTACTACGCTATCATCCCATTGACTAATATATACCCATTAACCCTTATCCTCAAATGGCCTCCGCGCCTTGATAAGTGTGACTCGTATGTAAAAAAAAAAAAAAATATTAGAAAAGCTTTAATATATTTAATATTTTTCTAATTTTAGATACACCGATAGTCAAATAAAAAAAGAAAACTTATAAGAGAGAGTTGCCTGGACACTAGAAAAGGTGATAAATATTTAAAAGAGTTAAGAAAGGGTTGATGAAATCCTTCACTTGGTAAATCTTTGGTTTGATATGTAATGTTACACACCTTTATACACGTGTTAACCTGCAGACCCGACACGTTGTAGACTCCGTCGCAAGGAACATAAGAAAGGAAGAGGAAAATACTTTAACTCGCTGTTTCAGGTTTTAATAAAAGACCTTTATTCCTCCTTCTCCTGCCATGCGTGACTTCTCATTACGGCTGTGACATTATCCGTGTGTCTCTAACGTGATCATGATTCTCTTGAATGTGATCCCCGGTCTGTGCACACATTCTTTTTTTTATAACCTTTTTGTTTCTTCCTTGCCGTAACATCATCTTGCACGCAACTAGGTCATTTGGATACAGCTGTTACAGACAGAGGAAGCATTCTATTGATTAAAATGAAGTTTATAAGTTAAAGTTTCGACGATCATCAGAGAAAGCCTTCAATCCATATAAGGAGTTACATCTGACACATCAAGACAGTTTTTATTAACACTCATGTCAGCGACGATATACATTCACATTAGACCCTCTGCATAATCACACCGTATGTATTCTGCAGTCCTGAATGTGCTGCCTCAGAATTGTGTGAATAAACATGTATCATTGTGACATTTTTAGAGTTGTGTATTCGTTAACTATTACGATCTTTCTAAGTTTTATGCCTTCCCTAATTAGCTTAGTAGCCTCTGTTGTATAGTTTTATAACTGTGGCTTAATAAAGGACCCCCCTCCCCCCAAAAAAACAACGTACTGTATTTTCTTATTTACCTTTCACAGAGACACACGTATAAGAGCCAGTAAATAAACAAGATATATTCATTAATAATGTTTTTGGTGAGTTTTTTAAAGTGTGTTTCTTCCTGGGTGATTGAATAAATCATGCGTTGTTGAAAAGACGGCATGATTCCATTTCCGTTTGATGAAAACCAGTTTTCTTTTTTTTGTTGCCGACCATCTGCTAGTTGGTCAGTTTTGTACAAATTCCAAGAGCGATAGGAGCTTTCTATCATGTCTGAAAATAACACAATGTTCAACGAACGAAATCGAAGATGTGCCACTCTACAACTCATGCTCTCTATCAATCCAAGTTATGCCAACAGGACTATTGCCAGCACTCTTAAAATACATTGCTGGATTGCCATGAATAACAGGAATGTGCCAAGAGTGATAAAAACAAAAGGTTCTGGCCACGGTTCTGATCTTTGATGTGATTTCAAGGGCCACATCATGCCACCTCATTTCTTCCAAGTCGGCTTGAAAGTCAACATCAAAGTGTACCTGGATGTGCTGAAGAGTGTGGTAATCCCCTGGTGCAATCAGGTGGTTGATGGCAGACTCTGAGTGCGGCAGCAGGACTCGGCGCTGACCCATAAGTCCAAAGAGATCCAGGTTTGGCTTCAAAAGGAGTACTAGGACTTTATACCCTTCTCTCACTGTCCCATCCTCCCCCTGACCTGAACCCGTTTAGTCATATGTCGAGAATATCACCAACATGACTTCCCACAACACCAAAGCCAGCCTGATCACTACCATCTGCCAAGTAAGTTCCAGCGGGCGCTTGTGGAAAAAGCATGCTCCCAGTTACGGACCGGTATCGAGGCGGTGATTGAGGGTGAAAGCGGCTACATTGAATAGATTTTAGCTCTACTACATAGTCAAGTTATCTGAATTGCTTTTTTCAATAAAAATTTTAAAATAAATCTGTAGTTTTGTTTTCTTTAGGATGACAACTTTATTGTTCCACCCTGCAATCTATCACTCTAGAATATATTAAACAAAAATGACCATTGAATTTTGCAAAGTTGTTTTTAATCGCCTCCGAAAGCGAAATCTCATTTTACTACTAGCATGGAATCCTAATGTCCAATATTTTAATGAAGAGTTTACGTAAATTCTTAGGCAAACTAGTTTTCTTTTTAGTGTAAATTTCATGCTCTCTTGAAAACGTTTTAATACTCTTTACAGTTAGATCATTTTATGTTCCTAAGTTTAATGACCTAGAAGTGATTAGATGACAGACATCAAATACATCATATTAATATAGATAAGCAGGAAAGAAAACGTAGGTATCCTCTTTTAATGTAAATCATTGTAATAAAAAACAACTATCAGAAGAAATATTCAAGGGAAGTAACTCCGCAATATTTTAAAGGAGTTATCGAACTTGATATTTTTATTCCGCTTCAAATAAGTAAAATTTTTATTCCGCTTCAAATAAGTATAATTTCTAGAGTAAAATATATGTAAAAATTGAATTAAGCCATTATTATTATTATTATTATTATTATTATTATTATTATTATTATTATTATTATTATTATTATTATTATTATTTATTTATTTATGTATTTTATTTTATTTTTTACTCACTAGGAGTAGTCGCACAGACCAGACCATCATCAAAGATTTCTCATTGAGAACAACTTGTGATGTTATGTTCTCTGGAGTCTGAGTGACAAAAATCTCCCCAGATTTCCAGTACTCTCCGCTTCTTTCGATAACCTTCACAAAAGAATTTCTGTTATCACAACAAACGCTTTCCATTGATTTCTTCTTGGCAGCGATTATTGGTCTTCACTGGGATTTGGGTGGCAGTAAGCCTCCACAAGGTCCCAGTCCTCTATGCATTCATCCAGACGAGGTCTGGCTAGTACTTTCTCTCTTCAGTCTTTCCATCCTCCTTTACTTTTCTCGCTTATTTGGTGTGATGCCAGTTTATGGTCTCACACACACACACACACACACACACACACACACACACACACACACACACACACACACACACACACACACACAGAGGAGGTAGTGGTGGCTGGAATGCAGGGCTAATGGGGGTACCTTACATTTATACCGTTTCAGTTTTCATGCTTCCATGTGATGTTCCTTTGTGTTTTACATCTGTAGCAGTTTCTGTATTTCCAGTTTGTGCCGGTAGTTCAAGTGTGGTATTAGTCTCCACATTCAAGGGGGTTCCTTAATATTTTTGTAGTTTTTATTATTATTATTATCCGTTGTATCTTCTCAGCCATCCTTCTGATTCCAATCACGCCCATTCTTTTTAAAAGTTTTCCGGTATTGTTCCTAGTGCTCATATTGTTACCTTGACTTTCTTCATTTTCCAGATTCATTTGAGCTCTCTGGCCAGTTCTGTGTATTTGCTCCGCTTCTCAATCTCTTTGCTCTTCACTTTGTAGCCTGCTGGAACGGCAAAATCTACAATCTGTCAAGATTTTTCCTTCTTGTTAACTATTATAACATCCGATCTTATTGCTTGGATGGGTTTATCCGTTTTTATATCCATGTCCCATAGGATCTTGTGACTTTCATTTTCCAGTACTGCAGCCTGTTTGTGCCTGTAACATTTGTCTGAGTGTTCAAGATGCAATTGTTTGCATAATTGCCAATATACTGCTTTCCCCACTTGAGTGTGTTTATTGTTATATTCTTTTTGAGCTAGTTTGCTGCATTCACTTATTATGTGGTTTATTATTTAGTCTCTTTGTCTGCAGAGTATGCATTTGCTGTTTGCTTGTGCTTTGATGTGCGTTATTTTGTGTGGCTGTTATTAGTGATTCAGTTTCTCTGTTTAGGTTTCCTTTTTGTAGCCATTTCCAAATGTTTTTGTTAGTCTCATCTTCTTAAATCCGTGTAGCTGTTTCTCTTCCCATTTTCTTTGCTTGTCTTATTCCTCATCTCTTCTTTTTCTATCTTATTTGTTTCTTCAGTGTCTCTTGCTGCGGTAATTATTCTTTCAGTGTTCTGTATTATGTATTTTTCTAATTCTTTTTTTTTTTCTCTACAAACCAGCTCTCTTCCTCAATCTTTCCTTTTCACATAGAGTCGGTCAGAATCATACTTTGGGTGTAGTACATTGTGCATTGTCATGAGTTTCCTGGTCTTCTGGTCGAGATTCTTCCGTTCTTCTTTGGTCCAACTTATAAACAGTTCAGAGTGACACTGCCTTCATGTTTATTCCTTTAAGTTTCTGCTATATAGTTTAGTTTCAAAGAGTTTTCTTGTTCTTCTGAGGTATTGCTTGTTGCTGTTATTATTATTATTATTATTATTATTATTATTATTATTATTAACAACAATAATAGTTGTTGTTGTTGTTGTTGTTGTTCTTCTTCTTCTTCTTCTTCTTCTTCTTCTTCTTCTTCTTCTTCTCCTTTTTTTTTTTAAAACCTATAATTAATCAGGATTATTCACTTTCCAAAAATAAAATTAGCTTTCTTGCTAATAAAAAACAAGCAAAAAAAAAAAAAAGCTAATGAACAAAAAACTTTCTTGCTAGTAAAAAAACAAAACAAAAAAAAAAACAATATGCTATAACGCAGTGTTTACAAGACGACAGGTGATTATACAATGGTGGTTTATACGTTTCTTTGTTCTGAATTAAACCATACAAATTGAAAACAAATCCCTATACCAAGATATTTTTCAGAGTAAAAATTTACAAAAAATGCAATGGTGGTTATTTTTTTTTTTGGTTTTATTTGGATTATTTGGACTACTGATCTCATCTTGAATATTATTATTATTATTATTATTATTATTATTATTATTATTATTATTATTATTATTTTTTTTTTAATTAATTAATTTTTTTCTTCACCCCAAACAAGGCATAGTGCCAATTTGATGTAGGGGGTTACTATCGGGATATAAGTTGCCGGGATACTATGTAGGGAGTTGAGCAGCAAGATGTCCGTTTATATTACACTTGAACTTCTGCATGTCAATACAGTTGGGGAAGCAGGAAACCGGAAGGGAGTTCCAAAGTCTAACAGTTCTGAGGAAGAAACTATTAAAGTAGAAGGCTTTCTTACATCTAGGTATCTCTATTGTGTAGGGGCGGGATTTTGTTGCTTGTCGGGTTTGTCGGGGGTATTTACGCCAAAGAGGTACAAGGGCTTGTAGTTCATCAGAGCATTCACCATTAAAATACTTATAGAACAGGCAGAAGGATGCAACATTTCATCGATGGGACAGAGGTTGAAGCTTTGATGACAGTTCAGGACCTATCAGGTTGGCGACTGTCTTTTGAACCCTGTCTAGGAGCAAGAGACTAGTAGCAGGTGCACCAACCCAAATGTGACAACAATACTCCATATATGGGCGAATGGTGGCTTTGTAGAGATACAGGATACTTTCAGGTGTAAATAGCTTTTTAGCATGGTAGAGAGAGCCCACATTCTTCGCAGTGGTCTTAGCAATGCTCTCAATGTATCTGTCCCGACTCATGTTCCCTGTGAACGTTAAACTGAGGAGTTTGAAAGAAGTACTTTCAGGTAATGTATCTTTAGTCATAGCTATTGGTGGTTGAGAAGGTTTCTTGTAATTATTGAAGGAAATAAGCATAGTCTCGGCAGCATTGCATTTTGTCTCCATTCCACTACAGATTGGAGGTCTTCCTCTAGTGTTTTTGCCATTTCCTTAGATATATGTCCATTTGTTTTCCCCTCGTGTCTGTTATAGAGGGTGGCGTCATCAACAAATATACCATCTCAGAAACAATTTTATCAGGGAGGTCATTTATGAATATTAGAAATAATAAAGGTCCAAAGATAGACCCCTGAGGTACTCCCGCATTTATATCATATTGTTTAGATGTACGACCATCAAGGACAATCTGGATTCTTCTCTTTTTTAAGAAAGATTTAATTATGTTAAGTATTCGTCCAGTGATACCGTAAGATCTGATTTTTCCTGAGAAAACCATCGTGCCATACCCTGTCAAAAGCCTTAGATATATCTAAGGCTACCGCTCTACCCTCACCTGCTTTGTCCAGTGTATGGTATATACGTTCAGGGATTACAGCTGTAGAACGGACTTGTCTAAATCTATTTTGTTGGCCAGTCAGAAGTTTAGCAGTTGTAAAATGATGCACTAGGGCTTGGTTAATATTTTGGCAAAAAGCGAGAGGAGGCTAATGGGGTGATAATTTAATGGATTACTTCTAATCTGCATCACCGGAGTACCCTTCTATGACCACAAGGGGAATATTTACACCCAAATAGATGGCGTATCCATGGGTTCTGTCCTCGGAACCATCTTCAGTGAGTTCGAAGGCCAGAGGAATAGTTGGCCGAAACGTTGTGAAACAACAACTAGAAGATAAGAATAATAGTCCGCAAATGAATAAAAGAATAAATAATACAAATTACTTATCTCAATAAGAATTCCAATTAAATAAATAACATTTTCTTTTGTAGGTCACGATGTCTGCATCGTTGTCTAATAGCTGTTCTTTTTTTATTTTACTTTTCTCTTTTTTAGTCTTTCGCTTCCGTTATACTTTTATTCCAATTGGTTTCTTTTGAATATTTGTTTTCCCATTATTTATTACTCCCTATTCTGCCGGCTAGAAAACTAGTTACGCCGTTTAAATTGTCCATAAAAAATAACAGCTTTCGATAATCTTTACTCCTTGATTGCTTGCAAACGGATTTGTCTGCAAACGTGTATTAAACGTATATTTGGATTATTACAAACTTTTTGAATTATTACAATCCTTTTGGATTACTACGCACATTTTGGATTTTAATTTGATTCTGCATGTAAACAGCATAATTCCAGATTTTTCTTATGTTAAGATTATCTCCTATCTTTCGTATTGATAATACTGGATCTTTCCATATTTTTTCATCTGGTTTTTTAATTCTTGACTTTTAATGTATCCTATACTTTCTTAAATTTTTTCCTTATTTTATAAACCCTTCGCATAAAAAGTTTTCTTTTTTTCATTTATGACTAGTTTTCATATAATGCAGTTTCAATCAATGCCAATACCAGCAAATTCATAGCTTCACTATATATTCATTTGCTGATATCTTTCCTCTGATGAGAAGAACACATTTTTTTAAGCTTTGCAGATTAAGGAAATTTCAATATACAGTAAAAAACTCCTTTAATTTGAACTTCCTCTAAAGTTGGACTTCCTCTCATTTGGTCTTCCTCTCATTTGGACTTCTTTTAAACCTGGACTTTCTCTAAACTTGAACTGTCTCGTCATTGAAATTGTATTAGCATATTTGATGCGGAGTTGCAGTAAAACTGTTTACATGGTTTAGTCAGATATTGCGCAGAAATGTTAATATTGGTACTATGTAATTAATGTAGATTAGCTATTGATAATTAATTTACGCTAACTGTAATTTTTTTTTCAGATTGCTATATTTAAAATAGTGTAAAACAACCCATCACAATGGCTTGCAACGCTAAAAGAAAACAAGTGACACTGATTTTACTCGAAAAACGTCAAATTATAGAAAAATTAAATGCTGGAGTTGAAAATAACGTTATATTGAGAGATTATAAGATTGGAAGAAGTACACTGTTTTACATCAAAAGAAAAAGGAGGAAATATTGAAGGCTGCTCCTTTCCCTCCAAATAAAAGACGTCAAAAGAAGGACTCTTCGCAGACCAAAGCAAATTGAATTCGATCGAATATTGCATGAGTAGTTTGTAGCAAAACGGAATGAAGATGTAGCAATATCTGGGCCCATGTTAATTGCTAAAGCAAAATCTCTTAAGGAAGAGTTGAATATCGCAAAAGATATGAAATTCAGTGAAGGCTGGCTTAGGAGCTTTAAGAGTAGACATGGTATAAGACAATTAATAATATCAGGCGAACAACGGTCTGCTGATACACATGCAGCATCAAATAATTGTGACAAATTCAAGACGATAATTGCCGATTATGGTTTAACACCAGAGGATGCTTACAATGCTGATGAAAAATTGGAAGTGCTTACCTACAAAAACATTAGCCGGATCCGAGGAGCAGAAAATAAAAGGATTCAAATTAAATAAAGAGAGACTAACAGTGATGGTATGCGCTAATACTTCTATTACTCATAAACTTAAGCTTCTTGTCATCGGCAAATCAAAGTGTCCTCAAGCATTGAAAGGAGTTTCGCTTTTGCCAGTATCCTATTATTCTTTACAAAATGGATGGATGAATCAACAGTTGTTTAAAAAATGTTTATTGCAAGAATTTATGCCAGTTGTCCAGAGGCGTTTTCTTGAATTAGATAAACCTGATTCAAAGTGCTTGCTTCTGTTGGACAATTGTAGAGCATATCCTCCTGAGTCAGAACTAGTGTCATCTTGCGGGAATATTTTTGTGTGCTACTTACCAACTAATGTGACTTCTCTCATCCAACCTATGGATCAAGGGATTATTTGGAACTTAAAATGTTTCTACAGAAATGATTTCATGATGAATATGATAAATAGTACCGTGAGTATAAGCGATTTTCAGCGCCATTTTACAATCAAAGATGCCATATTTTCTCTCGCAAGTGCATGGAATCAAGTTCGGACAAGCACATTAACAAAAGCATGGGGTAAATTATACCCAGCGCCAAAGGCTTCTGAACTGAAAGAATCAGAGAATACATCTGGTCTAGAAAAATATCTTGAAACCAAACGGTTACCGACCAACCACGCTGTTCTGAAATCACTTAATGCACATGATGTTGAAATGTGGGTGCAACAAGATGAGGAAATTACTGATAAATATCCTGAAGGCAATAATGGTGATGAAAATAGCGACAGTTCCTATTCTCTTGACCCTAATGTAAATAACGAAGAACACTCTGATGAAGCAATATCATGCGATGATGCAGAAAAGTCTATGGAGACAGTTATAAAATTTCTAGAAAAAAGTCCTTACTTAAGTGACAACTATGTTTTGCAAGCAATGTCACTCTGAAGAGATATAATCATAAAGAAGCTACAGAACCAAGAAATTATAGATTTTCGTGATTGCTTACGGAATACAATGGCAGCGCCCAAGAGCTCAACCAATGAAAATAGAAACTGCAATAAGACTCATTCAATGAATAACTAAAAAAAAACTGTATTTTACATAAATATATGATTTCTGTAGATGATAACTTAGGTAATAAATACCTAACAAGTAAGAGTAGATTTAATTTATTTTTAATGTTTTTGTTCCTGGTAATAATATTTAACAATTCTTACTTGCAATATATCGTAAACTCAATTTGATATATACTTGAAGTATCATGTAGCAATGAATTTCATTTACTATTTCTTAATTCTTAGAAAATTAAAGTTAACTGCAGCACATTTTTTTTATCACGAAACTTGAACAGCATCTTCTAATTTGAATGAAGTGGATGTTCAAATTATAGGAGTTATACTGTATCTTTTTTGAATATCCTCTCGAACAATAAATTAATGTAAAATATATTTTTACAATTTTTAAATTTGTTCTTCTATAACAAGCGCTATATCCTATCTTGTTTGTGTTGGGGATTGCTACATAAATATTAATATTTATATTTACTTTAAGTTTACAGAACCTATTTGCTTCTAAACCTAATCCTTACTGCTTTATATACCCCCTCTCTGTCTGTCTCTGTCTGTCTGTCTGTCTGTCTGTCTCTCTCTCTCTCTCTCTCTCTCTCTCTCTCTCTCTATATATATATATATATATATATATATATATATATATAGTAAGAGTTTGGGCTTCTTACCATAGGGTCCCGGTTTCGGGTCTCGCTGGATTCAGCTGCTCTGGTTGGTCGTGGACGACGGGGCACATGTCAGTTGATGATTATATTTTAAAAACAATATATATGCCGCTCCCCATATGGGGGTACCAAATTGGTTAAAGGGGAAATTATTTTCTAACTCGCATTTAGGTAAAAATGCGCTTTTGTAAATAATTGAATTCATTTAAAACGTATCGCAAAAACAAATAAGCTCCTCTCTCTCTTTCTCTCTCTCTCTCTCTCTCTCTCTCTATATATATATATATATATATATATATATATATATAAATGAACATGTCTGTGTATCTGTCTGTCTGTGTGTCTGTCTGTGTGTGTACATTTCCCTACACAATAACTCTGTCAATTTAAAGTCTACAGACTCGAAATTTGATATACAGGGTACTGAGATTTGGGAAAATCTATGTGATCGGTATTCAGAGATAGAGCAAGCTTTTTAATCGGTTTGGGTGGAAAATTTGAGCTACCAATATATAAATCTATGTATGTATGTATGTTTGCATGTTTACCTAAAACTTTCTACAGAGGCAACGGATTTTCACAAGATCAGTATCGATTTGAAGCTCGACCCTTCAGACGACAAATACCGAAAAATTGGCTAAAAACATTAATTTCTTCACCTTCAACTGGACACTTTTCTACAGGGAGGTGTCGCTTTTTTCGCCGACATTTTCGAAAGTCATCCCCTCTTTTCGATTGTCTAGCCTTAATTTTAACCTACGTCACTTCCGGTTTGACTGTGGTCGTAACAGCAAAGACGTCAGGTTTTTTCCCTTCCTTTTCCTCCTTCACGGTATGGGTTCGAGCCTGCCTTCCTACTACTACCTTTTTGTTTTTTTGCTTAACACACACCTTCAAACATCCGGGCAACGCTGGGCTGAAATGCCAGTAACCTATAAACAGGTGTCTGTAAATGCGTTAGTTATCGAAAAGAAAACAAACAAAATCAGCAAGGGTCAAGAGGAGGACAGAAAGAGAATGAACAGTGGCGATCATACACATTAACATACTCGAGCCATTGCTTGGGGTCTACGTCATGACACCTCATAGGAAATAAACGGTGTCAGCCAATGTATTGTGAACTTGTCCAAATTACGTTGCGTGATTACCTTAAAAGACACCTTTATTCACAGATAAATTCATAAAATCAATAGTAGATTCTCCACAGTGCAATATAGACTACAATGTATTGTGAACTAAGTCACTGTGGGGAGGCATGTGAAACTTCATCTCAATAAATCGCGGTGGGCGCACAATTAGAGTTAGCAATCAATCGATTTGATTAAATAATGGTCGATTTGACCATTTTCGAGGACAATAAAAGTATGGGAAGGTGAAAAATGTGTTGATCCTCATTCATCCCCGGACAACGTCGGGTATCCCTGCTAGTACGATACTGATCTAACCTTGACGAGAGAGAGAAAGAGATAGAGAGAGACAGAAAAAGGATGTGTTTGTGAAAAATATATAAATAGAAAATGAGTGTGGGTGATTTAGAGAGAAAAAGAGAGGAGACAGTGTGATGAATGACTGCGTGAGGAGAGAGAGAGAGAGAGAGAGAGAGAGAGAGAGAGAGAGAGAGAGAGAGAGAGAGAGAGAGTTAGTGTGTTTACAATACAATAGTAGCCATGCACAAAGTTATTTAACTTTATTTTCACAAAAGTTATTTTTTTTATATAATCCAGTATTTGGTTTCAACGGAGCGGAAAATATTCCTTACACTTCAGAGACATTTTTAAGTAATCATGATGATGCGTTGTGCACGCGCGTGTGCGTTATGCGCGAACGTGTGTGAAAGAGGAAGAACGTGAGAAAGAATGAAATAGTGCATGGGACAAACAAACAATGGAAAAAGAGAAAAAATATGAGAAAAAAGAACGAAAGAAACACACACACACACACACACACACACACACACACACACACACACACACACACACACACACACACATTAAATTACAACAAAAATATCCGTTGAGTAATTATTCACACTACAGAGCTGTGACAGAGTGAAACAGCTACCTCGTGATTAGTGCATTCACTCCACACTCATGAGTTGAGCTCCTTAGCAACGGTTGCCACATAGCATACGCTATAGCTCTTCGTAACAAAGTATTACGTACTTCCAGTAGATAATAAAATAAATCAAATGTAGACATAAGATATAAGAATTTCCATTATTTCGAATTTTAATTTTTATCAAAATCCAAATTAATTTTGTAACTATATTATTTTCTCTCCAATTATCAAACTGGTGGAATTTCTTCTCCATATATATATATATTGGGATTTTCCGTAACCACAACAAAGGTAGATGTTTCTCGCATGCCTTTCCAGCTAGGGATTTCCTCTTCCTTCCTTCTCTTCAAAAAATGCCCCATTGCCAAAAGTGTGTATATTCATAAAGTCTGAAGAAATGCTGGTTTTGAAAATTTTCAAACGACATAATGCTTGAAATTGTCGAACTGGACATGGAAACAATTGTAACGTAAATTGAAATACACTTTTTGTTGCCACCAACACCTTGTTTTGAAGTCTTGTTTTTGCTTACACAGTATATTAATGCTCAATTATAAAATTTGATAATTTTGTAGCTTACTCTTTAAGTCAACCATTTTTGGCTTAAAACTCATTGGTATATGAAAATTTACTGAATTTCACGAACTCAGTATAATTACATATAAGTCTATATATATATATATATATATATATATATATATATATATATATAATGAGGGAGTTTCCAAAAATGATGCCTCCTTTTTTTTATTGCGCCCGACTGGATCAGAGGGATTGCAAATTACATTGTTATGATGACTGAACTTGTGCATTCATAACCTGAAAGTTTTGTATTTCTGTTTTCCCTCCCTGTTGACGGGATGAAATTCTGAAAAAGCACCCACGTGTCATGGACTTGGGTCAGAAGCAGGGATGCGTAATTGAATTATTCGCAAAAGTGCGTTGGAGAATGGTAGTAATTATATCAAGAAATAAAGTTCGGAACACAAAAAGTCGCTAGTTTTAATCGTACCACTTGTATTTTCTAAGCTCTTCAACGTTTTGAAGAAAAAAAAGACGCTTTACTTTTGGAGCAATCTTCGTACGACATAGCGCGCTTTGGACACCCATGCACAGCTATCGTTCATCGCTGGAAAAAAGTGCAGTAAGAATGGTGGTGACTATATAGAAAGATAAATTCTGGAGCGCAAAAGGTCGCTCATTGAAATGGTATCACTCTCGTCTCCATAGCTCTTCAACTTTCTGAGTAAAATAAATAGGGCACTTTACTTTGGAACGACCACACACACACACACACACACACACACACACACACACACACACACACACACACACACACACACACACACACACACACACATATATATAGTTATGAAAATATATATGACCATTAAGTTACACTGATAAGCCTGACGAATTGTCATGAGAATGAAACGCAGAATATTCTGCGTAGCTTAATTGCCATATTTATTACTTACTACCTAGCTCTACCTATGTATCGAGCACTGTTGAGGTAAATATTGAAAAGTTAACCCATAAAATTATATCTTCGTATATAAATTTATATGATTAAATGAAGTAATCATATATATATATATATATATATATATATATATATATATATATATATATATATATATATATTTATGTATGTATGATTACTTCATTTAATCATATAAATTAATATGGTTAATTATATTTTAATTGTATTTTTAAAATAATATATATACCGCTCCCTTTGTGGGAGTACCAAATTAGATAAAGGGAAAATTATTCCCAACTTGCATTTAGGTATAAATACACTTTCGTAAATAATTGAATTTATTCAAAACGTATCGCAGATAGAAAAACAAATAGCATATATATATATATATATATATATATATATATATATATATATATATATATATATATATACACACACTAGCAAAAGCACCCGTCGTTGACTGGGTTCAAAAACAGCCTACAGAAAATGGACTCTGATTTATGAAAGTATGATAGGTTATGAAAAGGAAGGGTTGTAAAGAGATAGCTTCGAATTTGGGGGTATGAAAACCAAAGCAAAATATGATGAAAGTAAAAATAAAATAGATAAACCTCATAATTTATTATACCATACCTGTTCACACTGAAACACTTATCACAATATTCTGTGGATCTATATTAAAAAACCTTGTTAAACTTTGTGACATATTTCCATTCTATGGAGGTCAGGTGCGAACGAACACCCCATAATTTTATTATACCATATTTCTTCAAACTGAAACATAATTATCAAAATATACTTAAGCAGACAGATATGAAAAGTCTTTATTAAAGTTTGTGCCTATTTCCATTCTATGGAGGTCAGGCGCAAACGCAGACCCCACAATTTTATTATACCATCCCTATTTAAGTTAAAACATACTTATCAAAGTATTATTATGTACATCTATATCAAAAACACTTGTAAATGTTTTTTTTTTAATTTTTAAATTTTTTATTTCCATACTTTGTGGACCAAGCTCGAACGCAGACCCCACAATTTTAATGAATCATCATTATGCCAGATCAAACATAACCATTCCTGTGTCTCGATACATCTTCTATCATTATATGTGATCAGTTTTCTATAATAGTCAACCATATAAGAACCTATTCGTGATCAGACACATACACAGACTTTCAGCTTTATATTATATATATATATATATATATATATATATATATATATATATATATATATATATATATATATATATATATATGAAACTACAATATTTTAAAATAATATTAACAATTAATTTTTTGGTTACATAAAGGATCATAAAAATCACTGCAAATAGTTTGTAACACTGTGTTTAATATAAGTTTTATTTATGATTTTAGACACATACTTATTAAAATTATAGACGTTGGACGAGGACGAGAAAATTCAATCATTTTAGACATGCCATGTTTTGTTTATGTTTATTAAATTGGATGTCATAAATGACTTTCCCACATGCACAAGTAATTGGTCTACGGCAATCTTCTTTACCTGCGTCATCTAAGAAGCTTTCACCGTGCATGTTCAGATGATTTTACCATGTGTACAATCCAACATAATTCGTCCTACCTAGCCATACATAACTAGATGTGAATATAGCAGAAATTATCACATATCTTAAGATTCTCTAGTGAGCGCTTAACTCCGTACAATAGGATATTGTCTAAAATGAATCGCATGAATTTTATTTTACACAGATTTTACCAAAGTGACTTAATTCAATACAAGAATAACAAAAGACAAGATGCACGGAAAGAATAAGACATGGCTAAGGATACTTGAACAGAGAAACGGATTGCTACAGACAATTGCATAGAACAATGCAATTAGAACTAACTAGATTAAAGGTGAAATAGATTAAACTGAGAAAAACAATAAATGTTTGCTATGTGAAAATAGAGATGAAACGGTAAATCACAGAATAAGTGAATGCAGCAAAGCAACCCAAAAGAATACAAGAACTGACACAACTGTGTGGGGAAGGAAGTGCACTGAGAACTATGCAAATGACTACATTTTGAACACGCAGACAGATGGTGCAAATACAAAGCGGAGACAATACTGGCAAACGAAAATTAAAATCCTCTGGACACTCTAAATAATCCTTTAGGAACAGACAAACTCATCCAAGTTAGAAGACTGGATACTATAATAGTTAACAAAAAGGAAAAATTATATATATATATATATATATATATATATATATATATGTGTGTGTGTGTGTGTGTGTGTGTGTGTGTGTGTGTGTAGTCATCCACATACAGTGCTGTTTCATTGTATCACAACTCATCAGTGCGGTTGGACTAGCACTTTTCCCAGCCGAGGATTGATAGTTGACAGTTCTACCCATTGACTCATGGGAGCGGCGCTCGTAAATGCCCTCAACAAATGCCCATTTTAAATAAACATTCGCCCACCGCTTATATAATGCTCGAGCTGCTTGTTTATTTACAAACAGCTTTTTAGACTTTTTTAGAGACTCGCTTTATAGCCATTTAAGTAGCAGGAAAGATTAATTTATGACAGTGCTCTACCCAAAGAGAGGGCTTAAAATATAAGTAGTCATTGGAATCCTTTTAGATAAGACTTCATAATTTGTGTATTCATTTTTTTGCGATAACCGTTGACAATGGTGAGAACAATTGAAATCTGAAGAAAAAGAATCATTGAATGCGAAAACCAACGCACATAAACTACGAACACTTAACCAACTACATAGAAGTTGCAGAAGAAATAAAACAAAAACATGGACGGGACACCATGTGACATCTAGAGAACTGATAGTGCAAGAAATCTTATAAACTGTCCCTCCCCGCAAATGGCATCAGCCTCAGCTGATACCACACAAAATAGTCCTAGAATATCCTTGAAGGCTCAAGGAGGAGGGAAAGATGGAGAAGGGCGAGCGCTGAACAGACCTCCATTGGAAGAGTGCAAAAAGTACTGGGATCTTGGAGAGAGACCCCAATTAACAGAGAAGATTTTTTTCAAGCGAGAAATCAATAGTAAGCGGATGTTACGGTAAAGTCATCTGCAATTATTATCGAAAGAGGTGGAGAGTGCTGGAAACCTGGAGAATCTTATCATTCAGACTCAA
The DNA here is from genome assembly GCF_053919585.1 of Euprymna scolopes. Taxonomy (NCBI): domain Eukaryota; kingdom Metazoa; phylum Mollusca; class Cephalopoda; order Sepiida; family Sepiolidae; genus Euprymna; species Euprymna scolopes. Next base: position 66,702,790 of record NC_136484.1, on the reverse strand, counting down.
GAGAACACCATCGATATTTATTACTGAGAAATCACTGATGATGGCATGTGTAAAAACTCCTAGTGAGTTGTTGATAATAATAACATTACTACTACTACTACTACTACTACTACTACTACTACTACTAGTAATAATAATAATAATAATAATAATAGTAATAATAATAAAACTCGAAGAAATATTTTTACCCCTCACTACAAAAAAGTGATGGCACCAGACTCAGTTGATACAAGAAAATCTAGTCTACTACTGGCCAAAGAAAAACTGAGGCATCTCGACCAGAAGACCAGGAAACTTATGACCATGCACAATACATTACACTCAAAGTATAATGCTGACCGACTCTATGTGAAAAGAAAATCCGGACGAAGAGGGCTGGTTTGTATAGAAGACTGTGTGAACGATAAAAAGAAACATGCAAAAAAGAATGAGAAAAATACATATAGCAGAACACAGAAAAATCACTGCAGCAAGAGACACTGTAAAATTGAACAAAATAGAGAACAAAGAAACAAGGGATAAGACGAGAAAAGAAAAATGTGAAGAAAAACAACGACACAGACGTTTCATAGGGATGACAAAAGATTAGACTTACGAAAACACTTGGACATAGCTGCGAAAAGATCACTTAAATAGAAACTGAATCACTAATAACAGCCGGACAAGATAACGCCAATTACAATAACCAAATGAATCCAATTATATCAAAGCAAAGATCGACATGACACAAGAAAACAACAAATGCAGTCTCTGCGGACAAAGAGATGAAACGATAAACCACATAATAAGTGTATGCAGCAAACTAGCACCCAAAGAATATAGGAATAGACCTGATCAAGTAGGGAAGCCAGTACACTGGAAATAATGCAGACAACTGAATCTTAAACACTCCGACAAATGGTACAAGCACAAACCGGCAGCAGCAATACTTGAGAACAGAAATCACAAAAATCTCATAGAACATGGATGCACAAATAGATAAACTAATCCAAGCAAAGTTCATAATAATTAATAAGAAGGAAAACTCCTGCTAGATAGTAGATTTCGCGGTTTCAGCAGACAACAGAGTTAATATCAAGGAGACGGCGAAGGGAAACAAATACATGGAACTGGTCAGAGAGTCGAAAGCAATATGGAAGATGAAGAAAGTCAAGATAGCACCAGTGACAGTAGGAACACTAGAAACAGTCCTGAAAAAACTTTGGAAAAAGAATGGGAGAGATTGGGATCAAGGAAATGGCTTAGAAAGTACAATGAGTAACAATATTGTAAAAGGATGAAATAAGGAAAACCCTTGAATGCATAAACCAATACACATGAGCTACAAACGATAACCGGCCACAGAGAGACTGCAACAGAAATAAAACAATAGGATAGGAGGTACATTACATGGATTCAAGAAAACTGAATCCGGATAATTGTAAACCCCCCTCCTCCCAAAAATTATAGTGTCAGCATCAACTGGCATCACATGAAATAGTAGTGAAGGGTGAATGAGAATGGAAAAACCGGGAAGAGAAAGCACTAACCAGACCTCCGCTGGGTGAGTGCGAAGAGGAATAGAACACTGGGGAGGCATATTGTTGCCTAAATTCCAGTGAAGACCAATGGTCGTTGAAAGAAAACGGCTATTGTGATAACGCAAATTCATTTGCAAAGGTTATCGAAAGAGGTGGAGAGTACTGGATATCTGAGGAGACTGGTTGTCACCCAGGTTCCATGGAACACCACAGATTGTTGTCAGTGAGTAATCACTGATGATAACCTGTGTGAAAACTCTTAGTCAATAATAATAATAATAATAATAATAATAATAATAATAATAATAATTTGTGGAACCTGTTGAAATTTCGTAGCGGTATCTTTCATATATAATATATTGCTGCGTTCAGCGTTAATGGAAACTCCACGATATTATTGTAGCTCTTTTTGTTAAAACTGTAAAAGTATTCATCTAACTAATCTGGTTAAATGTAGTGTCAGAATATATCTGATTATTACGGTTTATCTCCAATATCCTTATAGGAATCTGTGACATATTTCCATTGTATGGACGCCCGGCGCGAACGGAAACCCAATGATATCATTATACCAGTTTTAGAGAGAACAACAAGCAAAGAAGTACGACTGGAGCAAAAAAAGTCTTCGGGTCCTCCGCCTTTCATCATTTTTTTCTTTTTTTAGATTTCAAACAACCCTCTGATTATCTTGGCATTATTAGCAAAGTAATTGAGACGATTATACTACTACTACTACTACTACTACTACTAATACTACTAATACTACTAATACTACTTATAATAAGAAATGTTATCATAGATGTTATTTATTCGGTTTACTTATAACGCGTGTCCCATACGTCATGCAAGAGCAGTACCTCTTATTGCACGAGGCATGAAACGTGCGTAACAGGTAAACACAATAATTAAAATCTCTGATAACAATTTTGTTTATATATACATATGTGCCTATTACCACATTGTCTAAATATATATGAGAACAAATAATAAAACCCCTTAGCTCTAATATCAAATGGGAAATCTTAAAATTAGCTTTCGTCTTGCAATATAAACAGTAGAAACTCTAAATTATGCATCGAGGGAAAACATCAAAACACAGACTTCAAAAGCCAAGTAAATTTATTAAATTAAAAAAATAACAACAAACAAACAAACAAAAAAACAAAAAAAGAATTTATAGTAAAATACGAAAACATAAATAAATGCTTATTTGTTATATAAGCTCAGATTAGTTAACCAAAAAACTATGTGTACAATTTAACTTTATTTAAAATTCAAAAAGTGAAGCAAGTTGTTGTTTTTAAACGAATTAAAATCCATTAAAATCCATTAATCTTGAGCAACTTTTTTTTCCCCCAGAAAAATAAAAGCCTGAATTTTATTACATGAAAAGCAGAACAATATAAACCTTTTTCGGTGAAAGTGCACTGGGGGACCACCCAAAGACGGTCAATGTGCACTGGTTGTCCAACCTGCAAAGGGTGTTTATTCCGAAAGCCGTTCTTAACATAGGGAGGTTGGAGGTGTTTATTCCGAAAGGAATTTTCTTATTTTCAACCTTCTCGTAATCAACTTCTTAAAGGTAAGTCTTCGAGTGGTACCTCAATGCACCTTCACTACTTCTCTACTATTTTTCTATTTTTAATAGAATTTTAAATTTTAAATAAAAAAAAATCACAAAAATCTCATAGAACACGGATGCACAAACAGATAAAGCAATAAAAAAAAAAAATACCATTAACCGCGATGTTTTGTCTCGAGAGATAAAACAATTAAAATATTTTTTGAAAAGCTTTTTGAATCAATTATTTATTTTGTCTAAATAAGATTTAGGATGATTGTCTATAAGAATATACAAAAATATTATAACATAAGTACCTGCATTTCAAATAATTTCATCGTTTATCTCCATATGTAAGAATCCCATGTCGAAATCAAAAATCCAAAATTTAACGTTCCTTTTTTAATGAACTACGGAAGGCTTTACATGACATAATTCGTAATTTTGGAAAAGAGGGAGATAACAACTGTTTGAAAAAAAAAAAACAACTATTTTAGCGAATATCAGCGACCATGGGTTAAGTAACAGGAAATTGCTGAAACAAATTATCGTATTTTTAGCAAAATGCGCAGTTATTTATTGATTTTTCTTTTTTGGTACCGATTCTTCAAAGAATTTCCTATTTAATGGTATACTATCAATATTGGGCTCACTAAAAGAAAATTATTAATTTATTTTTCAAAGATTTAAAAGTAGAGTTTTTCGTAAAAATAATGAAAAAATATATATGTTTTTGCTAATCTGAAAGATAATTATTAACATATTTAACGAATTTCACAAAGATGAAAAATTAAACACATTCGAAATTCGGATTTTCAACCTTAAAATTTGATGCATACGAAGTTATTTTTTTGTTTGTTTTATTTACAATCCTCGCCCTTTCCACAATATAATATATTTTGCTCAGTTTCGGTTGATTATTTTAAGCATATTTGTACCCACAAATAAAAAAAGGAAAAGGTTTCTAGGCAAATATATATATATATATATATATATATAAATATATATATATATATTTTTTTTTACATGGGGGTCACCACTTATCAAGGCCCGGAAGCCATTCAGGGACAAGGGTCATTGCGAGTATAGTAATCAATGAGATAGTATTGTAGTAATCATTAGTATTGGAGATTTGATAAAGTGTCTTACTTAAGGGGGTGGTTTGTCAGGAATTTGTTTATGTTGGATTTGAAGACATCCAAGTTGTAGTCAGGTGGGAAACAGGCAAACGGAAGAGAATTCCACAGTCGTGCACTTCTGAGAAAGAAGCTCTGCTCATGGAATCTGCGTTTGGATTTAGGCACAGATAAAGAGTGGGGAAAATTATTGACAGTAGTTTCAGCCAGACGGGAGTTTCTCGTGAAAGATTGGCAAGGGGGACGAGAGATCGGAGCTCAGACAAGCACTTTCCATGGAAATAACGATAAAACCAAGACAGGCTCGCAACGTCTCTTCTATGGGAGAGAGGCTGCAGGGAAGAGAAAAGGGCATCCCCCACTAAACTATGAAGTCTATTTTGTACTCTGTCAAGGCAGGATAGGCTGTTTTTAGCAGCTCCTGTCCAGATGTGGCAGCAGTACTCCATCCTTGGACGTACTTGGCTTTTATACAGATAGAGAATTGCATCAGTAGTGAGATATCTTCTGGAGCGGTAGAAGGATCCCACCATTTTCCCAGTGTCCTTGGCAACAGACCTGATGCATGTGTTCCATTTCAGATCAGGAGTAAAGGTCAAACCCAGAAGCTTGTCAAAACATGGATTCTTCCCAAGACGAGAGCCATCCATTTCAGTTGATGCCAGATGGGAATCAGAGCGTTGATGATGTAAAGATAGAAGCTTGGTTTTGGATGCATTAAAAGTGACCAGCCACCTCTTCCCCCACTGTACCATGCACTCAAGATCAGAGGAGAGAGAATTAGAGAGACCTTTGTCATTTATGGCCTTTGATGTGTTGCCATAGATGGTCGTGTCATCAGCATAGATGTCAACGAATGATTTAAGTATGTGTTTTGGGAGATCATTGATGTAAATCAGGAAGAGAGTTGGGCCCAGGATGGACCCCTGAGGGACTCCAGCATTAAATTAATACTGTGGACCTCTTATGAATCTATCGGAGAGAAATGATTTAATGGATTAGAAAACATGTCCAGTGATACCGTAGCTGGAAATCTTGTGAAGTAGGCCCTTATGCCATACCTTATCGAAGGCCTAATTCACTAATCCTATAAGATATAACCGCTAGCACATCTGCTGTAGATCTTGCAGAGCAGAAACCATATTGCATGTCACTAAGAAGGTTGTTTCCGTTGAGGTGGTTGACTACTTCTTTATTTAATATGGATTCCAACAATTTACTCATGACACACAGGAGACTTATTGGTCTGTACTGAGAGGGAGATGACTTTTCACCTGAATTCTTAAATACAGGGCATACTGATGAGGTTTTCCAGGGTGTTGGAAAGCACTTCTTTAAGCAACGCTTAAACAGTTTTGTAAGTATGGGGGCAAGTTCTGGTTGGAGCTTTTTCAGCACTATAACTGGAATGCCGTCAGGGCCAGTTGCTTTACTGGAATCAAGGTTCTTGATTAGCTTGGCACAGATTTTTGTATGTTGCATAGCGTGTTGTCTGTTATAGGAGGAAATACGGGGAGTTGATGGCCTTTGTCGCATAGGGTAGAATTAGCTGCAAAATTCTTGGCAAATAGTCTGGCCTTGTCTGATGCTGACGAGATGATCTCAGGTCCATTGATGATAGTTGGGATAGAACGCACATTTCTGTTCAAGATCCTGTTTGCTATTTGCCAGAACTGGTGGGAACCAAGCCACTGCTCAGCTACTTTGGATTTAACGGACTGAGCATATAGCTCTCTTGCATTTTGTATTACTCTTTTACAGTGGTTGCTGGCAGTCCTGAAAGCAGCTTTAGTCTCAGTACATCTATTACGTTGGTAGCTATGGAAAAAGTGATTTCTGTGCGCGATGGAAGTAGCACATTCAGGGGAGAACCATGGCTGGCTGTTAGTTTTATGTTGGAATTTTTTGGATGGTATGAATCGGTCTATGCCTACAATTAACCATTCGGTCAGGTCTGATACTATAGAAGACACATCCTTTTTAAACATGGAATGCAGAGGTAGGTCAGATATGAATGTACGGAAGCTATCCCAGTCAGCCATAGAGTATCGATATACAGTACAGTGGAGAGGTACGTCTGAAGACTTATTACATTTCATTTTTATCTTAACTGCTACAACAGAGTGGTCAGAGGATCCTAGAGGAGAAAGAACGGAACATGAACATAGCTCAGGGGAAGTTGTGAGGAAAAGGTCTAGAAGGCTTGCATACTGACCGGTAGTATTGGGCACACGGGTGGGTTCGTGAACAATCTGAGTGAGGTCATAGGCAGTGGCAAAATCATGACAGAACCTCCCCTCGTCATCGGTTTTATTTGAGTGGGTCAGCCATTCCACATTATGGACATTGAAGTCACCACAGATGTGAATGTTAGCTGAAAGATGAGCAGACATGATGTAGTCAGTTTTCTCAGATATGCTCTTAAAGATAGTAACCCCACTGTTGTGGGGGCGATAGAAGGCAAATATAAATGCAGTGGTGTAAGCTAGTGCAACCCGGAAGCACATATAAGGTAAATTAGGGTGTTCTCTGGAGATATCCATACCACATGGAAATCCATCTTTGATGTAGGCACATATTCTATGCCCATGGCGATCTTGGGGGTCAGATTTAGATGTTAAGTTAGAGTATCCTTTAATTATGAATTCGTCTAAGGAAGTGGTTGGCCCTATGCCAGTTTCACTTAGAAAGAATATGTCCAGTTTCGTCTCCTGTAATTGTGTTTCAACCTCTGGAAGGTTAGAACGTAGACCACTGATGTTGGAGAAGGAGACCTGGTAGTAGGGGTCTACATTGGAGGATGGAGTTCTAGGTTTATTCGTGTTTTTTTTTTAGATTTGTCATGTTGAGCTTTTGGGATTTGTGGAGCAGGTCGGTAGACTTGGTTGGAGCAGGACAGAGAGGGAAAGTAAGAGAGAATAAGACAAGAATTTTTTTTTTTTTTTTTGTAGCACATAATAAGGGGCAAATATAAATACCGTAACAATTACCCATTATTATAGCATTGAAAGGCCCTACCAGAAACTACTTTATGGTGCAGAATCCATTCACCAAATGGCAATACAGCAGCCCCAGTACATTGCACCTGCTGATAGGACAGCCTCCTTAGTGGTTAATCCAAGGTTCGGGTCCCTGACTATCAGGCGGGTAACGTCAGCGCAGATGAAACATTTACCTCCAGCACCTTACTAGTGACATGACCGCAAGGATAAACATAGAAACAGAGATTTTTCCGACATCTCAGGCTACTGTTTACAAAGTACTACCGACCTGGAAAGCAGCTTTTTCTTCACCCTTTGTCAGAAAAATCACTCATTGGAAATTAGGACTGAAGGACAAAAAAGGAGAAGCGAGAGTTACTGGAGCTGCCGATAACACATCCACATGCATTATCTACTCTCCATTAAAAAAAAAAAATGGAAAAAAAGAAGGTGAGAAGGATTTATTAATATCTACCCATTCCCAGCTTAGGGTAGTACTTGAAGATAGTCTCCCCTCCCATGTTAATGCATAGATACTTTTTGCCTTTATCTACTTATATATATATATATATATATATATATATATATATATATATATATATATATATATAGCAGCAGACAAATAGCACAATGGTTAGACGCTCCGACTGTCGTTTGGGCGGTCGGATTTTGATATTGGCTTGAGGTAGTTGCTTGTCTAGCCGCACTGATGAGTTGTGAAACAGCGAAACAGTACTGTATTAGGATAACTATAATTCTCCCTATCTTGGTTTGAGCAGATTGGGAAGTGATATACAAATGACCATTGGCATATTAAGCGATGCTCTTTGTGTATACAGATTGAGCTTAGATATTTGAACAATGTCAACACATTGTTAATTCACTGCCCGCATAACAGCAGCCAAATAGCCCAATGGTTAGAAGCGACTGTCATTTAGGCGGTCGGCTTTCGATACTGGCTTGAGGTAGTTGCTTGTCTAGCCACATTGACGAGCTGTGAAACAGCGAAACAGTACTGTTTGTGGATGACTATATATTTATATATATATATATATATATATATATATATATATATATCCACATAATGGTCTATTTTATATATATATATATATATATATATATATATATATATATATACTCGCGAGCAAAAAAAAAAATGGGCCAAATAAATTTGATACATTTTATTGCACTAAAAGCTATATTGAACAAAGAACAATTGAACAAGGAAACTTAAACGAGACTAATAACACAGAACAAGATATTTACTTTAATAAATGCTTCAGATGGAATCACATTCCCTTTTGATTTCTTTAAAAGATCAATCCTTTTAGACATGCTCTCAACCAAAGTGGAACATTGTGAAGAGAGATGCTATTCCATTCGCTTTGTACAGCTTCTCACAGTTTGTCATTGTTTGAGAAAGTTCTCCCGGCTAATGCACGAGATATTATGGACTAAATATTCGCGATTGAGTTTAAAGTGGGACTGTGACCTGGACGAAACATCACATCAATTGAATTATCAGAAAAAAACATTTCTTGTGACTTCAGCAGTGTGTGCAGGGGCATTATCATGTTGAAAAATAATGTTCTGTGACATTCCCAGCTTCTGGATACTTTGTAACAGTCCTGTTCCTAATATTCGGATGTATTCCTTTGCATTGATTGACTTCTCACATCTAATAAGTTCCCCAACTCCTGCTGCAGTAAAAGAACCCCATACCATTATCCCTCCATTCCCGTGTTTAACTGTCATTTTTATGCCACTTGTCGAAAATCTTTCTCTAGTTCTTCGATTGCACCATTCGGGAGCATCAGAAGCATCACTAACAAGACAAAATCTTGATTCATCTAACCAGAAAACATTAATGAACCAGTATGTATCTTTCTTGCCATAACACGAGAAAAATCTTTTTCTATTATTGATGTTCTTCTTAGATAAAAATGGCTTCTTTGCACACCTTTTAGAGGAAAATCCCATTTCTTTAATTTGCCTAGATATTGTATATCTAGAAAAAGAATTTCCAGCCCCTGTTTTGAATTCTTTGCAATGGTCAACATAAGTTTTCTTTTGATCCTTCAAAACAGTTAATTTAAGTCTGTGGTCATCCTTCAAAGTGGATGCTCTAGGGCGACCAGATCCAGATTTCCCTTTTACCGAGCGCTCGACTTTGAATCTTTGACCAATTCGCTTCACTGCAGAAAGAGATGTTTTCACATTTTCTTTTCTTAAAATATAAAAAATCTGCTTGTAAGTCATTTTGGACTGCCTTAATCCTGTAATTCGTTTTTTATATCCTCACCAAGATGCGGTCCTACCATAATTAGGATTAATTTTTCCACTTATTATTTTATGTTATAATAATAATGATCTGCAAAATAGAAATATTCAGTTAAAATTAACAAAAATTCATGGAAAAATATTGAAAAATCGATTTCTTTCTTCTTTCACTCTTGGCCCATTTTTTTTTGCTCATGAGTATATATATATATATATATATATATATATATATATATATATATATATATATATATATATATATATATATATATATATATATACTAGCAAAAGTACCCGTCGTTGACTGGGTTCAAAAACAGCCTACAGAAAATGGACTCTGATTTATGAAAGTATGATAGGTTATGAAAAGAGAGGGTTGTAAAGAGATAGCTTCGAATTTGGGGGTATCAAAACCAAAGCAAAATATGATGAAAGTAAAAATAAAATAGATAAACCCCATAATTTATTATACCATAACTGTTCACACTGAAACACTTATCACAATATTCTGTGGATCTATATTAAAAAACCTTGTTAAACTTTGTGACATATTTCCATTCTATGGAGGTCAGGCGCGAACGAAAACCCCATAATTTTATTATACCATATTTCTTCAAACTGAAACATAATTATCAAAGTATACTTATGCAGATAGATATGAAAAGTCTTTATTAAAGTTTGTGCCTATTTCCATTCTATGGAGGCCAAGCGCAAACACAGACCCCACAATTTTATTATACCATCCCTATTTAAGTTAAAACATATTTATCAAAGTATTATTATGTACATCTATATCAAAAACACTTGTAAACGTTTTTTTTTTAATTTTTTAATTTTTTATTTCCATACTTTGTGGACCAGGCTCGTACGCAGACCCCACAATTTTAATGAATCATCATTATGCAAGATCAAACATAACCATTCCTGTGTCTCGATACATATCCTATCATTATATGTGATCAGTTTTCTATAATAGTCAACCATATAGGAGCCTATTCGTGACCAGACACACACAGAGACGTTCCGCTATATATATATATATATATATACATACATACATATAAATATATATATATATATATATATATATATATATATATATATATATATATATATATCAGTTATGAGAAGTATATATATCTATATCAATTATGAAAAAAAAAAAAAAATAGACCATTATACAGTTCGTTCTTCACTTAATAATTGTTGAAAATTTCGTATTGATTGCATAATTGCTTGATTTTTGGTAGATTTTTAAAAATACTCTCTCCTTCAGTTTTCGTCGTGCATAGCTTTTGTGATGAAACAACGTAGAAATAAACTAACGATTACAGAACAAATGATTAATAACTAATATTACACACAATATAAAAACGTGCGAAATTCACGGTCACGTGAGTAGATACTTCCCTTTTTTGCCGGTGCTGTATTTATGATCGATGTCAGATATAAACATACTTCGGAGAATCGGTGATATCATGAAAGTGCAGTAAAGTGCTAAGTGCATTTTAGAAACAAACAAACAAACAAACAAACAAATAAATAAATAAATAAATAATAATAATAATAATAATAATAATAATAATAATAATAATAATAATAATAATTCTGATTTCGTTTATCAACGTCTCTCTGGAAAGGGATGGGATTCATTTCCAGATGATTTCCCTCAATCCCGGCTTCAAACCAGGAGCTTCAAAGATCAAGGGGTTTCCTAATGATGTTGGTGGTACCTACAATAGCAGAGGTCTGAAGCCCGCTTAAAATATCGGGGATTTGTAGTTTTTTCAATTGTCCTTCCAGACGACTTGATACTACTTCTAGTGTACCAACTAAGACCGGGATTATTTGTGTTTTAACCCGGTGTATACACCTTATTTCCAAGGCCAATGGAGCATAATTTCTCCACTTCTCATTCTCCTCCTCTCTCACATTCCTGTCCCAGGGCACTAAAAGTCTCCAATCTGCCAGTTTTTTTAGACGTTGTCAATGACGACCAAATCCGAACGATTATGTTCCAATTGCTTGGTCGTTATGACAGTTTTGTCCCACCATACCTCTACCTTGCCATTGCCATGATCTTTCATCAGCCACTTTTGCTATATCCTGGAAGAACCTTCCATGCATTTTCATCCTCGCCAGTTACTCTGCCCTTTCTCTTTCCATACGTTTCACATAATCAGCCTTGGTTTCACGTACCCCCACTTCATTGGCCACAACCTTAAGCATCCACTCCTCACTTCTAATCACATGCTCCTTCAACGACATATCCTCGGTTCTAACACAATCTTTTACACTTTTCAATCCTCTCCAACTGTCTTTCCTCTTTTGATACGCTACTTCGAATGTGAAATATACCAAACATTGCTAAAACTTTTCTTGTTTTGATATCCATGACATGCAACTCCTTGTCAGACCATTCTAAAATTCTCGCACTGTATCTCAAAACACTGACTGCCCATGCATTCACTGCTTTTATTAGGTTTCCTCCATACAGTTTCGACTTTGCAATTAGTTTCACTCTTCTAAGATACTCCTTCCTGACTTTATCCTTCATTTCTCTGTTCATGATGCCTACACCCTCCAGCACTCCCAAATACTTATATCCTGTATCTTCTATTTCTTTCATGATTTCTCCATTTGGCAGCACTATTCCATTCGAATGAACCTTTACTCCTCTTTTCATCACCAGCACGGCACATGTACTAATCCCAAACTCCATCCCAATGTCTTCTGAGTATGTCCCCACAAGTTCTACCAGTCTCGCCATTTCCTTTTCATTTCTACCGAATATTTTTAAATCATTCATAAACAGTAGATGGTTGAGGCATCTGTCACCAGATCCAAAGTTATACCCCAGTTTTTCTCTCTTCAGGAGGATGCTCAGTGGCATCATTATCATTACAAAAAGAAGTAGCGATAACGAATCTCCTTGGAATATTTCACGTTTAATGCCAACCTGACCCATCTGTTTGCTGTTAACACCGTTTTCCATAGGGCCAGACTTAATAATAATAATAATAATAATAATGATAATGATAATGATAATAATAATAATAATAATAATAATAATAATAATAATAATAATAACAACAACAACAACAAAAAAACAAACAAACAAACAAACAAACAAATCAAAAATAAATATGTCTAGAATAGAAGCTTAGGGAGATAGTGTAAACTTTCGATTTATTTCTGTCTATTTTTCAAGAAAATGATTCTTTTATTGATTCCCATCTGACTGAAAATGTGTTGTATTGTCGTTCTATCATCGGTTAGATGAGCAGGCAAATTTATTTATGATGAATTAGATGTTCATTAGTAAACAAACCACCCACTTTTAATGAATTACTTCATGAAATAAAATCCTATGAATTTACAAAAATGACTAATGATAAAATTAAATTCAAAATTGTCAAAATATCTGCCCCAAATTTCATCTTGATAATCGTTGTCATGATCCCCACCCGCAAATACTAAGACCCAACCTTGTAATTTTGGTCATGCAGTGTCGGTCGAAAAAAATATAAATGTTTTGGGTGTGCAGCGTCGGTCGGAAAAAATGTAAATGTTTTGGGTGTGCAGTGTCGGTTGGAAAAAATGTAAATGTTTTGGGTGTGCAGTGTCTGTCGGAAAAAAATGTAAATGTTTTGGGTGTGCAGCGTCGGTCGGAAAAAATATAAATGTTTTGTGTGTGCAGTGTCGGTCGGAAAAAATGTAAATGTTTTGGGTGTGCAGTGTCGGTCGGAAAAAATGTAAATGTTTTGTGTGTGCAGTGTCTGTCGGAAAAAAATGTAAATGTTTTGTGTGTGCAGCGTCGGTCGGAAAAAATATAAATGTTTTGTGTGTGCAGTGTCGGTCGGAAAAAATGTAAATGTTTTGGGTGTGCAGTGTCTGTCGGAAAAAATGTAAATGTTTTGTGTGTGCAGTGTCGGTCGGAAAAAAATATAAATGTTTTGTGTGTGCAGTGTCGGTCGGAAAAAAATGTAAATGTTTTGGGTGTGCAGCGTCGGTCGGAAAAAATGTAAATGTTTTGGGTGTGCAGTGTCGGTTGGAAAAAATGTAAATGTTTTGGGTGTGCAGTGTCGGTTGGAAAAAATGTAAATGTTTTGGGTGTGCAGTGTCGGTCGGAAAAAATGTAAATGTTTTGGGTGTGCAGTGTCGGTCGGAAAAAATGTAAATGTTTTGGGTGTGCAGTGTCGGTCGGAAAAAATGTAAATGTTTTGGGTGTGCAGTGTCGGTCGGAAAAAATGTTAATGTTGAGTAAGTAATTTTTGTTACCGTGCTAAAATAATGCTATTACTTTGAAAGCCATGCTGAACATGTTAGAGGAGAGTATTTTGTAAGTAATCCTTGTTTGCAAGATACCCGTGTTGACCTTTAAAATCCCCTTTTAGTTATAGGGTGTGCGTCGATCAAGAAAAAAACCCGTAAAAAAAAAGAAAAGGGAACGTCGGTGATTACATTGCCCGAAAACTTCTATTAAATATTAGTCATTTTATAACGCCGATAGGTAACAAATACGTATGCAAGCCAATTTTTTTTTCAGTTTTTTAATAATTTCGCAACTGTAGTTTCTATAAAATAAATTTGTGCTTAATCACCTTGATTTAACCTAACGGGATGTTTTACTCTAATAGTATAAAATAAAGTTATATTGATTAATATTCGAAAAACTACCTAATCGCATACAATAATAATGTTTTTTTTTTTTAAAATGTAAACACAAATAGTTCACAAATAACGTAGGTAATCGATAATGATTTGTTTATTCGAAAAACTACTTATGTGCGAACAATTGCGATATTGGTTCTCGTGACTCTTTTGCCTCCCAATTTTTCGTCTGGTAAAATTTTAATCGCGTGATCACGGTTTAGCGACAATAAAAGAAACCATTTAATCAAGTGCCGTTTGTTATGGATTTAGCTGAATATGAAATGAAAAATGACTTTTTTGGTACTTATGCACTTATGTTACCGGACTGACGGGTGTTATGTAACTATTCTGTACTTTCACCTAACAATTTAATAAACAAAAAAGATATCGTAAAACTTGAATTTATATAATCATTTTATTATATATATATATATATATATATATATATATATATATATATATATATATATTGATAGGTGGATTGACTTAGCGTGCGTGCACTTATGTTACCGAACTGGCGGGTGTATTGTAACTACTTTTACCTAACAATTAAAAAAAATGCAAAACTTGAATTTAACTTGAAAATACTATTTTTAAAAATAGCACGGTAACATAAGTGCGTAAGTATAACTTTATTTTACATATTTCATTTCCAAATGACCATTTGAATAAATTCACAATAATTTAAATATAAAGTGTTGTGTAATTCTAAAAAGATAAGTACTAAAAAATAATGAACTTTTAGTCATGGTAACATTTATTTATTGTGTTTTTTTTGAAATAATTACACACACTTTAAATTTAAATCATCGTGAATTTATTCAACCGGTCCTTAGGAAATGAAATATCTAAAACAAAGTGGTGCGTATCGCGCTATTTTTGTAAATAGTATTTTCAAGCTAAATTATTGTTAGGTGAAAGTACATAATAGTTATAATACACCTGCCAGTTCAGTAAGGTAACCTAAAGGCACGCAACTTAAAATAAAGTTGTTTTTGTTATGAATTTAATCAAACATGCAACATAAGCGCTAAGTGCCAGTAAAGTGATGATTATTATCGTACTCAGCTAGATCCATAACAAGTGGCACTTGAATGACTGGTTTATTGTGTTGTCGGCATACCGTTTTAAAAGTAGGAAAAGCTCGGTGTATAAGATTTCAACAAAAATGTTGTGTCTGTAGTAAATAAAAAGTGTAATCTTTTTGCAAAAGGTGTTCAGTGCAAAACAGATATAAGCCCCCCCTCTCTCTCGGTCGTTACCGTGCTCGAAAACTCGTCAATGGATTTACAATTAAGCAAACGATAAATGTAAGTTATTTGTTAGGAAAAAGATAATCTAATTTATTTTAGGAGTGTAATAGTTTCACACACAGACACAGACAGACACACAGACAGACACACAGACAGACAGACAGACACACACACACAGAGAGAGAGAGAGAGAGAGAGAGAGAGAGAGAGAGAGAGAGAGAGAGAGAGAGAGAGAGTAAAAGTTAAGAGTTTTAAAGCGAAATAATTTCGTGCACAGTATTAAAGCAAAGTAAGTGTTCTGTCTAAAGTAAATAAAACGTGTGTTCGAATAAAAACAAAACAAATACAAGTCTTTCTCTCTCTCTCTCTCTCTCTCTCTCTCTCTGTGTCGTTACCGTGCTTGAAAACGCTTTAATGGATTCAAAATTAAGCCAACGATAAATGTAACTTACGTGTTAAGAAAAAGATGATATATATATTTTTTGGAGTGTAATATTTTCACAAATAAACAATAACATGGACGAGTTTTTCAGCCGAAAAATGTCTTGAATTATATAAATAGAACGTAAGAATATTGTGTACGTACAGAAATGGCGCCGTGTTTCAGTTTTAAATTGTTCATTTAATGGTGGAATAACCGAATGAGGGAATTATAGAATGTATAATTCTCAGCAAATCAGATGGGCCGGATTTATGGACGGGAGAAATAATTATTAGCGTAGATCGAAGGTGGTAAGAATATGCAATTGTGTAGGAAATCCGTAGTCAGTTAATGACAGAGCAGACCCAGGAAGGTAAATAATAGAATAAATGCACGCAGTGTAGAATGGGGTCGTAAGAGTACTTGCGAAAGTGCGGGTGAAAATCTAGTTACTTTCTCTATAGGTTACGGCGATAATGAACATGGCGCTCATCGGAATAAGTGTAATGTTTTAATATTACGTATTACTGTGTATGTAATCGCGTTCTATAGTTAAATAAGGTAATTGCTAATGGCGTAAGCATAATAAGTTTTTATATGCCGTCTATTGTTGTCAACCTACGGTAGTTTCGTCCAGAGAGGAAAAATTGCACCTCTTTTATTATATACAAGGTAAGATTAAATTAAATTCTATTTTTCTGGCGTTAGATTACTTTGCTATTTCTTATATATATATATATATATATATATATATATATATATATATATATATATATATATATATATATATATATTTATACATAAAAAAACAATGTTCATTTAACTCCTAGACTACGCTGGGTAGGGACAACTAGTTTTTTTTAAATATATTTATCCTCTTACTAGGAGGCTGTAGAATATCTGCATGAATATAATTACACATAATAGTTAACTAAAGATGATCATCCTATAAGAAAACCGAAAAAAAAAGAAACAATAGAGAATTAATTAAAATTAATATGAACAAAGTAAAACAGTATGTAACGTAATACTAACAGCATTGCCCGGTTGTAAACTACACTTATATATGATATTTTGATTAATGCAGATTACGTATTTATTATTATATGATATTGGACCCTATATTATATAGTAATTATTTAAAAAGTTCACCACCACCGATAATCGAAATCAAAACGTTTAGCTTACGATTTACTTTTTCTTTTGACGTTAATGCCTCATCTATGAAGACATGTTTGCTGCAAGGCGAAAATTAAAACACGAACCAATAGCTATTACGTTACGCTTGCATATTCGTAATGCCGTCGTTCGACCATCACCTAACAAATTCTATTTTTTTAATTTTCACACTTTTGCACCGATTTTCTTCGGTTAAAACCCAAATATTAAGTTTCGCATGGGTTCGAATACCCTATATATCAAGTTTCATATCTTTAGAACAAAAACTGACAACGGAGTTTGGTAGGTAAGATTTTTAAACGCACACACACACACACACACACACACACACACACACACACACACACATATATATATATACGCATACATAAATATGTATAGAAAGAGGTCTGTGATTACTATAACCTTTTTATGCAAATATTACGCAAGTATAAATCATGTAGAATATCTGCATGAATACATATATGTTTACATGTAATAGTTAACTAAAGATGATCATCCCATAAGAAAACAGAAAAAAAAACTATTAGGGAATTAATTAAAATGAATGTTTAAAAGAATATGCAAATTAGCTAAATCTTTTGCAGATGAATGCAATTCCACAATCCATATATAACTTAGTTGTATTTTCTTTTTAAATAAATTAATAGAAAAAAAGGGGTTTAATATGGATATCAATATACCTCCATTCCCCCAAATTTATAGGAGTATAGATTATCATTCTTCATCTTTATGTGTTTCGATACAATTGAATGTCTATCAAATCAGATTTATCGTTTTCCGTATGATAATCTGTTTTTTTTTTATATAAATGTTCACACGGACACAATTGTTTTGCGTGTCTCTGCTTTCATGTAGTGTTCCTGTTTGTGACGACGATTTATATACCAGACTGTAATTCATGCAAATCGGGAGGAATAGGAGGAATAGGAGGAGGAGGAGGAGGGAGGAAGACGAGAGAAGATTAAAATGGAGATGCCATCACTTTCGCCGTTTAGCAAAAGGATGACACAAAGCTTTTGTTGGAACAAGAAAAGACAACAAGAAAAGAATGGAAAAAAAAAGAAATAAAAAAGAACGAAAGAAAGATAAATCTGCCTAATAAAATAAAAGTAACTTTATGCCTGACCGAATCCAGATTTGCTTCATTAAAACTATATTTACAAATGAAAATCGTATTGTTCGCTCAACTCTGACGGCAGTAAATCTGACTTGTTCTCTCTCTCTCTCTCTCTCTCTTGTATATATATATATATATATATATATATATATATATATATATATATATATATATATATATATATATATATATATATATATATATATATATACGTGCATCTATTTTGAAAGATCTGCTTTGTTTATAAGAACAAAGCAAAACTGTTCATTATGTATAACATGTTTAGTGTGTGTGTAACTTTTTAGGCTTTTACGGTCCTTCGATCTTCCACTCTTCAATTGAACATCCATTCACGTGAAATTATTTTTCATTTTTCCCCATTCCCTCTGCTTTACTATTAAAAAAAAAAACTTTCATCAAGTAAGCTCTATGGCCCACTTGCAGCTTCATTAAATACTTTGTAAGTAAAATTCGATTCCGCATTTTGCTAATTCCTCCCCTCTGATGAGAAAGAAAGTATTTCTTTGGAATCTCCGCAGATTAAGGACAATCCACTTCTTTTGTTTTTCCTTTTTGAAAATTAAATATGTTGCTAAAGTGTTTTTTAACATATTTTTAAAAATCTTTGTTTTATATATATATATATATATATATATATATATATATATATATATATATATATATATATATATATATATAAACGCTTGTAAAAGAACTTTCAAATATTGATGTTTTTCTTGAACTTCTGTTTGTGACCTTTGCGAAAAGCTCTGAAAAAATTACATATTGAAATGCATATCTCTGTCTCTACTTTTATATAAATGGAACTTTGTGTGTGTATGCGTGTCTGAGTTCGTTCTCTAGGGAATCCTAAACGGCTGCGCCGATACTTTTGAAATTTCACACAAATGTATTTCATGTGTCTGGCGGCGTTCTTAGATAGGTTTGGTCAGAATGTCTTTGATAAGCATCAATAATCGATAAAATCCAATGAAAGAAGGAACAAGCAATTTTGACTAAAGTTAACGTCTTATACAGCCTAACATCACAAGTGTATTTAAGAAGTTTTATTACCATACAAGCATGAAAGCCTGGCATATAAAATCAGCAGTACGTTCTTTGATATAACAGGTGAGCGGTCGAAATTTCTGTTTAGAGCATAATTAGGCCATGATACTTGACTTTTGCATTTTAAATTTGTATTCAAGCTATTATCACCGCACAAGCAGAAAGGTCCGGCGTATAAAATAAACAGTAGGATGACAGGGACGCGTTCAAAATGACTGTTTCTTTTTAGAACACAATTAAGCCATGATAATTGACTTTTTCATTTTAAACTTTAATTCAAGCCACTATGTAAGAATAAAATCAACAGTAGGTTCTCCACATCGCTGTGCAAACTATAATGTATTGTTGAATAAGTCACTGCAGGGAGATATGTGAGGCTTCCTCCCGATGCACCACAGTGCGTCCCCAACTAGAGCAGGCAATTAATCGATTTGAGTGAAATATCAGCGATTTCACCGATTTCGATGACAATAAAATATGGGAGTGTGAAACATTCGTTGATCCTCATTCAATCCCTGGCAACTTCGGGTCTCCCTGCTAGTAAATACATATGAGAAAATAAAAATACTTTCAAATAGTCTCTGAAACGATCGTATGTCAGAGCATTGTTGACCTGAATTCTAGAGACGATACCAATAAATAATGTTGAAAAACTATCTGTTTATCACTATTAATTTCTTTCTCTCTTTCTGTTTGTCTGTCTGTTTTTCATTGTTTTAATGTGTGTCTGTGTGTGTGTTTGTTTAAGCTTTCATCATTAGGGACACTGCTATCAACTAGGATTATTAATTTCTTCCCCTTATCTCATATCACTATGTCAGGTTTAACGGCTCCGTTATTTATGTATGTATAACTGTAAGGATTGCATCGTCATTTATGTATGTATAACTGTAAGGATTGCATCGTCATAGTGGTTGTCTTATTTCTAAAACATCCTTCTGGTATATGTTTTCAGGACTTGCTGCTATACTGGATATTCGATTTCTGATTTAACAGATGGTCTAGCGGAAATACTTACACATTCCATTGTGTCGCATTGTATAGTGCAGAGTTTCCCAAACTTCAGGACACCGTGGAGCCCCTGAGCAGGGCAAAGGTTTTTCACGGAGCACTAACAAGATAATTTCTAAAATAAATAAAAAAACATTAATTCTAAATTTTGACTTATACTTGTCCAGTATTTGTTCCTGATCATGATTTTACTATATTTTCGAGCTTGCAGCCATTTTTGTTTTTGCTTAATAAAAATTTGTCGCAGTTTTGTTCATTTATTAAAAACATTTTTTTTTCATGAACAATCCTGGAACTATTTACACCTATTGTTATGTATCCCTTTCCAATAACCAATAATTAAATGTCACTAATGTGCAACTATTCAATTTTTCCATATAAAGCATTTGGTCTTCTTTAAGAAAGGGCTTTCGGAGCCCCCCCCCAGTCCACTTTGGGAAACCTTGGTATCGTAGATGTCTCCAAACAGAACCTTACAACTAGATGTCACACTTTCTACTTCTGTGTGGCAGTACCTGCACTTGTTGTTACTGAAACCGCTCATTTTAAAAGCATTGGTCATCAAACCTTGATCTTGAACAGCCATTATCACCCTCTCTTGATCATAGTGAAGTGATCATCTTTTGAGTCTGTAGATCCTTCCTTATCTCTATTCCTGGAATAGTTCTTACAGAAAAATATTTGACACGTTGTTGGTTTGCTCACTTTTCAGTTTTCTATTATGGAATGTTTTGGTGTAATTCTCACGGCTCTTTTGTGACATTTCCATGGCATGCTAGCTTGGTGTTTCTGTCTCGCTTGTTAGACATTATTGTCCAAA